>NC_082738.1:60385642-61033242 GCF_030144855.1 Hypanus sabinus | reverse complement strand
CTCAATGAAGTGTACAGTTCAATTTTGCTGAAAACCAGTATGTGCTAACATGATGTAAACCTTATTATTATACTGACCATATGATTTAGAGAAGTCTGCAACCAATTTTATGAGTGTGCTACCTATGCTCCAGATGTTAATTTCAGTAACATCACCTTTTCTTCACAGTGGAACATTAGGGTTTGCAGCACTAAACCAAGTCAATGCCTGTTCCACAGGAAAGCGTACCAGGTAGGTTACTGAATTCAGCTTTGATTGGTTTATTCCATAGTATTCAGCACTCTACATGCAATATCTATACAGTTCCAGATCACCTTGTGTAGTTATATACATGACCTTATCACAAAATACAATGAATAGAAAGTAAAGCATTCAACTCAAAGGAGTGTATCGTTCAATTTTGCTGAAAACCAATATGTGCTAACATGATGTAAACCTTATTATTATGCTCACCATATGATTTAGAGTAGTCTGCAACCAATTTTATGAGTGTGCTACTTAAGCACCAGAAGTTACTTTCAGGAACATCAAGCTTTCTCCACACTGGAACATTAGCGTTTGCAGAAGTAAACAAAGTCAAAGACTGCTCCACAGTATAGAGCATCAGATAGGTTAGTGAATTCAGCTTGCATTGGTGTATTCCAGCTCAATGAGCTCCCTACATGCAATACCTAGACATTTGCAGATCACCTTGTGCAGTTATATACACAAACCTATCACAAATTGCATTGAATACAAAGCAAAGCACACAACTCAATGAAGTGTACAGTTCAATTTTGCTGAAAACCAGTATGTGGTAACATGATGTAAACCTTATTATTATACTCACCATATGATTTAGAGTAGACTGAACCAATTTTATGAGTGTGCTACCTAAGCTCAAGATGTTACTTTCAGTAACATCAGCTTTTCTACACACTGGAACATAAGCGTTTGCTGAACTTAACCAAGTCAATGACAGTTCATCTGCAAAGGGTGCCAGATAGGTTACTGAATTCAGCTTGCATTGGTTTATTCCATGGCATTGTGCACTCTACATGCAATATCTGTACAGTTCCAGATCACCTTTTGTAGTTATATACATGACCTTATCACAAAATACAATGAATAGAAAGTTAAGCATTCAACTCAAAGGAGTGTATTGTTCAATCTTCCTGGAAACCAATATGTGTTAACATGATGTAAACCTTATTATTATACTCACCATACGATTTAGAATAGTCTGCAACCAATTTTATGAGTGTGCTACCTAAGCTCAAGATGTTCCGTTCAGTAACATCAGCTTTTCTACACACTGGAACATTAGCGTTTGCAGAAGTAAACCAAGTCAATGGCAGTTCATATGCAAAGGGTGCCAGATAGGTTACTGAATTCAACTTGCATTGGGGTATTCCATGGCATTGTGCACTCTACATGCAATATCTGCACAGTTCCAGATCACCTTGTGTAGTTATATACATGACCTTATCACAAAATACAATGAATAGAAAGTTAAGCATTCAACTCAAAGGAGTGTATTGTTCAATCTTCCTGGAAACCAATATGTTTTAACATGATGTAAACCTTATTATTATACTCACCATACGATTTAGAATAGTCTGCAACCAATTTTATGAGTGTGCTACCTAAGCTCAAGATGTTACGTTCAGTAACATCAGCATTTCTACACACTGGAACATTAGCGTTTGCAGAAGTAAACCAAGTCAATGACAGTTCATCTGCAAAGGGTGCCAGATAGGTTACTGAAATCAGCTTGCATTGGTTTATTCCATGGCATTGTGCACTCTACATGCAATATCTGTACAGTTCCAGATCACCTTTTGTAGTTATATACATGACCTTATCACAAAATACAATGAATAGAAAGTTGAGCATTCAACTCAAAGGAGTGTATTGTTCAATCTTCCTGGAAACCAATATGTGTTAACATGATGTAAACCTTATTATTATACTCACCATACGATTTAGAATAGTCTGCAACCAATTTTATGGGTGTGCTACCTAAGCTCAAGATGTTACGTTCAGTAACATCAGCTTTTCTACACACTGGAAAATTAGCGTTTGCAGAAGTAAACCAAGTCAATGGCAGTTCATATGCAAAGGGTGCCAGATAGGTTACTGATTTCAACTTGCATTGGGGTATTCCATGGCATTGTGCACTCTACATGCAATATCTGTACAGTTCCAGATCACCTTGTGTAGTTATATACATGACCTTATCACAAAATACAATGAATAGAAAGTTAAGGATTCAACTCAAAGGAGTGTATTGATCAATCTTCCTGGAAACCAATATGTGTTAACATGATGTAAACCTTATTATTATACTCACCATACGATTTAGAATAGTCTGCAACCAATTTTATGAGTGTGCTACCTAAGCTCAAGATGTTACGTTCAGTAACATCAGCTTTTCTACACACTGGAGCATTAGCGTTTGCAGAAGTAAACCAAGTCAATGACAGTTCATCTGCAAAGGGTGCCAGATAGGTTACTGAATTCAGCTTGCATTGGTTTATTCCATGGCATTGTGCACTCTACATGCAATATCTGTACAGTTCCAGATCACCTTTTGTAGTTATATACATGACCTTATCACAAAATACATTGAATAGAAAGTTAAGCATTCAACTCAAAGGAGTGTATTGTTCAATCTTCCTGGAAAGCAATATGTGTTAACATGATGTAAACCTTATTATTATACTCACCATACGATTTAGAATAGTCTGCAACCAATTTTATGAGTGTGCTACCTATGCTCCAGATGTTAATTTCAGTAACATCACCTTTTCTTCACAGTGGAACATTAGGGTTTGCAGCACAAAACCAAGTCAATGCCTGTTCCACAGGAAAGCGTACCAGGTAGGTTACTGAATTCAGCTTTGATTGGTTTATTCCATAGTATTCAGCACTCTACATGCAATATCTATACAGTTCCAGATCACCTTGTGTAGTTATATACATGACCTTATCACAAAATACAATGAATAGAAAGTAAAGCATTCAACTCAAAGGAGTGTATCGTTCAATTTTGCTGAAAACCAATATGTGCTAACATGATGTAAACCTTATTATTATGCTCACCATATGATTTAGAGTAGTCTGCAACCAATTTTATGAGTGTGCTACTTAAGCACCAGAAGTTACTTTCAGGAACATCAAGCTTTCTCCACACTGGAACATTAGCGTTTGCAGAAGTAAACAAAGTCAAAGACTGCTCCACAGTATAGAGCATCAGATAGGTTAGTGAATTCAGCTTGCATTGGTGTATTCCAGCTCAATGAGCTCCCTACATGCAATACCTAGACATTTGCAGATCACCTTGTGCAGTTATATACACAAACCTATCACAAATTGCATTGAATACAAAGCAAACCACACAACTCAATGAAGTGTACAGTTCAATTTTGCTGAAAACCAGTATGTGCTAACATGATGTAAACCTTATTATTATACTGACCATGTGATTTAGAGAAGTCTGCAACCAATTTTATGAGTGTGCTACCTATGCTCCAGATGTTAATTTCAGTAACATCACCTTTTCTTCACAGTGGAACATTAGGGTTTGCAGCACAAAACCAAGTCAATGCCTGTTCCACAGGAAAGCGTACCAGGTAGGTTACTGAATTCAGCTTTGATTGGTTTATTCCATAGTATTCAGCACTCTACATGCAATATCTATACAGTTCCAGATCACCTTGTGTAGTTATATACATGACCTTATCACAAAATACAATGAATAGAAAGTAAAGCATTCAACTCAAAGGAGTGTATCGTTCAATTTTGCTGAAAACCAATATGTGCTAACATGATGTAAACCTTATTATTATGCTCACCATATGATTTAGAGTAGTCTGCAACCAATTTTATGAGTGTGCTACTTAAGCACCAGAAGTTACTTTCAGGAACATCAAGCTTTCTCCACACTGGAACATTAGCGTTTGCAGAAGTAAACAAAGTCAAAGACTGCTCCACAGTATAGAGCATCAGATAGG
Source organism: Hypanus sabinus (assembly GCF_030144855.1). Lineage (NCBI taxonomy): Eukaryota > Metazoa > Chordata > Chondrichthyes > Myliobatiformes > Dasyatidae > Hypanus > Hypanus sabinus. The sequence continues at coordinate 61,029,247 of NC_082738.1, read as the reverse complement.
TTAGTGAATTCAGCTTGCATTGGTGTATTCCAGCTCAATGAGCTCCCTACATGCAATACCTAGACATTTGCAGATCACCTTGTGCAGTTATATACACAAACCTATCACAAATTGCATTGAATACAAAGCAAAGCACACAACTCAATGAAGTGTACAGTTCAATTTTGCTGAAAACCAGTATGTGGTAACATGATGTAAACCTTATTATTATACTCACCATATGATTTAGAGTAGTCTGAACCAATTTTATGAGTGTGCTACCTAAGCTCAAGATGTTACTTTCAGTAACATCAGCTTTTCTACACACTGGAACATAAGCGTTTGCTGAACTTAACCAAGTCAATGACAGTTCATCTGCAAAGGGTGCCAGATAGGTTACTGAATTCAGCTTGCATTGGTTTATTCCATGGCATTGTGCACTCTACATGCAATATCTGTACAGTTCCAGATCACCTTTTGTAGTTATATACATGACCTTATCACAAAATACAATGAATAGAAAGTTAAGCATTCAACTCAAAGGAGTGTATTGTTCAATCTTCCTGGAAACCAATATGTGTTAACATGATGTAAACCTTATTATTATACTCACCATACGATTTAGAATAGTCTGCAACCAATTTTATGAGTGTGCTACCTAAGCTCAAGATGTTCCGTTCAGTAACATCAGCTTTTCTACACACTGGAACATTAGCGTTTGCAGAAGTAAACCAAGTCAATGGCAGTTCATATGCAAAGGGTGCCAGATAGGTTACTGAATTCAACTTGCATTGGGGTATTCCATGGCATTGTGCACTCTACATGCAATATCTGCACAGTTCCAGATCACCTTGTGTAGTTATATACATGACCTTATCACAAAATACAATGAATAGAAAGTTAAGCATTCAACTCAAAGGAGTGTATTGTTCAATCTTCCTGGAAACCAATATGTTTTAACATGATGTAAACCTTATTATTATACTCACCATACGATTTAGAATAGTCTGCAACCAATTTTATGAGTGTGCTACCTAAGCTCAAGATGTTACGTTCAGTAACATCAGCATTTCTACACACTGGAACATTAGCGTTTGCAGAAGTAAACCAAGTCAATGACAGTTCATCTGCAAAGGGTGCCAGATAGGTTACTGAAATCAGCTTGCATTGGTTTATTCCATGGCATTGTGCACTCTACATGCAATATCTGTACAGTTCCAGATCACCTTTTGTAGTTATATACATGAACTTATCACAAAATACAATGAATAGAAAGTTGAGCATTCAACTCAAAGGAGTGTATTGTTCAATCTTCCTGGAAACCAATATGTGTTAACATGATGTAAACCTTATTATTATACTCACCATACGATTTAGAATAGTCTGCAACCAATTTTATGGGTGTGCTACCTAAGCTCAAGATGTTACGTTCAGTAACATCAGCTTTTCTACACACTGGAAAATTAGCGTTTGCAGAAGTAAACCAAGTCAATGGCAGTTCATATGCAAAGGGTGCCAGATAGGTTACTGATTTCAACTTGCATTGGGGTATTCCATGGCATTGTGCACTCTACATGCAATATCTGTACAGTTCCAGATCACCTTGTGTAGTTATATACATGACCTTATCACAAAATACAATGAATAGAAAGTTAAGCATTCAACTCAAAGGAGTGTATTGATCAATCTTCCTGGAAACCAATATGTGTTAACATGATGTAAACCTTATTATTATACTCACCATACGATTTAGAATAGTCTGCAACCAATTTTATGAGTGTGCTACCTAAGCTCAAGATGTTACGTTCAGTAACATCAGCTTTTCTACACACTGGAGCATTAGCGTTTGCAGAAGTAAACCAAGTCAATGACAGTTCATCTGCAAAGGGTGCCAGATAGGTTACTGAATTCAGCTTGCATTGGTTTATTCCATGGCATTGTGCACTCTACATGCAATATCTGTACAGTTCCAGATCACCTTTTGTAGTTATATACATGACCTTATCACAAAATACATTGAATAGAAAGTTAAGCATTCAACTCAAAGGAGTGTATTGTTCAATCTTCCTGGAAACCAATATGTGTTAACATGATGTAAACCTTATTATTATACCCACCATACGATTTAGAATAGTCTGCAACCAATTTTATGAGTGTGCTACCTATGCTCCAGATGTTAATTTCAGTAACATCACCTTTTCTTCACAGTGGAACATTAGGGTTTGCAGCACAAAACCAAGTCAATGCCTGTTCCACAGGAAAGCGTACCAGGTAGGTTACTGAATTCAGCTTTGATTGGTTTATTCCATAGTATTCAGCACTCTACATGCAATATCTATACAGTTCCAGATCACCTTGTGTAGTTATATACATGACCTTATCACAAAATACAATGAATAGAAAGTAAAGCATTCAACTCAAAGGAGTGTATCGTTCAATTTTGCTGAAAACCAATATGTGCTAACATGATGTAAACCTTATTATTATGCTCACCATATGATTTAGAGTAGTCTGCAACCAATTTTATGAGTGTGCTACTTAAGCACCAGAAGTTACTTTCAGGAACATCAAGCTTTCTCCACACTGGAACATTAGCGTTTGCAGAAGTAAACAAAGTCAAAGACTGCTCCACAGTATAGAGCATCAGATAGGTTAGTGAATTCAGCTTGCATTGGTGTATTCCAGCTCAATGAGCTCCCTACATGCAATACCTAGACATTTGCAGATCACCTTGTGCAGTTATATACACAAACCTATCACAAATTGCATTGAATACAAAGCAAAGCACACAACTCAATGAAGTGTACAGTTCAATTTTGCTGAAAACCAGTATGTGGTAACATGATGTAAACCTTATTATTATACTCACCATATGATTTAGAGTAGTCTGCAACCAATTTTATGAGTGTGCTACCTAAGCTCAAGATGTTACTTTCAGTAACATCAGCTTTTCTACACACTGGAACATAAGCGTTTGCTGAACTTAACCAAGTCAATGACAGTTCATCTGCAAAGGGTGCCAGATAGATTACTGAATTCAGCTTGCATTGGTTTATTCCATGGCATTGTGCCCTCTACATGCAATATCTGTACAGTTCCAGATCACCTTTTGTAGTTATATACATGACCTTATCACAAAATACAATGAATAGAAAGTTAAGCATTCAACTCAAAGGAGTGTATTGTTCAATCTTCCTGGAAACCAATATGTGTTAACATGATGTAAACCTTATTATTATACTCACAATACGATTTAGAATAGTCTGCAACCAATTTTATGAGTGTGCTACCTAAGCTCAAGATGTTACGTTCAGTAACATCAGCTTTTCTACACACTGGAACATTAGCGTTTGCAGAAGTAAACCAAGTCAATGGCAGTTCATATGCAAAGGGTGCCAGATAGGTTACTGAATTCAACTTGCATTGGGGTATTCCATGGCATTGTGCACTCTACATGCAATATCTGTACAGTTCCAGATCACCTTGTGTAGTTATATACATGACCTTATCACAAAATACAATGAATAGAAAGTTAAGCATTCAACTCAAAGGAGTGTATTGTTCAATCTTCCTGGAAACCAATATGTGTTAACATGATGTAAACCTTATTATTATACTCACCATACGATTTAGAATAGTCTGCAACCAATTTTATGAGTGTGCTACCTAAGCTCAAGATGTTACGTTCAGTAAAATCAGCTTTTCTACACACTGGAACATTAGCGTTTGCAGAAGTAAACCAAGTCAATGACAGTTCATCTGCAAAGGGTGCCAGATAGGTTACTGAAATCAGCTTGCATTGGTTTATTCCATGGCATTGTGCACTCTACATGCAATATCTGTACAGTTCCAGATCACCTTTTGTAGTTATATACATGACCTTATCACAAAATACAATGAATAGAAAGTTAAGCATTCAACTCAAAGGAGTGTATTGTTCAATCTTCCTTGAAACCAATATCTGTTAACATGATGTAAACCTTATTATTATACTCACCATACGATTTAGAATAGTCTGCAACCAATTTTATGAGTGTGCTACCTAAGCTCAAGATGTTACGTTCAGTAACATCAGCTTTTCTACACACTGGAAAATTAGCGTTTGCAGAAGTAAACCAAGTCAATGGCAGTTCATATGCAAAGGGTGCCAGATAGGTTACTGATTTCAACTTGCATTGGGGTATTCCATGGCATTGTGCACTCTACATGCAATATCTGTACAGTTCCAGATCACCTTGTGTAGTTATATACATGACCTTATCACAAAATACAATGAATAGAAAGTTAAGCATTCAACTCAAAGGAGTGTATTGTTCAATCTTCCTGGAAACCAATATGTGTTAACATGATGTAAACCTTATTATTATACTCACCATACGATTTAGAATAGTCTGCAACCAATTTTATGAGTGTGCTACCTAAGCTCAAGATGTTACGTTCAGTAACATCAGCTTTTCTACACACTGGAACATTAGCGTTTGCAGAAGTAAACCAAGTCAATGACAGTTCATCTGCAAAGGGTGCCAGATAGGTTACTGAATTCAGCTTGCATTGGTTTATTCCATGGTATTGTGCACTCTACATGCAATATCTGTACAGTTCCAGATCACCTTTTGTAGTTATATACATGACCTTATCACAAAATACAATGAATAGAAAGTTAAGCATTCAACTCAAAGGAGTGTATTGTTCAATCTTCCTGGAAACCAATATGTGTTAACATGATGTAAACCTTATTATTATAGTCACCATACGATTTAGAATAGTCTGCAACCAATTTTATGAGTGTGCTACCTAAGCTCAAGATGTTACGTTCAGTAACATCAGCTTTTCTACACACTGGAACATTAGCGTTTGCAGAAGTAAACCAAGTCAATGGCAGTTCATATGCAAAGGGTGCCAGATAGGTTACTGAATTCAACTTGCATTGGGGTATTCCATGGCATTGTGCACTCTACATGCAATATCTGTACAGTTCCAGATCACCTTGTGTAGTTATATACATGACCTTATCACAAAATACAATGAATAAAAAGTTAAGCATTCAACTCAAAGGGGTGTATTGTTCAATTTAGCTGGAAACCAATATGTGTTAAGATGTTGTAAACGTTATTATTATACTCACCATATGATTTAGAGTAGTCTGCAACCAATTTTATGAGTGTGCTACCTATGCTCCAGATGTTAATTTCAGTAACATCACCTTTTCTGCACAGTGGAACATTAGGGTTTGCAGAAGTAAACAAAGTCAAAGACTGTTCCACAGTATAGAGCATCAGATAGGTTAGTGAATTCAGCTTGCATTGGTGTATTCCAGCTCAATGAGCTCTCTACATGCAATACCTAGACATTTGCAGATCACCTTGTGCAGTTATATACACAAACCTATCACAAATTGCATTGAATACAAAGCAAAGCACCCAACTCAATGAAGTGTACAGTTCAATTTTGCTGGAAACCAATATGTGTTAAGATGTTGTAAACATTATTAGTATACTCACCATACGATTTAGAGTAGTCTGCAACCAATTTTATGAGTGTGCTACCTAAGCTCAAGATGTTACTTTAGGTAACATCAGCTTTTCTACACACTGGAACATTAGCGTTTGCAGAAGTAAACCAAGGCAATGGCAGTTCATCTGCAAATGGTGCTAGATAGTTTACTGAATTCAACTTGCATTGGGGTATTCCATGTCACAGAGCAATCCACATGCAATATCTAGACAGTTCTGGCTCACCTTGTGTAGTTATATACACAAACTTATCAGAAAAAGCATTGAATAGAAAGCAAAGCATTTAACTCAATGAAGTGTCCTGTTCAATTTTGCTGAAAACCAGTATGTGCTAACGTGATGTAAACCTTATTATTATACTCACCATATGATTTAGAGTAGTCTGCAACCAATTTTATGAGTGTGCTAGTTAGCACCAGAGGTTGCTTTCAGGAACAGCAAGCTTTCTCCACACGAACATTAGCGTTTGCAGAAGTAAACAAAGTCAAAGACTGTTCCACAGTATAGAGCATCAGATAGGTTACTGAATTCAACTTGCATTGGGGTATTCCATGGCATTGTGCACTCTACATGCAATATCTGTACAGTTCCAGATCACCTAGTGTAGTTATATACGTGACATCACAAAATACAATGAATTGAAAGTTAAGCATTCAACTCAAAGGAGTGCATTGTTCAATTTCGCTGGAAACCAATATGTGCTAACATGATGTAAAACTTATTATTATACTCAGCATATGATTTAGAGTAGTCTGCAACCAATTTTATGAGTGTGCTAACTATGCTCCAGATGTTAATTTCAGTAACATCACCCTTTCTGCACAGTGGAACATTAGGGTTTGCAGAAGTAAACAAAGTCAAAGACTGTTCCACAGTATAGAGCATCAGATAGGTTAGGGAATTCAGCTTGCATTGGTGTATTCCAGCTCAATGAGCTCTCTACATGCAATACCTAGACATTTGCAGATCACCTTGTGCAGTTATATACACAAACCTATCACAAATTGCATTGAATACAAAGCAAAGCACCCAACTCAATGAAGTGTCCAGTTCAATTTTGCTGAAAACCAGTATGTGCTAACATGATGTAAACCTTATTATTATACTCACCATATGATTTAGAGAAGTCTGCAACCAATTTTATGAGTGCGCTACCTATGCTCCAGATGATAATTTCAGTAACATCACCTTTTCTTCACAGTGGAACATTAGGGTTTAAAGCACAAAACCAAGTCAGTGGCTGTTCCACTGCAAAGCGTACCAGGTAGGTTACTGAATTCAGCTTTGATTGGTTTATTCCATAGTATTCAGCACTCTACATGCAATATCTATACAGTTCCAGATCACCTTGTGTAGTTATATACATGACCTTATCACAAAATACAATGAATAGAAAGTAAAGCATTCAACTCAAAGGAATGTATCGTTCAATTTTGCTGAAAACCAATATGTGCTAACATGATGTAAACCTTATTATTATGCTCACCATATGATTCAGAGTAGTCTGCAACCAATTTTATGAGTGTGCTACTTAAGCACCAGAAGTTACTTTCAGGAACATCAAGCTTTCTAAACACTGGAGCATTAGGGTTTGCAGAAGTAAACAAAGTCAAAGACTGTTCCACAGTATAGAGCATCAGATAGGTTAGTGAATTCAGCTTGCATTGGTGTATTCCAGCTCAATGAGCTCTCTACATGCAATAACTAGACATTTGCAGATCACCTTGTGCAGTTATATACACAAACCTATCACAAATTGCATTGAATACAAAGCAAAGCACCCAACTCAATGAAGTGTACAGTTCAATTTTGCTGGAAACCAATATGTGTTAAGATGTTGTAAACGTTATTATTATACTCACCATACGATTTAGAGTAGTCTGCAACCAATTTTATGAGTGTGCTACCTAAGCTCAAGATGTTACTTTAGGTAACATCAGCTTTTCTACACACTGGAACATTAGCGTTTGCAGAAGTAAACCAAGGCAATGGCAGTTCATCTGCAAATGGTGCTAGATAGTTTACTGAATTCAACTTGCATTGGGGTATTCCATGTCACAGAGCAATCCACATGCAATATCTAGACAGTTCTGGCTCACCTTGTGTAGTTATATACACAAACTTATCAGAAAAAGCATTGAATAGAAAGCAAAGCATTTAACTCAATGAAGTGTCCTGTTCAATTTTGCTGAAAACCAGTATGTGCTAACATGATGTAAACCTTATTATTATACTCACCATATGATTTAGAGTAGTCTGCAACCAATTTTATGAGTGTGCTAGTTAGCACCAGAGGTTGCTTTCAGGAACAGCAAGCTTTCTCCACACGAACATTAGCGTTTGCAGAAGTAAACAAAGTCAAAGACTGTTCCACAGTACAGAGCATCAGATAGGTTAGTGAATTCAGCTTGCATTGGTGTATTCCAGCTCAATGAGCTCTCTACATGCAATACCTAGACATTTGCAGATCACCTTGTGCAGTTATATACACAAACCTATCACAAATTGCATTGAATACAAAGCAAAGCACACAACTCAATGAAGTGTACAGTTCAATTTTGCTGAAAACCAGTATGTGCTAACATGATGTAAACGTTATTATTATACTCACCATATGATTTAGAGTAGTCTGCAACCAATTTTATGAGTGTGCTACCTAAGCTCAAGATGTTACTTTCAGTAACATCAGCTTTTCTACACACTGGAACATAACCGTTTGCACAACTTAACCAAGTCAATGACAGTTCATCTGCAAAGGGTGCCAGATAGGTTACTGAATTCAGCTTGCACTGGTTTATTCCATGGCATGTGCACTCTACATGCAATATCTGTACAGTTCCAGATCACCTTTTGTAGTTATATACATGACCTTATCACAAAATACAATGAATAGAAAGTTAAGCATTCAACTCAAAGGAGTGTATTGTTCAATCTTCCTGGAAACTAATATGTGCTAACATGATGTAAACATTATTATACTCACCATATGATTTAGAGTAGTCTGCAACCAATTTTATGAGTGTGCTACCTAAGCTCAAGATGTTACTTTCAGTAACATCACCTTTTCTACACACTGGAACATAACAGTTTGCAGAACTTAACCAAGTCAATGACAGTTCATCTGCAAAGGGTGCCAGATAGGTTACTGAATTCAGCTTGCATTGGTTTATTCCATGGCATTGTGCACTCTACATGCAATATCTGTACAGTTCCAGATCACCTTGTGTAGTTATATACATGACCTTATCACAAAATACAATGAATAAAAAGTTAAGCATTCAACTCAAAGGAGTGTATTGTTCAATTTTGCTGGAAACCAATATGTGTTAACATCATGTAAACGTTATTATTATACTCACCATATGATTTAGAGTAGTCTGCAACCAATTTTATGAGTGTGCTACCTATGCTCCAGATGTTAATTTCAGTAACATCACCTTTTCTGCACAGTGGAACATTAGGATTTGCAGAAGTAAACAAAGTCAAAGACTGTTCCACAGTATAGAGCATCAGATAGGTTATGGAATTCAGCTTGCATTGGTGTATTCCAGCTCACTGAGCTCTCTACATGCAATACCTAGACATTTGCAGATCACCTTGTGCAGTTATATACACAAACCTATCACAAATTGCATTGAATACAAAGCAAAGCACCCAACTCAATGAAGTGTACAGTTCAATTTTGCTGGAAACCAATATGTGTTAAGATGTTGTAAACGTTATTATTATACTCACCATACGATTTAGAGTAGTCTGCAACCAATTTTATGAGTGTGCTAGTTAGCACCAGAAGTTGCTTTCAGGAACAGCAAGCTTTCTCCACACGAACATTAGCGTTTGCAGAAGTAAACCAAGTCAATGGCAGTTCATATGCAAAGGGTGCCAGATAGGTTACTGAATTCAACTTGCATTGGGGTATTCCATGGCATTGTGCACTCTACATGCAATATCTGTACAGTTCCAGATCACCTAGTGTAGTTATATACAAAACATCACAAAATACAATGAATTGAAAGTTAAGCATTCAACTCAAAGGAGTGCATTGTTCAATTTCGCTGGAAACCAATATGTGCTAACATGATGTAAAACTTATTATTATACTCAGCATATGATTTAGAGTAGTCTGCAAGCAATTTTATGAGTGTGCTACCTATGCTCCAGATGTTAATTTCAGTAACATCACCTTTTCTGCACAGTGGAACATTAGGGTTTGCAGAAGTAAGCAAAGTCAAAGACTGTTCCACAGTATAGAGCATCAGATAGGTCAGGGAATTCAGCTTGCATTGGTGTATTCCAGCTCAATGAGCTCTCTACATGCAATACCTAGACATTTGCAGATCACCTTGTGCAGTTATATACACAAACCTATCACAAATTGCATTGAGTACAAAGCAAAGCACCCAACTCAGTGAAGTGTCCAGTTCAATTTTGCTGAAAACCAGTATGTGCTAACATGATGTAAACCTTATTATTATACTCACCATATGATTTAGAGAAGTCTGCAACCAATTTTATGAGTGTGCTACCTATGCTCCAGATGTTAATTTCAGTAACATCACCTTTTCTTCACAGTGGAACATTAGGGTTTGCAGCACAAAACCAAGTCAGTGGCTGTTCCACTGCAAAGCGTACCAGGTAGGTTACTGAATTCAGCTTTGGTTGGTTTATTCCATAGTATTCAGCACTCTACATGCAATATCTATACAGTTCCAGATCACCTTGTGTAGTTATATACATGACCTTATCACAAAATACAATGAATAGAAAGTAAAGCATTCAACTCAAAGGAGTGTATCGTTCAATTTTGCTGAAAACCAATATGTGCTAACATGATGTAAACCTTATTATTATGCTCACCATATGATTTAGAGTAGTCTGCAACCAATTTTATGAGTGTGCTACTTAAGCACCAGAAGTTACTTTCAGGAACATCAAGCTTTCTCCACACTGGAACATTAGGGTTTGCAGAAGTAAACAAAGTCAAAGACTGTTCCACAGTATAGAGCATCAGATAGGTTAGTGAATTCAGCTTGCATTGGTGTATTCCAGCTGAATGAGCTCTCTACATGCAATACCTAGACATTTGCAGATCACCTTGTGCAGTTATATACAGAAACCTATCACAAATTGCATTGAATACAAAGCAAAGCACACAAATCAATGAAGTGTACAGTTCAATTTTGCTGAAAACCAGTATGTGCTAACATGATGTGAAACTTATTATTATACTCACCATATGATTTAGAGAAGTCTGCAACCAATTTTATGAGTGTGCTACCTATGCTCCAGATGTTAATTTCAGTAACATCACCTTTTCTTCACAGTGGAACATTAGGGTTTGCAGCACAGAACCAAGTCAATGGCTGTTCCACTGGAAAGCGTACCAGGTAGGTTACTGAATTCAGCTTTGATTGGTTTATTCCATAGTATTCAGCACTCTACATGCAATATCTATACAGTTCCAGATCACCTTGTGTAGTTATATACATGACCTTATCACAAAATACAATGAATAGAAAGTAAAGCATTCAACTCAGTGTATCGTTCAATTTTGCTGAAAACCAATATGTGCTAACATGATGTAAACCTTATTATTATGCTCACCATATGATTTAGAGTAGTCTGCAACCAATTTTATGAGTGTGCTACCTAAGCTCAAGATGTTACTTTCAGTAACATCAGCTTTTCTACACACTGGAACATAACCGTTTGCAGAACTTAACCAAGTCAATGACAGTTCATCTGCAAAGGGTGCCAGATAGGTTACTGAATTCAGCTTGCATTGGTTTATTCCATGGCATTGTGCACTCTACATGCAATATCTGTACAGTTCCAGATCACCTTGTGTAGTTATATACATGACCTTATCACAAAGTACAATGAATAAAAAGTTAAGCATTCAACTCAAAGGAGTGTATTGTTCAATTTTGCTGGAAACCAATATGTGTTAACATCATGTAAACGTTATTATTATACTCACCATATGATTTAGAGTAGTCTGCAACCAATTTTATGAGTGTGCTACCTATGCTCCAGATGTTAATTTCAGTAACATCACCTTTTCTGCACAGTGGAACATTAGGGTTTGCAGAAGTAAACAAAGTCAAAGACTGTTCCACAGTATAGAGCATCAGATAGGTTATGGAATTCAGCTTGCATTGGTGTATTCCAGCTCAATGAGCTCTCTACATGCAATACCTAGACATTTGCAGATCACCTTGTGCAGTTATATACACAAACCTATCAGAAATTGCATTGAATACAAAGCAAAGCACCCAACTCAATGAAGTGTACAGTTCAATTTTGCTGGAAACCAATATGTGTTAAGATGTTGTAAACGTTATTATTATACTCACCATACGATTTAGAGTAGTCTGCAACCAATTTTATGAGTGTGCTACCTAAGCTCAAGATGTTACTTTAGGTAACATCAGCTTTTCTACACACTGGAACATTAGCGTTTGCAGAAGTAAACCAAGTCAATGGCAGTTCATCTGCAAAGGGTGCTAGATAGTTTACTGAATTCAACTTGCATTGGGGTATTCCATGTCACAGAGCAATCTACATGCAATATCTAGACAGTTCTGGCTCACCTTGTGTAGTTATATACACAAACTTATCAGAAAATGCATTGAATAGAAAGCAAAGCATTTAACTCAATGAAGTGTCCTGTTCAATTTTGCTGAAAACCAGTATGTGCTAACATGATGTAAACCTTATTATTATACTCACCATATGATTTAGAGTAGTCTGCAACCAATTTTATGAGTGTGCTACCTATGCTCCAGAAGTTGCTTTCAGGAACAGCAAGCTTTCTCCACACGAACATTAGCGTTTGCAGAAGTAAACAAAGTCAAAGACTGTTCCACATTATAGAGCATCAGATAGGTTAGTGAATTCAGCTTGCATTGGTGTATTCCAGCTCAATGAGCTCTCTACATGCAATACCTAGACATTTGCAGATCACCTTGTGCAGTTATATACACAAACCTATCACAAATTGCATTGAATACAAAGCAAAGCACACAACTCAATGAAGTGTACAGTTCAATTTTGCTGAAAACCAGTATGTGCTAACATGATGTAAACCTTATTATTATACTCACCATATGATTTAGAGTAGTCTGCAACCAATTTTATGAGTGTGCTACCTAAGCTCAAGATGTTACTTTAGGTAACATCAGCTTTTCTACACACTGGAACATTAGCGTTTGCAGAAGTAAACCAAGTCAATGGCAGTTCATATGCAAAGGGTGCCAGATAGGTTACTGAGTTCAGCTTGCATTGGTTTATTCCATGGCATTGTGCACTCTACATGCAATATCTGTACAGTTCCAGATCACCTTTTGTAGTTATATACATGACCTTATCACAAAATACAATGAATAGAAAGTTAAACATTCAACTCAAAGGAGTGTATTGTTCAATCTTCCTGGAAACCAATATGTGCTAACATGATGTAAAACTTATTATTATACTCAGCATATGATTTAGAGTAGTCTGCAACCAATTTTATGAGTGTGCTACCTATGCTCCAGATGTTAATTTCAGTAACATCACCTTTTCTGCACAGTGGAACATTAGGGTTTGCAGAAGTAAACAAAGTCAAAGACTGTTCCACAGTATAGAGCATCAGATAGGTCAGGGAATTCAGCTTGCATTGGTGTATTCCAGCTCAATGAGCTCTCTACATGCAATACCTAGACATTTGCAGATCACCTTGTGCAGTTATATACACAAACCTATCACAAATTGCATTGAATACAAAGCAAAGCACCCAACTCAATGAAGTGTCCAGTTCAATTTTGCTGAAAACCAGTATGTGCTAACATGATGTAAACCTTATTATTATACTCACCATATTATTTAGAGAAGTCTGCAACCAATTTTATGAGTGCGCTACCTATGCTCCAGATGTTAATTTCAGTAACATCACCTTTTCTTCACAGTGGAACATTAGGGTTTGCAGCACAAAACCAAGTCAGTGGCTGTTCCACTGCAAAGCGTACACGGTAGGTTACTGAATTCAGCTTTGATTGGTTTATTCCATAGTATTCAGCACTCTACATGCAATATCTATACAGTTCCAGATCACCTTGTGTAGTTATATACATGACCTTATCACAAAATACAATGAATAGAAAGTAAAGCATTCAACTCAAAGGAGTGTATCGTTCAATTTTGCTGAAAACCAATATGTGCTAACATGATGTAAACCTTATTATTATGCTCACCATATGATTTAGAGTAGTCTGCAACCAATTTTATGAGTGTGCTACTTAAGCACCAGAAAATACTTTCAGGAACATCAAGCTTTCTCCACACTGGAACATTAGGGTTTGCAGAAGTAAACAAAGTCAAAGACTGTTCCACAGTATAGAGCATCAGATAGGTTAGTGAATTCAGCTTGCATTGGTGTATTCCAGCTCAATGAGCTCTCTACATGCAATACCTAGACATTTGCAGATCACCTTGTGCAGTTATATACACAAACCTATCACAAATTGCATTGAATACAAAGCAAAGCACACAACTCAATGAAGTGTACAGTTCAATTTTGCTGAAAACCAGTATGTGCTAACATGATGTGAACCTTATTATTATACTCACCATATGATTTAGAGAAGTCTGCCACCAATTTTATGAGTGTGCTACCTATGCTCCAGATGTTAATTTCAGTAACATCACCTTTTCTTCACAGTGGAACATTAGGGTTTGCAGCACAAAACCAAGTCAATGGCTGTTCCACTGGAAAGCGTACCAGGTAGGTTACTGAATTCAGCTTTGATTGGTTTATTCCATAGTATTCAGCACTCTACATGCAATATCTATACAGTTCCAGATCACTTTGTGTAGTTATATACATGACCTTATCACAAAATACAATGAATAGAAAGTAAAGCATTCAACTCAGTGTATCGTTCAATTTTGCTGAAAACCAATATGTGCTAACATGATGTAAACCTTATTATTATGCTCACCATATGATTTAGAGTAGTCTGCAACCAATTTTATGAGTGTGCTACCTAAGCTCAAGATGTTACTTTCAGTAACATCAGCTTTTCTACACACTGGAACATAACAGTTTGCAGAACTTAACCAAGTCAATGACAGTTCATCTGCAAAGGGTGCCAGATAGGTTACTGAATTCAGCTTGCATTGGTTTATTCCATGGCATTGTGCACTCTACATGCAATATCTGTACAGTTCCAGATCACCTTGTGTAGTTATATACATGACCTTATCACAAAATACAATGAATAAAAAGTTAAGCATTCAACTCAAAGGAGTGTATTGTTCAATTTAGCTGGAAACGAATATGTGTTAAGATGTTGTAAACGTTATTATTATACACACCATACGATTTAGAGTAGTCTGCAACCAATTTTATGAGTGTGCTACCTAAGCTCAAGATGTTACTTTAGGGAACATCAGCTTTTCTACACACTGGAACATTAGCGTTTGCAGAAGTAAACCAAGTCAATGGCAGTTCATCTGCAAAGGGTGCTAGATAGTTTACTGAATTCAACTTGCATTGGGGTATTCCATGTCACAGAGCAATCTACATGCAATATCTAGACAGTTCTGGCTCACCTTGTGTAGTTATATACACAAACTTATCAGAAAATGCATTGAATAGAAAGCAAA
This sequence comes from Hypanus sabinus, assembly GCF_030144855.1. Classification (NCBI taxonomy): domain Eukaryota; kingdom Metazoa; phylum Chordata; class Chondrichthyes; order Myliobatiformes; family Dasyatidae; genus Hypanus; species Hypanus sabinus. The sequence goes on along the minus strand of NC_082738.1, from coordinate 61,014,107 downwards.
GCATTTAACTCAATGAAGTGTCCTGTTCAATTTTGCTGAAAACCAGTATGTGCTAACATGATGTAAACCTTATTATTATACTCACCATATGATTTAGAGTAGTCTGCAACCAATTTTATGAGTGTGCTACCTATGCTCCAGAAGTTGCTTTCAGGAACAGCAAGCTTTCTCCACACGAACATTAGCGTTTGCAGAAGTAAACAAAGTCAAAGACTGTTCCACAGTATAGAGCATCAGATAGGTTAGTGAATTCAGCTTGCATTGGTGTATTCCAGCTCAATGAGCTCTCTACATGCAATACCTAGACATTTGCAGATCACCTTGTGCAGTTATATACACAAACCTATCACAAATTGCATTGAATACAAAGCAAAGCACACAACTCAATGAAGTGTACAGTTCAATTTTGCTGAAAACCAGTATGTGCAAACATGATGTGAACCTTATTATTATACTCACCATATGATTTAGAGAAGTCTGCCACCAATTTTATGAGTGTGCTACCTATGCTCCAGATGTTAATTTCAGTAACATCACCTTTTCTTCACAGTGGAACATTAGGGTTTGCAGCACAAAACCAAGTCAATGGCTGTTCCACTGGAAAGCGTACCAGGTAGGTTACTGAATTCAGCTTTGATTGGTTTATTCCATAGTATTCAGCACTCTACATGCAATATCTATACAGTTCCAGATCTCTTTGTGTAGTTATATACATGACCTTATCACAAAATACAATGAATAGAAAGTAAAGCATTCAACTCAGTGTATCGTTCAATTTTGCTGAAAACCAATATGTGCTAACATGATGTAAACCTTATTATTATGCTCACCATATGATTTAGAGTAGTCTGCAACCAATTTTATGAGTGTGCTACCTAAGCTCAAGATGTTACTTTCAGTAACATCAGCTTTTCTACACACTGGAACTTAACAGTTTGCAGAACTTAACCAAGTCAATGACAGTTCATCTGCAAAGGGTGCCAGATAGGTTACTGAATTCAGCTTGCATTGGTTTATTCCATGGCATTGTGCACTCTACATGCAATATCTGTACAGTTCCAGATCACCTTGTGTAGTTATATACATGACCGTATCACAAAATACAATGAATAAAAAGTTAAGCATTCAACTCAAAGGAGTGTATTGTTCAATTTAGCTGGAAACCAACATGTGTTAAGATGTTGTAAACGTTATTATTATACTCACCATACGATTTAGAGTAGTCTGCAACCAATTTTATGAGTGTGCTACCTAAGCTCAAGATGTTACTTTAGGTAACATCAGCTTTTCTACACACTGGAACATTAGCGTTTGCAGAAGTAAACCAAGTCAATGGCAGTTCATCTGCAAAGGGTGCTAGATAGTTTACTGAATTCAACTTGCATTGGGGTATTCCATGTCACAGAGCAATCTACATGCAATATCTAGACAGTTCTGGCTCACCTTGTGTAGTTATATACACAAACTTATCAGAAAATGCATTGAATACAAAGCAAAGCATTTAACTCAATGAAGTGTCCTGTTCAATTTTGCTGAAAACCAGTATGTGCTAACATGATGTAAACCTTATTATTATACTCACCATATGAATTAGAGTAGTCTGCAACCAATTTTATGAGTGTGCTACCTAAGCTCAAGATGTTACTTTAGGTGACATCAGCTTTTCTACACACTGGAACATTAGCGTTTGCAGAAGTAAACCAAGTCAATGGCAGTTCATATGCAAAGGGTGCCAGATAGGTTACTGAGTTCAGCTTGCATTGGTTTATTCCATGGCATTGCGCACTCTACATGCAATATCTGTACAGTTCCAGATCACCTTTTGTAGTTATATACATGACCTTATCACAAAATACAATGAATAGAAAGTTAAACATTCAACTCAAAGGAGTGTATTGTTCAATCTTCCTGGAAACCAATATGTGTTAACATGATGTAAACCTTATTATTATACTCACCATACGATTTAGAATAGTCTGCAACCAATTTTATGAGAGTGCTACCTAAGCTCAAGATGTTAGGTTCAGTAAAATCAGCTTTTCTACACACTGGAACATTAGCGTTTGCAGAAGTAAACTAAGTCAATGGCAGTTCATATGCAAAGGGTGCCAGATAGGTTACTGAATTCAACTTGCATTGGGGTATTCCATGGCATTGTGCACTCTACATGCAATATCTGTACAGTTCCAGATCACCTAGTGTAGTTATATACGTGACATCACAAAATACAATGAATTGAAAGTTAAGCATTCAACTCAAAGGAGTGCATTGTTCAATTTCGCTGGAAACCAATATGTGCTAACATGATGTAAAACTTATTATTATACTCAGCATATGATTTAGAGTAGTCTGCAACCAATTTTATGAGTGTGCTACCTATGCTCCAGATGTTAATTTCAGTAACATCACCTTTTCTGCACAGTGGAACATTAGGGTTTGCAGAAGTAAACAAAGTCAAAGACTGTTCCACAGTATAGAGCATCAGATAGGTCAGGGAATTCAGCTTGCATTGGTGTATTCCAGCTCAATGAGCTCTCTACATGCAATACCTAGACATTTGCAGATCACCTTGTGCAGTTATATACACAAACCTATCACAAATTGCATTGAATACAAAGCAAAGCACCCAACTCAATGAAGTGTCCAGTTCAATTTTGCTGAAAACCAGTATGTGCTAACATGATGTAAACCTTATTATTATACTCACCATATGATTTAGAGAAGACTGCAACCAATTTTATGAGTGCGCTACCTATGCTCCAGATGTTAATTTCAGTAACATCACCTTTTCTTCACAGTGGAACATTAGGGTTTGCAGCACAAAACCAAGTCAGTGGCTGTTCCACTGCAAAGCGTACCAGGTAGGTTACTGAATTCAGCTTTGATTGGTTTATTCCATAGTATTCAGCACTCTACATGCAATATCTATACAGTTCCAGATCACCTTGTGTAGTTATATACATGACCTTATCACAAAATACAATGAATAGAAAGTAAAGCATTCAACTCAAAGGAGTGTATCGTTCAATTTTGCTGAAAACCAATATGTGCTAACATGATGTAAACCTTATTATTATGCTCACCATATGATTTAGAGTAGTCTGCAACCAATTTTATGAGTGTGCTACTTAAGCACCAGAAGTTACTTTCAGGAACATCAAGCTTTCTCCACACTGGAACATTAGGGTTTGCAGAAGTAAACAAAGTCAAAGACTGTTCCACAGTATAGAGCATCAGATAGGTTAGTGAATTCAGCTTGCATTGGTGTATTCCAGCTCAATGAGCTCTCTACATGCAATACCTAGACATTTGCAGATCACCTTGTGCAGTTATATACACAAACCTATCACAAATTGCATTGAATACAAAGCAAAGCACACAACTCAATGAAGTGTACAGTTCAATTTTGCTGAAAACCAGTATGTGCTAACATGATGTAAACCTTATTATTATACTCACCATATGATTTAGAGTAGTCTGCAACCAATTTTATGAGTGTGCTACCTATGCTCCAGATGTTAATTTCAGTAACATCACCTTTTCTGCACAGTGGAACATTAGGGTTTGCTGAAGTAAACAAAGTCAAAGACTGTTCCACAGTATAGAGCTTCAGATAGGTTAGTGAATTCAGCTTGCATTGGTGTATTCCAGCTCAATGAGCTCTCTACATGCAATACCTAGACATTTGCAGATCACCTTGTGCAGTTATATACACAAACCTATCACAAATTGCATTGAATACAAAGCAAAGCAGACAACTCAATGAAGTGTACAGTTCAATTTTGCTGAAAACCAGTATGTGCTAACATGATGTAAACCTTATTATTATACTCACCATATGATTTAGAGAAGTCTGCAACCAATTTTATGAGTGTGCTACCTATGCTCCAGATGTTAATTTCAGTAACATCACCTTTTCTTCACAGTGGAACATTAGGGTTTGCAGCACAAAACCAAGTCAATGGCTGTTCCACTGGAAAGCGTACCAGGTACGTTACTGAATTCAGCTTGCATTGGTTTATTCCATAGTATTCAGCACTCTACATGCAATATCTATACAGTTCCAGATCAGCTTGTGTAGTTATATACATGACCTTATCACAAAATACAATGAATAGAAAGTAAAGCATTCAACTCAGTGTATCGTTCAATTTTGCTGGAAACCAATATGCGTTAAGATGTTGTAAACGTTATTATTATACTCACCATACGATTTAGAGTAGTCTGCAACCAATTTTATGAGTGTGCTACCTAAGCTGAAGATGTTACTTTAGGTAACATCAGCTTTTCTACACACTGGAACATTAGCGTTTGCAGAAGTAAACCAAGTCAATGGCAGTTCATCTGCAAAGGGTGCTAGATAGTTTACTGAATTCAACTTGCATTGGGGTATTCCATGTCACAGAGCAATCTACATGCAATATCTAGACAGTTCTGGCTCACCTTGTGTAGTTATATACACAAACTTATCAGAAAATGCATTGAACAGAAAGCAAAGCATTTAACTCAATGAAGTGTCCTGTTCAATTTTGCTGAAAACCAGTATGTGCTAACATGATGTAAACCTTATTATTATACTCACCATATGATTTAGAGTAGTCTGCAACCAATTTTATGAGTGTGCTACCTATGCTCCAGAAGTTGCTTTCAGGAACAGCAAGCTTTCTCCACACGAACATTAGCGTTTGCAGAAGTAAACAAAGTCAAAGACTGTTCCACAGTATAGAGCATCAGATAGGTTAGTGAATTCAGCTTGCATTGGTGTATTCCAGCTCAATGAGCTCTCTACATGCAATACCTAGACATTTGCAGATCACCTTGTGCAGTTATATACACAAACCTATCACAAATTGCATTGAATACAAAGCAAAGCACACAACTCAATGAAGTGTACAGTTCAATTTTGCTGAAAACCAGTATGTGCTAACATGATGTAAACCTTATTATTATACTCACCATATGATTTAGAGTAGTCTGCAACCAATTTTATGAGTGTGCTACCTAAGCTCAAGATGTTACTTTAGGTAACATCAGCTTTTCTACACACTGGAACATTAGCGTTTGCAGAAGTAAACCAAGTCAATGGCAGTTAATATGCAAAGGGTGCCAGATAGGTTACTGAATTCAGCTTGCATTGGTTTATTCCATGGCATTGTGCACTCTACATGCAATATCTGTACAGTTCCAGATCACCTTTTGTAGTTATATACATGACCTTATCACAAAATACAATGAATAGAAAGTTAAACATTCAACTCAAAGGAGTGTATTGTTCAATCTTCCTGGAAACCAATATGTGTTAACTTGATGTAAACCTTATTATTATACTCACCATACGATTTAGAATAGTCTGCAACCAATTTTATGAGTGTGCTACCTAAGCTCAAGATGTTACGTTCAGTAAAATCAGCTTTTCTACACACTGGAACATTAGCATTTGCAGAAGTAAACCAAGTCAATGGCAGTTCATATGCAAAGGGTGCCAGATAGGTTACTGAATTCAACTTGCATTGGGGTATTCCATGGCATTGTGCACTCTACATGCAATATCTGTACAGTTCCAGATCACCTAGTGTAGTTATATACGTGACATCACAAAATACAATGAATTGAAAGTTAAGCATTCAACTCAAAGGAGTGCATTGTTCAATTTCGCTGGAAACCAATATGTGCTAACATGATGTAAAACTTATTATTATACTCAGCATATGATTTAGAGTAGTCTGCAACCAATTTTATGAGTGTGCTCCCTATGCTCCAGATGTTAATTTCAGTAACATCACCTTTTCTGCACAGTGGAACATTAGGGTTTGCAGAAGTAAACAAAGTCAAAGACTGTTCCACAGTATAGAGCATCAGATAGGTCAGGGAATTCAGCTTGCATTGGTGTATTCCAGCTCAATGAGCTCTCTACATGCAATACCTAGACATTTGCAGATCACCTTGTGCAGTTATATACACAAACCTATCACAAATTGCATTGAATACAAAGCAAAGCACCCAACTCAATGAAGTGTCCAGTTCAATTTTGCTGAAAACCAGTATGTGATAACATGATGTAAACCTTATTATTATACTCACCATATGATTTAGAGAAGACTGCAACCAATTTTATGAGTGCGCTACCTATGCTCCAGATGTTAATTTCAGTAACATCACCTTTTCTTCACAGTGGAACATTAGGGTTTGCAGCACAAAACCAAGTCAGTGGCTGTTCCACTGCAAAGCGTACCAGGTAGGTTACTGAATTCAGCTTTGATTGGTTTATTCCATAGTATTCAGCACTCTACATGCAATATCTATACAGTTCCAGATCACCTTGTGTAGTTATATACATGACCTTATCACAAAATACAATGAATAGAAAGTAAAGCATTCAACTCAAAGGAGTGTATCGTTCAATTTTGCTGAAAACCAATATGTGCTAACATGATGTAAACCTTATTATTATGCTCACCATATGATTTAGAGTAGTCTGCAACCAATTTTATGAGTGTGCTACTTAAGCACCAGAAGTTACTTTCAGGAACATCAAGCTTTCTCCACACTGGAACATTAGGGTTTGCAGAAGTAAACAAAGTCAAAGACTGTTCCACAGTATAGAGCATCAGATAGGTTAGTGAATTCAGCTTGCATTGGTGTATTCCAGCTCAATGAGCTCTCTACATGCAATACCTAGACATTTGCAGATCACCTTGTGCAGTTATATACACAAACCTATCACAAATTGCATTGAATACAAAGCAAAGCAGACAACTCAATGAAGTGTACAGTTCAATTTTGCTGAAAACCAGTACGTGCTAACATGATGTAAACCTTATTATTATACTCACCATATGATTTAGAGAAGTCTGCAACCAATTTTATGAGTGTGCTACCTATGCTCCAGATGTTAATTTCAGTAACATCACCTTTTCTTCACAGTGGAACATTAGGGTTTGCAGCACAAAACCAAGTCAGTGGCTGTTCCACTGCAAAGCGTACCAGGTAGGTTACTGAATTCAGCTTTGATTGGTTTATTCCATAGTATTCAGCACTCTACATGCAATATCTATACAGTTCCAGATCACCTTGTGTAGTTATATACATGACCTTATCACAAAATACAATGAATAGAAAGTAAAGCATTCAACTCAGTGTATCGTTCAATTTTGCTGGAAACCAATATGTGTTAAGATGTTGTAAACGTTATTATTATACTCACCATACGATTTAGAGTAGTCTGCAACCAATTTTATGAGTGTGCGACCTAAGCTGAAGATGTTACTTTAGGTAACATCAGCTTTTCTACACACTGGAACATTAGCGTTTGCAGAAGTAAACCAAGTCAATGGCAGTTCATCTGCAAAGGGTGCTAGATAGTTTACTGAATTCAACTTGCATTGGGGTATTCCATGTCACAGAGCAATCTACATGCAATATCTAGACAGTTCTGGCTCACCTTGTGTAGTTATATACACAAACATATCAGAAAATGCATTGAATAGAAAGCAAAGCATTTAACTCAGTGAAGTGTCCTGTTCAATTTTGCTGAAAACCAGTATTTGCTAACATGATGTAAACCTTATTATTATACTCACCATATGATTTAGAGTAGTCTGCAACCAATTTTATGAGTGTGCTAGTTAGCACCAGAAGTTGCTTTCAGGAACAGTAAGCTTTCTCCACACGAACATTAGCGTTTGCAGAAGTAAACAAAGTCAAAGACTGTTCCACAGTATAGAGCATCAGATAGGTTAGTGAATTCAGCTTGCATTGGTGTATTCCAGCTCAATGAGCTCTCTACATGTAATACCTAGACATTTGCAGATCACCTTGTGCAGTTATATACACAAACCTATCACAAATTGCATTGAATACAAAGCAAAGCTCACAACTCAATGAAGTGTACAGTTCAATTTTGCTGAAAACCAGTATGTGCTAACATGATGTAAACCTTATTATTATACTCACCATATGATTTAGAGTAGTCTGCAACCAATTTTATGAGTGTGCTACCTAAGCTCAAGATGTTACTTTAGGTAACATCAGCTTTTCTACACACCGGAACATTAGCGTTTGCAGAAGTAAACCAAGTCAATGGCAGTCCATATGCAAAGGGTGCCAGATAGGTTACTGAATTCAGCTTGCATTGGTTTATTCCATGGCATTGTGCACTCTACATGCAATATCTGTACAGTTCCAGATCACCTTTTGTAGTTATATACATGACCTTATCACAAAATACAATGAATAGAAAGTTAAACATTCAACTCAAAGGAGTGTATTGTTCAATCTTCCTGGAAACCAATATGTGTTAACATGATGTAAACCTTATTATTATACTCACCATACGATTTAGAATAGTCTGCAACCAATTTTATGAGTGTGCTACCTATGCTCCAGATGTTAATTTCAGTGACATCACCTATTCTGCACAGTGGAACATTAGGGTTTGCGGAAGTAAACAAAGTTGTGTGCTTTGCTTTGTATTCAATGCAATTTGTGATAGGTTTGTGTATATAACTGCACAAGGTGATCTGCAAATGTCTAGGTATTGCATGTAGAGAGCTCATTGAGCTGGAATACACCAATGCCAGCTGAATTCACTAACCTATCTGATGCTCTATACTGTGGAACAGTCTTTGACTTTGTTTACTTCTGCAAACGCTAATGTTCGTGTGGAGAAAGCTTGCTGTTCCTGAAAGCAACTTCTGGTGCTAACTAGCACACTCATAAAATTGGTTGCAGACTACTCTAAATCATGTGTAGAAAAGCTGATGTTACCTAAAGTAACATCTTGAGCTTAGGTAGCACACTCATAAAATTGGTTGCAGACTACTCTAAATCATATGGTGAGTATAATAATAAGGTTTACATCATGTTAGCACATACTGGTTTTCAGCAAAATTGAACTGTACACTTCATTGAGTTAAACAAAGTCAAAGTCTGTTCCACAGTATAGAGCATCAGATAGGTTAGTGAATTCAGCTTGCATTGGTGTATTCCAGCTCAATGAGCTCTCTACATGCAATACCTAGACATTTGCAGATCACCTTGTGCAGTTGTATACACAAACCTATCACAAATTGCATTGAATACAAATCAAAGCACACAACTCAATGAAGTGTACAGTTCAATTTTGCTGAAAACCAGTATGTGCTAATATGATGTAAACCTTATTATTATGCTCACCATATAATTTAGAGTAGTCTGCAAACAATTTTATGAGTGTGCTACCTAAGCTCAAGATGTTACTTTCAGTAACATCAGCTTTTCTACACACTGGAACATAACCGTTTGCAGAACTTAACCAAGTCAATGACAGTTCATCTGCAAAGAGTGCCAGATAGGTTTCTGAATTCAGCTTGCATTGGTTTATTCCATGGCATTGTGCACTCTACATGCAATATCTGTACAGTTCCAGATTACCTTGTGTAGTTATATACATGACCTTATCACAAAATACAATGAATAGAAAGCTAAGCATTCAACTCAAAGGAGTGTATTGTTCAATCTTCCTGGAAACCAATATGTGTTAACATGATGTAAACCTTATTATTATACTCACCATACGATTTAGAATAGTCTGCAACCAATTTTATGAGTGTGCTACCTAAGCTCAAGATGTTACGTTCAGTAACATCAGCTTTTCTACACACTGGAACATTAGCGTTTGCAGAAGTAAACCAAGTCAATGGCAGTTCATATGCAAAGGGTGCCAGATAGGTTACTGAATTCAACTTGCATTGGGGTATTCCATGGCATTGTGCACTCTACATGCAATATCTGTACAGTTCCAGATCACCTAGTGTAGTTATATACATGACATCACAATATACAATGAATTGAAAGTTAAGCATTCAACTCAAAGGAGTGTATTGTTCAATTTAGCTGGAAACCAATATGTGCTAACATGATGTAAACCTTATTATTATACTCACCATATGATTTAGAGTAGTCTGCAACCAATTTTATGAGTGTGCTACCTATGCTCCAGATGTTAATTTCAGTAACATCACCTTTTCTGCACAGTGGAACATTAGGGTTTGCAGAAGTAAACAAAGTCAAAGTCTGTTCCACAGTATAGAGCATCAGATAGGTTAGTCAATTCAGCATGCATTGGTGTATTCCAGCTCAATGAGCTCTCTACATGCAATACCTAGACATTTGCAGATCACCTTGTGCAGTTATATACACAAACCTATCACAAATTGCATTGAATACAAATCAAAGCACACAACTCAATGAAGTGTACAGTTCAATTTTGCTGAAAACCAGTATGTGCTAACATGATGTAAACCTTATTATTATGCTAACCATATGATTTAGAGTAGTCTGCAACCAATTTTATGAGTGTGCTACCTAAGCTCAAGATGTTACTTTCAGTAACATCAGCTTTTCTACACACTGGAACATAACCGTTTGCAGGACTTAACCAAGTCAATGACAGTTCATCTGCAAAGGGTGCCAGATAGGTTTCTGAATTCAGCTTGCATTGGTTTATTCCATGGCATTGTGCACTCTACATGCAATATCTGTACAGTTCCAGATTACCTTGTGTAGTTATATACATGACCTTATCACAAAATACAATGAATAGAAAGCTAAGCATTCAACTCAAAGGAGTGTATTGTTCAATCTTCCTGGAAACCAATATGTGTTAACATGATGTAAACCTTATTATTATACTCACCATACGATTTGGAATAGTCTGCAACCAATTTTATGAGTGTGCTACCTAAGCTCAAGATGTTACGTTCAGTAACATCAGCTTTTCTACACACTGGAACATTAGCGTTTGCAGTAGTAAACCAAGTCAATGGCAGTTCATATGCAAAGGGTGCCAGATAGGTTACTGAATTCAACTTGCATTGGGGTATTCCATGGCATTGTGCACTCTACATGCAATATCTGTCCAGTTCCAGATCACCTAGTGTAGTTATATACATGACATCACAAAATACAATGAATTGAAAGTTAAGCATTCAACTCAAAGGAGTGTATTGTTCAATTTCGCTGGAAACCAATATGTGCTAACATGATGTGAACCTTATTATTATACTCACCATATGATTTAGAGAAGTCTGCAACCAATTTTATGAGTGTGCTACCTATGCTCCAGATGTTAATTTCAGTAACATCACCTTTTCTTCACAGTGGAACATTAGGGTTTGCAGCACATAACCAAGTCAATGGCTGTTCCACTGGAAAGCGTACCAGGTAGGTTACTGAATTCAGCTTTGATTGGTTTATTCCATCGTATTCAGCACTCTACATGCAATATCTATACAGTTCCAGATCACCTTGTGTAGTTATATACATGACCTTATCACAAAATACAATGAATAGAAAGTAAAGCATTCAACTCAAAGGAGTGTATCGTTCAATTTTGCTGAAAACCAATATGTGCTAACATGATGTAAACCTTACTATTATGCTCACCATATGATTTAGAGTAGTCTGCAACCAATTTTATGAGTGTGCTACTTAAGCACCAGAAGTTACTTTCAGGAACATCAAGCTTTCTCCACACTGGAACATTAGCGTTTGCAGAAGTAACCAAGTCAAAGACTGTTCCACAGTATAGAGCATCAGATAGGTTAGTGAATTCAGCTTGCATTGGTGTATTCCAGCTGAATTAGCTCTCTACATGCAATACCTAGACATTTGCAGATCACCTTGTGCAGTTATATACACAAACCTATCACAAATTGCATTGAATACAAAGCAAAGCACCCAACTCAATGAAGTGTCCAGTTCAATTTTGCTGAAAACCAGTATGTGCTAACATGATGTAAACCTTATTATTATACTCACCATATGATTTAGAGAAGTCTGCAACCAATTTTATGAGTGTGCTACCTATGCTCCAGATGTTAATTTCAGTAACATCACCTTTTCTTCACAGTGGAACATTAGGGTTTGCAGCACAAAACCAAGTCAATGGCTGTTCCACTGGAAAGCGTACCAGGTAGGTTACTGAATTCAGCTTTGATTGTTTTATTCCATAGTATTCAGCACTCTACATGCAATATCTATACAGTTCCAGATCACCTTGTGTAGTTATATACATGATCTTATCACAAAATACAATGAATAGAAAGTAAAGCATTCAACTCAAAGGAGTGTATCGTTCAATTTTGCTGAAAACCAATATGTGCTAACATGATGTAAACCTTATTATTATGCTCACCATATGATTTAGAGTAGTCTGCAACCAATTTTATGAGTGTGCTACTTAAGCACCAGAAGTTACTTTCAGGAACATCAAGCTTTCTCCACACTGGAACATTAGGGTTTGCAGAAGTAAACAAAGTCAAAGACTGTTCCACAGTATAGAGCATCAGATAGGTTAGTGAATTCAGCTTGCATTGGTGTATTCCAGCTCAATGAGCTCTCTACATGCAATACCTAGACATTTGCAGATCACCTTGTGCAGTTATATACACAAACCTATCACAAATTGCATTGAATACAAAGCAAAGCACACAACTCAATGAAGTGTACAGTTCAATTTTGCTGAAAACCAGTATGTGCTAACATGATGTAAACCTTATTATTATACTCACCATACAATTTAGAGTAGTCTGCAACCAATTTTATGAGTGTGCTACCTAAGCTCAAGATGTTACTTTCAGTAACATCAGCTTATCTACACACTGGAACATAAGCGTTTGCAGAACTTAACCAAGTCAATGACAGTTCATCTGCAAAGGGTGCCAGATAGGTTACTGAATTCAGCTTGCATTGGTTTATTCCATGGCATTGTGCACTCTACATGCAATATCTGTACAGTTCCAGATCACCTTGTGTAGTTATATACATGACCTTATCACAAAATACAATGAATAGAAAGTTAAGCATTCAACTCAAAGGAGTGTATTGTTCAATCTTCCTGGAAACCAATATGTGTTAACATGATGTAAACCTTATTATTATACTCACCATATGATTTAGAATAGTCTGCAACCAATTTTATGAGTGTGCTACCTAAGCTGAAGATGTTACGTTCAGTAACATCAGCTTTTCTACACACTGGAACATTAGCGTTTGCAGAAGTAAACCAAGTCAATGGCAGTTCATTTGCAAAGGGTGCCAGATAGGTTACTGAATTCAACTTGCATTGGGGTATTCCATGGCATTGTGCACTCTACATGCAATATCTGTACAGTTCCAGATCACCTTGTGTAGTTATATACATGACCTTATCACAAAATACAATGAATAGAAAGTTAAGCATTCAACTCAAAGGAGTGTATTGTTCAATTTTGCTGGAAACCAATATGTGTTAACATCATGTAAACGTTATTATTATACTCACCATATGATTTAGAGTAGTCTGCAACCAATTTTATGAGTGTGCTACCTATGCTCCAGATGTTAATTTCAGTAACATCACCTTTTCTGCACAGTGGAACATTAGGGTTTGCAGAAGTAAACAAAGTCAAAGACTGTTCCACAGTATAGAGCATCAGATAGCTTAGGGAATTCAGCTTGCATTGGTGTATTCCAGCTCAATGAGCTCTCTACATGCAATACCTAGACATTTGCAGATCACCTTGTGCAGTTATATACACAAACCTATCACAAATTGCATTGAATACAAAGCAAAGCACCCAACTGAATGAAGTGTCCAGTTCAATTTTGCTGAAAACCAGTATGTGCTAACATGATGTAAACCTTATTATTATACTCACCATATGATTTAGAGTAGTCTGCAACCAATTTTATGAGTGTGCTATTTAAGCTCAAGATGTTACTTTCAGTAACATCACCTTTTCTACACACTGGAACATTAGCGTTTGCAGAACTAAACCAAGTCATAGACAGTTCATCTGCAAAGGGTGCCAGATAGGTTACTGAATTCAGCTTGCATTGGTTTATTCCATGGCATTGTGCACTCTACATGCAATATCTGTACAGTTCCAGATCACCTAGTGTAGTTATATACATGACATCACAAAATACAATGAATTGAAAGTTTAGCATTCAACTCAAAGGAGTGCATTGTTCAATTTCGCTGGAAACCAATATGTGCTAACATGATGTAAACCTTATTATTATACTCACCATATGATTTAGAGTAGTCTGCAACCAATTTTATGAGTGTGCTAACTAAGCTCAAGATGTTACTTTCAGTAACATCACCTTTTCTACACACTGGAACATTAGCGTTTGCAGAACTAAACCAAGTCATTGACAGTTCATCTGCAAAGGGTGCCAGATAGGTTACTGAATTCAGCTTGCATTGGATTATTCCATGGCATTGTGCACTCTACATGCAATATCTGTACAGTTCCAGATCACCTTGTGTAGTTATATACATGACCTTATCACAAAATACAATGAATAGAAAGTTAAGCATTCAACTCAAAGGACTGTATTGTTCAATTTTCCTGGAAACCAATATGTGTTAACATGATGTAAACGTTATTATTATACTCACCATATGATTTAGAGTAGTCTGCAACCAATTTTATGAGTGTGCTACCTATGCTCCAGATGTTAATTTCAGTGACATCACCTTTTCTGCACAGTGGAACATTAGGGTTTGCAGAAGTAAACAAAGTCAAAGACTGTTCCACAGTATAGAGCATCAGATAGGTTAGTGAATTCAGCTTGCATTGGTGTATTCCTGCTCAATGAGCTCTCTACATGCAATACCTAGACATTTGCAGATCACCTTGTGCAGTTATATACACAAACCTATCACAAATTGCATTGAATACAAAGCAAAGTACCCAACTCAATGAAGTGACCAGTTCAATTTTGCTGAAAACCAGTATGTGCTAACATGATGTAAGCCGTATTATTATACTCACCATACGATTTAGAGTAGTCTGCAACCAATTTTATGAGTGTGCTACCTAAGCTCAAGATGTTACTTTCAGTAAATTCAGCTTTTCTACACACTGGAACATAACCGTTTGCGGAACTTGACCAAATCAATGACAGTTCATCTGGAAAGGGTGCCAGATAGGTTACTGAATTCAGCTTGCATTGGTTTATTCCATGGCATTGTGCACTCTACATGGAATATCTGTACAGTTCCAGATCTCCTTGTGTAGTTATATACATGACCTTATCACAAAATACAATGAATAGAAAGTTAAGCATTCAACTCAAAGGAGTGTATTGTTCAATCTTCCTGGAAACCAATATGTGTTAACATGATGTAAGCCTTATTAATATACTCACCATATGATTTAGAATAGTCTGCAACCAATTTTATGAGTGTGCTACCTAAGCTCAAGATGTTACGTTCAGTAACATCTGCTTTTCTACACACTGGAACATTAGCGTTTGCAGAAGTAAACCAAGTCAATGGCAGTTCATATGCAAAGGGTGCCAGATAGGTTACTGAATTCAACTTGCATTGGGGGATTCCATGGCATCGTGCACTCTACATGCAATATCTGTACAGTTCCAGATCACCTAGTGTAGTTATATACATGACATCACAAAATACAATGAATTGAAAGTTAAGCATTCAACTCAAAGGAGTGTATTGTTCAATTTCGCTGGAAACCAAAATGTGCTAACATGATGTAAACCTTATTATTATACTCACCATATGATTTAGAGTAGTCTGCAACCAATTTTATGAGTGTGCTACTTAAGCACCAGAAGTTACTTTCAGGAACATCAAGCTTTCTCCACACGAACATTAGCGTTTGCAGAAGTAAACAAAGTCAAAGACTGTTCCACAGTATAGAGCATCAGATAGGTTAGTGAATTCAGCTTGCATTGGTGTATTCCAGCTCAATGAGCTCTCTACATGCAATACCTAGACATTTGCAGAACACCTTGTGCAGTTATATACACAAACCTATCACAAATTGTATTGAATACAAAGCAAAGCACACAACTCAATGAAGTGTGCAGTTCAATTTTGCTGAAAACCAGTATGTGCTAACATGATGTAAACCTTATTATTATACTCACCATATGATTTAGAGTAGTCTGCAACCAATTTTATGAGTGTGCTATTTAAGCTCAAGATGTTACTTTCAGTAACATCACCTTTTCTACACACTGGAACATTAGCGTTTGCAGAACTAAACCAAGTCATAGACAGTTCATCTGCAAAGGGTGCCAGATAGGTTATTGAATTCAGCTTGCATTGGTTTATTCCATGGCATTGTGCACTCTACATGCAATATCTGTACAGTTCCAGATCACCTAGTGTAGTTATATACATGACATCACAAAATACAATGAATTGAAAGTTTAGCATTCAACTCAAAGGAGTGCATTGTTCAATTTCGCTGGAAACCAATATGTGCTAACATGATGTAAACCTTATTATTATACTCACCATATGATTTAGAGTAGTCTACAACCAATTTTATGAGTGTGCTAACTAAGCTCAAGATGTTACTTTCAGTAACATCACCTTTTCTACACACTGGAACATTAGCGTTTGCAGAACTAAACCAAGTCATTGACAGTTCATCTGCAAAGGGTGCCAGATAGGTTACTGAATTCAGCTTGCATTGGATTATTCCATGGCATTGTGCACTCTACATGCAATATCTGTACAGTTCCAGATCACCTTGTGTAGTTATATACATGACCTTATCACAAAATACAATGAATAGAAAGTTAAGCATTCAACTCAAAGGACTGTATTGTTCAATTTTCCTGGAAACCAATATGTGTTAACATGATGTAAACGTTATTATTATACTCACCATATGATTTAGAGTAGTCTGCAACCAATTTTATGAGTGTGCTACCTATGCTCCAGATGTTAATTTCAGTGACATCACCTTTTCTGCACAGTGGAACATTAGGGTTTGCAGAAGTAAACAAAGTCAAAGACTGTTCCACAGTATAGAGCATCAGATAGGTTAGTGAATTCAGCTTGCATTGGTGTATTCCTGCTCAATGAGCTCTCTACATGCAATACCTAGACATTTGCAGATCACCTTGTGCAGTTATATACACAAACCTATCACAAATTGCATTGAATACAAAGCAAAGCACCCAACTCAATGAAGTGACCAGTTCAATTTTGCTGAAAACCAGTATGTGCTAACATGATGTAAGCCGTATTATTATACTCACCATACGATTTAGAGTAGTCTGCAACCAATTTTATGAGTGTGCTACCTAAGCTCAAGATGTTACTTTCAGTAAATTCAGCTTTTCTACACACTGGAACATAACCGTTTGCGGAACTTGACCAGATCAATGACAGTTCATCTGGAAAGGGTGCCAGATAGGTTACTGAATTCAGCTTGCATTGGTTTATTCCATGGCATTGTGCACTCTACATGGAATATCTGTACAGTTCCAGATCTCCTTGTGTAGTTATATACATGACCTTATCACAAAATACAATGAATAGAAAGTTAAGCATTCAACTCAAAGGAGTGTATTGTTCAATCTTCCTGGAAACCAATATGTGTTAACATGATGTAAACCTTATTAATATACTCACCATATGATTTAGAATAGTCTGCAACCAATTTTATGAGTGTGCTACCTAAGCTCAAGATGTTACGTTCAGTAACATCAGCTTTTCTACACACTGGAACATTAGCGTTTGCAGAAGTAAACCAAGTCAATGGCAGTTCATATGCAAAGGGTGCCAGATAGGTTACTGAATTCAACTTGCATTGGGGGATTCCATGGCATCGTGCACTCTACATGCAATATCTGTACAGTTCCAGATCACCTAGTGTAGTTATATACATGACATCACAAAATACAATGAATTGAAAGTTAAGCATTCAACTCAAAGGAGTGTATTGTTCAATTTCGCTGGAAACCAAAATGTGCTAACATGATGTAAACCTTATTATTATACTCACCATATGATTTAGAGTAGTCTGCAACCAATTTTATGAGTGTGCTACTTAAACACCAGAAGTTACTTTCAGGAACATCAAGCTTTCTCCACACGAACATTAGCGTTTGCAGAAGTAAACAAAGTCAAAGACTGTTCCACAGTATAGAGCATCAGATAGGTTAGTGAATTCAGCTTGCATTGGTGTATTCCAGCTCAATGAGCTCTCTACATGCAATACCTAGACATTTGCAGAACACCTTGTGCAATTTTATACACAAACCTATCACAAATTGCATTGAATACAAAGCAAAGCACCCAACTCAATGAAGTGTCCAGTTCAATTTTGCTGAAAACCAGTATGTGCTAACATGATGTAAACCTTATTATTATACTCACCATATGATTTAGAGAAGTCTGCAACCAATTTTATGAGTGCGCTACCTATGCTCCAGATGTTAATTTCAGTAACATCACCTTTTCTTCACAGTGGAACATTCGGGTTTGCAGCACAAAACCAAGTCAATGGCTGTTCCACTGGAAAGCGTAACAGGTAGGTTACTGAATTCAGCTTTGATTGGTTTATTCCATAGTATTCAGCACTCTACATGCAATATCTATACAGTTCCAGATCACCTTGTGTAGTTATATACATGACCTTATCACAAAATACAATGAATAGAAAGTAAAGCATTCAACTCAGTGTATCGTTCAATTTTGCTGAAAACCAATATGTGCTAACATGATGTAAACCTTATTATTATACTCACCATATGATTTAGAGTAGTCTGCAACCAATTTTATGAGTGTGCTACCTAAGCTCAAGATGTTACTTTCAGTAACATCAGCTTTTCTACACACTGGAACATAACCGTTTGCAGAACTTAACCAAGTCAATGACAGTTCATCTGCAAAGGGTGCCAGATAGGTTACTGAATTCAGCTTGCATTGGTTTATTCCATGGCATTGTGCACTCTACATGCAATATCTGTACAGTTCCAGATCACCTTTTGTAGTTATATACATGACCTTATCACAAAATACAATGAATAGAAAGTTAAGCATTCAACTCAAAGGAGTGTATTGTTCAATCTTCCTGGAAACTAATATGTGCTAACAGGATGTAAACATTATTATACTCACCATATGATTTAGAGTAGTCTGCAACCAATTTTATGAGTGTGCTACCTAAGCTCAAGATGTTACTTTCAGTAACATCAGCTTTTCTACACACCGGAACATAACCGTTTGCAGAACTTAACCAAGTCAATGACAGTTCATCTGCAAAGGGTGCCAGATAGGTTACTGAATTCAGCTTGCATTGGTTTATTCCATGGCATTGTGCACTCTACATGCAATATCTGTACAGTTCCAGATCACCTTGTGTAGTTATATACATGACCTTATCACAAAATACAATGAATAGAAAGTTAAGCATTCAACTCAAAGGAGTGTATTGTTCAATCTTCCTGGAAACCAATATGTGTTAACATGATGTAAACATTATTATACTCACCATACGATTTAGAATAGTCTGCAACCAATTTTATGAGTGTGCTACCTAAGCTCAAGATGTTACGTTCAGTAAAATCAGCTTTTCTACACACTGGAACATTAGCGTTTGCAGAAGTAAACCAAGTCAATGGCAGTTCATATGCAAAGGGTGCCAGATAGGTTACTGAATTCAACTTGCATTGGGGTATTCCATGGCATTGTGCACTCTACATGCAATATCTGTACAGTTCCAGATCACCTAGTGTAGTTATATACGTGACATCACAAAATACAATGAATTGAAAGTTAAGCATTCAACTCAAAGGAGTGCATTGTTCAATTTCGCTGGAAACCAATATGTGCTAACATGATGTAAAACTTATTATTATACTCAGCATATGATTTAGAGTAGTCTGCAACCAATTTTATGAGTGTGCTAACTATGCTCCAGATGTTAATTTCAGTAACATCACCTTTTCTGCACAGTGGAACATTAGGGTTTGCAGAAGTAAACAAAGTCAAAGACTGTTCCACAGTATAGAGCATCAGATAGGTTAGGGAATTCAGCTTGCATTGGTGTATTCCAGCTCAATGAGCTCTCTACATGCAATACCTAGACATTTGCAGATCACCTTGTGCAGTTATATACACAAACCTATCACAAATTGCATTGAATACAAAGCAAAGCACCCAACTCAATGAAGTGTCCAGTTCAATTTTGCTGAAAACCAGTATGTGCTAACATGACGTAAACCTTATTATTATACTCACCATATGATTTAGAGAAGTCTGCAACAAATTTTATGAGTGCGCTACCTATGCTCCAGATGTTAATTTCAGTAACATCACCTTTTCTTCACAGTGGAACGTTAGGGTTTGCAGCACAAAACCAAGTCAGTGGCTGTTCCACTGCAAAGCGTACCAGGTAGGTTACTGAATTCAGATTTGATTGGTTTATTCCATAGTATTCAGCACTCTACATGCAATATCTATACAGTTCCAGATCACCTTGTGTAGTTATATACATGACCTTATCACAAAATACAATGAATAGAAAGTAAAGCATTCAACTCAAAGGAGTGTATCGTTCAATTTTGCTGAAAACCAATATGCGCTAACATGATGTAAACCTTATTATTATGCTCACCATATGATTCAGAGTAGTCTGCAACCAATTTTATGAGTGTGCTACTTAAGCACCAGAAGTTTCTTTCAGGAACATCAAGCTTTCTCCACACTGGAACATTAGGGTTTGCAGAAGTAAACAAAGACAAAGACTGTTCCACAGTATAGAGCATCAGATAGGTTAGTGAATTCAGCTTGCATTGGTGTATTCCAGCTCAATGAGCTCTCTACATGCAATACCTAGACATTTGCAGATCACCTTGTGCAGTTATATACAGAAACCTATCACAAATTGCATTGAATACAAAGCAAAGCACACAACTCAATGAAGTGTACAGTTCAATTTTGCTGAAAACCAGTATGTGCTAACATGGTGTGAACCTTATTATTATACTCACCATATGATTTAGAGAAGTCTGCAACCAATTTTATGAGTGTGCTACCTATGCTCCAGATGTTAATTTCAGTAACATCACCTTTTCTTCACAGTGGAACATTAGGGTTTGCAGCACAAAACCAAGTCAATGGCTGTTCCACTGGAAAGCGTACCAGGTAGGTTACTGAATTCAGCTTTGATTGGTTTATTCCATAGTATTCAGCACTCTACATGCAATATCTATACAGTTCCAGATCACCTTGTGTAGTTATATACATGACCTTATCACAAAATACAATGAATAGAAAGTAAAGCATTCAACTCAGTGTATCGTTCAATTTTGCTGAAAACCAATATGTGCTAACATGATGTAAACCTTATTATTATGCTCACCATATGATTTAGAGTAGTCTGCAACCAATTTTATGAGTGTGCTACCTAAGCTCAAGATGTTACTTTCAGTAACATCAGCTTTTCTACACACTGGAACATAACAGTTTGCAGAACTTAACCAAGTCAATGACAGTTCATCTGCAAAGGGTGCCAGATAGGTTACTGAATTCAGCTTGCATTGGTTTATTCCATGGCATTGTGCACTCTACATGCAATATCTGTACAGTTCCAGATCACCTTGTGTAGTTATATACATGACCTTATCACAAAATACAATGAATAATAAGTTCAGCATTCAACTCAAAGGAGTGTATTGTTCAATTTTGCTGGAAACCAATATGTGTTAACATCATGTAAACGTTATTATTATACTCACCATATGATTTAGAGTAGTCTGCAACCAATTTTATGAGTGTGCTACCTATGCTCCAGATGTTAATTTCAGTAGCATCACCTTTTCTGCACAGTGGAACATTAGGGTTTGCAGAAGTAAACAAAGTCAAAGACTGTTCCACAGTATAGAGCATCAGATAGGTTATGGAATTCAGCTTGCATTGGTGTATTCCAGCTCAATGAGCTCTCTACATGCAATACCTAGACATTTGCAGATCACCTTGTGCAGTTATATACACAAACCTATCACAAATTGCATTGAATACAAAGCAAAGCACCCAACTCAATGAAGTGTACAGTTCAATTTTGCTGGAAACCAATATGTGTTAAGATGTTGTAAACGTTATTATTATACTCACCATACGATTTAGAGTAGTCTGCAACCAATTTTATGAGTGTGCTACCTAAGCTCAAGATGTTACTTTAGGTAACATCAGCTTTTCTACACACTGGAACATTAGCGTTTGCAGAAGTAAACCAAGTCAATGGCAGTTCATATGCAAAGGGTGCCAGATAGGTTACTGAATTCAACTTGCATTGGGGTATTCCATGGCATTGTGCACTCTACATGCAATATCTGTACAGTTCCAGATCACCTAGTGTAGTTATATACATGACATCACAAAATACAATGAATTGAAAGTTTAGCATTCAACTCAAAGGAGTGCATTGTTCAATTTCGCTGGAAACCAATATGTGCTAACATGATGTAAACCTTATTATTATACTCACCATATGATTTAGAGTAGTCTGCAACCAATTTTATGAGTGTGCTACCTAAGCTCAAGATGTTACTTTCAGTAACATCACCTTTTCTACACACTGGAACATTAGCGTTTGCAGAACTAAACCAAGTCATTGACAGTTCATTTGCAAAGGGTGCCAGATAGGTTACTGAATTCAGCTTGCATTGGATTATTCCATGGCATTGTGCACTCTACATGCAATATCTGTACAGTTCCAGATCACCTTGTGTAGTTATATACATGACCTTATCACAAAATACAATGAATAGAAAGTTAAGCATTCAACTCAAAGGACTGTATTGTTCAATTTTCCTGGAAACCAATATGTGTTAACATGATGTAAA
Source organism: Hypanus sabinus (assembly GCF_030144855.1). Classification (NCBI taxonomy): domain Eukaryota; kingdom Metazoa; phylum Chordata; class Chondrichthyes; order Myliobatiformes; family Dasyatidae; genus Hypanus; species Hypanus sabinus. The sequence goes on along the minus strand of NC_082738.1, from coordinate 60,991,460 downwards.
CGTTATTATTATACTCACCATATGATTTAGAGTAGTCTGCAACCAATTTTATGAGTGTGCTACCTATGCTCCAGATGTTAATTTCAGTGACATCACCTTTTCTGCACAGTGGAACATTAGGGTTTGCAGATGTAAACAAAGTCAAAGACTGTTCCACATTATAGAGCATCAGATAGGTTAGTGAATTCAGCTTGCATTGGTGTATTCCAGCTCAATGAGCTCTCTACATGCAATACCTAGACATTTGCAGATCACCTTGTGCAGTTATATACACAAACCTATCACAAATTGCATTGAATACAAAGCAAAGCACCCAACTCAATGAAGTGACCAGTTCAATTTTGCTGAAAACCAGTATGTGCTAACATGATGTAAGCCGTATTATTATACTCACCATACGATTTAGAGTAGTCTGCAACCAATTTTATGAGTGTGCTACCTAAGCTCAAGATGTTACTTTCAGTAAATTCAGCTTTTCTACACACTGGAACATAACCGTTTGCGGAACTTAACCAAGTCAATGACAGTTCATCTGCAAAGGGTGCCAGATAGGTTACTGAATTCAGCTTGCATTGGTTTATTCCATGGCATTGTGCACTCTACATGCAATATCTGTACAGTTCCAGATCACCTTTTGTAGTTATATACATGACCTTATCACAAAATACAATGAATAGAAAGTTAAGCATTCAACTCAAAGGAGTGTATTGTTCAATCTTCCTGGAAACCAATATGTGTTAACATGATGTAAGCCTTATTAATATACTCACCATACGATTTAGAATAGTCTGCAACCAATTTTATGAGTGTGCTACCTAAGCTCAAGATGTTACGTTCAGTAACATCAGCTTTTCTACGCACTGGAACATTAGCGTTTGCAGAAGTAAACCAAGTCAATGGCAGTTCATATGCAAAGGGTGCCAGATAGGTTACTGAATTCAACTTGCATTGGGGGATTCCATGGCATCGTGCACTCTACATGCAATATCTGTACAGTTCCAGATCACCTAGTGTAGTTATATACATGACATCACAAAATACAATGAATTGAAAGTTAAGCATTCAACTCAAAGGAGTGTATTGTTCAATTTCGCTGGAAACCAATATGTGCTAACATGATGTAAACCTTATTATTATACTCACCATATGATTTAGAGTAGTCTGCAACCAATTTTATGAGTGTGCTACCTAAGCTCAAGATGTTACTTTCAGTAACATCACCTTTTCCACACACTGGAACATTAGCGTTTGCAGAACTAAACCAAGTCATTGACAGTTCATCTGCAAAGGGTGCCAGATAGGTTACTGAATTCAGCTTGCATTGGATTATTCCATGGCATTGTGCACTCTACATGCAATATCTGTACAGTTCCAGATCACCTTGTGTAGTTATATACATGACCTTATCACAAAATACAATGAATAGAAAGTTAAGCATTCAACTCAAAGGACTGTATTGTTCAATTTTCCTGGAAACCAATATGTGTTAACATGATGTAAACGTTATTATTATACTCACCATATGATTTAGAGTAGTCTGCAACCAATTTTATGAGTGTGCTACCTATGCTCCAGATGTTAATTTCAGTGACATCACCTTTTCTGCACAGTGGAACATTAGGGTTTGCAGATGTAAACAAAGTCAAAGACTGTTCCACAGTATAGAGCATCAGATAGGTTAGTGAATTCAGCTTGCATTGGTGTATTCCAGCTCAATGAGCTCTCTACATGCAATACCTAGACATTTGCAGATCACCTTGTGCAGTTATATACACAAACCTATCACAAATTGCATTGAATACAAAGCAAAGCACCCAACTCAATGAAGTGACCAGTTCAATTTTGCTGAAAACCAGTATGTGCTAACATGATGTAAGCCGTATTATTATACTCACCATACGATTTAGAGTAGTCTGCAACCAATTTTATGAGTGTGCTACCTAAGCTCAAGATGTTACTTTCAGTAAATTCAGCTTTTCTACACACTGGAACATAACCGTTTGCGGAACTTAACCAAGTCAATGACAGTTCATCTGCAAAGGGTGCCAGATAGGTTACTGAATTCAGCTTGCATTGGTTTATTCCATGGCATTGTGCACTCTACATGCAATATCTGTACAGTTCCAGATCACCTTTTGTAGTTATATACATGACCTTATCACAAAATACAATGAATAGAAAGTTAAGCATTCAACTCAAAGGAGTGTATTGTTCAATCTTCCTGGAAACCAATATGTGTTAACATGATGTAAGCCTTATTAATATACTCACCATACGATTTAGAATAGTCTGCAACCAATTTTATGAGTGTGCTACCTAAGCTCAAGATGTTACGTTCAGTAACATCAGCTTTTCTACGCACTGGAACATTAGCGTTTGCAGAAGTAAACCAAGTCAATGGCAGTTCATATTGAAAGGGTGCCAGATAGGTTACTGAATTCAACTTGCATTGGGGGATTCCATGGCATCGTGCACTCTACATGCAATATCTGTACAGTTCCAGATCACCTAGTGTAGTTATATACATGACATCACAAAATACAATGAATTGAAAGTTAAGCATTCAACTCAAAGGAGTGTATTGTTCAATTTCGCTGGAAACCAATATGTGCTAACATGATGTAAACCTTATTATTATACTCACCATATGATTTAGAGTAGTCTGCAACCAATTTTATGAGTGTGCTACTTAAGCACCAGAAGTTACTTTCAGGAACATCAAGCTTTCTCCACACGAACATTAGCGTTTGCAGAAGTAAACAAAGTCAAAGACTGTTCCACAGTATAGAGCATCAGATAGGTTAGTGAATTCAGCTTGCATTGGTGTATTCCAGCTCAATGAGCTCTCTACATGCAATACCTAGACATTTGCAGATCACCTTGTGCAGTTATATACACAAACCTATCACAAATTGCATTGAATTCAAAGCAAAGCACCCAACTCAATGAAGTGTCCAGTTCAATTTTGCTGAAAACCAGTATGTGCTAACATGATGTAAACCTTATTATTATACTCACCATATGATTTAGAGGTCTGCAACCAATTTTATGAGTGTTCTACCTATGCTCCAGATGTTAATTTCAGTACCATCACCTTTTCTTCACAGTGGAACATTCGGTTTTGCAGCACAAAACCAAGTCAATGCCTGTTCCACAGGAAAGCGTACCAGGTAGGTTACTGAATTCAGCTTTGATTGGTTTATTCCATAGTATTCAGCACTCTACATGCAATATCTATACAGTTCCAGATCACCTTGTGTAGTTATATACATGACCTTATCACAAAATACAATGAATAGAAAGTAAAGCATTCAACTCAAAGGAGTGTATCGATCAATTTTGCTGAAAACCAATATGTGCTAACATGATGTAAACCTTATTATTATGCTCACCATATGATTTAGAGTAGTCTGCAACCAATTTTATGAGTGTGCTACTTAAGCACCAGAAGTTACTTTCAGGAACATCAAGCTTTCTCCACACTGGAACATTAGCGTTTGCAGAAGTAAACAAAGTCAAAGACTGTTCCACAGTACAGAGCATCAGATAGGTTAGTGAATTCAGCTTGCATTGGTGTATTCCAGCTCAATGAGCTCTCTACATGCAATACCTAGACATTTGCAGAACACCTTGTGCAGTTATATACACAAACCTATCACAAATTGCATTGAATACAAAGCAAAGCACACAACTCAATGAAGTGTGCAGTTCAATTTTGCTGAAAACCAGTATGTGCTAACATGATGTAAACCTTATTATTATACTCACCATATGATTTAGAGTAGTCTGCAACCAATTTTATGAGTGTGCAACCTAAGCTCAAGATGTTACTTTCAGTAACATCAGCTTTTCTACACACTGGAACATAAGCGTTTGCTGAACTTAACCAAGTCAATGACAGTTCATCTGCAAAGGGTGCCAGATAGGTTACTGAATTCCCCTTGCATTGGTTTATTCCATGGCATTGTGCACTCTACATGCAATATCTGTACAGTTCCAGATCACCTTTTGTAGTTATATACATGACCTTATCACAAAATACAATGAATAGAAAGTTAAGCATTCAACTCAAAGGACTGTATTGTTCAATTTTCCTGGAAACCAATATGTGTTAACATGATGTAAACATTATTATTATACTCACCATATGATTTAGAGTAGTCTGCAACCAATTTTATGAGTGTGCTACCTATGCTCCAGATGTTAATTTCAGTGACATCACCTTTTCTGCACAGTGGAACATTAGAGTTTGCAGAAGTAAACAAAGTCAAAGACTGTTCCACAGTATAGAGCATCAGATAGGTTAGTGAATTCAGCATGCATTGGTGTATTCCAGCTGAATGAGCTCTCTACATGCAATACCTAGACATTTGCAGATCACCTTGTGCAGTTATATACACAAACCTATCACAAATTGCATTGAATACAAAGCAAAGCACCCAACTCAATGAAGTGTCCAGTTCAATTTTGCTGAAAACCAGTATGTGCTAACATGACGTAAACCTTATTATTATACTCACCATATGATTTAGAGAAGTCTGCAACAAATTTTATGAGTGCGCTACCTATGCTCCAGATGTTAATTTCAGTAACATCACCTTTTCTTCACAGTGGAACGTTAGGGTTTGCAGCACAAAACCAAGTCAGTGGCTGTTCCACTGCAAAGCGTACCAGGTAGGTTACTGAATTCAGATTTGATTGGTTTATTCCATAGTATTCAGCACTCTACATGCAATATCTATACAGTTCCAGATCACCTTGTGTAGTTATATACATGACCTTATCACAAAATACAATGAATAGAAAGTAAAGCATTCAACTCAAAGGAGTGTATCGTTCAATTTTGCTGAAAACCAATATGCGCTAACATGATGTAAACCTTATTATTATGCTCACCATATGATTCAGAGTAGTCTGCAACCAATTTTATGAGTGTGCTACTTAAGCACCAGAAGTTTCTTTCAGGAACATCAAGCTTTCTCCACACTGGAACATTAGGGTTTGCAGAAGTAAACAAAGACAAAGACTGTTCCACAGTATAGAGCATCAGATAGGTTAGTGAATTCAGCTTGCATTGGTGTATTCCAGCTCAATGAGCTCTCTACATGCAATACCTAGACATTTGCAGATCACCTTGTGCAGTTATATACAGAAACCTATCACAAATTGCATTGAATACAAAGCAAAGCACACAACTCAATGAAGTGTACAGTTCAATTTTGCTGAAAACCAGTATGTGCTAACATGGTGTGAACCTTATTATTATACTCACCATATGATTTAGAGAAGTCTGCAACCAATTTTATGAGTGTGCTACCTATGCTCCAGATGTTAATTTCAGTAACATCACCTTTTCTTCACAGTGGAACATTAGGGTTTGCAGCACAAAACCAAGTCAATGGCTGTTCCACTGGAAAGCGTACCAGGTAGGTTACTGAATTCAGCTTTGATTGGTTTATTCCATAGTATTCAGCACTCTACATGCAATATCTATACAGTTCCAGATCACCTTGTGTAGTTATATACATGACCTTATCACAAAATACAATGAATAGAAAGTAAAGCATTCAACTCAGTGTATCGTTCAATTTTGCTGAAAACCAATATGTGCTAACATGATGTAAACCTTATTATTATGCTCACCATATGATTTAGAGTAGTCTGCAACCAATTTTATGAGTGTGCTACCTAAGCTCAAGATGTTACTTTCAGTAACATCAGCTTTTCTACACACTGGAACATAACAGTTTGCAGAACTTAACCAAGTCAATGACAGTTCATCTGCAAAGGGTGCCAGATAGGTTACTGAATTCAGCTTGCATTGGTTTATTCCATGGCATTGTGCACTCTACATGCAATATCTGTACAGTTCCAGATCACCTTGTGTAGTTATATACATGACCTTATCACAAAATACAATGAATAAAAAGTTAAGCATTCAACTCAAAGGAGTGTATTGTTCAATTTTGCTGGAAACCAATATGTGTTAACATCATGTAAACGTTATTATTATACTCACCATATGATTTAGAGTAGTCTGCAACCAATTTTATGAGTGTGCTACCTATGCTCCAGATGTTAATTTCAGTAGCATCACCTTTTCTGCACAGTGGAACATTAGGGTTTGCAGAAGTAAACAAAGTCAAAGACTGTTCCACAGTATAGAGCATCAGATAGGTTATGGAATTCAGCTTGCATTGGTGTATTCCAGCACAATGAGCTCTCTACATGCAATACCTAGACATTTGCAGATCACCTTGTGCAGTTATATACACAAACCTATCACAAATTGCATTGAATACAAAGCAAAGCACCCAACTCAATGAAGTGTACAGTTCAATTTTGCTGGAAACCAATATGTGTTAAGATGTTGTAAACGTTATTATTATACTCACCATACGATTTAGAGTAGTCTGCAACCAATTTTATGAGTGTGCTACCTAAGCTCAAGATGTTACTTTAGGTAACATCAGCTTTTCTACACACTGGAACATTAGCGTTTGCAGAAGTAAACCAAGTCAATGGCAGTTCATATGCAAAGGGTGCCAGATAGGTTACTGAATTCAACTTGCATTGGGGTATTCCATGGCATTGTGCACTCTACATGCAATATCTGTACAGTTCCAGATCACCTAGTGTAGTTATATACATGACATCACAAAATACAATGAATTGCAAGTTTAGCATTCAACTCAAAGGAGTGCATTGTTCAATTTCGCTGGAAACCAATATGTGCTAACATGATGTAAACCTTATTATTATACTCACCATATGATTTAGAGTAGTCTGCAACCAATTTTATGAGTGTGCTACCTAAGCTCAAGATGTTACTTTCAGTAACATCACCTTTTCTACACACTGGAACATTAGCGTTTGCAGAACTAAACCAAGTCATTGACAGTTCATTTGCAAAGGGTGCCAGATAGGTTACTGAATTCAGCTTGCATTGGATTATTCCATGGCATTGTGCACTCTACATGCAATATCTGTACAGTTCCAGATCACCTTGTGTAGTTATATACATGACCTTATCACAAAATACAATGAATAGAAAGTTAAGCATTCAACTCAAAGGACTGTATTGTTCAATTTTCCTGGAAACCAATATGTGTTAACATGATGTAAACGTTATTATTATACTCACCATATGATTTAGAGTAGTCTGCAACCAATTTTATGAGTGTGCTACCTATGCTCCAGATGTTAATTTCAGTGACATCACCTTTTCTGCACAGTGGAACATTAGGGTTTGCAGATGTAAACAAAGTCAAAGACTGTTCCACATTATAGAGCATCAGATAGGTTAGTGAATTCAGCTTGCATTGGTGTATTCCAGCTCAATGAGCTCTCTACATGCAATACCTAGACATTTGCAGATCACCTTGTGCAGTTATATACACAAACCTATCACAAATTGCATTGAATACAAAGCAAAGCACCCAACTCAATGAAGTGACCAGTTCAATTTTGCTGAAAACCAGTATGTGCTAACATGATGTAAGCCGTATTATTATACTCACCATACGATTTAGAGTAGTCTGCAACCAATTTTATGAGTGTGCTACCTAAGCTCAAGATGTTACTTTCAGTAAATTCAGCTTTTCTACACACTGGAACATAACCGTTTGCGGAACTTAACCAAGTCAATGACAGTTCATCTGCAAAGGGTGCCAGATAGGTTACTGAATTCAGCTTGCATTGGTTTATTCCATGGCATTGTGCACTCTACATGCAATATCTGTACAGTTCCAGATCACCTTTTGTAGTTATATACATGACCTTATCACAAAATACAATGAATAGAAAGTTAAGCATTCAACTCAAAGGAGTGTATTGTTCAATCTTCCTGGAAACCAATATGTGTTAACATGATGTAAGCCTTATTAATATACTCACCATACGATTTAGAATAGTCTGCAACCAATTTTATGAGTGTGCTACCTAAGCTCAAGATGTTACGTTCAGTAACATCAGCTTTTCTACGCACTGGAACATTAGCGTTTGCAGAAGTAAACCAAGTCAATGGCAGTTCATATGCAAAGGGTGCCAGATAGGTTACTGAATTCAGCTTGCATTGGATTATTCCATGGCATTGTGCACTCTACATGCAATATCTGTACAGTTCCAGATCACCTTGTGTAGTTATATACATGACCTTATCACAAAATACAATGAATAGAAAGTTAAGCATTCAACTCAAAGGACTGTATTGTTCAATTTTCCTGGAAACCAATATGTGTTAACATGATGTAAACGTTATTATTATACTCACCATATGATTTAGAGTAGTCTGCAACCAATTTTATGAGTGTGCTACCTATGCTCCAGATGTTAATTTCAGTGACATCACCTTTTCTGCACAGTGGAACATTAGGGTTTGCAGATGTAAACAAAGTCAAAGACTGTTCCACAGTATAGAGCATCAGATAGGTTAGTGAATTCAGCTTGCATTGGTGTATTCCAGCTCAATGAGCTCTCTACATGCAATACCTAGACATTTGCAGATCACCTTGTGCAGTTATATACACAAACCTATCACAAATTGCATTGAATACAAAGCAAAGCACCCAACTCAATGAAGTGACCAGTTCAATTTTGCTGAAAACCAGTATGTGCTAACATGATGTAAGCCGTATTATTATACTCACCATACGATTTAGAGTAGTCTGCAACCAATTTTATGAGTGTGCTACCTAAGCTCAAGATGTTACTTTCAGTAAATTCAGCTTTTCTACACACTGGAACATAACCGTTTGCGGAACTTAACCAAGTCAATGACAGTTCATCTGCAAAGGGTGCCAGATAGGTTACTGAATTCAGCTTGCATTGGTTTATTCCATGGCATTGTGCACTCTACATGCAATATCTGTACAGTTCCAGATCACCTTTTGTAGTTATATACATGACCTTATCACAAAATACAATGAATAGAAAGTTAAGCATTCAACTCAAAGGAGTGTATTGTTCAATCTTCCTGGAAACCAATATGTGTTAACATGATGTAAGCCTTATTAATATACTCACCATACGATTTAGAATAGTCTGCAACCAATTTTATGAGTGTGCTACCTAAGCTCAAGATGTTACGTTCAGTAACATCAGCTTTTCTACGCACTGGAACATTAGCGTTTGCAGAAGTAAACCAAGTCAATGGCAGTTCATATTGAAAGGGTGCCAGATAGGTTACTGAATTCAACTTGCATTGGGGGATTCCATGGCATCGTGCACTCTACATGCAATATCTGTACAGTTCCAGATCACCTAGTGTAGTTATATACATGACATCACAAAATACAATGAATTGAAAGTTAAGCATTCAACTCAAAGGAGTGTATTGTTCAATTTCGCTGGAAACCAATATGTGCTAACATGATGTAAACCTTATTATTATACTCACCATATGATTTAGAGTAGTCTGCAACCAATTTTATGAGTGTGCTACTTAAGCACCAGAAGTTACTTTCAGGAACATCAAGCTTTCTCCACACGAACATTAGCGTTTGCAGAAGTAAACAAAGTCAAAGACTGTTCCACAGTATAGAGCATCAGATAGGTTAGTGAATTCAGCTTGCATTGGTGTATTCCAGCTCAATGAGCTCTCTACATGCAATACCTAGACATTTGCAGATCACCTTGTGCAGTTATATACACAAACCTATCACAAATTGCATTGAATTCAAAGCAAAGCACCCAACTCAATGAAGTGTCCAGTTCAATTTTTGCTGAAAACCAGTATGTGCTAACATGATGTAAACCTTATTATTATACTCACCATATGATTTAGAGGTCTGCAACCAATTTTATGAGTGTTCTACCTATGCTCCAGATGTTAATTTCAGTACCATCACCTTTTCTTCACAGTGGAACATTCGGTTTTGCAGCACAAAACCAAGTCAATGCCTGTTCCACAGGAAAGCGTACCAGGTAGGTTACTGAATTCAGCTTTGATTGGTTTATTCCATAGTATTCAGCACTCTACATGCAATATCTATACAGTTCCAGATCACCTTGTGTAGTTATATACATGACCTTATCACAAAATACAATGAATAGAAAGTAAAGCATTCAACTCAAAGGAGTGTATCGATCAATTTTGCTGAAAACCAATATGTGCTAACATGATGTAAACCTTATTATTATGCTCACCATATGATTTAGAGTAGTCTGCAACCAATTTTATGAGTGTGCTACTTAAGCACCAGAAGTTACTTTCAGGAACATCAAGCTTTCTCCACACTGGAACATTAGCGTTTGCAGAAGTAAACAAAGTCAAAGACTGTTCCACAGTACAGAGCATCAGATAGGTTAGTGAATTCAGCTTGCATTGGTGTATTCCAGCTCAATGAGCTCTCTACATGCAATACCTAGACATTTGCAGAACACCTTGTGCAGTTATATACACAAACCTATCACAAATTGCATTGAATACAAAGCAAAGCACACAACTCAATGAAGTGTGCAGTTCAATTTTGCTGAAAACCAGTATGTGCTAACATGATGTAAACCTTATTATTATACTCACCATATGATTTAGAGTAGTCTGCAACCAATTTTATGAGTGTGCAACCTAAGCTCAAGATGTTACTTTCAGTAACATCAGCTTTTCTACACACTGGAACATAAGCGTTTGCTGAACTTAACCAAGTCAATGACAGTTCATCTGCAAAGGGTGCCAGATAGGTTACTGAATTCCCCTTGCATTGGTTTATTCCATGGCATTGTGCACTCTACATGCAATATCTGTACAGTTCCAGATCACCTTTTGTAGTTATATACATGACCTTATCACAAAATACAATGAATAGAAAGTTAAGCATTCAACTCAAAGGACTGTATTGTTCAATTTTCCTGGAAACCAATATGTGTTAACATGATGTAAACATTATTATTATACTCACCATATGATTTAGAGTAGTCTGCAACCAATTTTATGAGTGTGCTACCTATGCTCCAGATGTTAATTTCAGTGACATCACCTTTTCTGCACAGTGGAACATTAGAGTTTGCAGAAGTAAACAAAGTCAAAGACTGTTCCACAGTATAGAGCATCAGATAGGTTAGTGAATTCAGCTTGCATTGGTGTATTCCAGCTGAATGAGCTCTCTACATGCAATACCTAGACATTTGCAGATCACCTGGTGCAGTTATATACACAAACCTATCACAAATTGTATTGAATACAAAGCAAAGCACCCAACTCAATGAAGTGTCCAGTTCAATTTTGCTGAAAACCAGTATGTGCTAACATGATGTAAACCTTATTATTATACTCACCATATGATTTAGAGAAGTCTGCAACCAATTTTATGAGTGCGCTACCTATGCTCCAGATGTTAATTTCAGTAACATCACCTTTTCTTCACAGTGGAACATTCGGGTTTGCAGCACAAAACCAAGTCAATGGCTGTTCCACTGGAAAGCGTACCAGGTAGGTTACTGAATTCAGCTTTGATTGGTTTATTCCATAGTATTCAGCACTCTACATGCAATATCTATACAGTTCCAGATCACCTTGTGTAGTTATATACATGACCTTATCACAAAATACAATGAATAGAAAGTAAAGCATTCAACTCAGTGTATCGTTCAAATTTGCTGAAAACCAATATGTGCTAACATGATGTAAACCTTATTATTATACTCACCATATGATTTAGAGTAGTCTGCAACCAATTTTATGAGTGTGCTACCTAAGCTCAAGATGTTACTTTCAGTAACATCAGCTTTTCTACACACTGGAACATAACCGTTTGCAGAACTTAACCAAGTCAATGACAGTTCATCTGCAAAGGGTGCCAGATAGGTTACTGAATTCAGCTTGCATTGGTTTATTCCATGGCATTGTGCACTCTACATGCAATATCTGTACAGTTCCAGATCACCTTTTGTAGTTATATACATGACATTATCACAAAATACAATGAATAGAAAGTTAAGCATTCAACTCAAAGGAGTGTATTGTTCAATCTTCCTGGAAACTAATATGTGCTAACATGATGTAAACATTATTATACTCACCATATGATTTAGAGTAGTCTGCAACCAATTTTATGAGTGTGCTACCTAAGCTCAAGATGTTACTTTCAGTAACATCAGCTTTTCTACACACTGGAACATAACCGTTTGCAGAACTTAACCAAGTCAATGACAGTTCATCTGCAAAGGGTGCCAGATAGGTTACTGAATTCAGCTTGCATTGGTTTATTCCATGGCATTGTGCACTCTACATGCAATATCTGTACAGTTCCAGATCACCTTGTGTAGTTATATACATGACCTTATCACAAAATACAATGAATAGAAAGTTAAGCATTCAACTCAAAGGAGTGTATTGTTCAATCTTCCTGGAAACCAATATGTGTTAACATGATGTAAACCTTATTATTATACTCACCATACGATTTAGAATAGTCTGCAACCAATTTTATGAGTGTGCTACCTAAGCTCAAGATGTTACGTTCAGTAAAATCAGCTTTTCTACACACTGGAACATTAGCGTTTGCAGAAGTAAACCAAGTCAATGGCAGTTCATATGCAAAGGGTGCCAGATAGGTTACTGAATTCAACTTGCATTGGGGTATTCCATGGCATTGTGCACTCTACATGCAATATCTGTACAGTTCCAGATCACCTAGTGTAGTTATATACGTGACATCACAAAATACAATGAATTGAAAGTAAAGCATTCAACTCAAAGGAGTGTATCGTTCAATTTTGCTGAAAACCAATATGTGCTAACATGATGTAAACCTTATTATTATGCTCACCATATGATTTAGAGTAGTCTGCAACCAATTTTATGAGTGTGCTACTTAAGCACCAGAAGTTACTTTCAGGAACATCAAGCTTTCTCCACACTGGAACATTAGCGTTTGCAGAAGTAAACAAAGTCAAAGACTGCTCCACAGTATAGAGCATCAGATAGGTTAGTGAATTCAGCTTGCATTGGTGTATTCCAGCTCAATGAGCTCCCTACATGCAATACCTAGACATTTGCAGATCACCTTGTGCAGTTATATACACAAACCTATCACAAATTGCATTGAATACAAAGCAAAGCACCCAACTCAATGAAGTGTACAGTTCAATTTTGCTGGAAACCAATATGTGTTAAGATGTTGTAAACGTTATTATTATACTCACCATACGATTTAGAGTAGTCTGCAACCAATTTTATGAGTGTGCTACCTAAGCTCAAGATGTTACTTTAGGTAACATCAGCTTTTCTACACACTGGAACATTAGCGTTTGCAGAAGTAAACCAAGTCAATGGCAGTTCATCTGCAAAGGGTGCTAGATAGTTTACTGAATTCAACTTGCATTGGGGTATTCCATGTCACAGAGCAATGTACATGCAATATCTAGACAGTTCTGGCTCACCTTGTGTAGTTATATACACAAACTTATCAGAAAATGCATTGAATAGAAAGCAAAGCATTTAACTCAATGAAGTGTCCTGTTCAATTTTGCTGAAAACCAGTATGTGCTAACATGATGTAAACCTTATTATTATACTCACCATATGATTTAGAGTAGTCTGCAACCAATTTTATGAGTGTGCTAGTTAGCACCAGAAGTTGCTTTCAGGAACAGCAAGCTTTCTCCACACGAACATTAGCGTTTGCAGAAGTAAACAAAGTCAAAGACTGTTCCACAGTATAGAGCATCAGATAGGTTAGTGAATTCAGCTTGCATTGGTGTATTCCAGCTCAATGAGCTCTCTACATGCAATACCTAGACATTTGCAGATCACCTTGTGCAGTTATATACACAAACCTATCACAAATTGCATTGAATACAAAGCAAAGCACACAACTCAATGAAGTGTACAGTTCAATTTTGCTGAAAACCAGTATGTGCTAACATGATGTAAACCTTATTATTATACTCACCATATGATTTAGAGTAGTCTGCAACCAATTTTATGAGTGTGCTACCTAAGCTCAAGATGTTACTTTAGGTAACATCAGCTTTTCTACACACTGGAACATTAGCGTTTGCAGAAGTAAACCAAGTCAATGGCAGTTCGTATGCAAAGGGTGCCAGATAGGTTACTGAGTTCAGCTTGCATTGGTTTATTCCATGGCATTGTGCACTCTACATGCAATATCTGTACAGTTCCAGATCACCTTTTGTAGTTATATACATGACCTTATCACAAAATACAATGAATAGAAAGTTAAACATTCAACTCAAAGGAGTGTATTGTTCAATCTTCCTGGAAACCAATATGTGCTAACATGATGTAAAACTTATTATTATACTCAGCATATGATTTAGAGTAGTCTGCAACCAATTTTATGAGTGTGCTACCTATGCTCCAGATGTTAATTTCAGTAACATCACCTTTTCTGCACAGTGGAACATTAGGGTTTGCAGAAGTAAACAAAGTCAAAGAATGTTCCACAGTATAGAGCATCAGATAGGTCAGGGAATTCAGCTTGCATTGGTGTATTCCAGCTCAATGAGCTCTCTACATGCAATAGCTAGACATTTGCAGATCACCTTGTGCAGTTATATACACAAACCTATCACAAATTGCATTGAATACAAAGCAAAGCACCCAACTCAATGAAGTGTCCAGTTCAATTTTGCTGAAAACCAGTATGTGCTAACATGATGTAAACCTTATTATTATACTCACCATATGATTTAGAGAAGTCTGCAACCAATTTTATGAGTGCGCTACCTATGCTCCAGATGTTAATTTCAGTAACATCACCTTTTCTTCACAGTGGAACATTAGGGTTTGCAGCACAAAACCAAGTCAGTGGCTGTTCCACTGCAAAGCGTACCAGGTAGGTTACTGAATTCAGCTTTGATTGGTTTATTCCATAGTATTCAGCACTCTACATGCAATATCTATACAGTTCCAGATCACCTTGTGTAGTTATATACATGACCTTATCACAAAATACAATGAATAGAAAGTAAAGCATTCAACTCAAAGGAGTGTATCGTTCAATTTTGCTGAAAACCAATATGTGCTAACATGATGTAAACCTTATTATTATGCTCACCATATGATTTAGAGTAGTCTGCAACCAATTTTATGAGTGTGCTACTTAAGCACCAGAAGTTACTTTCAGGAACATCAAGCTTTCTCCACACTGGAACATTAGCGTTTGCAGAAGTAAACCAAGTCAATGGCAGTTCATCTGCAAAGGGTGCTAGATAGTTTACTGAATTCAACTTGCATTGGGGTATTCCATGTCACAGAGCAATCTACATGCAATATCTAGACAGTTCTGGCTCACCTTGTGTAGTTATATACACAAACTTATCAGAAAATGCATTGAATACAAAGCAAAGCATTTAACTCAATGAAGTGTCCTGTTCAATTTTGCTGAAAACCAGTATGTGCTAACATGATGTAAACCTTATTATTATACTCACCATATGATTTAGAGTAGTCTGCAACCAATTTTATGAGTGTGCTACTTAAGCACCAGAAGTTACTTTCAGGAACATCAAGCTTTCTCCACACGAACATTAGCGTTTGCAGAAGTAAACAAAGTCAAAGACTGTTCCACAGTATAGAGCATCAGATAGGTTAGTGAATTCAGCTTGCATTGGTGTATTCCAGCTCAATGAGCTCTCTACATGCAATACCTAGACATTTGCAGAACACCTTGTGCAGTTATATACACAAACCTATCACAAATTGCATTGAATACAAAGCAAAGCACACAACTCAATGAAGTGTACAGTTCAATTTTGCTGAAAACCAGTATGTGCTAACATGATGTAAACCTTATTATTATACTCACCATACGATTTAGAATAGTCTGCAACCAATTTTATGAGTGTGCTACCTAAGCTCAAGATGTTACGTTCAGTAAAATCAGCTTTTCTACACACTGGAACATTAGCGTTTGCAGAAGTAAACCAAGTCAATGGCAGTTCATATGCAAAGGGTGCCAGATAGGTTACTGAATTCAACTTGCATTGGGGTATTCCATGGCATTGTGCACTCTACATGCAATATCTGTACAGTACCAGATCACCTAGTGTAGTTATATACGTGACATCACAAAATACAATGAATTGAAAGTTAAGCATTCAACTCAAAGGAGTGCATTGTTCAATTTCGCTGGAAACCAATATGTGCTAACATGATGTAAAACTTATTATTATACTCAGCATATGATTTAGAGTAGTCTGCAACCAATTTTATGAGTGTGCTACCTATGCTCCAGATGTTAATTTCAGTAACATCACCTTTTCTGCACAGTGGAACATTAGGGTTTGCAGCACAAAACCAAGTCAATGGCTGTTCCACTGGAAAGCGTACCAGGTAGGTTACTGAATTCAGCTTTGATTGGTTTATTCCATAGTATTCAGCACTCTACATGCAATATCTATACAGTTCCAGATCACCTTGTGTAGTTATATACATGACCTTATCACAAAATACAATGAATAGAAAGTAAAGCATTCAACTCAGTGTATCGTTCAATTTTGCTGAAAACCAATATGTGCTAACATGATGTAAACCTTATTATTATGCTCACCATATGATTTAGAGTAGTCTGCAACCAATTTTATGAGTGTGCTACCTAAGCTCAAGATGTTACTTTCAGTAACATCAGCTTTTCTACACACTGGAACATAACAGTTTGCAGAACTTAACCAAGTCAATGACAGTTCATCTGCAAAGGGTGCCAGATAGGTTACTGAATTCAGCTTGCATTGGTTTATTCCATGGCATTGTGCACTCTACATGCAATATCTGTACAGTTCCAGATCACCTTGTGTAGTTATATACATGACCTTATCACAAAATACAATGAATAAAAAGTTAAGCATTCAACTCAAAGGAGTGTATTGTTCAATTTTGCTGGAAACCAATATGTGTTAACATCATGTAAACGTTATTATTATACTCACCATATGATTTAGAGTAGTCTGCAACCAATTTTATGAGTGTGCTACCTATGCTCCAGATGTTAATTTCAGTAACATCACCTTTTCTGCACAGTGGAACATTAGGGTTTGCAGAAGTAAGCAAAGTCAAAGACTGTTCCACAGTATAGAGCATCAGATAGGTTATGGAATTCAGCTTGCATTGGTGTATTCCAGCTCAATGAGCTCTCTACATGCAATACCGAGACATTTGCAGATCACCTTGTGCAGTTATATACACAAACCTATCACAAATTGCATTGAATACAAAGCAAAGCACCCAACTCAATGAAGTGTACAGTTCAATTTTGCTGGAAACCAATATGTGCTAACATGATGTAAACCTTATTATTATGCTCACCATATGATTTAGAGTAGTCTGCAACCAATTTTATGAGTGTGCTACTTAAGCACCAGAAGTTACTTTCAGGAACATCAAGCTTTCTCCACACTGGAACATTAGCGTTTGCAGAAGTAAACCAAGTCAATGGCAGTTCATCTGCAAAGGGTGCTAGATAGTTTACTGAATTCAACTTGCATTGGGGTATTCCATGTCACAGAGCAATCTACATGCAATATCTAGACAGTTCTGGCTCACCTTGTGTAGTTATATACACAAACTTATCAGAAAATGCATTGAATACAAAGCAAAGCATTTAACTCAATGAAGTGTCCTGTTCAATTTTGCTGAAAACCAGTATGTGCTAACATGATGTAAACCTTATTATTATACTCACCATATGATTTAGAGTAGTCTGCAACCAATTTTATGAGTGTGCTACTTAAGCACCAGAAGTTACTTTCAGGAACATCAAGCTTTCTCCACACGAACATTAGCGTTTGCAGAAGTAAACAAAGTCAAAGACTGTTCCACAGTATAGAGCATCAGATAGGTTAGTGAATTCAGCTTGCATTGGTGTATTCCAGCTCAATGAGCTCTCTACATGCAATACCTAGACATTTGCAGATCACCTTGTGCAGTTATATACACAAACCTATCACAAATTGCATTGAATACAAAGCAAAGCACACAACTCAATGAAGTGTACAGTTCAATTTTGCTGAAAACCAGTATGTGCTAACATGATGTAAACCTTATTATTATACTCACCATACGATTTAGAATAGTCTGCAACCAATTTTATGAGTGTGCTACCTAAGCTCAAGATGTTACGTTCAGTAAAATCAGCTTTTCTACACACTGGAACATTAGCGTTTGCAGAAGTAAACCAAGTCAATGGCAGTTCATATGCAAAGGGTGCCAGATAGGTTACTGAATTCAACTTGCATTGGGGTATTCCATGGCATTGTGCACTCTACATGCAATATCTGTACAGTTCCAGATCACCTAGTGTAGTTATATACGTGACATCACAAAATACAATGAATTGAAAGTTAAGCATTCAACTCAAAGGAGTGCATTGTTCAATTTCGCTGGAAACCAATATGTGCTAACATGATGTAAAACTTATTATTATACTCAGCATATGATTTAGAGTAGTCTGCAACCAATTTTATGAGTGTGCTACCTATGCTCCAGATGTTAATTTCAGTAACATCACCTTTTCTGCACAGTGGAACATTAGGGTTTGCAGCACAAAACCAAGTCAATGGCTGTTCCACTGGAAAGCGTACCAGGTAGGTTACTGAATTCAGCTTTGATTGGTTTATTCCATAGTATTCAGCACTCTACATGCAATATCTATACAGTTCCAGATCACCTTGTGTAGTTATATACATGACCTTATCACAAAATACAATGAATAGAAAGTAAAGCATTCAACTCAGTGTATCGTTCAATTTTGCTGAAAACCAATATGTGCTAACATGATGTAAACCTTATTATTATGCTCACCATATGATTTAGAGTAGTCTGCAACCAATTTTATGAGTGTGCTACCTAAGCTCAAGATGTTACTTTCAGTAACATCAGCTTTTCTACACACTGGAACATAACAGTTTGCAGAACTTAACCAAGTCAATGACAGTTCATCTGCAAAGGGTGCCAGATAGGTTACTGAATTCAGCTTGCATTGGTTTATTCCATGGCATTGTGCACTCTACATGCAATATCTGTACAGTTCCAGATCACCTTGTGTAGTTATATACATGACCTTATCACAAAATACAATGAATAAAAAGCTAAGCATTCAACTCAAAGGAGTGTATTGTTCAATTTTGCTGGAAACCAATATGTGTTAACATCATGTAAACGTTATTATTATACTCACCATATGATTTAGAGTAGTCTGCAACCAATTTTATGAGTGTGCTACCTATGCTCCAGATGTTAATTTCAGTAACATCACCTTTTCTGCACAGTGGAACATTAGGGTTTGCAGAAGTAAGCAAAGTCAAAGACTGTTCCACAGTATAGAGCATCAGATAGGTTATGGAATTCAGCTTGCATTGGTGTATTCCAGCTCAATGAGCTCTCTACATGCAATACCGAGACATTTGCAGATCACCTTGTGCAGTTATATACACAAACCTATCACAAATTGCATTGAATACAAAGCAAAGCACCCAACTCAATGAAGTGTACAGTTCAATTTTGCTGGAAACCAATATGTGTTAAGATGTTGTAAACGTTATTATTATACTCACCATACGATTTAGAGTAGTCTGCAACCAATTTTATGAGTGTGCTACCTAAGCTCAAGATGTTACTTTAGGTAACATCAGCTTTTCTACACAGTGGAACATTAGCGTTTGCAGAAGTAAACCAAGTCAATGGCAGTTCATCTGCAAAGGGTGCTAGATAGTTTACTGAATTCAACTTGCATTGGGGTATTCCATGTCACAGAGCAATCTACATGCAATATCTAGACAGTTCTGGCTCACCTTGTGTAGTTATATACACAAACTTATCAGAAAATGCATTGAATACAAAGCAAAGCATTTAACTCAATGAAGTGTCCTGTTCAATTTTGCTGAAAACCAGTATGTGCTAACATGATGTAAACCTTATTATTATACTCACCATATGATTTAGAGTAGTCTGCAACCAATTTTATGAGTGTGCTAGTTAGCACCAGAAGTTGCTTTCAGGAACAGCAAGCTTTCTCCACACGAACATTAGCGTTTGCAGAAGTAAACAAAGTCAAAGACTGTTCCACAGTATAGAGCATCAGATAGGTTAGTGAATTCAGCTTGCATTGGTGTATTCCAGCTCAATGAGCTCTCTACATGCAATACCTAGACATTTGCAGATCACCTTGTGCAGTTATATACACAAACCTATCACAAATTGCATTGAATACAAAGCAAAGCACACAACTCAATGAAGTGTACAGTTCAATTTTGCTGAAAACCAGTATGTGCTAACATGATGTAAACCTTATTATTATACTCACCATATGATTTAGAGTAGTCTGCAACCAATTTTATGAGTGTGCTACCTAAGCTCAAGATGTTACGTTCAGTAAAATCAGCTTTTCTACACACTGGAACATTAGCATTTGCAGAAGTAAACCAAGTCAATGGCAGTTCATATGCAAAGGGTGCCAGATAGGTTACTGAATTCAACTTGCATTGGGGTATTCCATGGCATTGGGCACTCTACATGCAATATCTGTACAGTTGCAGATCACCTAGAGTAGTTATATACGTGACATCACAAAATACAATGAATTGAAAGTTAAGCATTCAACTCAAAGGAGTGCATTGTTCAATTTCGCTGGAAACCAATATGTGCTAACATGATGTAAAACTTATTATTATACTCAGCATATGATTTAGAGTAGTCTGCAACCAATTTTATGAGTGTGCTACCTATGCTCCAGATGTTAATTTCAGTAACATCACCTTTTCTGCACAGTGGAACATTAGGGTTTGCAGAAGTAAACAAAGTCAAAGACTGTTCCACAGTATAGAGCATCAGATAGGTCAGGGAATTCAGCTTGCATTGGTGTATTCCAGCTCAATGAGCTCTCTACATGCAATACCTAGACATTTGCAGATCACCTTGTGCAGTTATATACACAAACCTATCACAAATTGCATTGAATACAAAGCAAAGCACCCAACTCAATGAAGTGTCCAGTTCAATTTTGCTGAAAACCAGTATGTGCTAACATGATGTAAACCTTATTATTATACTCAACATATGATTTAGAGAAGTCTGCAACCAATTTTATGAGTGCGCTACCTATGCTCCAGATGTTAATTTCAGTAACATCACCTTTTCTTCACAGTGGAACATTAGGGTTTGCAGCACAAAACCAAGTCAGTGGCTGTTCCACTGCAAAGCGTACCAGGTAGGTTACTGAATTCAGCTTTGATTGGTTTATTCCATAGTATTCAGCACTCTACATGCAATATCTATACAGTTCCAGATCACCTTGTGTAGTTATATACATGACCTTATCACAAAATACAATGAATAGAAAGTAAAGCATTCAACTCAAAGGAGTGTATCGTTCAATTTTGCTGAAAACCAATATGTGCTAACATGATGTAAACCTTATTATTATGCTCACCATATGATTTAGAGTAGTCTGCAACCAATTTTATGAGTGTGCTACTTAAGCACCAGAAGTTACTTTCAGGAACATCAAGCTTTCTCCACACTGGAACATTAGGGTTTGCAGAAGTAAACAAAGTCAAAGACTGTTCCACAGTATAGAGCATCAGATAGGTTAGTGAATTCAGCTTGCATTGGTGTATTCCAGCTCAATGAGCTCTCTACATGCAATACCTAGACATTTGCAGATCACCTTGTGCAGTTATATACACAAACCTATCACAAATTGCATTGAATACAAAGCAAAGCACACAACTCAATGAAGTGTACAGTTCAATTTTGCTGAAAACCAGTATGTGCTAACATGATGTAAACCTTATTATTATACTCACCATATGATTTAGAGTAGTCTGCAACCAATTTTATGAGTGTGCTACCTATGCTCCAGATGTTAATTTCAGTAACATCACCTTTTCTGCACAGTTGAACATTAGGGTTTGCAGAAGTAAACAAAGTCAAAGACTGTTCCACAGTATAGAGCTTCAGATAGGTTAGTGAATTCAGCTTGCATTGGTGTATTCCAGCTCAATGAGCTCTCTACATGCAATACCTAGACATTTGCAGATCACCTTGTGCAGTTATATACACAAACCTATCACAAATTGCATTGAATACAAAGCAAAGCAGACAACTCAATGAAGTGTACAGTTCAATTTTGCTGAAAACCAGTATGTGCTAACATGATGTAAACCTTATTATTATACTCACCATATGATTTAGAGAAGTCTGCAATCAATTTTATGAGTGTGCTACCTATGCTCCAGATGTTAATTTCAGTAACATCACCTTTTCTTCACAGTGGAACATTAGGGTTTGCAGCACAAAACCAAGTCAATGGCTGTTCCACTGGAAAGCGTACCAGGTAGGTTACTGAATTCAGCTTTGATTGGTTTATTCCATAGTATTCAGCACTCTACATGCAATATCTATACAGTTCCAGATCACCTTGTGTAGTTATATACATGACCTTATCACAAAATAGAATGAATAGAAAGTAAAGCATTCAACTGAGTGTATCGTTCAATTTTGCTGGAAACCAATATGTGTTAAGATGTTGTAATCGTTATTATTATACTCACCATACGATTTAGAGTAGTCTGCAACCAATTTTATGAGTGTGCTACCTAAGCTGAAGATGTTACTTTAGGTAACATCAGCTTTTCTACACACTGGAACATTAGCGTTTGCAGAAGTAAACCAAGTCAATAGCAGTTCATCTGTAAAGGGTGCTAGATAGTTTACTGAATTCAACTTGCATTGGGGTATTCCATGTCACAGAGCAATCTACATGCAATATCTAGACAGTTCTGGCTCACCTTGTGTAGTTATATACACAAACTTATCAGAAAATGCATTGAATAGAAAGCAAAGCATTTAACTCAATGAAGTGTCCTGTTCAATTTTGCTGAAAACCAGTATGTGCTAACATGATGTAAACCTTATTATTATACTCACCATATGATTTAGAGTAGTCTGCAACCAATTTTATGAGTGTGCTAGTTAGCACCAGAAGTTGCTTTCAGGAACAGTAAGCTTTCTCCACACGAACATTAGCGTTTGCAGAAGTAAACAAAGTCAAAGAGTGTTCCACAGTATAGAGCATCAGATAGGTTAGTGAATTCAGCTTGCATTGGTGTATTCCAGCTCAATGAGCTCTCTACATGCAATACCTAGACATTTGCAGATCACCTTGTGCAGTTATATACACAAACCTATCACAAATTGCATTGAATACAAAGCAAAGCACACAACTCAATGAAGTGTACAGTTCAATTTTGCTGAAAACCAGTATGTGCTAACATGATGTAAACCTTATTATTATACTCACCATATGATTTAGAGTAGTCTGCAACCAATTTTATGAGTGTGCTACCTAAGCTCAAGATGTTACATTAGGTAACATCAGCTTTTCTACACACTGGAACATTAGCGTTTGCAGAAGTAAACCAAGTCAATGGCAGTTCATATGCAAAGGGTGCCAGATAGGTTACTGAATTCAGCTTGCATTGGTTTATTCCATGGCATTGTGCACTCTACATGCAATATCTGTACAGTTCCAGATCACCTTTTGTAGTTATATACATGACCTTATCACAAAATACAATGAATAGAAAGTTAAACATTCAACTCAAAGGAGTGTATTGTTCAATCTTCCTGGAAACCAATATGTGTTAACATGATGTAAACCTTATTATTATACTCACCATACGATTTAGAATAGTTTGCAACCAATTTTATGAGTGTGCTACCTAAGCTCAAGATGTTACGTTCAGTAAAATCAGCTTTTCTACACACTGGAACATTAGCGTTTGCAGAAGTAAACCAAGTCAATGGCAGTTCATATGCAAAGGGTGCCAGATAGGTTACTGAATTCAACTTGCATTGGGGTATTCCATGGCATTGTGCACTCTACATGCAATATCTGTACAGTTCCAGATCACCTAGTGTAGTTATATACGTGACATCACAAAATACAATGAATTGAAAGTTAAGCATTCAACTCAAAGGAGTGCATTGTTCAATTTCGCTGGAAACCAATATGTGCTAACATGATGTAAACGTTATTATTATACTCACCATATGATTTAGAGTAGTCTGCAACCAATTTTATGAGTGTGCTACCTATGCTCCAGATGTTAATTTCAGTAACATCACCTTTTCTGCACAGTGGAACATTAGGGTTTGCAGAAGTAAACAAAGTCAAAGACTGTTCCACAGTATAGAGCATCAGTTAAGTTAGTGAATTCAGCTTGCATTGGTGTATTCCAGCTCAATGAGCTCTCTACATGCAATACCTAGACATTTGCAGATCACCTTGTGCAGTTATATACACAAGCCTATCACAAAGTGCATTGAATACAAAGCAAAGCACCCAACTCAATGAAGTGTCCAGTTCAATTTTGCTGAAAACCAGTATGTGCTAACATGATGTGAACCTCATTATTATACTCACCATATGATTTAGAGAAGTCTGCAACCAATTTTATGAGTGTGCTACCTATGCTCCAGATGTTAATTTCAGTAACATCACCTTTTCTTCACAGTGGAACATTAGCGTTTGCAGAAGTAAACCAAGTCAATGGCAGTTCATATGCAAAGGGTGCCAGATAGGTTACTGAATTCAACTTGCATTGGGGTATTCCATGGCATTGTGCACTCTACATGCAATATCTGTACAGTTCCAGATCACCTTGTGTAGTTATATACATGACCTTATCACAAAATACAATGAATAAAAAGTTAAGCATTCAACTCAAAGGAGTGTATTGTTCAATTTTGCAAGAAACCAATATGTGTTAACATCATGTAAACGTTATTATTATACTCACCATATGATTTAGAGTAGTCTGCAACCAATTTTATGAGTGTGCTACCTATGCTCCAGATGTTAATTTCAGTAACATCACCTTTTCTGCACAGTGGAACATTAGGGTTTGCAGAAGTAAACAAAGTCAAAGACTGTTCCACAGTATAGAGCATCAGATAGGTTATGGAATTCAGCTTGCATTGGTGTATTCCAGCTCAATGAGCTCTCTACATGCAATACCTAGACATTTGCAGATCACCTTGTGCAGTTATATACACAAACCTATCACAAATTGCATTGAATACAAAGCAAAGCACCCAACTCAATGAAGTGTGCAGTTCTCTTTTGCTGGAAACCAATATGTGTTAAGATGTTGTAAACGTTATTATTATACTCACCATACGATTTAGAGCAGTCTGCAACCAATTTTATGAGTGTGCTACCTAAGCTCAAGATGTTACGTTCAGTAAAATCAGCTTTTCTACACACTGGAACATTAGCGTTTGCAGAAGTAAACCAAGTCAATGGCAGTTCATATGCAAAGGGTGCCAGATAGGTTACTGAATTCAACATGCATTGGGGTATTCCATGGCATTGTGCACTCTACATGCAATATCTGTACAGTTCCAGATCACCTAGTGTAGTTATATACGTGACATCACAAAATACAATGAATTGAAAGTAAAGCATTCAACTCAAAAGAGTGTATCGTTCAATTTTGCTGAAAACCAATATGTGCTAACATGATGTAAACCATATTATTATGCTCACCATATGATTTAGAGTTGTCTGCAACCAATTTTATGAGTGTGCTACTTAAGCACCAGGTTACTTTCAGGAACATCAAGCTTTCTCCACACTGGAACATTAGGGTTTGCAGAAGTAAACAAAGTCAAAGACTGTTCCACAGTATAGAGCATCAGATAGGTTAGTGAATTCAGCTTGCATTGGTGTATTCCAGCTCAATGAGCTCTCTACATGCAATACCTAGACATTTGCAGATCACCTTGTGCAGTTATATACACAAACCTATCACAAATTGCATTGAATACAAAGCAAAGCACACAACTCAATGAAGTGTACAGTTCAATTTTGCTGAAAACCAGTATGTGCTAACATGATGTAAACCTTATTATTATGCTCACCATATGATTTAGAGTAGTCTGCAACCAATTTTATGAGTGTGCTACCTAAGCTCAAGATGTTACTTTCAGTAACATCAGCTTTTCTACACACTGGAACATTAGCGTTTGCAGAACTAAACCAAGTCATTGACAGTTCATCTGCAAAGGGTGCCAGATAGGTTACTGAATTCAGCTTGCATTGGTTTATTCCATGGCATTGTGCACTCTACATGCAATATCTGTACAGTTCCAGATAACCTTGTGTAGTTATATACATGACCTTATCACAAAATGCAATGAATAGAAAGTTAAGCATTCAACTCAAAGGAGTGTATTGTTCAATTTTCCTGGAAACCAATATGTGTTAACATGATGTAAACGTTATTATTATACTCACCATATGATTTAGAGTAGTCTGCAACCAATTTTATGAGTGTGCTACCTATGCTCCAGATGTTAATTTCAGTAACATCACCTTTTCTGCACAGTGGAACATTAGGGTTTGCAGAAGTAAACAAAGTCAAAGACTGTTCCACAGTATAGAGCATCAGTTAAGTTAGTGAATTCAGCTTGCATTGGTGTATTCCAGCTCAATGAGCTCTCCACATGCAATCCCTAGACATTTGCAGATCACCTTGTGCAGTTATATACACAAACCTATCACAAATTGCATTGAATACAAAGCAAAGCACACAACTCAATGAAGTGTCCAGTTCAATTTTGCTGAAAACCAGTATGTGCTAACATGATGTGAACCTTATTATTATACTCACCATATGATTTAGAGAAGTCTGCAACCAATTTTATGAGTGTGCTACCTATGCTCCAGATGTTAATTTCAGTAACATCACCTTTTCTTCACAGTGGAACATTAGGGTTTGCAGCACAAAATCAAGTGAATGGCTGTTCCACTGGAAAGCGTACCAGGTAGGTTACTGAATTCAGCTTTGATTGGTTTATTCCATAGTATTCAGCACTCTACATGCAATATCTATACAGTTCCAGATCACCTTGTGTAGTTATATACATGACCTTATCACAAAATACAATGAATAGAAAGTAAAGCATTCAACTCAAAGGAGTGTATCGTTCAATTTTGCTGAAAACCAATATGTGCTAACATGATGTAAACCTTATTATTATGCTCACCATATGATTTAGAGTAGTCTGCAACCAATTTTATGAGTGTGCTACCTATGCTCCAGATGTTAATTTCAGTAACATCACCTTTTCTGCACAGTGGAACATTAGGGTTTGCAGAAGTAAACAAAGTCAAAGACTGTTCCACAGTATAGAGCATCAGATAGGTTACTGAATTCAGCTTGCATTGGTTTATTCCATGGCATTGTGCACTCTACATGCAATATCTGTACAGTTCCAGATCACCTTTTGTAGTTATATACATGACCTTATCACAAAATACAATGAATAGAAAGTTAAGCATTCAACTCAAAGGAGTGTATTGTTCAATCTTCCTGGAAACTAATATGTGCTAACATGATGTAAACCTTATTATTATACTCACCATATGATTTCGAGTAGTCTGCAACCAATTTTATGAGTGTGCTACCTAAGCTCAAGATGTTACTTTCAGTAACATCAGCTTTTCTACACACTGGAACATTAGCGTTTGCAGAACTAAACCAAGTCATTGACAGTTCATCTGCAAAGGGTGCCAGATAGGTTACTGAATTCAGCTTGCATTGGTTTATTCCATGGCATTGTGCACTCTACATGCAATATCTGTACAGTTCCAGATCACCTTTTGTAGTTATATACATGACCTTATCACAAAATACAATGAATAGAAAGTTAAGCATTCAACTAAAAAGGAGTGTATTGTTCAATTTTCCTGGAAACCAATATGTGTTAACATGATGTAAACCTTATTATTATAGTCACCATACGATTTAGAATAGTCTGCAACCAATTTTATGAGTGTGCTACCTAACCTCAAGATGTTACGTTCAGTAACATCAGCTTTTCTACACACTGGAACATTAGCGTTTGCAGAAGTAAACCAAGTCAATGGCAGTTCATATGCAAAGGGTGCCAGATAGGTTACTGAATTCAACTTGCATTCAGGTATTCCATGGCATTGAGCACTCTACATGCAATATCTGTACAGTTCCAGATCACCTTGTGTAGTTATATACATGACCTTATCACAAAATACAATGAATAGAAAGTTAAGCATTCAACTCAAAGTAGTGTATTGTTCAATCTTCCTGGAAACCAATATGTGTTAACATGATGTAAACCTTATTATTATACTCACCATACGATTTAGAATAGTCTGCAACCAATTTTATGTGTGTGCTACCTAAGCTCAAGATGTTACGTTCAGTAACATCAGCTTTTCTACACACTGGAACATTAGCGTTTGCAGAAGTAAACCAAGTCAATGGCAGTTCATATGCAAAGGGTGCCAGATAGGTTACTGAATTCAACTTGCATTGGGGTATTCCATGGCATTGTGCACTCTACATGCAATATCTGTACAGTTCCAGATCAACTAGTGTAGTTATATACATGACATCACAAAATACAATGAATTGAAAGTTAAGCATTCAACTCAAAGGAGTGTATTGTTCAATTTCGCTGGAAACCAATATGTGCTAACATGATGTAAACCTTATTATTATACTCACCATATGATTTAGAGTAGTCTGCAACCAATTTTATGAGTGTGCTATCTATGCTCCAGATGTTAATTTCAGTAACATCACCTTTTCTGCACAGTGGAACATTAGGGTTTGCAGAAGTAAACAAAGTCAAAGTCTGTTTTACAGTATAGAGCATCAGATAGGTTAGTGAATTCAGCTTGCATTGGTGTATTCCAGCTCAATGAGCTCTCTACATGCAATACCTAGACATTTGCAGATCACCTTGTGCAGTTATATACACAAACCTATCACAAATTGCATTGAATACAAAGCAAAGCACACAACTCAATGAAGTGTACAGTTCAATTTTGCTGAAAACCAGTATGTGCTAACATGATGTAAACCTTATTATTATACTCACCATATGATTTAGAGAAGTCTGCAACCAATTTTACGAGTGTGCTACCTATGCTCCAGATGTTAATTTCAGTAACATCACCTTTTCTTCACAGTGGAACATTAGGGTTTGCAGCACAAAACCAAGTCAATGGCTGTTCCACTGGAAAGCGTACCAGGTAGGTTACTGAATTCAGCTTTGATTGGTTTATTCCATAGTATTCAGCACTCTACATGCAATATCTATACAGTTCCAGATAACCTTGTGTAGTTATATACATGACCTTATCACAAAATACAATGAATAGAAAGTAAAGCATTCAACTCAGTGTATCGTTCAATTTTGCTGAAAACCAATATGTGCTAACATGATGTAAACCTTATTATTATACTCACCATATGATTTAGAGTAGTCTGCAACCAATTTTATGAGTGTGCTACCTAAGCTCAAGATGTTACGTTCAGTAACATCAGCTTTTCTACACACTGGAACATTAGCGTTTGCAGAAGTAAACCAAGTCAATGGCAGTTCATATGCAAAGGGGGCCAGATAGGTTACTGAATTCAACTTGCATTGGGGTATTCCATGGCATTCTGCACTCTACATGCAATATCTGTACAGTTCCAGATCACCTTGTGTAGTTATATACATGACCTTATCACAAAATACAATGAATAGAAAGTTAAGCATTCAACTCAAAGGAGTGTATTGTTCAATCTTCCTGGAAACCAATATGTGTTAACATGATGTAAACCTTATTATTATACTCACCATACGATATACAATAGTCTGCAACCAATTTTATGAGTGTGCTACCTAAGCTCAAGATGTTACGTTCAGTAACATCAGCTTTTCTACACACTGGAACATTAGCGTTTGCAGAAGTAAACCAAGTCAATGGCAGTTCATATGCAAAGGGTGCCAGATAGGTTACTGAATTCAACTTGCATTGGGGTATTCCATGGCATTGTGCACTCTACATGCAATATCTGTACAGTTCCAGATCACCTTGTGTAGTTATATACATGACCTTATCACAAAATACAATGAATAGAAAGTTAAGCATTCAACTCAAAGGAGTGTATTGTTCAATCTTCCTGGAAACCAATATGTGTTAACATGATGTAAACCTTATTATTATACTCACCATACGATTTAGAATAGTCTGCAACCAATTTTATGAGTGTGCTACCTAAGCTCAAGATGTTACGTTCAGTAACATCAGCTTTTCTACACACTGGAACAGCGTTTGCAGAATTAAACCAAGTCAATGGCAGTTCATATGCAAAGGGTGCCAGATAGGTTACTGAATTCAACTTGCATTGGGGTATTCCATGGCATTGTGCACTCTACATGCAATATCTGTACAGTTCCAGATCACCTAGTGTAGTTATATACATGACATCACAAAATACAATGAATAGAAAGTTAAGCATTCAACTCAAAGGAGTGTATTGTTCAATTTCGCTGGAAACCAATATGTGCTAACATGATGTAAACCTTATTATTATACTCACCATATGATTTAGAGTAGTCTGCAACCAATTTTATGAGTGTGCTACCTATGCTCCAGATGTTAATTTCAGTAACATCACCTTTTCTGCACAGTGGAACATTAGGGTTTGCAGAAGTAAACAAAGTCAAAGTCTGTTCCACAGTATAGAGCATCAGATAGGTTAGTCAATTCAGCTTGCATTGGTGTATTCCAGCTCAATGACCTCTCTACATGCAATACCTAGACATTTACAGATCATGTTGTGCAGTTATATACACAAACCTATCACAAATTGCATTGAATACAAAGCAAAGCACACAACTCAATGAAGTGTACAGTTCAATTTTGCTGAAAACCAGTATGTGCTAACATGATGTAAACCTTATTATTATACTCACCATATGATTTAGAGTAGTCTGCAACCAATTTTATGAGTGTGCTACCTAAGCTCAAGATGTTACTTTCAGTAACATCAGCTTTTCTACACACTGGAACATAACCGTTTGCAGAACTTAACCAAGTCAATGACAGTTCATCTGCAAAGGGTGCCAGATAGGTTACTGAATTCAGCTTGCATTGGTTTATTCCATGGCATTGTGCACTCTACATGCAATATCTGTACAGTTCCAGATCACCTTTTGTAGTTATATACATGACCTTATCACAAAATACAATGAATAGAAAGTTAAGCATTCAACTCAAAGGAGTGTATTGTTCAATCTTCCTGGAAACCAATATGTGTTAACATGATGTAAACCTTATTATTATACTCACCATACGATTTAGAGTAGTCTGCAACCAATTTTATGAGTGTGCTACCTAAGCTCAAGATGTTACTTTCAGTAACATCAGCTTTTCTACACACTGGAACATAACCGTTTGCAGAACTTAACCAAGTCAATGGCAGTTCATCTGCAAAGGGTGCCAGATAGGTTACTGAATTCAGCTTGCATTGGTTTATTCCATGGCATTGTGCACTCTACATGCAATATCTGTACAGTTCCAGATCACCTTTTGTAGTTATATACATGACCTTATCACAAAATACAATGAATAGAAAGTTAAGCATTCAACTCAAAGGAGTGTATTGTTCAATCTTCCTGGAAACCAATATGTGTTAACATGATGTAAACCTTATTATTATACTCACCATACGATTTAGAATAGTCTGCAACCAATTTTATGAGTGTGCTACCTAAGCTCAAGATGTTACGTTCAGTAACATCAGCTTTTCTACACACTGGAACATTAGCGTTTGCAGAAGTAAACCAAGTCAATGGCAGTTCATATGCAAAGGGTGCCAGATAGGTTACTGAATTCAACTTGCATTGGGGTATTCCATGGCATTGTGCACTCTACATGCAATATCTGTACAGTTCCAGATCACCTAGTGTAGTTATATACATGACATCACAAAATACAATGAATTGAAAGTTAAGCATTCAACTCAAAGGAGTGTATTGTTCAATTTCGCTGGAAACCAATATGTGCTAACATGATGTAAACCTTATTATTATACTCACCATATGATTTAGAGTAGTCTGCAACCAATTTTATGAGTGTGCTACCTATGCTCCAGATGTTAATTTCAGTAACATCACCTTTTCTGCACAGTGGAACATTAGGGTTTGCAGAAGTAAACAAAGTCAAAGACTGTTCCACAGTATAGAGCATCAGATAGGTTAGTGAATTCAGCTTGCATTGGTGTATTCCAGCTCAATGAGCTCTCTACATGCAATACCTAGACATTTGCAGATCACCTTGTGCAGTTATATACACAAACCTATCACAAATTGCATTGAATACAAAGCAAAGCACCCAACTCAATGAAGTGTCCAGTTCAATTTTGCTGAAAACCAGTATGTGCTAACATGATGTAAGCCTTATTATTATACTCACCATACGATTTAGAGTAGTCTGCAACCAATTTTATGAGTGTGCTACCTAAGCTCAAGATGTTACTTTCAGTAACATCAGCTTTTCTACACACTGGAACATAACCGTTTGCGGAACTTAACCAAGTCAATGACAGTTCATCTGCAAAGGGTGCCAGATAGGTTACTGAATTCAGCTTGCATTGGTTTATTCCATGGCATTGTGCACTCTACATGCAATATCTGTACAGTTCCAGATCACCTTTTGTAGTTATATACATGACCTTATCACAAAATACAATGAATAGAAAGTTAAGCATTCAACTCAAAGGAGTGTATTGTTCAATCTTCTTGGAAACCAATATGTGTTAACATGATGTAAGCCTTATTAATATACTCACCATACGATTTAGAATAGTCTGCAACCAATTTTATGAGTGTGCTACCTAAGCTCAAGATGTTACGTTCAGTAACATCAGCTTTTCTACACACTGGAACATTAGCGTTTGCAGAAGTAAACCAAGTCAATGGCAGTTCATATGCAAAGGGTGCCAGATAGGTTACTGAATTCAACTTGCATTGGGGAATTCCATGGCATCGTGCACTCTACATGCAATATCTGTACAGTTCCAGATCACCTAGTGTAGTTATATACATGACATCACAAAATACAATGAATTGAAAGTTAAGCATTCAACTCAAAGGAGTGTATTGTTCAATTTCGCTGGAAACCAATATGTGCTAACATGATGTAAACCTTATTATTATACTCACCATATGATTTAGGGTAGTCTGCAACCAATTTTATGAGTGTGCTGCCTAAGCTCAAGATGTTACGTTCAGTAACATCAGCTTTTCTACACACTGGAACATCAGCGTTTGCAGAAGTAAACCAAGTCAATGGCAGTTCATATGCAAAGGGTGCCAGATAGGTTACTGAATTCAACTTGCATTGGGGTATTCCATGGCATTGTGAACTCTACATGCAATATCTGTACAGTTCCAGATCACCTTGTGTAGTTATATACATGACCTTATCACAAAATACAATGAATAGAAAGTTAAGCATTCAACTCAAAGGAGTGTATTGTTCAATCTTCCTGGAAACCAATATGTGTTAACATGATGTAAACCTTATTATTATACTCACCATACGATTTAGAATAGTCTGCAACCAATTTTATGAGTGTGCTACCTAAGCTCAAGATGTTACGTTCAGTAACATCAGCTTTTCTACACACTGGAACATTAGCGTTTGCAGAAGTAAACCAAGTCAATGGCAGTTCATATGCAAAGGGTGCCAGATAGGTTACTGAATTCAACTTGCATTGGGGTATTCCATGGCATTGTGCACTCTACATGCAATATCTGTACAGTTCCAGATCACCTAGTGTAGTTATATACATGACATCACAAAATACAATGAATTGAAAGTTAAGCATTCAACTCAAAGGAGTGTATTGTTCAATTTAGCTGGAATCCAATATGTGCTAACATGATGTAAACCTTATTATTATACTCACCATATGATTTAGAGTAGTCTGCAACCAATTTTATGAGTGTGCTACCTATGCTCCAGATGTTAATTTCAGTAACATCACCTTTTCTGCACAGTGGAACATTAGGGTTTGCAGCACAAAACCAAGTCAATGGCTGTTCCACTGGAAAGCGTACCAGGTAGGTTACTGAATTCAGCTTTGATTGGTTTATTCCATAGTATTCAGCACTCTACATGCAATATCTATACAGTTCCAGATCACCTTGTGTAGTTATATACATGACCTTATCACAAAATACAATGAATAGAAAGTAAAGCATTCAACTCAAAGGAGAGTTTCGTTCAATTTTGCTAAAAACCAATATGTGCTAACATGATGTAAACCTTATTATTATGCTCACCATATGATTTAGAGTAGTCTGCAACCAATTTTATGAGTGTGCTACTTAAGCATCAGAAGTTACTTTCAGGAACATCAAGCTTTCTCCACACTGGAACATTAGGGTTTGCAGAAGTAAACAAAGTCAAAGACTGTTCCACAGTATAGAGCATCAGATAGGTTAGTGAATTCAGCTTGCATTGGTGTATTCCAGCTCAATGAGCTCTCTACATGCACTACCTAGACATTTGCAGATCACCTTGTGCAGTTATATACACAAACCTATCACAAATTACATTGAATAGAAAGCAAAGCACACAACTGAATGAAGTGTACAGTTCAATTTTGCTGAAAACCAGTATGTGCTAACATGATGTAAACCTTATTATTATACTCACCATACGATTTAGAGTAGTCTGCAACCAATTTTATGAGTGTGCTACCTAAGCTCAAGATGTTACTTTCAGTAACATCAGCTTTTCTACACACTGGAACATAACCGTTTGCAGAACTTAACCAAGTCAATGACAGTTCATCTGCAAAGGGTGCCAGATAGCTTACTGAATTCAGCTTGCATTGGTTTATTCCATGGCATTGTGCACTCTACATGCAATATCTGTACAGTTCCAGATCACCTTTAGTAGTTATATACATGACCTTATCACAAAATACAATGAATAGAAAGTTAAGCATTCAACTCAAAGGAGTGTATTGTTCAATCTTCCTGGAAACCAATATGTGTTAACATGATGTAAGCTTTATT
Organism: Hypanus sabinus; assembly: GCF_030144855.1. Taxonomy (NCBI): domain Eukaryota; kingdom Metazoa; phylum Chordata; class Chondrichthyes; order Myliobatiformes; family Dasyatidae; genus Hypanus; species Hypanus sabinus. Next base: position 60,956,587 of record NC_082738.1, on the reverse strand, counting down.
ATTATACTCACCATACGATTTAGAATAGTCTGCAACCAATTTTATGAGTGTGCTACCTAAGCTCAAGATGTTACGTTCAGTAACATCAGCTTTTCTACACACTGGAACATTAGCGTTTGCAGAAGTAACCCAAGTCAATGGCAGTTCATATGCAAAGGGTGCCAGATAGGTTACTGAATTCAACTTGCATTGGGGTATTCCATGGCATTGTGCACTCTAAATGCAATATCTGTACAGTTCCAGATCACCTAGTGTAGTTATATACATGACATCACAAAATACAATGAATTGAAAGTTAAGCATTCAACTCAAAGGAGTGTATTGTTCAATTTCGCTGGAAACCAATATGTGCTAACATGATGTAAACCTTATTATTATACTCACCATATGATTTAGAGTAGTCTGCAACCAATTTTATGAGTGTGCTACTTAAGCACCAGAAGTTACTTTCAGGAACATCAAGCTTTCTCCACACGAACATTAGCGTTTGCAGAAGTAAACAAAGTCAAAGAATGTTCTACAGTATAGAGCATCAGATAGGTTAGTGAATTCAGCTTGCATTGGTGTATTCCAGCTCAATGAGCTCTCTACATGCAATACCTAGACATTTGCAGATCACCTTGTGCAGTTATATAAACAAACCTATCAGAAATTGCATTGAATACAATGCAAAGCACCCAACTCAATGAAGTGTCCAGTTCAATTTTGCTGAAAACCAGTATGTGCTAACATGATGTAAACCTTATTATTATACTCACCATATGATTTAGAGAAGTCTGCAACCAATTTTATGAGTGTGCTACCTATGCTCCAGATGTTAATTTCAGTAACATCACCTTTTCTTCACAGTGGAACATTAGGGTTTGCAGCACAAAACCAAGTCAATGCCTGTTCCACAGGAAAGCGTACCAGGTAGGTTACTGAATTCAGCTTTGATTGGTTTATTCCATAGTATTCAGCACTCTACATGCAATATCTATACCGTTCCAGATCATCTTGTTTAGTTATATACATGACCTTATCACAAAATACAATGAATAGAAAGTAAAGCATTCAACTCAAAGAAGTGTATCGTTCAATTTTGCTGAAATCCAATATGTGCTAACATGATGTAAACCTTATTATTATGCTCACCATATGATTTAGAGTAGTCTGCAACCAATTTTATGAGTGTGCTACTTAAGCACCAGAAGTTACTTTCAGGAACATCAAGCTTTCTCCACACTGGAACATTAGGGTTTGCAGAAGTAAACAAAGTCAAAGACTGTTCCACAGTATAGAGCATCAGATAGGTTAGTGAATTCAGCTTGCATTGGTGTATTCCAGCTCAATGAGCTCTCTACATGCAATACCTAGACATTTGCAGATCACCTTGTGCAGTTATATACACAAACCTATCAGAAATTGCATTGAATACAAAGCAAAGCACCCAACTCAATGAAGTGTCCAGTTCAATTTTGCTGAAAACCAGTTGGTGCTAACATGATGTAAACCTTATTATTATACTCACCATATGATTTAGAGAAGTCTGCAACCAACTTTATGAGTGTGCTACCTATGCTCCAGATGTTAATTTCAGTAACATCACCTTTTCTTCACAGTGGAACATTAGGGTTTGCAGCACAAAACCAAGTCAATGGCTGTTCCACTGGAACGCGTACCACGTAGGTTACTGAATTCAGCTTTGATTGGTTTATTCCATAGTATTCAGCACTCTACATGCAATATCTATACAGTTCCAGATCACCTTGTGTAGTTATATACATGACCTTATCACAAAATACAATGAATAGAAAGTAAAGCATTGAACTCAAAGGAGTGTTTCGTTCAATTTTGCTGAAAACCAATATGTGCTAACATGATGTAAACCTTATTATTATGCTCACCATATGATTTAGAGTAGTCTGCAACCAATTTTATGAGTGTGCTACTTAAGCACCAGAAGTTACTTTCAGGAACATCAAGCTTTCTCCACACTGGAATATTAGGGTTTGCAGAAGTAAACAAAGTCAAAGACTGTTCCACAGTATAGAGCATCAGATAGGTTAGTGAATTCAGCTTCCATTGGTGTATTCCAGCTCAATGAGCTCCCTACATGCAATACCTAGACATTTGCAGATCACCTTGTGCAGTTATATACACAAACCTATCACAAATTGCATTGAATACAAAGCAAAGCACACAACTCAATGAAGTGTACAGTTCAATTTTGCTGAAAACTAGTATGTGCTAACATGATGTAAACCTTATTATTATACTCACCATACGATTTAGAGTAGTCTGCAACCAATTTTATGAGTGTGCTACCTAAGCTCAAGATGTTACTTTCAGTAACATCAGCTTTTCTACACACTGGAACATTAGTGTTTGCAGAAGTAAACCAAGTCAATGGCAGTTCATCTGCAAAGGGTTACAGATAGGTTACTGAATTCAGCTTGCATTGGTTTATTCCATGGCATTGTGCACTCTACATGCAATATCTGTACAGTTCCAGATCACCTTTTGTAGTTATATACATGACCTTATCACAAAATACAATGAATAGAAAGTTAAGCATTCAACTCAAAGGAGTGTATTGTTCAATCTTCCTGGAAACCAATATGTGTTAACATGATGTAAGCCTTATTATTATACTCACCATACGATTTAGAATAGTCTGCAACCAATTTTATGAGTGTGCTACCTAAGCTCAAGATGTTACGTTCAGTAACATCAGCTTTTCTACAGACTGGAACATTAGCGTTTGCAGAAGTAAACCAAGTCAATGGCAGTTCATATGCAAAGGGTGCCAGATAGGTTACTGAATTCAACTTGCATTGGGGTATTCCATGGCATGGTGCACTCTACATGCAATATCTGTACAGTTCCAGATCACCTAGTGTAGTTATATACATGACATCACAAAATACAATGAATTGAAAGTTAAGCATTCAACTCAGTGTATTGTTCAATTTCGCTGGAAACCAAAATGTGCTAACATGATGTAAACCTTATTATTATACTCACCATATGATTTAGAGTAGTCTGCAACCAATTTTATGAGTGTGCTACCTATGCTCCAGATGTTAATTTCAGTAACATCACCTTTTCTGCAGAGTGGAACATTAGGGTTTGCAGAAGTAAACAAAGTCAAAGACTGTTCCACAGTATAGAGCATCAGATAGGTTAGTGAATTCAGCTTGCATTGGTGTATTCCAGCTGAATGAGCTCTCTACATGCAATACCTAGACATTTGCAGATCACCTTGTGCAGTTATATACACAAACCTATCACAAATTGCATTGAATACAAAGCAAAGCACCCAACTCAATGAAGTGTCCAGTTCAATTTTGCTGAAAACCAGTATGTGCTAACATGATGTAAAACTTATTATTATACTCACCATATGATTTAGAGAAGTCTGCAACCAATTTTATGAGTGTGCTACCTATGCTCCAGATGTTAATTTCAGTAACATCACCTTTTCTTCACAGTGGAACATTAGGGTTTGCAGCACAAAACCAAGTCAATGCCTGTTCCACAGGAAACCGTACCAGGTAGGTTACTGAATTCAGCTTCGATTGGTTTATTCCATAGTATTCAGCACTCTACATGCAATATCTATACAGTTCCAGATCACCTTGTGTAGTTATATACATGACCTTATCACAAAATACAATGAATAGAAAGTAAAGCATTCAACTCAAAGGAGTGTATCGTTCAATTTTGCTGAAAACCAATATGTGCTAACATGATGTAAACCTTATTATTATGCTCACCATATGATTTAGAGTAGTCTGCAACCAATTTTATGAGTGTGCTACTTAAGCACCAGAAGTTACTTTCAGGAACATCAAGCTTTCTCCACACTGGATCATTAGCGTTGGCAGAAGTAAACAAAGTCAAAGACTGTTCCACAGTATAGAGCATCAGATAGGTTAGTGAATTCAGCTTGCATTGGTGTATTCCAGCTCAATGAGCTCTCTACATGCAATACCTAGACATTTGCAGATCACCTTGTGCGGTTATATACACAAACCTATCACAAATTGCATTGAATACAAAGCAAAGCACACAACTCAAAGAAGTGTCCAGTTCAATTTTGCTGAAAACCAGATTGTGCTACCATGATGTAAACCTTATTATTATACTCACCATCCGATTTAGAATTGTCTGCAACCAATTTTATGAGTGTGCTACCTAAGCTCAAGATGTTACGTTCAGTAACATCAGCTTTTCTACACACTGGAACATTAGCGTTTGCAGAAGTAAACCAAGTCAATGGCAGTTCATATGGAAAGGGTGCCAGATAGGTTACTGAATTCAACTTGCATTGGGGTATTCCATGGCATTGTGCACTCTACATGCAATATCTGTACAGTTCCAGATCACCTAGTGTAGTTATATACATGACATCACAAAATACAATGAATTGAAAGTTTAGCATTCAACTCAAAGGAGTGCATTGTTCAATTTCGCTGGAAACCAATATGTGCTAAAATGATGTAAACCTTATTATTATACTCACCATATGATTTAGAGTAGTCTGTAACCAATTTTATGAGTGTGCTACCTAAGCTCAAGATGTTACTTTCAGTAACATCACCTTTTCTACACACTGGAACATAACCGTTTGCGGAACTTAACCAAGTCAATGACAGTTCATCTGCAAAGGGTGCCAGATAGGTTACTGAATTCAGCTTGCATTGGTTTATTCCATGGCATTGTGCACTCTACATGCAATATCTGTACAGTTCCAGATCACCTTTTGTAGTTATATACATGACCTTATCACAAAATACAATGAATAGAAAGTTAAGCATTCAACTCAAAGGAGTGTATTGTTCAATCTTCCTGGAAACCAATATGTGTTAACATGATGTAAGCCTTATTAATATACTCACCATACGATTTAGAATAGTCTGCAACCAATTTTATGAGTGTGCTACCTAAGCTCAAGATGTTACGTTCAGTAACATCAGCTTTTCTACACACTGGAACATTAGCGTTTGCAGAAGTAAACCAAGTCAATGGCAGTTCATATGCAAAGGGTGCCAGATAGGTTACTGAATTCAACTTGCATTGGGGGATTCCATGGCATCGTGCACTCTACATGCAATATCTGTACAGTTCCAGATCACCTAGTGTAGTTATATACATGACATCACAAAATACAATGAATTGAAAGTTAAGCATTCAACTCAAAGGAGTGTATTGTTCAATTTCGCTGGAAACCAATATGTGCTAACATGATGTAAACCTTATTATTATATTCACCATATGATTTAGAGTAGTCTGCAACCAATTTTATGAGTGTGCTACCTATGCTCCAGATGTTAATTTCAGTAACATCACCTTTTCTGCACAGTGGAACATTAGGGTTTGCAGAAGTAAACAAAGTCAAAGACTGTTCCACAGTATAGAGCATCAGATAGGTTAGTGAATTCAGCTTGCATTGGTGTATTCCAGCTCAATGAGCTCTCTACATGCAATACCTAGACATTTGCAGATCACCTTGTGCAGTTATATACACAAACCTATCAGAAATTGCATTGAATACAAAGCAAAGCACCCAACTCAATGAAGTGTCCAGTTCAATTTTGCTGAAAACCAGTATGTGCTAACATGATGTAAACCTTATTATTATACTCACCATATGATTTAGAGGTCTGCAACCAATTTTATGAGTGTGCTACCTATGCTCCAGATGTTAATTTCAGTACCATCACCTTTTCTTCACAGTGGAACATTAGGGTTTGCAGCACAAAACCAAGTCAATGCCTGTTCCACAGGAAAGCGTACCAGGTAGGTTACTGAATTCAGCTTTGATTGGTTTATTCCATAGTATTCAGCACTCTACATGCAATATCTATACAGTTCCAGATCACCTTGTGTAGTTATATACATGACCTTATCACAAAATACAATGAATAGAAAGTAAAGCATTCAACTCAAAGGAGTGTATCGATCAATTTTGCTGAAAACCAATATGTGCTAACATGATGTAAACCTTATTATTATGCTCACCATATGATTTAGAGTAGTCTGCAACCAATTTTATGAGTGTGCTACTTAAGCACCAGAAGTTACTTTCAGGAACATCAAGCTTTCTCCACACTGGAACATTAGCGTTTGCAGAAGTAAACAAAGTCAAAGACTGTTCCACAGTATAGAGCATCAGATAGGTTAGTGAATTCAGCTTGCATTGGTGTATTCCAGCTGAATGAGCTCTCTACATGCAATACCTAGACATTTGCAGATCACCTTGTGCAGTTATATACACAAACCTATCACAAATTGCATTGAATACAAAGCAAAGCACACAACTCAATGAAGTGTACAGTTCAATTTTGCTGAAAACCAGTATGTGCTAACATGATGTAAACCTTATTATTATACTCACCATATGATTTAGAGTAGTCTGCAACCAATTTTATGAGTGTGCTACCTAAGCTCAAGATGTTACTTTCAGTAACATCAGCTTTTCTACACACTGGAACATAAGCGTTTGCTGAACTTAACCAAGTCAATGACAGTTCATCTGCAAAGGGTGCCAGATAGGTTACTGAATTCAGCTTTGATTGGTTTATTCCATAGTATTCAGCACTCTACATGGAATATCTATACAGTTCCAGATCACCTTGTGCAGTTATATACATGACCTTATCACAAAATACAATGAATAGAAAGAAAAGCATTCAACTCAAAGGAGTGTTTCGTTCAATTTTGCTGAAAACCAATATGTGCTAACATGATGTAAACCTTATTATTATGCTCACCATATGATTTAGAGTAGTCTGCAACCAATTTTATGAGTGTGCTACTTAAGCACCAGAAGTTACTTTCAGGAACATCAAGCTTTCTCCACACTGGAACATTAGTGTTTGCAGAAGTAAACAAAGTCAAAGACTGTTCCACAGTATAGAGCATCAGATAGGTTAGTGAATTCAGCTTGCATTGGTGTATTCCAGCTCAATGAGCTCTCTACATGCAATACCTAGACATTTGCAGATCACCTTGTGCAGTTATATTCACAAACCTATCACAAATTGCATTGAATACAAAGCAAAGCACCCAACTCAATGAAGTGTCCAGTTCAATTTTGCTGAAAACCAGTATGTGCTAACATGATGTAAACCTTATTATTATACTCACCATATGATTTAGAGGTCTGCAACCAATTTTATGAGTGTGCTACCTATGCTCCAGATGTTAATTTCAGTACCATCACCTTTTCTTCACAGTGGAACATTAGGGTTTGCAGCACAAAACCAAGTCAATGCCTGTTCCACAGGAAAGCGTACCAGGTAGGTTACTGAATTCAGCTTTGATTGGTTTATTCCATAGTATTCAGCACTCTACATGCAATATCTATACAGTTCCAGATCACCTTGTGTAGTTATATACATGACCTTATCACAAAATACAATGAATAGAAAGTAAAGCATTCAACTCAAAGGAGTGTACCGATCAATTTTGCTGAAAACCAATATGTGCTAACATGATGTAAACCTTATTATTATGCTCACCATATGATTTAGAGTAGTCTGCAACCAATTTTATGAGTGTGCTACTTAAGCACCAGAAGTTACTTTCAGGAACATCAAGCTTTCTCCACACTGGAACATTAGCGTTTGCAGAAGTAAACAAAGTCAAAGACTGTTCCACAGTATAGAGCATCAGATAGGTTAGTGAATTCAGCTTGCATTGGTGTATTCCAGCTCAATGAGCTCTCTACATGCAATACCTAGACATTTGCAGATCACCTTGTGCAGTTATATACACAAACCTATCACAAATTGCATTGAATACAAAGCAAAGCACACAACTCAATGAAGTGTACAGTTCAATTTTGCTGAAAACCAGTATGTGCTAACATGATGTAAACCTTATTATTATACTCACCATATGATTTAGAGTAGTCTGCAACCAATTTTATGAGTGTGCTACCTAAGCTCAAGATGTTACTTTCAGTAACATCAGCTTTTCTACACACTGGAACATAAGCGTTTGCTGAACTTAACCAAGTCAATGACAGTTCATCTGCAAAGGGTGCCAGATAGGTTACTGAATTCAGCTTGCATTGGATAATTCCATGGCATTGTGTACTCCACATGCAATATCTGTACAGTTCCAGATCACCTTGTGTAGTTATATACATGACCTTATCACAAAATACAATGAATAAAAAGTTAAGCATTCAACTCAAAGGAGTGTATTGTTCAATTTTGCTGGAAACCAATATGTGTTAACATCATGTAAACGTTATTATTATACTCACCATATGATTTAGAGTAGTCTGCAACCAATTTTATGAGTGTGCTACCTATGCTCCAGATGTTAATTTCAGTAACATCACATTTTCTGCACAGTGGAACATTAGGGTTTGCAGAAGTAAACAAAGTCAAAGACTGTTCCACACTATAGAGCATCAGATAGGTTATGGCATTCAGCTTGCATTGGTGTATTCCAGCTCAATGAGCTCTCTACATGCAATACCTAGACATTTGCAGATCACCTTGTGCAGTTATATACACAAACCTATCACAAATTGCATTGAATACAAAGCAAAGCACACAACTCAATGAAGTGTACAGTTCAATTTTGCTGAAAACCAGTATGTGCTAACATGATGTAAACCTTATTATTATACTCACCATATGATTTAGAGTAGTCTGCAACCAATTTTATGAGTGTGCTACCTAAGCTCAAGATGTTACTTTCAGTAACATCAGCTTTTCTACACACTGGAACATAAGCGTTTGCTGAACTTAACCAAGTCAATGACAGTTCATCTGCAAAGGGTGCCAGATAGGTTACTGAATTCAGCTTTGATTGGTTTATTCCATAGTATTCAGCACTCTACATGGAATATCTATACAGTTCCAGATCACCTTGTGCAGTTATATACATGACCTTATCACAAAATACAATGAATAGAAAGAAAAGCATTCAACTCAAAGGAGTGTTTCGTTCAATTTTGCTGAAAACCAATATGTGCTAACATGATGTAAACCTTATTATTATGCTCACCATATGATTTAGAGTAGTCTGCAACCAATTTTATGAGTGTGCTACTTAAGCACCAGAAGTTACTTTCAGGAACATCAAGCTTTCTCCACACTGGAACATTAGTGTTTGCAGAAGTAAACAAAGTCAAAGACTGTTCCACAGTATAGAGCATCAGATAGGTTAGTGAATTCAGCTTGCATTGGTGTATTCCAGCTCAATGAGCTCTCTACATGCAATACCTAGACATTTGCAGATCACCTTGTGCAGTTATATTCACAAACCTATCACAAATTGCATTGAATACAAAGCAAAGCACCCAACTCAATGAAGTGTCCAGTTCAATTTTGCTGAAAACCAGTATGTGCTAACATGATGTAAACCTTATTATTATACTCACCATATGATTTAGAGGTCTGCAACCAATTTTATGAGTGTGCTACCTATGCTCCAGATGTTAATTTCAGTACCATCACCTTTTCTTCACAGTGGAACATTAGGGTTTGCAGCACAAAACCAAGTCAATGCCTGTTCCACAGGAAAGCGTACCAGGTAGGTTACTGAATTCAGCTTTGATTGGTTTATTCCATAGTATTCAGCACTCTACATGCAATATCTATACAGTTCCAGATCACCTTGTGTAGTTATATACATGACCTTATCACAAAATACAATGAATAGAAAGTAAAGCATTCAACTCAAAGGAGTGTACCGATCAATTTTGCTGAAAACCAATATGTGCTAACATGATGTAAACCTTATTATTATGCTCACCATATGATTTAGAGTAGTCTGCAACCAATTTTATGAGTGTGCTACTTAAGCACCAGAAGTTACTTTCAGGAACATCAAGCTTTCTCCACACTGGAACATTAGCGTTTGCAGAAGTAAACAAAGTCAAAGACTGTTCCACAGTATAGAGCATCAGATAGGTTAGTGAATTCAGCTTGCATTGGTGTATTCCAGCTCAATGAGCTCTCTACATGCAATACCTAGACATTTGCAGATCACCTTGTGCAGTTATATACACAAACCTATCACAAATTGCATTGAATACAAAGCAAAGCACACAACTCAATGAAGTGTACAGTTCAATTTTGCTGAAAACCAGTATGTGCTAACATGATGTAAACCTTATTATTATACTCACCATATGATTTAGAGTAGTCTGCAACCAATTTTATGAGTGTGCTACCTAAGCTCAAGATGTTACTTTCAGTAACATCAGCTTTTCTACACACTGGAACATAAGCGTTTGCTGAACTTAACCAAGTCAATGACAGTTCATCTGCAAAGGGTGCCAGATAGGTTACTGAATTCAGCTTGCATTGGATAATTCCATGGCATTGTGCACTCCACATGCAATATCTGTACAGTTCCAGATCACCTTGTGTAGTTATATACATGACCTTATCACAAAATACAATGAATAAAAAGTTAAGCATTCAACTCAAAGGAGTGTATTGTTCAATTTTGCTGGAAACCAATATGTGTTAACATCATGTAAACGTTATTATTATACTCACCATATGATTTAGAGTAGTCTGCAACCAATTTTATGAGTGTGCTACCTATGCTCCAGATGTTAATTTCAGTAACATCACATTTTCTGCACAGTGGAACATTAGGGTTTGCAGAAGTAAACAAAGTCAAAGACTGTTCCACACTATAGAGCATCAGATAGGTTATGGCATTCAGCTTGCATTGGTGTATTCCAGCTCAATGAGCTCTCTACATGCAATACCTAGACATTTGCAGATCACCTTGTGCAGTTATATACACAAACCTATCACAAATTGCATTGAATACAAAGCAAAGCACCCAACTCAATGAAGTGTACAGTTCAATTTTGCTGGAAACCAATATGTGTTAAGATGTTGTAAACGTTATTATTATACTCACCATACGATTTAGAGTAGTCTGCAACCAATTTTATGAGTGTGCTACCTAAGCTCAAGATGTTACTTTAGGTAACATCAGCTTTTCTACACACTGGAACATTAGCGTTTGCAGAAGTAAACCAAGTCAATGGCAGTTCATATGCAAAGGGTGCCAGATAGGTTACTGAATTCAACTTGCATTGGGGTATTCCATGTCACAGAGCAATCTACATGCAATATCTAGACAGTTCTGGCTCACCTTGTGTAGTTATATAGAAAAACTTATCAGAAAATGCATTGAATAGAAAGCAAAGCATTTAACTCAATGAAGTGTCTAGTTCAATTTTGCTGAAAACCAGTATGTGCTAACATGATGTAAACCTTATTATTATACTCACCATATGATTTAGAGAAGTCTGCAACCAATTTTATGAGTGCGCTACCTATGCTGCAGATGTTAATTTCAGTACCATCACCTTTTCTTCACAGTGGAACATTAGGGTTTGCAGCACAAAACCAAGTCAATGCCTGTTCCACAGGAAAGCGTACCAGGTAGGTTACTGAATTCAGCTTTGATTGGTTTATTCCATAGTATTCAGCACTCTACATGCAATATCTATACAGTTCCAGATCACCTTGTGTAGTTATATACATGACCTTATCACAAAATACAATGAATAGAAAGTAAAGCATTCAACTCAAAGGAGTGTACCGATCAATTTTGCTGAAAACCAATATGTGCTAACATGATGTAAACCTTATTATTATGCTCACCATATGATTTAGAGTAGTCTGCAACCAATTTTATGAGTGTGCTACTTAAGCACCAGAAGTTACTTTCAGGAACATCAAGCTTTCTCCACACTGGAACATTAGCGTTTGCAGAAGTAAACAAAGTCAAAGACTGTTCCACAGTATAGAGCATCAGATAGGTTAGTGAATTCAGCTTGCATTGGTGTATTCCAGCTCAATGAGCTCTCTACATGCAATACCTAGACATTTGCAGATCACCTTGTGCAGTTATATACACAAACCTATCACAAATTGCATTGAATACAAAGCAAAGCACACAACTCAATGAAGTGTACAGTTCAATTTTGCTGAAAACCAGTATGTGCTAACATGATGTAAACCTTATTATTATACTCACCATATGATTTAGAGTAGTCTGCAACCAATTTTATGAGTGTGCTACCTAAGCTCAAGATGTTACTTTCAGTAACATCAGCTTTTCTACACACTGGAACATAAGCGTTTGCTGAACTTAACCAAGTCAATTACAGTTCATCTGCAAAGGGTGCCAGATAGGTTACTGAATTCAGCTTGCATTGGATAATTCCATGGCATTGTGCACTCCACATGCAATATCTGTACAGTTCCAGATCACCTTGTGTAGTTATATACATGACCTTATCACAAAATACAATGAATAAAAAGTTAAGCATTCAACTCAAAGGAGTGTATTGTTCAATTTTGCTGGAAACCAATATGTGTTAACATCATGTAAACGTTATTATTATACTCACCATATGATTTAGAGTAGTCTGCAACCAATTTTATGAGTGTGCTACCTATGCTCCAGATGTTAATTTCAGTAACATCACATTTTCTGCACAGTGGAACATTAGGGTTTGCAGAAGTAAACAAAGTCAAAGACTGTTCCACACTATAGAGCATCAGATAGGTTATGGCATTCAGCTTGCATTGGTGTATTCCAGCTCAATGAGCTCTCTACATGCAATACCAAGACATTTGCAGATCACCTTGTGCAGTTATATACACAAACCTATCACAAATTGCATTGAATACAAAGCAAAGCACCCAACTCAATGAAGTGTACAGTTCAATTTTGCTGGAAACCAATATGTGTTAAGATGTTGTAAACGTTATTATTATACTCACCATACGATTTAGAGTAGTCTGCAACCAATTTTATGAGTGTGCTACCTAAGCTCAAGATGTTACTTTAGGTAACATCAGCTTTTCTACACACTGGAACATTAGCGTTTGCAGAAGTAAACCAAGTCAATGGCAGTTCATATGCAAAGGGTGCCAGATAGGTTACTGAATTCAACTTGCATTGGGGTATTCCATGTCACAGAGCAATCTACATGCAATATCTAGACAGTTCTGGCTCACCTTGTGTAGTTATATAGAAAAACTTATCAGAAAATGCATTGAATAGAAAGCAAAGCATTTAACTCAATGAAGTGTCTAGTTCAATTTTGCTGAAAACCAGTATGTGCTAACATGATGTAAACCTTATTATTATACTCACCATATGATTTAGAGAAGTCTGCAACCAATTTTATGAGTGCGCTACCTATGCTGCAGATGTTAATTTCAGTAACATCACCTTTTCTTCACAGTGGAACATTAGGGTTTGCAGCACAAAACCAAGTCAGTGGCTGTTCCACTGCAAAGCGTACCAGGTAGGTTACTGAATTCAGCTTTGATTGGTTTATTCCATAGTATTCAGCACTCTACATGCAATATCTATACAGTTCCAGATCACCTTGTGTAGTTATATACATGACCTTATCACAAAATACAATGAATAGAAAGTAAAGCATTCAACTCAAAGGAGTGTATCGTTCAATTTTGCTGAAAACCAATATGTGCTAACATGATGTAAACCTTATTATTATGCTCACCATATGATTTAGAGTAGTCTGCAACCAATTTTATGAGTGTGCTACTTAAGCACCAGAAGTTACTTTCAGGAACATCAAGCTTTCTCCACACTGGAACATTAGGGTTTGCAGAAGTAAACAAAGTCAAAGACTGTTCCACAGTATAGAGCATCAGATAGGTTAGTGAATTCAGCTTGCCTTGGTGTATTCCAGCTGAATGAGCTCTCTACATGCAATACCTAGACATTTGCAGATCACCTTGTGCAGTTATATACACAAACCTATCACAAATTGCATTGAATACAAAGCAAAGCACCCAACTCAATGAAGTGTACAGTTCAATTTTGCTGGAAACCAATATGTGTTAAGATGTTGTAAACGTTATTATTATACTCACCATACGATTTAGAGTAGTCTGCAACCAATTTTATGAGTGTGCTACCTAAGCTCAAGATGTTACTTTAGGTAACATAAGCTTTTCTACACACTGGAACATTAGCGTTTGCAGAAGTAAACCAAGGCAATGGCAGTTCATCTGCAAATGGTGCTAGATAGTTTACTGAATTCAACTTGCATTGGGGTATTCCATGTCACAGAGCAATCCACATGCAATATCTAGACAGTTCTGGCTCACCTTGTGTAGTTATATACACAAACTTATCAGAAAAAGCATTGAATAGAAAGCAAAGCTTTTAACTCAATGAAGTGTCCTGTTCAATTTTGCTGAAAACCAGTATGTGCTAACATGATGTAAACCTTATTATTATACTCAGCATATGATTTAAAGTAGTCTGCAACCAATTTTATGAGTGTGCTAGTTAGCACCAGAGGTTGCTTTCAGGAACAGTAAGCTTTCTCCACACGAACATTAGCGTTTGCAGAAGTAAACAAAGTCAAAGACTGTTCCACAGTATAGAGCATCAGATAGGTTAGTGAATTCAGCTTGCATTGGTGTATTCCAGCTCAATGAGCTCTCTACATGCAATACCTAGACATTTGCAGATCACCTTGTGCAGTTATATACACAAGCCTATCACAAATTGCATTGAATACAAAGCAAAGCACACAACTCAATGAAGTGTCCAGTTCAATTTTGCTGAAAACCAGTATGTGCTAACATGATGTGAACCTTATTATTATACTCACCATATGATTTAGAGAAGTCTGCAACCAATTTTATGAGTGTGCTACCTATGCTCCAGATGTTAATTTCAGTAACATCACCTTTTCTTCACAGTGGAACATCAGGGTTTGCAGCACAAAACCAAGTCAATGGCTGTTCCACTGGAAAGCGTACCAGGTAGCTTACTGAATTCAGCTTTGATTGGTTTATTCCAGAGTATTCAGCACTCTACATGCAATATCTATACAGTTCCAGATCACCTTGTGTAGTTATATACATGACCTTATCACAAAATACAATGAATAGAAAGTAAAGCATTCAACTCAGTGTATCGTTCAATTTTGCTGAAAACCAATATGTGCTAACATGATGTAAACCTTATTATTATACTCACCATATGATTTAGAGTAGTCTGCAACCAATTTTATGAGTGTGCTACCTAAGCTCAAGATGTTACGTTCAGTAAAATCAGCTTTTCTACACACTGGAACATTAGCGTTTGCAGAAGTAAACCGTCAATGGCAGTTCATATGCAAAGGGTGCCAGATAGGTTACTGAATTCAACTTGCATTCGGGTATTCCATGGCATTGTGCACTCTACATGCAATATCTGTACAGTTCCAGATCACCTTGTGTAGTTATATGCATGACCTTATCACAAAATACAATGAATAGAAAGATAAGCATTCAACTCAAAGGAGTGTATTGTTCAATCTTCCTGGAAACCAATATGTGTTAACATGATGTAAACCTTATTATTATTCTCACCATACGATTTAGAATAGTCTGCAACCAATTTTATGAGTGTGCTACCTAAGCTCAAGATGTTACGTTCAGTAACATCAGCTTTTCTACACACTGGAACATTAGCGTTTGCAGAAGTAAACAAAGTCAATGGCAGTTCATATGCAAAGGGTGCCAGATAGGTTACTGAATTCAGCTTGCATTGTTTTATTCCATGGCATTGTGCACTCTACATGCAATATCTGTACAGTTCCAGATCACCTTTTGTAGTTATATACATGACCTTATCACAAAATACAATGAACAGAAAGTTAAGCATTCAACTCAAAGGAGTGTATTGTTCAATATTCCTGGAAACCAATATGTGTTAACATGAAGTAAACCTTATTATTATACTCACCATACGATTTAGAATAGTCTGCAACCAATTTTATGAGTGTGCTACCTAAGCTCAAGATGTTACGTTCAGTAACATCAGCTTTTCTACACACTGGAACATTAGCGTTTGCAGAAGTAAACGAAGTCAATGGCAGTTCATATGCAAAGGGTGCCAGATAGGTTACTGAATTCAACTTGCATTGGGGTATTCCATGGCATTGTGCACTCTACATGCAATATCTGTACAGTTCCAGATCACCTTGTGTAGTTATATACATGACCTTATCACAAAATACAATGAATAGAAAGATAAGCATTCAACTCAAAGGAGTGTATTGTTCAATCTTCCTGGAAACCAATATGTGTTAACATGATGTAAACCTTATTATTATTCTCACCATACGATTTAGAATAGTCTGCAACCAATTTTATGAGTGTGCTACCTAAGCTCAAGATTTTACGTTCAGTAACATCAGGTTTTCTACACACTGGAACATTAGCGTTTGCAGAAGTAAACCAAGTCAATGGCAGTTCATATGCAAAGGGTGCCAGATAGGTTACTGAATTCAACTTGCATTGTGGTATTCCATGGCATTATGCACTCTACATGCAATATCTGTACAGTTCCAGATCACCTAGTGTAGTTATATACATGACATCACAAAATACAATGAATTGAAAGTTAAGCATTCAACTCAAAGGAGTGTATTGTTCAATTTCGCTGGAAACCAATATGTGCTAACATGATGTAAACCTTATTATTATACTCACCATATGATTTAGAGTAGTCTGCAACCAATTTTATGAGTGTGCTACCTATGCTCCAGATGTTAATTTCAGTAACATCACCTTTTCTGCACAGTGGAACATTAGGGTTTGCAGAAGTAAACAAAGTCAAAGACTGTTCCACAGTATAGAGCATCAGATAGGTTAGTGAATTCAGCTTGCATTGGTGTATTCCAGCTCAATGAGCTCTCTACATGCAATACCTAGACATTTGCAGATCACCTTGTGCAGTTATATACACAAACCTATCACAAATTGCATTGAATACAAAGCAAAGCACCCAACTCAATGAAGTGTCCAGTTCAATTTTGCTGAAAACCAGTATGTGCTAACATGATGTAAGCCTTATTATTATACTCACCATACGATTTAGAGTAGTCTGCAACCAATTTTATAAGTGTGCTACCTAAGCTCAAGATGTTACGTTCAGTAACATCAGCTTTTCTACACACTGGAACATTAGCGTTTGCAGAAGTAAACCAAGTCAATGGCAGTTCATATGCAAAGGGTGCCAGATAGGTTACTGAATTCAACTTGCATTGGGGTATTCCATGGCATTGTGCACTCTACATGCAATATCTGTACAGTTCCAGATCACCTTGTGTAGTTATATACATGACCTTATCACAAAATACAATGAATAGAAAGATAAGCATTCAACTCAAAGGAGTGTATTGTTCAATCTTCCTGGAAACCAATATGTGTTAACATGATGTAAACCTTATTATTATTCTCACCATACGATTTAGAATAGTCTGCAACCAATTTTATGAGTGTGCTACCTAAGCTCAAGATGTTACGTTCAGTAACATCAGCTTTTCTACACACTGGAACATTAGCGTTTGCAGAAGTAAACAAAGTCAATGGCAGTTCATATGCAAAGGGTGCCAGATAGGTTACTGAATTCAGCTTGCATTGTTTTATTCCATGGCATTGTGCACTCTACATGCAATATCTGTACAGTTCCAGATCACCTTTTGTAGTTATATACATGACCTTATCACAAAATACAATGAACAGAAAGTTAAGCATTCAACTCAAAGGAGTGTATTGTTCAATATTCCTGGAAACCAATATGTGTTAACATGAAGTAAACCTTATTATTATACTCACCATACGATTTAGAATAGTCTGCAACCAATTTTATGAGTGTGCTACCTAAGCTCAAGATGTTACGTTCAGTAACATCAGCTTTTCTACACACTGGAACATTAGCGTTTGCAGAAGTAAACGAAGTCAATGGCAGTTCATATGCAAAGGGTGCCAGATAGGTTACTGAATTCAACTTGCATTGGGGTATTCCATGGCATTGTGCACTCTACATGCAATATCTGTACAGTTCCAGATCACCTTGTGTAGTTATATACATTACCTTATCACAAAATACAATGAATAGAAAGATAAGCATTCAACTCAAAGGAGTGTATTGTTCAATCTTCCTGGAAACCAATATGTGTTAACATGATGTAAACCTTATTATTATACTCACCATACGATTTAGAATAGTCTGCAACCAATTTTATGAGTGTGCTACCTAAGCTCAAGATGTTACGTTCAGTAACATCAGGTTTTCTACACACTGGAACATTAGCGTTTGCAGAAGTAAACCAAGTCAATGGCAGTTCATATGCAAAGGGTGCCAGATAGGTTACTGAATTCAACTTGCATTGTGGTATTCCATGGCATTATGCACTCTACATGCAATATCTGTACAGTTCCAGATCACCTAGTGTAGTTATATACATGACATCACAAAATACAATGAATTGAAAGTTAAGCATTCAACTCAAAGGAGTGTATTGTTCAATTTCGCTGGAAACCAATATGTGCTAACATGATGTAAACCTTATTATTATACTCACCATATGATTTAGAGTAGTCTGCAACCAATTTTATGAGTGTGCTACCTATGCTCCAGATGTTAATTTCAGTAACATCACCTTTTCTGCACAGTGGAACATTAGGGTTTGCAGAAGTAAACAAAGTCAAAGACTGTTCCACAGTATAGAGCATCAGATAGGTTAGTGAATTCAGCTTGCATTGGTGTATTCCAGCTCAATGAGCTCTCTACATGCAATACCTAGACATTTGCAGATCACCTTGTGCAGTTATATACACAAACCTATCACAAATTGCATTGAATACAAAGCAAAGCACCCAACTCAATGAAGTGTCCAGTTCAATTTTGCTGAAAACCAGTATGAGCTAACATGATGTAAGCCTTATTATTATACTCACCATACGATTTAGAGTAGTCTGCAACCAATTTTATAAGTGTGCTACCTAAGCTCAAGATGTTACGTTCAGTAACATCAGCTTTTCTACACACTGGAACATTAGCGTTTGCAGAAGTAAACCAAGTCAATGGCAGTTCATATGCAAAGGGTGCCAGATAGGTTACTGAATTCAACTTGCATTGGGGTATTCCATGGCATTGTGCACTCTAAATGCAATATCTGTACAGTTCCAGATCACCTTGTGTAGTTATATACATGACCTTATCACAAAATACAATGAATAGAAAGATAAGCATTCAACTCAAAGGAGTGTATTGTTCAATCTTCCTGGAAACCAATATGTGTTAACATGATGTAAACCTTATTATTATTCTCACCATACGATTTAGAATAGTCTGCAACCAATTTTATGAGTGTGCTACCTAAGCTCAAGATGTTACGTTCAGTAACATCAGCTTTTCTACACACTGGAACATTAGCGTTTGCAGAAGTAAACAAAGTCAATGGCAGTTCATATGCAAAGGGTGCCAGATAGGTTACTGAATTCAGCTTGCATTGTTTTATTCCATGGCATTGTGCACTCTACATGCAATATCTGTACAGTTCCAGATCACCTTTTGTAGTTATATACATGACCTTATCACAAAATACAATGAACAGAAAGTTAAGCATTCAACTCAAAGGAGTGTATTGTTCAATATTCCTGGAAACCAATATGTGTTAACATGAAGTAAACCTTATTATTATACTCACCATACGATTTAGAATAGTCTGCAACCAATTTTATGAGTGTGCTACCTAAGCTCAAGATGTTACGTTCAGTAACATCAGCTTTTCTACACACTGGAACATTAGCGTTTGCAGAAGTAAACGAAGTCAATGGCAGTTCATATGCAAAGGGTGCCAGATAGGTTACTGAATTCAACTTGCATTGGGGTATTCCATGGCATTGTGCACTCTACATGCAATATCTGTACAGTTCCAGATCACCTTGTGTAGTTATATACATTACCTTATCACAAAATACAATGAATAGAAAGATAAGCATTCAACTCAAAGGAGTGTATTGTTCAATCTTCCTGGAAACCAATATGTGTTAACATGATGTAAACCTTATTATTATTCTCACCATACGATTTAGAATAGTCTGCAACCAATTTTATGAGTGTGCTACCTAAGCTCAAGATGTTACGTTCAGTAACATCAGGTTTTCTACACACTGGAACATTAGCGTTTGCAGAAGTAAACCAAGTCAATGGCAGTTCATATGCAAAGGGTGCCAGATAGGTTACTGAATTCAACTTGCATTGTGGTATTCCATGGCATTATGCACTCTACATGCAATATCTGTACAGTTCCAGATCACCTAGTGTAGTTATATACATGACATCACAAAATACAATGAATTGAAAGTTAAGCATTCAACTCAAAGGAGTGTATTGTTCAATTTCGCTGGAAACCAATATGTGCTAACATGATGTAAACCTTATTATTATACTCACCATATGATTTAGAGTAGTCTGCAACCAATTTTATGAGTGTGCTACCTATGCTCCAGATGTTAATTTCAGTAACATCACCTTTTCTGCACAGTGGAACATTAGGGTTTGCAGAAGTAAACAAAGTCAAAGTCTGTTCCACAGTATAGAGCATCAGATAGGTTAGTGAATTCAGCTTGCATTGGTGTATTCCAGCTCAATGAGCTCTCTACATGCAATACCTAGACATTTGCAGATCACCTTGTGCAGTTATATACACATACCTATCACAAATTGCATTGAATACAAAGCAAAGCACACAACTCAATGAAGTGTACAGTTCAATTTTGCTGAAAACCAGTATGTGCTAACATGATGTAAACCTTATTATTATACTCACCATATGATTTAGAGAAGTCTGCAACCAATTTTATGAGTGTGCTACCTATGCTCCAGATGTTAATTTCAGTACCATCACCTTTTCTTCACAGTGGAACATTAGGGTTTGCAGCACAAAACCAAGTCAATGGCTGTTCCACTGGAAAGCGTACCAGGTAGGTTACTGAATTCAGCTTTGATTGGTTTATTCCATAGTATTCAGCACTCTACATGCAATATCTATACAGTTCCAGATCACCTTGTGTAGTTATATACATGACCTTATCACAAAATACAATGAATAGAAAGTAAAGCATTCAACTCAGTGTATCGTTCAATTTTGCTGAAAACCAATATGTGCTAACATGATGTAAACCTTATTATTATACTCACCATATGATTTAGAGTAGTCTGCAACCAATTTTATGAGTGTGCTACCTAAGCTCAAGATGTTACTTTCAGTAACATCAGCTTTTCTACACACTGGAACATAACCGTTTGCAGAACTTAACCAAGTCAATGACAGTTCATCTGCAAAGGGTGCCAGATAGGTTACTGAATTCAGCTTGCATTGGTGTATTCCAGCTCAATGAGCTCTCTACATGCAATACCTAGACATTTGCAGATCACCTTGTGCAGTTGTATACACAAACCTATCACAAATTGCATTGAATACAAAGCAAAGCACACAACTCAATGAAGTGTACAGTTCAATTTTGCTGAAAACCAGTATGTGCTAATATGATGTAAACCTTATTATTATGCTCACCATATGATTTAGAGTAGTCTGCAACCAATTTTATGAGTGTGCTACCTAAGCTCAAGATGTTACTTTCAGTAACATCAGCTTTTCTACACACTGGAACATAACCGTTTGCAGAACTTAACCATGTCAATGACAGTTCATCTGCAAAGGGTGCCAGATAGGTTTCTGAATTCAGCTTGCATTGGTTTATTCCATGGCATTGTGCACTCTACATGCAATATCTGTACAGTTCCAGATTACCTTGTGTAGTTATATACATGACCTTATCACAAAATACAATGAATAGAAAGCTAAGCATCCAACTCAAAGGAGTGTATTGTTCAATCTTCCTGGAAACCAATATGTGTTAACATGATGTAAACCTTATTATTATACTCACCATACGATTTAGAATAGTCTGCAACCAATTTTATGAGTGTGCTACCTAAGCTCAAGATGTTACGTTCAGTAACATCAGCTTTTCTACACACTGGAACATTAGCGTTTGCAGAAGTAAACCAAGTCAATGGCAGTTCATATGCAAAGGGTGCCAGATAGGTTACTGAATTCAACTTGCATTGGGGTATTCCATGGCATTGTGCACTCTACATGCAATATCTGTACAGTTCCAGATCACCTAGTGTAGTTATATACATGACATCACAAAATACAATGAATTGAAAGTTAAGCATTCAACTCAAAGGAGTGTATTGTTCAATTTAGCTGGAAACCAATATGTGCTAACATGATGTAAACCTTATTATTATACTCACCATATGATTTAGAGTAGTCTGCAACCAATTTTATGAGTGTGCTACCTATGCTCCAGATGTTAATTTCAGTAACATCACCTTTTCTGCACAGTGGAACATTAGGGTTTGCAGAAGTAAACAAAGTCAAAGTCTGTTCCACAGTATAGAGCATCAGATAGGTTAGTGAATTCAGCTTGCATTGGTGTATTCCAGCTCAATGAGCTCTCTACATGCAATACCTAGACATTTGCAGATCACCTTGTGCAGTTATATACACAAACCTATCACAAATTGCATTGAATACAAAGCAAAGCACACAACTCAATGAAGTGTACAGTTCAATTTTGCTGAAAACCAGTATGTGCTAACATGATATAAACCTTATTATTATGCTCACCATATGGTTTAGAGTAGTCTGCAACCAATTTTATGTGTGTGCTACCTAAGCTCAAGATGTTACGTTCAGTAACATCAGCTTTTCTACACACTGGAACATTAGCGTTTGCAGAAGTAAACCAAGTCAATGGCAGTTCATATGCAAAGGGTGCCAGATAGGTTACTGAATTCAACTTGCATTGGGGTATTCCATGGCATTGTGCACTCTACATGCAATATCTGTACAGTTCCAGATCACCTAGTGTAGTTATATACATGACATCACAAAATACAATGAATTGAAAGTTAAGCATTCAACTCAAAGGAGTGTATTGTTCAATTTCGCTGGAAACCAATATGTGGTAACATGATGTAAACCTTATTATTATGCTCACCATATGATTTAGAGTAGTCTGCAACCAATTTTATGAGTGTGCTACTTAAGCACCAGAAGTTACTTTCAGGAACATCAAGCTTTCTCCACACTGGAACATTAGCGTTTGCAGAAGTAACCAAGTCAAAGACTGTTCCACAGTATAGAGCATCAGATAGGTTAGTGCATTCAGCTTGCATTGGTGTATTCCAGCTGAATGAGCTCTCTACATGCAATACCTAGACATTTGCAGATCACCTTGTGCAGTTATATACACAAACCTATCACAAATTGCATTGAATACAAAGCAAAGCACACAACTCAATGAAGTGTACTTCAATTTTGCTGAAAACCAGTATGTGCTAACATGATGTAAACCTTATTATTATACTCACCATATGATTTAGAGTAGTCTGCAACCAATTTTATGAGTGTGCTACCTAAGCTCAATATGTTACTTTCAGTAACATCAGCTTTTCTACACACTGGAACATAACCGTTTGCAGAAGTAAACCAAGTCAAATGCAGTTCATATGCAAAGGGTGCCAGATAGGTTACTGAATTCAACTTGCATTGTGGTATTCCATGGCATTGTGCACTCTACATGCAATATCTGTACAGTTCCAGATCACCTAGTGTAGTTATATACGTGACATCACAAAATACAATGAATTGAAAGTTAAGCATTCAACTCAAAGGAGTGTATTGTTCAATTTAGCTGGAAGCCAATATGTGCTAACATGATGTAAACCTTATTATTATACTCACCATATGATTTAGAGTAGTCTGCAACCAATTTTATGAGTGTGCTACCTATGCTCCAGATGTTAATTTCAGTAACATCACCTTTTCTGCACAGTGGAACATTAGGGTTTGCAGAAGTAAACAAAGTCAAAGTCTGTTCCACAGTATAGAGCATCAGATAGGTTAGTGAATTCAGCTTGCATTGGTGTATTCCAGCTGAATGAGCTCTCTACATGCAATACCTAGACATTTGCAGATCACCTTGTGCAGTTATATACACAAACCTATCACAAATTGCATTGAATACAAAGCAAAGCACACAACTCAATGAAGTGTACAGTTCAATTTTGCTGAAAACCAGTATGTGCTAACATGATGTAAACCTTATTATTATACTCACCATATGATTTAGAGTAGTCTGCAACCAATTTTATGAGTGTGCTACCTAAGCTCAAGATGTTACTTTCAGTAACATCAGCTTTTCTACACACTGGAACATAACCGTTTGCAGAACTTAACCAAGTCAATGACAGTTCATCTGCAAAGGGTGCCAGATAGGTTACTGAATTCAGCTTGCATTGGTTTATTCCATGGCATTGTGCACTCTACATGCAATATCTGTACAGTTCCAGATCACCATTTGTAGTTATATACATGACCTTATCACAAAATACAATGAATAGAAAGTTAAGCATTCAACTCAAAGGAGTGTATTGTTCAATCTTCCTGGAAACCAATATGTGTTAACATGATGTAAACCTTATTATTATACTCACCATACCATTTAGAATAGTTTGCAAACAAATTTTATGAGTGTGCTACCTAAGCTCAAGATGTTACGTTCAGTAACATCAGCTTTTCTACACACTGGAACATTAGCGTTTGCAGAAGTAAACCAAGTCAATGGCAGTTCATATGCAAAGGGTGCCAGATAGGTTACTGAATTCAACTTGCATTGGGGTATTCCATGGCATTGTGCACTCTACATGCAATATCTGTACAGTTCCAGATCACCTAGTGTAGTTATATACATGACATCACAAAATACAATGAATTGAAAGTTAAGCATTCAACTCAAAGGAGTGTATTGTTCAATTTCGCTGGAAACCAATATGTGCTAACATGATGTAAACCTTATTATTATACTCACCATATGATTTAGAGTAGTCTGCAACCAATTTTATGAGTGTGCTACCTATGCTCCAGATGTTAATTTCAGTAACATCACCTTTTCTGCACAGTGGAACATTAGGGTTTGCAGAAGTAAACAAAGTCAAAGTCTGTTCCACAGTATAGAGCATCAGATAGGTTAGTGAATTCAGCTTGCATTGGTGTATTCCAGCTCAATGAGCTCTCTACATGCAATACCTAGACATTTGCAGATCACCTTGTGCAGTTATATACACATACCTATCACAAATTGCATTGAATACAAAGCAAAGCACACAACTCAATGAAGTGTACAGTTCAATTTTGCTGAAAACCAGTATGTGCTAACATGATGTAAACCTTATTATTATACTCACCATATGATTTAGAGAAGTCTGCAACCAATTTTATGAGTGTGCTACCTATGCTCCAGATGTTAATTTCAGTACCATCACCTTTTCTTCACAGTGGAACATTAGGGTTTGCAGCACAAAACCAAGTCAATGGCTGTTCCACTGGAAAGCGTACCAGGTAGGTTACTGAATTCAGCTTTGATTGGTTTATTCCATAGTATTCAGCACTCTACATGCAATATCTATACAGTTCCAGATCACCTTGTGTAGTTATATACATGACCTTATCACAAAATACAATGAATAGAAAGTAAAGCATTCAACTCAGTGTATCGTTCAATTTTGCTGAAAACCAATATGTGCTAACATGATGTAAACCTTATTATTATACTCACCATATGATTTAGAGTAGTCTGCAACCAATTTTATGAGTGTGCTACTTAAGCACCAGAAGTTACTTTCAGGAACATCAAGCGTTCTCCACACTGGAACATTAGCGTTTGCAGAAGTAACCAAGTCAAAGACTGTTCCACAGTATAGAGCATCAGATAGGTTAGTGCATTCAGCTTGCTTTGGTGTATTCCAGCTGAATGAGCTCTCTACATGCAATACCTAGACATTTGCAGATCACCTTGTGCAGTTATATACACAAACCTATCACAAATTGCATTGAATACAAAGCAAAGCACACAACTCAATGAAGTGTACTTCAATTTTGCTGAAAACCAGTATGTGCTAACATGATGTAAACCTTATTATTATACTCACCATATGATTTAGAGTAGTCTGCAACCAATTTTATGAGTGTGCTACCTAAGCTCAATATGTTACTTTCAGTAACATCAGCTTTTCTACACACTGGAACATAAACGTTTGCAGAAGTAAACCAAGTCAATGGCAGTTCATATGCAAAGGGTGCCAGATAGGTTACTGAATTCAACTTGCATTGTGGTATTCCATGGCATTGTGCACTCTACATGCAATATCTGTACAGTTCCAGATCACCTAGTGTAGTTATATACGTGACATCACAAAATACAATGAATTGAAAGTTAAGCATTCAACTCAAAGGAGTGCAGTGTTCAATTTCGCTGGAAACCAATATGTGCTAACATGATGTAAACCTTATTATTATACTCACCATATGATTTAGAGTAGTCTGCAACCAATTTTACGAGTGTGCTACCTATGCTCCAGATGTTAATTTCAGTGACATCACCTTTTCTTCACAGTGGAACATTAGGGTTTGCAGAAGTAAACAAAGTCAAAGACTGTTCCACAGTACAGAGCATCAGATAGGTTAGGGAATTCAGCTTGCATTGGTGTATTCCAGCTCAATGAGCTCTCTACATGCAATACCTAGACATTTGCAGATCACCTTGTGCAGTTATATACACAAACCTATCACAAATTGCATTGAATACAAAGCAAAGCACACAACTCAATGAAGTGTACAGTTCAATTTTGCTGAAAACCAGTATGTGCTAACATGATGTAAACCTTATTATTATATTCACCATATGATTTAGAGTAGTCTGCAACCAATTTTATGAGTGTGCTACCTAAGCTCAAGATGTTACTTTCAGTAACATCAGCTTTTCTACACACTGGAACATAAGCGTTTGCTGAATTTAACCAAGTCAATGACAGTTCATCTGCAAAGGGTGCCAGATAGTTACTGAATTCAGCTTGCATTGGTTTATTCCATGGCATTGTGCACTCTACATGCAATATCTGTACAGTTCCAGATCACCTTTTGTAGTTATATACATGACCTTATCACAAAATACAATGAATAGAAAGTTAAGCATTCAACTCAAAGGAGTGTATTGTTCAATCTTCCTGGAAACCAATATGTGTTAACATGATGTAAACCTTATTATTATACTCACCATACGATTTAGAATAGTCTGCAACCAATTTTATGAGTGTGCTACCTAAGCTCAAGATGTTACGTTCAGTAACATCAGCTTTTCTACACACTGGAACATTAGCGTTTGCAGAAGTAAACCAAGTCAATGGCAGTTCATATGCAAAGGGTGCCAGATAGGTTACTGAATTCAACTTGCATTGGGGTATTCCATGGCATTGTGCACTCTACATGCAATATCTTTACAGTTCAAGATCACCTTGTGTAGTTATATACATGACCTTATCACAAAATACAATGAATAGAAAGTTAAGCATTCAACTCAAAGGAGTGTATTGTTCAATCTTCCTGGAAACCAATATGTGTTAACATGATGTAAACCTTATTATTATACTCACCATACGATTTAGAATAGTCTGCAACCAATTTTATGAGTGTGCTACCTAAGCTCAAGATGTTACGTTCAGTAACATCAGCTTTTCTACATACTGGAACATTAGCGTTTGCAGAAGTAAACCAAGTCAATGGCAGTTCATATGCAAAGGGTGCCAGATAGGTTACTGAATTCAACTTGCATTGGGGTATTCCATGGCATGGTGCACTCTACATGCAATATCTGTACAGTTCCAGATCACCTAGTGTAGTTATATACATGACATCACAAAATACAATGAATTGAAAGTTAAGCATTCAACTCAGTGTATTGTTCAATTTCGCTGGAAACCAAAATGTGCTAACATGATGTAAACCTTATTATTATACTCACCATATGATTTAGAGTAGTCTGCAACCAATTTTATGAGTGTGCTACCTATGCTCCAGATGTTAATTTCAGTAACATCACCTTTTCTGCACAGTGGAACATTAGGGTTTGCAGAAGTAAACAAAGTCAAAGACTGTTCCACAGTATAGAGCATCAGATAGGTTAGTGAATTCAGCTTGCATTGGTGTATTCCAGCTCAATGAGCTCTCTACATGCAATACCTAGACATTTGCAGATCACCTTGTGCAGTTATATACACAAACCTATCACAAATTGCATTGAATACAAAGCAAAGCACCCAACTCAATGAAGTGTCCAGTTCAATTTTGCTGAAAACCAGTATGTGCTAACATGATGTAAACCTTATTACTATACTCACCATATGATTTAGAGAAGTCTGCAACCAATTTTATGAGTGTGCTACCTATGCTCCAGATGTTAATTTCAGTAACATCACCTTTTCTTCACAGTGGAACATTAGGGTTTGCAGCACAAAACCAAGTCAATGGCTGTTCCACTGGAAAGCGTACCAGGTAGGTTACTGAATTCAGCTTTGATTGGTTTATTCCATAGTATTCAGCACTCTACATGCAATATCTGTACAGTTCCAGATCACCTAGTGTAGTTATATACATGACATCACAAAATACAATGAATTGAAAGTTAAGCATTCAACTCAGTGTATTGTTCAATTTCGCTGGAAACCAAAATGTGCTAACATGATGTAAACCTTATTATTATACTCACCATATGATTTAGAGTAGTCTGCAACCAATTTTATGAGTGTGCTACCTATGCTCCAGATGTTAATTTCAGTAACATCACCTTTTCTGCACAGTGGAACATTAGGGTTTGCAGAAGTAAACAAAGTCAAAGACTGTTCCACAGTATAGAGCATCAGATAGGTTAGTGAATTCAGCTTGCATTGGTGTATTCCAGCTCAATGAGCTCTCTACATGCAATACCTAGACATTTGCAGATCACCTTGTGCAGTTATATACACAAACCTATCACAAATTGCATTGAATACAAAGCAAAGCACCCAACTCAATGAAGTGTCCAGTTCAATTTTGCTGAAAACCAGTATGTGCTAACATGATGTAAACCTTATTACTATGCTCACCATATGATTTAGAGAAGTCTGCAACCAATTTTATGAGTGTGCTACCTATGCTCCAGATGTTAATTTCAGTAACATCACCTTTTCTTCACAGTGGAACATTAGGGTTTGCAGCACAAAACCAAGTCAATGGCTGTTCCACTGGAAAGCGTACCAGGTAGGTTACTGAATTCAGCTTTGATTGGTTTATTCCATAGTATTCAGCACTCTACATGCAATATCTATACAGTTCCAGATCACCTTGTGTAGTTATATACATGACCTTATCACAAAATACAATGAATAGAAAGTAAAGCATTCAAATCAAAGGAGTGTATCGTTCAATTTTGCTGAAAACCAATATGTGCTAACATGATGTAAACCTTATTATTATGCTCACCATATGATTTAGAGTAGTCTGCAACCAATTTCATGAGTGTGCTACCTAAGCTCAAGATGTTACTTTCAGTAACATCAGCTTTTCTACACACTGGAACATAACCGTTTGCAGAAGTAAACCAAGTCAATGGCAGTTCATATGCAAAGGGTGCCAGATAGGTTACTGAATTCAACTTGCATTGGGGTATTCCATGGCATTGTGCACTCTGCATGCAATATCTGTACAGTTCCAGATAACCTTGTGTAGTTATATACATGACCTTATCACAAAATACCATTGAATAGAAAGTTAAGCATTCAACTCAAAGGAGTGTATTGTTCAATCTTCCTGGAAACCAAAATGTGTTAACATGATGTAAACCTTATTATTATACTCACCATACGATTTAGAATAGTCTGCAACCAATTTTATGAGTGTGCTACCTAAGCTCAAGATGTTACGTTCAGTAACATCAGCTTTTCTACAGACTGGAACATTAGCGTTTGGAGAAGTAAACCAAGTCAATGGCAGTTCATATGCAAAGGGTGCCAGATATGTTACTGAATTCAACTTGCATTGGGGTATTCCATGGCATTGTGCACTCTACATGCAATATCTGTACAGTTCCAGATCACCTAGTGTAGTTATATACATGACATCACAAAATACAATGAATTGAAAGTTAAGCATTCAACTCAAAGGAGTGTATTGTTCAATTTCGCTGGAAACCAATATGTGCTAACATGATGTAAACCTTATTATTATACTCACCATATGATTTAGAGTAGTCTGCAACCAATTTTATGAGTGTGCTACCTATGCTCCAGATGTTAATTTCAGTAACATCACCTTTTCTGCACAGTAGAACATTAGGGTTTGCAGAAGTAAACAAAGTCAAAGACTGTTCCACAGTATAGAGCATCAGATAGGTTAGTGAATTCAGCTTGCATTGGTGTATTCCAGCTCAATGAGCTCTCTGCATGCAATACCTAGACATTTGCAGATCACCTTGTACAGTTATATACACAAACCTATCACAAATTGCATTGAATACAAAGCACAGCACACAACTCAATGAAGTGTACAGTTCAATTTTGCTGAAAACCAGTATGTGGTAACATGATGTAAACCTTATTATTATACTCACCATATGATTTAGAGTAGTCTGCAACCAATTTTATGAGTGTGCTACCTATGCTCCAGATGTTAATTTCAGGAACATCACCTTTTCTGCACAGTGGAACATTAGGGTTTGCAGAAGTAAACAAAGTCAAAGACTGTTCCACAGTATAGAGCATCAGATAGGTTAGTGAATTCAGCTTGCATTGGTGTATTCCAGCTCAATGAGCTCTCTACATGCAATACCTAGACATTTGCAGATCACCTTGTGCAGTTATATACACAAACCTATCACAAGTTGCATTGAATACAAAGCAAAGCATACAACTCAATGAAGTGTACAGTTAAATTTTGCTGAAAACCA
This sequence comes from Hypanus sabinus, assembly GCF_030144855.1. Lineage (NCBI taxonomy): Eukaryota > Metazoa > Chordata > Chondrichthyes > Myliobatiformes > Dasyatidae > Hypanus > Hypanus sabinus. The sequence goes on along the minus strand of NC_082738.1, from coordinate 60,925,877 downwards.
GTATGTGCTAACATGATGTAAACCTTATTATTATACTCACCATATGATTTAGAGAAGTCTGCAACCAATTTTATGAGTGTGCTACCTATGCTCCAGATGTTAATTTCAGTAACATCACCTTTTCTTCACAGTGGAACATTAGGGTTTGCAGCACAAAACCAAGTCAATGGCTGTACCACTGGAAAGCGTACCAGGTAGGTTACTGAATTCAGCTTTGATTGGTTTATTCCATAGTATTCAGCACTCTACATGCAATATCTATACAGTTCCAGATCACCTTGTGTAGTTATATACATGACTTTATCACAAAATACAATGAATAGAAAGTAAAGCATTCAACTCAAAGGAGTGTATCGTTCAATTTTGCTGAAAACCAATATGTGCTAACATGATGTAAACCTTATTATTATGCTCACCATATGATTTAGAGTAGTCTGCAACCAATTTTATGAGTGTGCTACTTAAGCACCAGAAGTTACTTTCAGGAACATCAAGCTTTCTCCACACTGGAACATTAGCGTTTGCAGAAGTAACCAAGTCAAAGACTGTTCCACAGTATAGAGCATCAGATAGGTTAGTGAATTCAGCTTGCATTGGAGTATTCCAGCTGAATGAGCTCTCTACATGCAATACCTAGACATTTGCACATCACCTTGTGCAGTTATATACACAAACCTATCACAAATTGCATTGAATACAAAGCAAAGCACACAACTCAATGAAGTGTACAGTTCAATTTTTTCTGAAAACCAGTATGTGCTAACATGATGTGAACCTTATTATTATACTCACCATATGATTTAGAGTAGTCTGCAACCAATTTTATGAGTGTGCTACCTATGCTCCAGATGTTAATTTCAGTAACATCACCTTTTCTGCACAGTGGAACATTAGGGTTTGCAGAAGTAAACAAAGTCAAAGACTGTTCCACAGTATAGAGCATCAGATAGGTTAGTGAATTCAGCTTGCATTGGTGTATTCCAGCTCAATGAGCTCTCTACATGCAATACCTAGACATTTGCAGATCACCTTGTGCAGTTATATACACAAACCTATCACAAATTGCATTGAATACAAAGCAAAGCACCCAACTCAATGAAGTGTCCAGTTCAATTTTGCTGAAAACCAGTATGTGCTAACATGATGTAAACCTTATTATTATACTCACCATATGATTTAGAGAAGTCTGCAACCAATTTTATGAGTGTGCTACCTATGCTCCAGATGTTAATTTCAGTAACATCACCTTTTCTTCACAGTGGAACATTAGGGTTTGCAGCACAAAACCAAGTCAATGGTTGTTCCACAGGAAAGCGTACCAGGTAGGTTACTGAATTCAGCTTTGATTGGTTTATTCCATAGTATTCAGCACTCTACATGCAATATCTATACAGTTCCAGATCACCTTGTGTAGTTATATACATGACCTTATCACAAAATACAATGAATAGAAAGTAAAGCATTCAAATCAAAGGAGTGTATCGTTCAATTTTGCTGAAAACCAATATGTGCTAACATGATGTAAACCTTATTATTATGCTCACCATATGATTTAGAGTAGTCTGCAACCAATTTTATGAGTGTGCTACTTAAGCACCAGAAGTTACTTTCAGGAACATCAAGCTTTCTCCACACTGGAACATTAGCGTTTGCAGAAGTAACCAAGTCAAAGACTCTTCCACAGTATAGAGCATCAGATAGGTTAGTGAATTCAGCTTGCATTGGTGTATTCCAGCTCAATGAGCTCTCTACATGCAATACCTAGACATTTGCAGATCACCTTGTGCAGTTATATACACAAACCTATCACAAATTGCATTGAATACAAAGCAAAGCACACAACTCAACGAAGTGTACTTCAATTTTGCTGAAAACCAGTATGTGCTAACATGATGTAAACCTTATTATTATACTCACCATATGATTTAGAGTAGTCTGCAACCAATTTTATGAGTGTGCTACCTAAGCTCAAGATGTTACTTTCAGTAACATCAGCTTTTCTACACACTGGAACATAACCGTTTGCAGAAGTAAACCAAGTCAATGGCAGTTCATATGCAAAGGGTGCCAGATAGGTTACTGAATTCCACTTGCATTGGGGTATTCCATGGCATTGTGCACTCTGCATGCAATATCTGTACAGTTCCAGATAACCTTGTGTAGTTATATACATGACCTTATCACAAAATACAATGAATAGAAAGTTAAGCATTCAACTCAAAGGAGTGTATTGTTCAATCTTCCTGGAAACCAATATGTGTTAACATGATGTAAACCTTATTATTATACTCACCATACGATTTAGAATAGTCTGCAACCAATTTTATGAGTGTGCTACCTAAGCTCAAGATGTTACGTTCAGTAACATCAGCTTTTCTACACACTGTAACATTAGCGTTTGCAGAAGTAAACCAAGTCAATGGCAGTTCATATGCAAAGGGTGCCAGATAGGTTACTGAATTCAACTTGCATTGGGGTATTCCATGGCATTGTGCACTCTACATGCAATATCTGTACAGTTCAAGATCACCTTGTGTAGTTATATACATGACCTTATCACAAAATACAATGAATAGAAAGTTAAGCATTCAACTCAAAGGAGAGTATTGTTCAATCTTCCTGGAAACCAATATGTGTTAACATGATGTAAACCTTATTATTATACTCACCATATGATTTAGAATAGTCTGCAACCAATTTTATGAGTGTGCTACCTAAGCTCAAGATGTTACGTTCAGTAACATCAGCTTTTCTACAGACTGCAACATTAGCGTTTGGAGAAGTAAACCAAGTCAATGGCAGTTCATATGCAAAGGGTGCCAGATATGTTACTGAATTCAACTTGCATTGGGGTATTCCATGGCATTGTGCACTCTACATGCAATATCTGTACAGTTCCAGATCACCTAGTGTAGTTATATACATGACATCACAAAATACAATGAATTGAAAGTTAAGCATTCAACTCAAAGGAGTGTATTGTTCAATTTCGCTGGAAACCAATATGTGCTAACATGATGTAAACCTTATTATTATACTCACCATATGATTTAGAGTAGTCTGCAACCAATTTTATGAGTGTGCTACCTATGCTCCAGATGTTAATTTCAGTAACATCACCTTTTCTGCACAGTGGAACATTAGGGTTTGCAGAAGTAAACAAAGTCAAAGACTGTTCCACAGTATAGAGCATCAGATAGGTTAGTGAATTCAGCTTGCATTGGTGTATTCCAGCTCAATGAGCTCTCTGCATGCAATACCTAGACATTTGCAGATCACCTTGTGCAGTTATATACACAAACATATCACAAATTGCATTGAATACAAAGCAAAGCACACAACTCAATGAAGTGTACAGTTCAATTTTGCTGAAAACCAGTATGTGCTAACATGATGTAAACCTTATTATTATACTCACCATATGATTTAGGGTAGTCTGCAACCAATTTTATGAGTGTGCTACCGATGCTCCAGATGTTAATTTCAGTAACATCACCTTTTCTTCACAGTGGAACATTAGGGTTTGCAGCACAAAACCAAGTCAATGGCTGTTCCACTGGAAAGCGTACCAGGTAGGTTACTGAATTCAGCTTTGATTGGTTTATTCCATAGTATTCAGCACTCTACATGCAATATCTATACAGTTCCAGATCACTTTGTGTAGTTATATACATGACCTTATCACAAAATACAATGAATAGAAAGTAAAGCATTCAACTCAAAGGAGTGTATCGTTCAATTTTGCTGAAAACCAATATGTGCTAACATGATGTAAACCTTATTATTATGCACACCATATGATTTAGAGTAGTCTGCAACCAATTTCATGAGTGTGCTACCTATGCTCCAGATGTTAATTTCAGTAACATCACCTTTTCTGCACATTGGAACATTATGGTTTGCAGAAGTAAACAAAGTCAAAGACTGTTCCACAGTATAGAGCATCAGATAGGTTAGTGAATTCAGCTTGCATTGGTGTATTCCAGCTCAATGAGCTCTCTACATGCAATACCTAGACATTTGCAGATCACCTTGTGCAGTTATATACACAAACCTATCACAAATTGCATTGAATACAAAGCAAAGCACCCAACTCAATGAAGTGTCCAGTTCAATTTTGCTGAAAACCAGTATGTGCTAACATGATGTAAACCTTATTATTATACTCACCATATGATTTAGAGAAGTCTGCAACCAATTTTATGAGTGTGCTACCTATGCTCCAGATGTTAATTTCAGTAACATCACCTTTTCTTCACAGTGGAACATTAGGGTTTGCAGCACAAAACCAAGTCAATGGCTGTTCCACTGGAAAGCGTACCAGGTAGGTTACTGAATTCAGCTTTGATTGGTTTATTCCATAGTATTCAACACTCTACATGCAATATCTATACAGTTCCAGATCACCTTGTGTAGTTATATACATGACCTTATCACAAAATACAATGAATAGAAAGTAAAGCATTCAAATCAAAGGAGTGTATCATTCAATTTTGCTGAAAACCAATATGTGCTAACATGATGTAAACCTTATTATTATGCTCACCATATGATTTAGAGTAGTCTGCAACCAATTTTATGAGTGTGCTACTTAAGCACCAGAAGTTACTTTCAGGAACATCAAGCTTTCTCCACACTGGAACATTAGCGTTTGCAGAAGTAACCAAGTCAAAGACTCTTCCACAGTATAGAGCATCAGATAGGTTAGTGAATTCAGCTTGCATTGGTGTATTCCAGCTCAATGAGCTCTCTACATGCAATACCTAGACATTTGCAGATCACCTTGTGCAGTTATATACACAAACCTATCACAAATTGCATTGAATACAAAGCAAAGCACACAACTCAATGAAGTGTACTTCAATTTTGCTGAAAACCAGTATGTGCTAACATGATGTAAACCTTATTATTATACTCACCATATGATTTAGAGTAGTCTGCAACCAATTTTATGAGTGTGCTACCTAAGCTCAAGATGTTACTTTCAGTAACATCAGCTTTTCTACACACTGGAACATAACCGTTTGCAGAAGAAAACCAAGTCAATGGCAGTTCATATGCAAAGGGTGCCAGATAGGTTACTGAATTCAACTTGCATTGGGGTATTCCATGGCATTGTGCACTCTGCATGCAATATCTGTACAGTTCCAGATAACCTTGTGTAGTTATATACATGACCTTATCACAAAATACAATGAATAGAAAGTTAAGCATTCAACTCAAAGGAGTGTATTGTTCAATCTTCCTGGAAACCAATATGTGTTAACATGATGTAAACCTTATTATTATACTCACCATAATGTTTAGAGTAGTCTGCAACCAATTTTATGAGTGTGCTACCTATGCTCCAGATGTTAATTTCAGTGACATCACCTTTTCTGCACAGTGGAACATTAGGGTTTGCAGAAGTAAACAAAGTCAAAGACTGTTCCACAGTATAGAGCATCAGATAGGTTAGTGAATTCAGCTTGCATTGGTGTATTCCAGCTCAATGAGCTCTCTACATGCAATACCTAGACATTTGCAGATCACCTTGTGCAGTTATATACACAAACCTATCACAAATTGCATTGAATACAAAGCAAAGCACCCAACTCAATGAAGTGTCCAGTTCAATTTTGCTGAAAACCAGTATGTGCTAACATGATGTAAACCTTATTATTATACTGACCATATGATTTAGAGAAGTCTGCAACCAATTTTATGAGTGTGCTACCTATGCTCCAGATGTTAATTTCAGTAACATCACCTTTTCTTCACAGTGGAACATTAGGGTTTGCAGCACAAAACCAAGTCAATGGCTGTTCCACTGGAAAGCTTACCAGGTAGGTTACTGAATTCAGCTTTGATTTGTTTATTCCATAGTATTCAGCACTCTACATGCAATATCTATACAGTTCCAGATCACCTTGTGTAGTTATATACATGACCTTATCACAAAATACAATGAATAGAAAGTAAAGCATTCAACTCAAAGGAGTGTATCGTTCAATTTTGCTGAAAACCAATATGTGCTAACATGATGTAAACCTTATTATTATGCTCACCATATGATTTAGAGTAGTCAGCAACCAATTTTATGAGTGTGCTACTTAAGCAGCAGAAGTTACTTTCAGGAACATCAAGCTTTCTGCACAGTGGAACATTAGGGTTTGCAGAAGTAAACAAAGTCAAAGACTGTTCCACAGTATAGAGCATCAGATAGGTTAGTGAATTCAGCTTGCTTTGGTGTATTCCAGCTCAATGAGCTCGCTACATGCAATACCTAGACATTTGCAGATCACCTTGTGCAGTTATATACACAAACCTATCACAAATTGCATTGAATACAAAGCAAAGCACACAACTCAACGGAGTGTATTGTTCAATATTCCTGGAAACCAATATGTGTTAACATGATGTAAGCCTTATTATTATACTCACCATACGATTTAGAATAGTCTGCAACCAATTTTATGAGTGTGCTACCTAAGCTCAAGATGTTACGTTCAGTAACATCAGCTTTTCTACACACTGGAACATTAGCGTTTGCAGAAGTAAACCAAGTCAATGGCAGTTCATATGCAAAGGGTGCCAGATAGGTTACTGAATTCAACTTGCATTGGGGGATTCCATGGCATCGTGCACTCTACATGCAATATCTGTACAGTTCCAGATCACCTAGTGTAGTTATATACATGACATCACAAAATACAATGAATTGATAGTTAAGCATTCAACTCAAAGGAGTGTATTGTTCAATTTCGCTGGAAACCAATATGTGCTAACATGATGTAAACCTTATTATTATACTCACCATATGATTTAGAGTAGTCTGCAACCAATTTTATGAGTGTGCTACTTAAGCACCAGAAGTTACTTTCAGGAACATCAAGCTTTCTCCACACGAACATAGCGTTTGCAGAAGTAAACAAAGTCAAAGACTGTTCCACAGGAAAGAGCATCAGATAGGTTAGTGAATTCAGCTTGCATTGGTGTATTCCAGCTCAATGAGCTCTCTACATGCAATACCTAGACATTTGCAGATCACCTTGTGCAGTTATATACACAAACCTATCACAAATTGCATTGAATACAAAGCAAAGCACACAACTCAATTAAGTGTACAGTTCAATTTTGCTGAAAACCAGTATGTGCTAACATGATGTAAACCTTATTATTATGCTCACCATATGATTTAGAGTAGTCTGCAACCAATTTTATGAGTGTGCTACTTAAGCACCAGAAGTTACTTTCAGGAACATCAAGCTTTCTCCACACTGGAACATTAGGGTTTGCAGAAGTAAACAAAGTCAAAGACTGTTCCACAGTATAGAGCATCAGATAGGTTAGTGAATTCAGCTTGCATTGGTGTATTCCAGCTCAATGAGCTCTCTACATGCAATACCTAGACATTTGCAGATCACCTTGTGCAGTTATATACACAAACCTATCACAAATTGCATTGAATACAAAGCAAAGCACACAACTTAATGAAGTGTACAGTTCAATTTTGCTGAAAACCAGTATGTGCTAACATGATGTAAACCTTATTATTATACTCACCATACGATTTAGAGTAGTCTGCAACCAATTTTATGAGTGTGCTACCTAAGCTCAAGATGTTACTTTCAGTAACATCAGCTTTTCTACACACTGGAACATAACCATTTGCGGAACTTAACCAAGTCAATGACAGTTCATCTGCAAAGGGTGCCAGATAGGTTACTGAATTCAGCTTGCATTGGTTTATTCCATGGCATTGTGCACTCTACATGCAATATCTGTACAGTTCCAGATCACCTTTTGTAGTTATATACATGACCTTATCACAAAATACAATGAATAGAAAGTTAAGCATTCAACTCAAAGGAGTGTATTGTTCAATCTTCCTGGAAACCAATATGTGTTAACATGATGTAAGCCTTATTATTATACTCACCATACGATTTAGAATAGTCTGCAACCAATTTTATGAGTGTGCTACCTAAGCTCAAGATGTTACGTTCAGTAACATCAGCTTTTCTACACACTGGAACATTAGCGTTTGCAGAAGTAAACGAAGTCAATGGCAGTTCATATGCAAAGGGTGCCAGATAGGTTACTGAATTCAACTTGCATTGGGGTATTCCATGGCATTGTGCACTCTACATGCAATATCTGTACAGTTCCAGATCACCCTGTGTAGTTATATACATGACCTTATCACAAAATACAATGAATAGAAAGTTAAGCATTCAACTCAAAGGAGTGTATTGTTCAATTTCGCTGGGAACCAATATGTGCTAACATGATGTAAACCTTATTATTATACTCACCATATGATTTAGAGTAGTCTGCAACCAATTTTATGAGTGTGCTACTTAAGCACCAGAAGTTACTTTCAGGAACATCAAGCTTTCTCCACACGAACATTAGCGTTTGCAAAAGTAAACAAAGTCAAAGACTGTTCCACAGGAAAGAGCATCAGATAGGTTAGTGAATTCAGCTTGCATTGGTGTATTCCAGCTCAATGAGCTCTCTACATGCAATACCTAGACATTTGCAGATCACCTTGTGCAGTTATATACACAAACCTATCACAAATTGCATTGAATACAAAGCAAAGCACACAACTCAATGAAGTGTACAGTTCAATTTTGCTGAAAACCAGTATGTGCTAACATGATGTAAACCTTATTATTATACTCACCATATGATTTAGAGTAGTCTGCAACCAATTTTATGAGTGTGCTACTTAAGCACCAGAAGTTACTTTCAGGAACATCAAGCTTTCTCCACACTGGAACATTAGGGTTTGCAGATGTAAACAAAGTCAAAGACTGTTCCACAGTATAGAGCATCAGATAGGTTAGTGAATTCAGCTTGCATTGGTGTATTCCAGCTCAATGAGCTCTCTACATGCAATAGCTAGACATTTGCAGATCACCTTGTGCAGTTATATACACAAACCTATCACAAATTGCATTGAATACAAAGCAAAGCACACAACTCAATGAAGTGTACAGTTCAATTTTGCTGAAAACCAGTATGTGCTAACATGATGTAAACCTTATTATTATACTCACCATACGATTTAGAGTAGTCTGCAACCAATTTTATGAGTGTGCTACCTAAGCTCAAGATGTTACTTTCAGTAACATCAGCTTTTCTACACACTGGAACATAACCGTTTGCGGAACTTAACCAAGTCAATGACAGTTCATCTGCAAAGGGTGCCAGATAGGTTACTGAATTCAGCTTGCATTGGTTTATTCCATGGCATTGTGCACTCTACATGCAATATCTGTACAGTTCCAGATAACCTTTTGTAGTTATATACATGACCTTATCATAAAATACAATGAATAGAAAGTTAAGCATTCAACTCAAAGGAGTGTATTGTTCAATCTTCCTGGAAACCAATATGTGTTAACATGATGTAAGCCTTATTATTATACTCACCATACGATTTAGAATAGTCTGCAACCAATTTTATGAGTGTGCTACCTAAGCTCAAGATGTTACGTTCAGTAACATCAGCTTTTCTACACACTGGAACATTAGCGTTTGCAGAAGTAAACCAAGTCAATGGCAGTTCATATGCAAAGGGTGCCAGATAGGTAACTGAATTCAACTTGCATTGTGGTATTCCATGGCATTGTGCTCTCTACATGCAATATCTGTACAGTTCAAGATCACCTAGTGTAGTTATATACATGACATCACAAAATACAATGAATTGAAAGTTAAGCATTCAACTCAAAGGAGTGTATTGTTCAATTTCACTGGAAACCAATATGTGCTAACATGATGTAAACCTTATTATTATACTCACCATATGATTTAGAGTAGTCTGCAACCAATTTTATGAGTGTGCTACCTATGCTCCAGATGTTAATTTCAGTAACATCACCTTTTCTGCACAGTGGAACATTAGGGTTTGCAGAAGTAAACAAAGTCAAAGACTGTTCCACAGTATAGAGCATCAGATAGGTTAGTGAATTCAGCTTGCATTGGTGTATTCCAGCTCAATGAGCTCTCTACATGCAATACCTAGACATTTGCAGATCACCTTGTGCAGTTATATACACAAACCTATCACAAATTGCATTGAATACAAAGCAAAGCACCCAACTCAATGAAGTGTCCAGTTCAATTTTGCTGAAAACCAGTATGTGCTAACATGATGTAAACCTTATTATTATACTCACCATATGATTTAGAGAAGTCTGCAACCAATTTTATGAGTGTGCTACCTATGCTCCAGATGTTAATTTCAGTAACATCACCTTTTCCTCACAGTGGAACATTAGGGTTTGCAGCACAAAACCAAGTCAATGGCTGTTCCACTGGAAAGCGTACCAGGTAGGTTACTGAATTCAGCTTTGATTGTTTTATTGCATAGTATTCAGCACTCTACATGCAATATCTATACAGTTCCAGATCACCTTGTGTAGTTATATACATGACCTTATCACAAAATACAATGAATAGAAAGTAAATCATTCAACTCAAAGGAGTGTATCGTTCAATTTTGCTGCAAACCAATATGTGCTAACATGATGTAAACCTTATTATTATGCTCACCATATGATTTAGAGTAGTCTGCAACCAATTTTATGAGTGTGCTACTTAAGCACCAGAAGTTACTTTCAGGAACATCAAGCTTTCTCCTAACTGGAACATCAGGGTTTGCAGAAGTAAACAAAGTCAAAGACTGTTCCACAGTATAGAGCATCAGATAGGTTAGTGAATTCAGCTTGCATTGGTGTATTCCAGCTCAATGAGCTCTCTACATGCAACACCTAGACATTTGCAGATCACCTTGTGCAGTTATATACACAAACCTATCACAAATTGCATTGAATACAAAGCAAAGCACACAACTCAATGAAGTGTACAGTTCAATTTTGCTGAAAACCAGTATGTGCTAACATGATGTAAACCTTATCATTATACTCACCATACGATTTAGAGTAGTCTGCAACCAATTTTATGAGTGTGCTACCTAAGCTCAAGATGTTACTTTCAGTAACATCAGCTTTTCTACACACTGGAACATTAGCGTTTGCAGAAGTAAACCAAGTCAATGGCAGTTCATATGCAAAGTGTGCCAGATAGGTTACTGAATTCAACTTGCATTGGGGTATTCCATGGCATTGTGCACTCTACATGCAATATCTGTACAGTTCCAGATCACCTAGTGTAGTTATATACATGACATCACAAAATACAATGAATTGAAAGTTTAGCATTCAACTCAAAGGAGTGGATTGTTCAATTTCGCTGGAAACCAATATGTGCTAACATGATGTAAACCTTATTATTATACTCACCATATGATTTAGAGTAGTCTGCAACCAATTTTATGAGTGTGCTACCTAAGCTCAAGATGTTACTTTCAGTAACATCACCTTTTCTACACACTGGAACATTAGCGTTTGCAGAACTAAACCAAGTCATTGACAGTTCATCTGCAAAGGGTGCCAGATAGGTTACTGAATTCAGCTTGCATTGGTTTATTCCATGGCATTGTGCACTCTACATGCAATATCTGTACAGTTCCAGATAACCTTTTGTAGTTATATACATGACCTTATCATAAAATACAATGAATAGAAAGTTAAGCATTCAACTCAAAGGAGTGTATTGTTCAATCTTCCTGGAAACCAATATATGTTAACATGATGTAAGCCTTATTATTATACTCACCATACGATTTAGAATAGTCTGCAACCAATTTTATGAGTGTGCTACCTAAGCTCAAGATGTTACGTTCAGTAACATCAGCTTTTCTACACACTGGAACATTAGCGTTTGCAGAAGTAAACCAAGTCAATGGCAGTTCATATGCAAAGGGTGCCAGATAGGTAACTGAATTCAACTTGCATTGTGGTATTCCATGGCATTGTGCTCTCTACATGCAATATCTGTACAGTTCAAGATCACCTAGTGTAGTTATATACATGACATCACAAAATACAATGAATTGAAAGTTAAGCATTCAACTCAAAGGAGTGTATTGTTCAATTTCACTGGAAACCAATATGTGCTAACATGATGTAAACCTTATTATTATACTCACCATATGATTTAGAGTAGTCTGCAACCAATTTTATGAGTGTGCTACCTATGCTCCAGATGTTAATTTCAGTAACATCACCTTTTCTGCACAGTGGAACATTAGGGTTTGCAGAAGTAAACAAAGTCAAAGACTGTTCCACAGTATAGAGCATCAGATAGGTTAGTGAATTCAGCTTGCATTGGTGTATTCCAGCTCAATGAGCTCTCTACATGCAATACCTAGACATTTGCAGATCACCTTGTGCAGTTATATACACAAACCTATCACAAATTGCATTGAATACAAAGCAAAGCACCCAACTCAATGAAGTGTCCAGTTCAATTTTGCTGAAAACCAGTATGTGCTAACATGATGTAAACCTTATTATTATACTCACCATATGATTTAGAGAAGTCTGCAACCAATTTTATGAGTGTGCTACCTATGCTCCAGATGTTAATTTCAGTAACATCACCTTTTCCTCACAGTGGAACATTAGGGTTTGCAGCACAAAACCAAGTCAATGGCTGTTCCACTGGAAAGCGTACCAGGTAGGTTACTGAATTCAGCTTTGATTGTTTTATTGCATAGTATTCAGCACTCTACATGCAATATCTATACAGTTCCAGATCACCTTGTGTAGTTATATACATGACCTTATCACAAAATACAATGAATAGAAAGTAAATCATTCAACTCAAAGGAGTGTATCGTTCAATTTTGCTGCAAACCAATATGTGCTAACATGATGTAAACCTTATTATTATGCTCACCATATGATTTAGAGTAGTCTGCAACCAATTTTATGAGTGTGCTACTTAAGCACCAGAAGTTACTTTCAGGAACATCAAGCTTTCTCCTAACTGGAACATCAGGGTTTGCAGAAGTAAACAAAGTCAAAGACTGTTCCACAGTATAGAGCATCAGATAGGTTAGTGAATTCAGCTTGCATTGGTGTATTCCAGCTCAATGAGCTCTCTACATGCAACACCTAGACATTTGCAGATCACCTTGTGCAGTTATATACACAAACCTATCACAAATTGCATTGAATACAAAGCAAAGCACACAACTCAATGAAGTGTACAGTTCAATTTTGCTGAAAACCAGTATGTGCTAACATGATGTAAACCTTATCATTATACTCACCATACGATTTAGAGTAGTCTGCAACCAATTTTATGAGTGTGCTACCTAAGCTCAAGATGTTACTTTCAGTAACATCAGCTTTTCTACACACTGGAACATTAGCGTTTGCAGAAGTAAACCAAGTCAATGGCAGTTCATATGCAAAGTGTGCCAGATAGGTTACTGAATTCAACTTGCATTGGGGTATTCCATGGCATTGTGCACTCTACATGCAATATCTGTACAGTTCCAGATCACCTAGTGTAGTTATATACATGACATCACAAAATACAATGAATTGAAAGTTTAGCATTCAACTCAAAGGAGTGGATTGTTCAATTTCGCTGGAAACCAATATGTGCTAACATGATGTAAACCTTATTATTATACTCACCATATGATTTAGAGTAGTCTGCAACCAATTTTATGAGTGTGCTACCTAAGCTCAAGATGTTACTTTCAGTAACATCACCTTTTCTACACACTGGAACATTAGCGTTTGCAGAACTAAACCAAGTCATTGACAGTTCATCTGCAAAGGGTGCCAGATAGGTTACTGAATTCAGCTTGCATTGGTTTATTCCATGGCATTGTGCACTCTACATGCAATATCTGTACAGTTCCAGATCACCTTGTGTAGTTATATACCTTATCACAAAATACAATGAATAGAAAGTAAAGCATTCAACTCAAAGGAGTGTATTGTTCAATTTTGCTGAAAACCAATATGTGCTAACATGATGTAAACCTTATTATTATGCTCACCATATGATTTAGTGTAGTCTGCAACCAATTTTATGAGTGTGCTACTTAAGCACCAGAAGTTACTTTCAGGAACATCAAGCTTTCTCCTAACTGGAACATCAGGGTTTGCAGAAGTAAACAAAGTCAAAGACTGTTCCACAGTATAGAGCATCAGATAGGTTAGTGAATTCAGCTTGCATTGGTGTATTCCATCTCAATGAGCTCTCTACATGCAACACCTAGACATTTGCAGATCACCTTGTGCAGTTATATACACAAACCTATCACAAATTGCATTGAATACAAAGCAAAGCACACAACTCAATGAAGTGTACAGTTCAATTTTGCTGAAAACCAGTATGTGCTAACATGATGTAAACCTTATCATTATACTCACCATACGATTTAGAGTAGTCTGCAACCAATTTTATGAGTGTGCTACCTAAGCTCAAGATGTTACTTTCAGTAACATCAGCTTTTCTACACACTGGAACATTAGCGTTTGCAGAAGTAAACCAAGTCAATGGCAGTTCATATGCAAAGTGTGCCAGATAGGTTACTGAATTCAACTTGCATTGGGGTATTCCATGGCATTGTGCACTCTACATGCAATATCTGTACAGTTCCAGATCACCTAGTGTAGTTATATACATGACATCACAAAATACAATGAATTGAAAGTTTAGCATTCAACTCAAAGGAGTGGATTGTTCAATTTCGCTGGAAACCAATATGTGCTAACATGATGTAAACCTTATTATTATACTCACCATATGATTTAGAGTAGTCTGCAACCAATTTTATGAGTGTGCTACCTAAGCTCAAGATGTTACTTTCAGTAACATCACCTTTTCTACACACTGGAACATTAGCGTTTGCAGAACTAAACCAAGTCATTGACAGTTCATCTGCAAAGGGTGCCAGATAGGTTACTGAATTCAGCTTGCATTGGTTTATTCCATGGCATTGTGCACTCTACATGCAATATCTGTACAGTTCCAGATCACCTTGTGTAGTTATATACATGAACTTATCAGAAAATACAATGAATTGAAAGTTAAGCATTCAACTCAAAGGACTGTATTGTTCAATTTCGCTGGAAACCAATATGTGTTAACATGATGTAAACCTTATTATTATACTCACCATATGATTTAGAGTAGTCTGCAACCAATTTTATGAGTGTGCTACTTAAGCACCAGAAGTTACTTTCAGGAACATCAAGCTTTCTCCACACGAACATTAGCGTTTGCAGAAGTAAACAAAGTCAAAGACTGTTCCACAGTATAGAGCATCAGATAGGTTTGTGAATTCAGCTTGCATTGGTGTATTCCAGCTCAATGAGCTCTCTACATGCAATACCTAGACATTTGCAGATCACCTTGTGCAGTTATATACACAAACCTATCACAAATTGCATTGAATACAAAGCAAAGCACCCAACTCAATGAAGTGTCCAGTTCAATTTTGCTGAAAACCAGTATGTGCTAACATGATGTAAACCTTATTATTATACTCACCATATGATTTAGAGGTCTGCAACCAATTTTATGAGTGTGCTACCTATGCTCCAGATGTTAATTTCAGTACCATCACCTTTTCTTCACAGTGGAACATTAGGGTTTGCAGCACAAAACCAAGTCAATGCCTGTTCCACAGGAAAGCGTACCAGGTAGGTTACTGAATTCAGCTTTGATTGGTTTATTCAATATTATTCAGCACTCTACAGGCAATATCTATACAGTTCCAGATCACCTTGTGTAGTTATATACATGACCTTATCATAAAATACAATGAATATAAAGTAAAGCATTCAACTCAAAGGAGTGTATCGATCAATTTTGCTGAAAACCAATATGTGCTAACATGATGTAAACCTTATTATTATGCTCACCATATGATTTAGAGTAGTCTGCAACCAATTTTATGAGTGTGCTACTTAAGCACCAGAAGTTACTTTCAGGAACATCAAGCTTTCTCCACACTGTAACATTAGCGTTTGCAGAAGTAAACAAAGTCAAAGACTGTTCCACAGTATAGAGCATCAGATAGGTTAGTGAATTCAGCTTGCATTGGTGTATTCCAGCTGAATGAGCTCTCTACATGCAATACCTAGACATTTGCAGATCACCTTGTGCAGTTATATACACAAACCTATCACAAATTGCATTGAATACAAAGCAAAGCACACAACTCAATGAAGTGTACAGTTCAATTTTGCTGAAAACCAGTATGGGCTAACATGATGTAAACCTTATTATTATACTCAACATACGATTTAGAGTAGTCTGCAACCAATTTTATGAGTGTGCTACCTAAGCTCAAGATGTTACTTTCAGTAACATCAGCTTTTCTACACACTGGAACATAACCGTTTGCAGAACTTAACCAAGTCAATGACAGTTCATCTGCAAAGGGTGCCAGATAGGTTACTGAATTCAGCTTGCATTGGTTTATTCCATGGCATTGTGCACTCTACATGCAATATCTGTACAGTTCCAGATCACCTTTTGTAGTTATATACATGACCTTATCACAAAATACAATGAATAGAAAGTTAAGCATTCAACTCAAAGGAGTGTATTGTTCAATCTTCCTGGAAACCAATATGTGTTAACATGATGTAAGCCTTATTAATATACTCACCATACGATTTAGAATAGTCTGCAACCAATTTTATGAGTGTGCTACCTAAGCTCAAGATGTTACGTTCAGTAACATCAGCTTTTCTACACACTGGAACATTAGCGTTTGCAGAAGTAAACCAAGTCAATGGCAGTTCATATGCAAAGGGTGCCAGATAGGTTACTGAATTCAACTTGCATTGGGGGATTCCATGGCATCGTGCACTCTACATGCAATATCTGTACAGTTCCAGATCACCTAGTGTAGTTATATACATGACATCACAAAATACAATGAATTGAAAGTTAAGCATTCAACTCAAAGGAGTGTATTGTTCAATTTCGCTGGAAACCAATATGTGCTAACATGATGTAAACCTTATTATTATACTCACCATATGATTTAGAGTAGTCTGCAACCAATTTTATGAGTGTGCTACTTAAGCACCAGAAGTTACTTTCAGGAACATCAAGCTTTCTCCACACAAACATTCGCGTTTGCAGAAGTAAACAAAGACAAAGACTGTTCCACAGTATAGAGCATCAGATAGGTTTGTGAATTCAGCTTGCATTGGTGTATTCCAGCTCAATGAGCTCTCTACCTGCAATACCTAGACATTTGCAGATCACCTTGTGCAGTTATATACACAAACCTATCACAAATTGCATTGAATACAAAGCAAAGCACCCAACTCAATGAAGTGTCCAGTTCAATTTTGCTGAAAACCAGTATGTGCTAACATGATGTAAACCTTATTATTATACTCACCATATGATTTAGAGGTCTGCAACCAATTTTATGAGTGTGCTACCTATGCTCCAGATGTTAATTTCAGTACCATCACCTTTTCTTCACAGTGGAACATTAGGGTTTGCAGCACAAAACCAAGTCAATGCCTGTTCCACAGGAAAGCGTACCAGGTAGGTTACTGAATTCAGCTTTGATTGGTTTATTCAATATTATTCAGCACTCTACAGGCAATATCTATACAGTTCCAGATCACCTTGTGTAGTTATATACATGACCTTATCATAAAATAAAATGAATATAAAGTAAAGCATTCAACTCAAAGGAGTGTATCGATCAATTTTGCTGAAAACCAATATGTGCTAACATGATGTAAACCTTATTATTATGCTCACCATATGATTTAGAGTAGTCTGCAACCAATTTTATGAGTGTGCTACTTAAGCACCAGAAGTTACTTTCAGGAACATCAAGCTTTCTCCACACTGTAACATTAGCGTTTGCAGAAGTAAACAAAGTCAAAGACTGTTCCACAGTATAGAGCATCAGATAGGTTAGTGAATTCAGCTTGCATTGGTGTATTCCAGCTGAATGAGCTCTCTACATGCAATACCTAGACATTTGCAGATCACCTTGTGCAGTTATATACACAAACCTATCACAAATTGCATTGAATACAAAGCAAAGCACACAACTCAATGAAGTGTACAGTTCAATTTTGCTGAAAACCAGTATGTGCTAACATGATGTAAACCTTATTATTATACTCAACATACGATTTAGAGTAGTCTGCAAACAATTTTATGAGTGTGCTACCTAAGCTCAAGATGTTACTTTCAGTAACATCAGCTTTTCTACACACTGGAACATAACCGTTTTGCAGAACTTAACCAAGTCAATGACAGTTCATCTGCAAAGGGTGCCAGATAGGTTACTGAATTCAGCTTGCATTGGTTTATTCCATGGCATTGTGCACTCTACATGCAATATCTGTACAGTTCCAGATCACCTTTTGTAGTTATATACATGACCTTATCACAAAATACAATGAAAAGAAAGTTAAGCATTCAACTCAAAGGAGTGTATTGTTCAATCTTCCTGGAAACCAATATGTGTTAACATGATGTAAGCCTTATTAATATACTCACCATACGATTTAGAATAGTCTGCAACCAATTTTATGAGTGTGCTACCTAAGCTCAAGATGTTACGTTCAGTAACATCAGCTTTTCTACACACTGGAACATTGGCGTTTGCAGAAGTAAACCAAGTCAATGGCAGTTCATATGCAAAGGGTGCCAGATAGGTTACTGAATTCAACTTGCATTGGGGGATTCCATAGCATCGTGCACTCTACATGCAATATCTGTACAGTTCCAGATCACCTAGTGTAGTTATATACATGACATCACAAAATACAATGAATTGAAAGTTAAGCATTCAACTCAAAGGAGTGTATTGTTCAATTTCGCTGGAAACCAATATGTGCTAACATGATGTAAACCTTATTATTATACTCACCATATGATTTAGAGTAGTCTGCAACCAATTTTATGAGTGTGCTACTTAAGCACCAGAAGTTACTTTCAGGAACATCAAGCTTTCTCCACACAAACATTCGCGTTTGCAGAAGTAAACAAAGACAAAGACTGTTCCACAGTATAGAGCATCAGATAGGTTTGTGAATTCAGCTTGCATTGGTGTATTCCAGCTCAATGAGCTCTCTACCTGCAATACCTAGACATTTGCAGATCACCTTGTGCAGTTATATACACAAACCTATCACAAATTGCATTGAATACAAAGCAAAGCACCCAACTCAATGAAGTGTCCAGTTCAATTTTGCTGAAAACCAGTATGTGCTAACATGATGTAAACCTTATTATTATACTCACCATATGATTTAGAGGTCTGCAACCAATTTTATGAGTGTGCTACCTATGCTCCAGATGTTAATTTCAGTACCATCACCTTTTCTTCACAGTGGAACATTAGGGTTTGCAGCACAAAAACAAGTCAATGCCTGTTCCACAGGAAAGCGTACCAGGTAGGTTACTGAATTCAGCTTTGATTGGTTTATTCCATAGTATTCAGCACTCTACATGCAATATCTATACAGTTCCAGATCACCTTGTGTAGTTATATACATGACCTTATCACAAAATACAATGAATAGAAAGTAAAGCATTCAACTCAAAGGAGTGTATCGATCAATTTTGCTGAAAACCAATATGTGCTAACATGATGTAAACCTTATTATTATGCTCACCATATGATTTAGAGTAGTCTGCAACCAATTTTATGAGTGTGCTACTTAAGCACCAGAAGTTACTTTCAGGAACATCAAGCTTTCTCCACACTGGAACATTAGCGTTTGCAGAAGTAAACAAAGTCAAAGACTGTTCCACAGTATAGAGCATCAGATAGGTTAGTGAATTCAGCTTGCATTGGTGTATTCCAGCTCAATGAGCTCTCTACATGCAATACCTAGACATTTGCAGATCACCTTGTGCAGTTATATACACAAACCTATCACAAATTGCATTGAATACAAAGCAAAGCACACAACTCAATGAAGTGTACAGTTCAATTTTGCTGAAAACCAGTATGTGCTAACATGATGTAAACCTTATTATTATACTCACCATATGATTTAGAGTAGTCTGCAACCAATTTTATGAGTGTGCTACCTAAGCTCAAGATGTTACTTTCAGTAACATCAGCTTTTCTACATACTGGAACATAAGTGTTTGCTGAACTTAACCAAGTCAATGACAGTTCATCTGCAAAGGGTGCCAGATAGGTTACTGAATTCAGCTTGCATTGGTTTATTCCATGGCATTGTGCACTCTACATGCAATATCTGTACAGTTCCAGATCACCTTTTGTAGTTATATACATGACCTTATCACAAAATACAATGAATAGAAAGTTAAGCATTCAACTCAAAGGAGTGTATTGTTCAATCTTCCTGGAAACCAATATGTGTTAACATGATGTAAGCCTTATTAATATACTCACCATACGATTTAGAATAGTCTGCAACCAATTTTATGAGTGTGCTACCTAAGCTCAAGATGTTACGTTCAGTAACATCAGCTTTTCTACACACTGGAACATTAGCGTTTGCAGAAGTAAACCAAGTCAATGGCAGTTCATATGCAAAGGGTGCCAGATAGGTTACTGAATTCAACTTGCATTGGGGGATTCCATGGCATCGTGCACTCTACATGCAATATCTGTACAGTTCCAGATCACCTAGTGTAGTTATATACATGACATCACAAAATACAATGAATTGAAAGTTAAGCATTCAACTCAAAGGAGTGTATTGTTCAATTTCGCTGGAAACCAATATGTGCTAACATGATGTAAACCTTATTATTATACTCACCATATGATTTAGAGTAGTCTGCAACCAATTTTATGAGTGTGCTACTTAAGCACCAGAAGTTACTTTCAGGAACATCAAGCTTTCTCCACACAAACATTAGCGTTTGCAGAAGTAAACAAAGTCAAAGACTGTTCCACAGTATAGAGCATCAGATAGGTTTGTGAATTCAGCTTGCATTGGTGTATTCCAGCTCAATGAGCTCTCTACCTGCAATACCTAGACATTTGCAGATCACCTTGTGCAGTTATATACAGAAACCTATCACAAATTGCATTGAATACAAAGCAAAGCACCCAACTCCATGAAGTGTCCAGTTCAATTTTGCTGAAAACCAGTATGTGCTAACATGATGTAAACCTTATTATTATACTCACCATATGATTTAGAGGTCTGCAACCAATTTTATGAGTGTGCTACCTATGCTCCAGATGTTAATTTCAGTACCATCACCTTTTCTTCACAGTGGAACATTAGGGTTTGCAGCACAAAAATAAGTCAATGACTGTTCCACAGGAAAGCGTACCAGGTAGGTTACTGAATTCAGCTTTGATTGGTTTGTTCCATAGTATTCAGCACTCTACATGCAATATCTATACAGTTCCAGATCACCTTGTGTAGTTATATACATGACCTTATCACAAAATACAATGAATAGAAAGTAAAGCATTCAACTCAAAGGAGTGTATCGATCAATTTTGCTGAAAACCAATATGTGCTAAGATGATGTAAACCTTATTATTATGCTCACCATATGATTTAGAGTAGTCTGCAACCAATTTTATGAGTGTGCTACTTAAGCACCAGAAGTTACTTTCAGGAACATCAAGCTTTCTCCACACTGGAACATTAGCGTTTGCAGAAGTAAACAAAGTCAAAGACTGTTCCACAGTATAGAGCATCAGATAGGTTAGTGAATTCAGCTTGCATTGGTGTATTCCAGCTCAATGAGCTCTCTACATGCAATACCTAGACATTTGCAGATCACCTTGTGCAGTTATATACACAAACCTATCACAAATTGCATTGAATACAAAGCAAAGCACACAACTCAATGAAGTGTACAGTTCAATTTTGCTGAAAACCAGTATGTGCTAACATGATGTAAACCTTATTATTATACTCACCATATGATTTAGAGTAGTCTGCAACCAATTTTATGAGTGTGCTACCTAAGCTCAAGATGTTACTTTCAGTAACATCAGCTTTTCTACATACTGGAACATAAGTGTTTGCTGAACTTAACCAAGTCAATGACAGTTCATCTGCAAAGGGTGCCAGATAGGTTCCTGAATTCAGCTTGCATTGGTTTATTCCATGGCATTGTGCACTCTACATGCAATATCTGTACAGATCCAGATCACCTTTTGTAGTTATATACATGACCTTATCACAAAATACAATGAATAGAAAGTTAAGCATTCAACTCAAAGGACTGTATTGTTCAATTTTCCTGGAAACCAATATGTGTTAACATGATGTAAACGTTATTATTATACTCACCATATGATTTAGAGTAGTCTGCAACCAATTTTATGAGTGTGCTACCTATGCTCCAGATGTTAATTTCAGTGACATCACCTTTTCTGCACAGTGGAACATTAGGGTTTGCAGAAGTAAACAAAGTCAAAGACTGTTCCACAGTATAGAGCATCAGATAGGTTAGTGAATTCAGCTTGCATTGGTGTATTCCAGCTCAATGAGCTCTCTACATGCAATACCTAGACATTTGCAGATCACCTTGTGCAGTTATATACACAAACCTATCACAAATTGCATTGAATACAAAGCAAAGCACCCAACTCAATGAAGTGTCCAGTTCAATTTTGCTGAAAACCAGGATGTGCTAACATGATGTAAACCTTATTATTATACTCACCATATGATTTAGAGAAGTCTGCAACCAATTTTATGAGTGTGCTACCTATGCTCCAGATGTTAATTTCAGTAACATCACCTTTTATTCACAGTGGAACATTAGGGTTTGCAGCACAAAACCAAGTCAATGGCTGTTCCACTGTAAAGCGTACCAGGTAGGTTACTGAATTCAGCTTTGATTGGTATATTCCATAGTATTCAGCACTCTACATGCAATATCTATACAGTTCCAGATCACCTTGTGTAGTTATATACATGACCTTATCACAAAATACAATGAATAGAAAGTAAAGCATTCAACTCAAAGGAGTGTTTCGTTCAATTTTGCTGAAAACCAATATGTGCTAACATGATGTAAACCTTATTATTATGCTCACCATATGATTTAGAGTAGTCTGCAACCAATTTTATGAATGTGCTACTTAAGCACGAGAAGTTACTTTCAGGAACATCAAGCTTTCTCCACACTGGAACATTAGGGTTTGCAGAAGTAAACAAAGTCAAAGACTGTTCCACAGTATAGAGCATCAGATAGGTTAGTGAATTCAGCTTGCATTGGTGTATTCCAGCTCAATGAGCTCTCTACATGCAATACCTAGACATTTGCAGATCACCTTGTGCAGTTATATACACAAACCTATCACAAATTACATTGAATACAAAGCAAAGCACCCAACTCAATGAAGTGTCCAGTTCAATTTTGCTGAAAACCAATATGTGTTAACATGATGTAAACCTTATTATTATACTCACCATACGATTTAGAATAGTCTGCAACCAATTTTATGAGTGTGCTACCTAAGCTCAAGATGTTACGTTCAGTAACATCAGCTTTTCTACACACTGGAACATTAGCGTTTGCAGAAGTAAACCAAGTCAATGGCAGTTCATATGCAAACGGTGCCAGATAGGTTACTGAATTCAACTTGCATTGGGGTATTCCATGGCATTGTGCACTCTACATGCAATATCTGTACAGTTCCAGATCACCCTGTGTAGTTATATACATGACCTTATCACAAAATACAATGAATAGAAAGTTAAGCATTCGACTCAAAGGAGTGTATTGTTCAATCTTCCTGGAAACCAATATGTGTTAACATGATGTAAACCTTATTATTATACTCACCATACGATTTAGAATAGTCTGCAACCAATTTTATGAGTGTGCTACCTAAGCTCAAGATGTTACGTTCAGTCACATCAGCTTTTCTGCACACTGGAACATTAGCGTTTGCAGAAGTAAACCAAGTCAATGGCAGTTCATATGCAAAGGGTGCCAGATAGGTTACTGAATTCAACTTGCATTGGGGTATTCCATGGCATTGTGCACTCTACATGCAATATCTGTACAGTTCCAGATCACCTTTTGTAGTTATATACATGACCTTATCACAAAATACAATGAATGGAAAGTTAAGCATTCAACTCAAAGGAGTGTATTGTTCAATCTTCCTGGAAACCAATATGTGTTAACATGATGTAAACCTTATTATTATAGTCACCATACGATTTAGAATAGTCTGCAACCAATTTTATGAGTGTGCTACCTAAGCTCAAGATGTTACGTTCAGTAACATCAGCTTTTCTACAAAGTGGAACATTAGCGTTTGCAGAAGTAAACCAAGTCAATGGCAGTTCATATGCAAACGGTGCCAGATAGGTTACTGAATTCAACTTGCATTGGGGTATTCCATGGCATTGTGCACTCTACATACAATATCTGTACAGTTCCAGATCACCCTGTGTAGTTATATACATGACCTTATCACAAAATACAATGAATAGAAAGTTAAGCATTCAACTCAAAGGAGTGTATTGTTCAATCTTCCTGGAAACCAATATGTGTTAACATGATGTAAACCTTATTATTATACTTACCATACGATTTAGAATAGTCTGCAACCAATTTTATGAGTGTGCTACCTAAGCTCAAGATGTTACGTTCAGTAACATCAGCTTTTCTACACACTGGAACATTAGCGTTTGCAGAAGTAAACCAAGTCAATGGCAGTTCATATGAAAAGGGTGCCAGATAGGTTACTGAATTCAACTTGCATTGGGGTATTCCATGGCATTGTGCACTCTACATGCAATATCTGTACAGTTCCAGATCACCTAGTGTAGTTATATACATGACATCACAAAATACAATGAATTGAAAGTTAAGCATTCAACTCAAAGGAGTGTATTGTTCAATTTCGCTGGAAACCAATATGTGCTAACATGATGTAAACCTTATTATTATACTCACCATATGATTTAGAGTAGTCTGCAACCAATTTTATGAGTGTGCTACCTATGCTCCAGATGTTAATTTCAGTAACATCACCTTTTCTGCACAGTGGAACATTAGGGTTTGCAGAAGTAAACAAAGTCAAAGTCTGTTCCACAGTATAGAGCATGAGATAGGTTAGTGAATTCAGCTTGCATTGGTGTATTCCAGCTCAATGAGCTCTCTACATGCAATACCTAGACATTTGCAGATCACCTTGTGCAGTTATATACACAAACCTATCACAAATTGCATTGAATACAAAGCAAAGCACCCAACTCAATGAAGTGTCCAGTTCAATTTTGCTGAAAACCAGTATGTGCTAACATGATGTAAACCTTATTATTATACTCACCATATGATTTAGAGAAGTCTGCAACCAATTTTATGAGTGTGCTACCTAAGCTCAAGATGTTACTTTCAGTAACATCAGCTTTTCTACACACTGGAACATAACCGTTTGCAGAACTTAACCAAGTCAATGACAGTTCATCTGCAAAGGGTGCCAGATAGGTTACTGAATTCAGCTTGCATTGGTTTATTCCATGGCATTGTGCACTCTACATGCAATATCTGTACAGTTCCAGATCACCTTTTGTAGTTATATACATGACCTTATCACAAAATACAATGAATAGAAAGTTAAGCATTCAACTCAAAGGAGTGTATTGTTCAATCTTCCTGGAAACCAATATGTGTTAACATGATGTAAGCCTTATTATTATACTCATCATACGATTTAGAATAGTCTGCAACCAATTTTATGAGTGTGCTACCTAAGCTCAAGATGTTACGTTCAGTAACATCAGCTTTTCTACACACTGGAACATTAGCGTTTGCAGAAGTAAACCAAGACAATGGCAGTTCATATGCAAAGGGTGCCAGATAGGTTACTGAATTCAACTTGCATTGGGGTATTCCATGGCATTGTGCACTCTACATGCAATATCTGTACAGTTCCAGATCACCTAGTGTAGTTATATACATGACATCACAAAATACAATGAATTGAAAGTTAAGCATTCAACTCAAAGGAGTGTATTGTTCAATTTCGCTGGAAACAAATATGTGCTAACATGATGTAAACCTTATTATTATACTCACCATATGATTTAGAGTAGTCTGCAACCAATTTTATGAGTGTGCTACCTATGCTCCAGATGTTAATTTCAGTGACATCACCTTTTCTGCACAGTGGAACATTAGGGTTTGCAGAAGTAAACAAAGTCAAAGACTGTTCCACAGTATAGAGCATCAGATAGGTTAGTGAATTCAGCTTGCATTGGTGTATTCCAGCTCAATGAGCTCTCTACATGCAGATCACATTTGCAGATCACCTTGTGCAGTTATATACACAAACCTATCACAAATTGCATTGAATACAAAGCAAAGCACCCAACTCAATGAAGTGTCCAGTTCAATTTTGCTGAAAACCAGTATGTGCTAACATGATGTAAACCTTATTATTATACTCACCATATGATTTAGAGAAGTCTGCAACCAATTTTATGAGTGTGCTACCTAAGCTCAAGATGTTACTTTCAGTAACATCAGCTTTTCTACACACTGGAACATAACCGTTTGCAGAACTTAACCAAGTCAATGACAGTTCATCTGCAAAGTGTGCCAGATAGGTTACTGAATTCAGCTTGCATTGGTTTATTCCATGGCATTGTGCACTCTACATGCAATATCTGTACAGTTCCAGATCACCTTTTGTAGTTATATACATGACCTTATCACAAAATACAATGAATAGAAAGTTAAGCATTCAACTCAAAGGAGTGTATTGTTCAATCTTCCTGGAAACCAATATGTGTTAACATGATGTAAGCCTTATTATTATACTCATCATACGATTTAGAATAGTCTGCAACCAATTTTATGAGTGTGCAACCTAAGCTCAAGATGTTACTTTCAGTAACATCAGCTTTTCTACACACTGGAACATTAGCGTTTGCAGAAGTAAACCAAGTCAATGGCAGTTCATATGCAAACGGTGCCAGATAGGTTACTGAATTCAACTTGCATTGGGGTATTCCATGGCATTGTGCACTCTACATGCAATATCTGTACAGTTCCAGATCACCTAGTGTAGTTATATACATGACCTTATCACAAAATACAATGAATTGAAAGTTAAGCATTCAACTCAAAGGAGTGTATTGTTCAATTTCGCTGGAAACAAATATGTGCTAACATGATGTAAACCTTATTATTATACTCACCATATGATTTAGAGTAGTCTGCAACCAATTTTATGAGTGTGCTACCTATGCTCCAGATGTTAATTTCAGTGACATCACCTTTTCTGCACAGTGGAACATTAGGGTTTGCAGAAGTAAACAAAGTCAAAGACTGTTCCACAGTATAGAGCATCAGATAGGTTAGTGAATTCAGCTTGCATTGGTGTATTCCAGCTCAATGAGCTCTCTACATGCAGATCACATTTGCAGATCACCTTGTGCAGTTATATACACAAACCTATCACAAATTGCATTGAATACAAAGCAAAGCACCCAACTCAATGAAGTGTCCAGTTCAATTTTGCTGAAAACCAGTATGTGCTAACATGATGTAAACCTTATTATTATACTCACCATATGATTTAGAGTAGTCTGCAACCAATTTTATGAGTGTGCTATTTAAGCTCCAGATGTTAATTTCAGTAACATCACCTTTTCTACACACTGGAACATTAGCGTTTGCAGAACTAAACCAAGTCATTGACAGTTCATCTGAAAAGGGTGCCAGATAGGTTCCTGAATTCAGCTTGCATTGGTTTATTCCATGGCATTGTGCACTCTACATGCAATATCTGTACAGTTCCAGATCACCTTGTGTAGTTATATACATGACCTTATCACAAAATACAATGAATAGAAAGTTAAGCATTCAACTCAAAGGACTGTATTGTTCAATTTTCCTGGAAACCAATATGTGTTAACATGATGTAAACGTTATTATTATACTCACCATATGATTTAGAGTAGTCTGCAACCAATTTTATGAGTGTGCTACCTATGCTACAGATGTTAATTTCAGTGACATCACCTTTTCTGCACAGTGGAACATTAGGGTTTGCAGAAGTAAACAAAGTCAAAGACTGTTCCACAGTATAGAGCATCAGATAGGTTAGTGAATTCAGCTTGCATTGGAGTATTCCAGCTCAATGAGCTCTCTACATGCAATACCTAGACATTTGCAGATCACCTTGTGCAGTTATATACACAAACCTATCACAAATTGCATTGAATACAAAGCAAAGCACACAACTCAATGAAGTGTACAGTTCAATTTTGCTGAAAACCAGTATGTGCTAACCTGATATAAACCTTATTATTATACTCACCATACGATTTAGAGTAGTCTGCAACCAATTTTATGAGTGTGCTACCTAAGCTCAAGATGTTACTTTCAGTAACATCAGCTTTTCTACACACTGGAACATTAGCGTTTGCAGAAGTAAACCAAGTCAATGGCAGTTCATATGCAAAGGGTGCCAGATAGGTTACTGAATTCAACTTGCATTGGGGTATTCCATGGCATTGTGCACTCTACATGCAATATCTGTACAGTTCCAGATCACCTTGTGTAGTTATATACATGACCTTATCACAAAATACAATGAATAGAAAGTAAAGCATTCAACTCAAAGGAGTGTTTCGTTCAATTTTGCTGAAAACCAATATGTGCTAACATGATGTAAACCTTATTATTATGCTCACCATATGATTTAGAGTAGTCTGCAACCAATTTTATGAGTGTGCTACTTAAGCACCAGAAGTTACTTTCAGGAACATCAAGCTTTCTCCACACTGGAATATTAGGGTTTGCAGAAGTAAACAAAGTCAAAGACTGTTCCACAGTATAGAGCATCAGATAGGTTAGTGAATTCAGCTTGCATTGGTTTATTCCATGGCATTGTGCACTCTACATGCAATATCTGTACAGTTCCAGATCACCTTGTGTAGTTATATACATGACCTTATCACAAAATACAATGAATAGAAAGTTAAGCATTCAACTCAAAGAACTGTATTGTTCAATTTTCCTGGAAACCAATATGTGTTAACATGATGTAAACGTTATTATTATACTCACCATATGATTTAGAGTAGTCTGCAACCAATTTTATGAGTGTGCTACCTATGCTCCAGATGTTAATTTCAGTGACATCACCTTTTCTGCACAGTGGAACATTAGGGTTTGCAGAAGTAAACAAAGTCAAAGACTGTTCCACAGTATAGAGCATCAGATAGGTTAGTGAATTCAGCTTGCATTGGAGTATTCCAGCTCAATGAGCTCTCTACATGCAATACCTAGACATTTGCAGATTACCTTGTGCAGTTATATACACAAACCTATCACAAATTGCATTGAATACAAAGCAAAGCACCCAACTCAATGAAGTGTCCAGTTCAATTTTGCTGAAAACCAGTATGTGCTAACATGATGTAAAACTTATTATTATACTCACCATATGATTTAGAGTAGTCTGCAACCAATTTTATGAGTGTGCTATTTAAGCACCAGAAGTTACTTTCAGGAACATCAAGCTTTCTCCACACTGGAACATTAGCGTTTGCAGAAGTAAACAAAGTCAAAGACTGTTCCACAGTATAGAGCATCAGATAGGTTACTGAATTCAGCTTGCATTGGTGTATTCCAGCTCAATGAGCTCTCTACATGCAATACCTAGACATTTGCAGATCACCTTGTGCAGTTATATACACAAACCTATTACAAATTGCATTGAATACAAAGCAAAGGATACAACTCAATGAAGTGTACAGTTCAATTTTGCTGAAAACCAGTATGTGCTAACATGATGTAAACCTTATTATTATACTCACCATATGATTTAGAGTAATTTGCAACCAATTTTATGAGTGTGCTACCTATGCTCAAGATGTTACTTTCAGTAACATCACCTTTTCTTCACAGTGGAACATTAGGGTTTGCAGCACAAAACCAAGTCAATGGCTGTTCCACTGGAAAGCGTACCGCGTAGGTTACTGAATTCAGCTTTGATTGGTTTATTCCATAGTATTCAGCACTCTACATGCAATATCTATACAGTTCCAGATCACCTTGTGTAGTTATATACATGACCTTATCACAAAATACAATGAATAGAAAGTAAAGCATTCAACTCAAAGGAGTGTTTCGTTCAATTTTGCTGAAAACCAATATGTGCTAACATGATGTAAACCTTATTATTATGCTCACCATATGATTTAGAGTAGTCTGCAACCAATTTTATGAGTGTGCTACTTAAGCACCAGAAGTTACTTTCAGGAACATCAAGCTTTCTCCACACTGGAACATTAGGGTTTGCAGAAGTAAACAAAGTCAAAGACTGTTCCACAGTATAGAGCATCAGATAGGTTAGTGAATTCAGCTTGCATTGGTGTATTCCAGCTCAATGAGCTCTCTACATGCAATACCTAGACATTTGCAGATCACCTTGTGCAGTTATATACACAAACCTTTCACAAATTGCATTGAATACAAAGCAAAGCACCCAACTCAATGAAGTGTCCAGTTCAATTTTGCTGAAGACCAGTATGTGCTAACATGATGTAAACCTTATTATTATACTCACCATACGATTTAGAGTAGTCTGCAACCAATTTTATGAGTGTGCTACCTAAGCTCAAGATGTTACTTTCAGTAACATCAGCTTTTCTACACACTGGAACATAACCGTTTGCAGAACTTAACCAAGTCAATGACAGTTCATCTGCAAAGGGTGCCAGATAGGTTACTGAATTCAACTTGCATTGGGGTATTCCATGGCATTGTGCACTCTACATGCAATATCTGTACAGTTCTAGATCTCCTTGTGTAGTTATATACATGACATCACAAAATACAATGAATAGAAAGTTAAGCATTCAACTCAAAGGAGTGTATTGTTCAATCTTCCTGGAAACCAATATGTGTTAACATGATGTAAGCCTTATTATTATACTCATCATACGATTTAGAATAGTCTGCAACCAATTTTATGAGTGTGCTACCTAAGCTCCAGATGTTAATTTCAGTAACATCACCTTTTCTGCACAGTGGAACATTAGGGTTTGCAGAAGTAAACAAAGTCAAAGACTGTTCCACAGTATAGAGCATCAGATAGGTTAGTGAATTCAGCTTGCATTGGTGTATTCCAGCTCAATGAGCTCTCTACATGCAATACCTAGACATTTGCAGATCACCTTGTGCAGTTATATACACAAACCTATCACAAATTGCATTGAATACAAAGCAAAGCACCCAACTCAATGAAGTGTCCAGTTCAATTTTGCTGAAAACCAGTATGTGCTAACATGATGTAAACCTTATTATTATACTCACCATATGATTTAGAGTAGTCTGCAACCAATTTTATGAGTGTGCTATTTAAGCTCCAGATGTTAATTTCAGTAACATCACCTTTTCTACACACTGGATCATTAGCGTTTGCAGAACTAAACCAAGTCATTGACAGTTCATCTGCAAAGGGTGCCAGATAGGTTACTGAATTCAGCTTGCATTGGTTTATTCCATGGCATTGTGCACTCTACATGCAATATCTGTACAGTTCCAGATCACCTTGTGTAGTTATATACATGACCTTATCACAAAATACAATGAATAAAAAGTTAAGCATTCAACTCAAAGGACTGTATTGTTCAATTTTCCTGGAAACCAATATGTGTTAACATGATGTAAACGTTATTATTATACTCACCATATGATTTAGAGTAGTCTGCAACCAATTTTATGAGTGTGCTACCTATGCTCCAGATGTTAATTTCAGTGACATCACCTTTTCTGCACAGTGGAACTTTAGGGTTTGCAGAAGTAAACAAAGTCAAAGACTATTCCACAGTATAGAGCATCAGATAGGTTAGTGAATTCAGCTTGCATTGGTGTATTCCAGCTCAATGAGCTCTCTACATGCAATACCTAGACATTTGCAGATCACCTTGTGCAGTTATATACACAAACCTATCACAAATTGCATTGAATACAAAGCAAAGCACACAACTCAAGGAAGTGTACAGTTCAATTTTGCTGAAAACCAGTATGTGCTAACATGATGTAAACCTTATTATTATACTCACCATACGATTTAGAGTAGTCTGCAACCAATTTTATGAGTGTGCTACCTAAGCTCAAGATGTTACTTTCAGTAACATCAGCTTTTCTACACACTGGAACATTAGCGTTTGCAGAAGTAAACCAAGTCAATGGCAGTTCATCTGCAAAGGTTGCCAGATAGGTTACTGAATTCAACTTGCATTGGGGTATTCCATGGCATTGTGCACTCTACATGCAATATCTGTACAGTTCCAGATCACCTTGTGTAGTTATATACATGACATCACAAAATACAATGAATAGAAAGTTAAGCATTCAACTCAAAGGAGTGTATTGTTCAATCTTCCTGGAAACCAATATGTGTTAACATGATGTAAGCCTTATTATTATACTCATCATACGATTTAGAATAGTCTGCAACCAATTTTATGAGTGTGCTACCTAAGCTCCAGATGTTAATTTCAGTAACATCACCTTTTCTGCACAGTGGAACATTAGGGTTTGCAGAAGTAAACAAAGTCAAAGACTGTTCCACAGTATAGAGCATCAGATAGGTTAGTGAATTCAGCTTGCATTGGTGTATTCCAGCTCAATGAGCTCTCTACATGCAATACCTAGACATTTGCAGATACCCTTGTGCAGTTATATACACAAACCTATCACAAATTGCATTGAATACAAAGCAAAGCACCCAACTCAATGAAGTGTCCAGTTCAATTTTGCTGAAAACCAGTATGTGCTAACATGATGTAAACCTTATTATTATACTCACCATATGATTTAGAGTAGTCTGCAACCAATTTTATGAGTGTGCTATTTAAGCTCCAGATGTTAATTTCAGTAACATCACCTTTTCTACACACTGGAACATTAGCGTTTGCAGAACTAAACCAAGTCATTGACAGTTCATCTGCAAAGGGTGCCAGATAGGTTACTGAATTCAGCTTGCATTGGTTTATTCCATGGCATTGTGCACTCTACAAGCAATATCTGTACAGTTCCAGATCACCTTGTGTAGTTATATACATGACCTTATCACAAAATACAATGAATAAAAAGTTAAGCATTCAACTCAAAGGACTGTATTGTTCAATTTTCCTGGAAACCAATATGTGTTAACATGATGTAAACGTTATTATTATACTCACCATATGATTTAGAGTAGTCTGCAACCAATTTTATGAGTGTGCTACCTATGCTCCAGATGTTAATTTAAGTGACATCACCTTTTCTGCACAGTGGAACATTAGGGTTTGCAGAAGTAAACAAAGTCAAAGACTATTCCACAGTATAGAGCATCAGATAGGTTAGTGAATTCAGCTTGCATTGGTGTATTCCAGCTCAATGAGCTCTCTACATGCAATACCTAGACATTTGCAGATCACCTTGTGCAGTTATATACACAAACCTATCACAAATTGCATTGAATACAAAGCAAAGCACACAACTCAATGAAGTGTACAGTTCAATTTTGCTGAAAACCAGTATGTGCTAACATGATGTAAACCTTATTATTATACTCACCATACGATTTAGAGTAGTCTGCAACCAATTTTATGAGTGTGCTACCTAAGCTCAAGATGTTACTTTCAGTAACATCAGCTTTTCTACACACTGGAACATTAGCGTTTGCAGAAGTAAACCAAGTCAATGGCAGTTCATCTGCAAAGGGTGCCAGATAGGTTACTGAATTCAGCTTGCATTGGTTTATTCCATGGCACTGTGCACTCTACATGCAATATCTCTACAGTTCCAGATCACCTTTTGTAGTTATATACATGACCTTATCACAAAATACAATGAATAGAAAGTTAAGCATTCAACTCAAAGGAGTGTATTGTTCAATCTTCCTGGAAACCAATATGTGTTAACATGATGTAAGCCTTATTATTATACTCACCATACGATTTAGAATAGTCTGCAACCAATTTTATGAGTGTGCTACCTAAGCTCAAGATGTTACGTTCAGTAACATCAGCTTTTCTACACACTGGAACATTAGCGTTTGCAGAAGTAAACCAAGTCAATGGCAGTTCAGATGCAAAGGGTGCCAGATAGGTTACTGAATTCAACTTGCATTGGGGTATTCCATGGCATTGTGCACTCTACATGCAATATCTGTACAGTTCCAGATCACCTAGTGTAGTTATATACATGACATCACAAAATACAATGAATTGAAAGTTAAGCATTCAACTCAAAGGAGTGTATTGTTCAATTTCGCTGGAAACCAATATGTGCTAACATGATGTAAACCTTATTATTATACTCACCATATGATTTAGAGTAGTCTGCAACCAATTTTATGAGTGTGCTACCTATGCTCCAGATGTTAATTTCAGTGACATCACCTTTTCTGCACAGTGGATCATTAGGGTTTGCAGAAGTAAACAAAGTCAAAGACTGTTCCACAGTATAGAGCATCAGATAGGTTAGTGAATTCAGCTTGCATTGGTGTATTCCAGCTCAATGAGCTCTCTACATGCAATACCTAGACATTTGCAGATCACCTTGTGCAGTTATATACACAAACCTATCACAAATTGCATTGAATACAAAGCAAAGCACCCAACTCAATGAAGTGTCCAGTTCAATTTTGCTGAAAACCAGTATGTGCTAACATGATGTAAACCTTATTATTATACTCACCATATGATTTAGAGTAGTCTGCAACCAATTTTATGAGTGTGCTACCTAAGCTCAAGATGTTACGTTCAGTAACATCAGCTTTTCTACACACTGGAACATTAGCGTTTGCAGAAGTAAACCAAGTCAATGGCAGTTCATATGCAAAGGGTGCCAGATAGGTTACTGAATTCAACTTGCATTGGGGTATTCCATGGCATTGTGCACTCTACATGCAATATCTGTACAGTTCCAGATCACCTAGTGTAGTTATATACATGACCTCACAAAATACAATGAATTGAAAGTTAAGCATTCAACTCAAAGGAGTGCATTGTTCAATTTCGCTGGAAACCAATATGTGCTAACATGATGTAAACCTTATTATTATACTCACCATATGATTTAGAGTAGTCTGCAACCAATTTTATGAGTGTGCTACCTATGCTCCAGATGTTAATTTCAGTAACATCACCTTTTCTTCACAGTGGAACATTAGGGTTTGCAGCACAAAACCAAGTCAATGCCTGTTCCACAGGAAAGCGTACCAGGTAGGTTACTGAAATCAGCTTTGATTGGTTTATTCCATAGTATTCAGCACTCTACATGCAATATCTATACAGTTCCAGATCACCTTGTGTAGTTATATACATGACCTTATCACAAAATACAATGAATAGAAAGTAAAGCATTCAACTCAAAGGAGTGTATCGTTCAAGTTTGCTGAAAACCAATATGTGCTAACATGATGTAAACCTTATTATTATGCTCACCATATGATTTAGAGTAGTCTGCAACAAATTTTATGATTGTGCTACTTAAGCACCAGAAGTTACTTTCATGAACATCAAGCTTTCTCCACACTGGAACATTAGCGTTTGCAGAAGTAACCAAGTCAAAGACTGTTCCACAGTATAGA
This sequence comes from Hypanus sabinus, assembly GCF_030144855.1. Lineage (NCBI taxonomy): Eukaryota > Metazoa > Chordata > Chondrichthyes > Myliobatiformes > Dasyatidae > Hypanus > Hypanus sabinus. The sequence goes on along the minus strand of NC_082738.1, from coordinate 60,890,434 downwards.
GCATCAGATAGGTTAGTGAATTCAGCTTGCATTGGTGTATTCCAGCTCAATGAGCTCTCTACATGCAATACCTAGACATTTGCAGATCACCTTGTGCAGTTATATACACAAACCTATCACAAATTGCATTGAATACAAAGCAAAGCACACAACTCAATGAAGTGTACAGTTCAATTTTGCTGAAAACCAGTATGTGGTAACATGATGTAAACCTTATTATTATACTCACCATATGATTTAGAGTAGTCTGCAACCAATTTTATGAGTGTGCTACCTAAGCTCAAGATGTTACTTTCAGTAACATCAGCTTTTCTACACACTGGAACATAAGCGTTTGCTGAACTTAACCAAGTCAATGACAGTTCATCTGCAAAGGGTGCCAGATAGGTTACTGAATTCAGCTTGCATTGGTTTATTCCATGGCATTGTGCACTCTACATGCAATATCTGTACAGTTCCAGATCACCTTTTGTAGTTATATACATGACCTTATCACAAAATACAATGAATAGAAAGTTAAGCATTCAACTCAAAGGAGTGTATTGTTCAATCTTCCTGGAAACCAATATGTGTTAACATGATGTAAAACTTATTATTATACTCACCATACGATTTAGAATAGTCTGCAACCAATTTTATGAGTGTGCTACCTAAGCTCAAGATGTTACGTTCAGTACCATCAGCTTTTCTACACACTGGAACATTAGCGTTTGCAGAAGTAAACCAAGTCGATGGCAGTTCATATGCAAAGTGTGCCAGATAGGTTACTGAATTCAACTTGCATTGGGGTATTCCATGGCATTGTGCACACTACATGCAATATCTGTACAGTTCCAGATCACCTTGTGTAGTTATATACATGACCTTATCACAAAATACAATGAATAGCAAGTTAAGCATTCAACTCAAAGGAGTGTATTGTTCAATCTTCCTGGAAACCAATATGTGCTAACATGATGTAAACCTTATTATTATACTCACCATATGATTTAGAGTAGTCTGCAACCAATTTTATGAGTGTGCTACTTAAGCACCAGAAGTTACTTTCAGGAACATCAAGCTTTCTCCACACGAACATTAGCATTTGCAGAAGTAAACAAAGTCAAAGACTGTTCCACAGTATAGAGCATCAGATAGGTTAGTGAATTCAGCTTGCATTGGTGTATTCCAGCTCAATGAGCTCTCTACATGCAATACCTAGACATTTGCAGATCACCTTGTGCAGTTATATACACAAACCTATCAGAAATTGCATTCAATACAAAGCAAAGCACCCAACTCAATGAAGTGTCCAGTTCAATTTTGCTGAAAACCAGTATGTGCTAACATGATGTAAACCTTATTATTATACTCAGCATATGATTTAGAGAAGTCTGCAACCAATTCTATGAGTGTGCTACCTATGCTCCAGATGTTAATTTCAGTAACATCACCTTTTCTTCACAGTGGAACATTAGGGTTTGCAGCACAAAACCAAGTCAATGCCTGTTCCACAGGAAAGCGTACCAGGTAGGTTACTGAATTCAGCTTTGATTGGTTTATTCCATAGTATTCAGCACTCTACATGCAATATCTATACAGTTCCAGATCACCTTGTGTAGTTATATACATGACCTTATCACAAAATACAATGAATAGAAAGTAAAGCATTCAACTCAAAGGAGTGTATCGTTCAATTTTGCTGAAAACCAATATGTGCTAACATGATGTAAACCTTATTATTATGCTCACCATACGATTTAGAATAGTCTGCAACCAATTTTATGAGTGTGCTACCTAAGCTCAAGATGTTACGTTCAGTAACATCAGCTTTTCTACACACTGGAACATTAGCGTTTGCAGAAGTAAACCAAGTCAATGGCAGTTCAGATGCAAAGGGTGCCAGATAGGTTACTGAATTCAACTTGCATTGGGGTATTCCATGGCATTGTGCACTCTACATGCAATATCTGTACAGTTCCAGATCACCTAGTGTAGTTATATACATGACATCACAAAATACAATGAATTGAAAGTTAAGCATTCAACTCAAAGGAGTGTATTGTTCAATTTCGCTGGAAACCAATATGTGCTAACATGATGTAAACCTTATTATTATACTCACCATATCATTTAGAGTAGTCTGCAACCAATTTTATGAGTGTGCTACCTATGCTCCAGATGTTAATTTCAGTGACATCACCTTTTCTGCACAGTGGATCATTAGGGTTTGCAGAAGTAAACAAAGTCAAAGACTGTTCCACAGTATAGAGCATCAGATAGGTTAGTGAATTCAGCTTGCATTGGTGTATTCCAGCTCAATGAGCCCTCTACATGCAATACCTATACATTTGCAGATCACCTTGTGCAGTTATATACACAAACCTATCACAAATTGCATTGAATACAAAGCAAAGCACCCAACTCAATGAAGTGTCCAGTTCAATTTTGCTGAAAACCAGTATGTGCTAACATGATGTAAACCTTATTATTATACTCACCATATGATTTAGAGTAGTCTGCAACCAATTTTATGAGTGTGCTAACTAAGCTCAAGATGTTACGTTCAGTAACATCAGCTTTTCTACACACTGGAACATTAGCGTTTGCAGAAGTAAACCAAGTCAATGGCAGTTCATATGCAAAGGGTGCCAGATAGGTTACTGAATTCAACTTGCATTGGGGTATTCCATGGCATTGTGCACTCTACATGCAATATCTGTACAGTTCCAGATCACCTAGTGTAGTTATATACATGACCTCACAAAATACAATGAATTGAAAGTTAAGCATTCAACTCAAAGGAGTGCATTGTTCAATTTCGCTGGAAACCAATATGTGCTAACATGATGTAAACCTTATTATTATACTCACCATATGATTTAGAGTAGTCTGCAACCAATTTTATGAGTGTGCTACCTATGCTCCAGATGTTAATTTCAGTAACATCACCTTTTCTGCACAGTGGAACATTAGGGTTTGCAGAAGTAAACAAAGTCAAAGACTGTTCCACAGTATAGAGCATCAGATAGGTTAGGGAATTCAGCTTGCATTGGTGTATTCCATCTCAATGAGCTCTCTACATGCAATACCTAGACATTTGCAGATCACCTTGTGCAGTTATATACACAAACCTATCACAAATTGCATTGAATACAAAGCAAAGCACCCAACTCAATGAAGTGTCCAGTTCAATTTGGCTGGAAACCAATATGTGTTAACATGATGTAAACGTTATTATTATACTCACCATACGATTTAGAGTAGTCTGCAACCAATTTTATGAGTGTGCTACCTATGCTCCAGATGTTAATTTCAGTAACATCACCTTTTCTTCACAGTGGAACATTAGGGTTTGCAGCACAAAACCAAGTCAATGCCTGTTCCACAGGAAAGCGTACCAGGTAGGTTACTGAAATCAGCTTTGATTGGTTTATTCCATAGTATTCAGCACTCTACATGCAATATCTATACAGTTCCAGATCACCTTGTGTAGTTATATACATGACCTTATCACAAAATACAATGAATAGAAAGTAAAGCATTCAACTCAAAGGAGTGTATCGTTCAATTTTGCTGAAAACCAATATGTGCTAACATGATGTAAACCTTATTATTATGCTCACCATATGATTTAGAGTAGTCTGCAACAAATTTTATGATTGTGCTACTTAAGCACCAGAAGTTACTTTCATGAACATCAAGCTTTCTCCACACTGGAACATTAGCGTTTGCAGAAGTAACCAAGTCAAAGACTGTTCCACAGTATAGAGCATCAGATAGGTTAGTGAATTCAGCTTGCATTGGTGTATTCCAGCTCAATGAGCTCTCTACATGCAATACCTAGACATTTGCAGATCACCTTGTGCAGTTATATACACAAACCTATCACAAATTGCATTGAATACAAAGCAAAGCACACAACTCAATGAAGTGTACAGTTCAATTTTGCTGAAAACCAGTATGTGGTAACATGATGTAAACCTTATTATTATACTCACCATATGATTTAGAGTAGTCTGCAACCAATTTTATGAGTGTGCTACCTAAGCTCAAGATGTTACTTTCAGTAACATCAGCTTTTCTACACACTGGAACATAAGCGTTTGCTGAACTTAACCAAGTCAATGACAGTTCATCTGCAAAGGGTGCCAGATAGGTTACTGAATTCAGCTTGCATTGGTTTATTCCATGGCATTGTGCACTCTACATGCAATATCTGTACAGTTCCAGATCACCTTTTGTAGTTATATACATGACCTTATCACAAAATACAATGAATAGAAAGTTAAGCATTCAACTCAAAGGAGTGTATTGTTCAATCTTCCTGGAAACCAATATGTGTTAACATGATGTAAACCTTATTATTATACTCACCATACGATTTAGAATAGTCTGCAACCAATTTTATGAGTGTGCTACCTAAGCTCAAGATGTTCCGTTCAGTAACATCAGCTTTTCTACACACTGGAACATTAGCGTTTGCAGAAGTAAACCAAGTCAATGACAGTTCATCTGCAAAGGGTGCCAGATAGGTTACTGAATTCAACTTGCATTGGGGTATTCCATGGCATTGTGCACTCTACATGCAATATCTGTACAGTTCCAGATCACCTTGTGTAGTTATATACATGACCTTATCACAAAATACAATGAATAGAAAGTTAAGCATTCAACTCAAAGGAGTGTATTGTTCAATCTTCCTGGAAACCAATATGTGTTAACATGATGTAAACCTTATTATTATACTCACCATACGATTTAGAATAGTCTGCAACCAATTTTATGAGTGTGCTACCTAAGCTCAAGTTGTTACGTTCAGTACCATCAGCTTTTCTACACACTGGAACATTAGCGTTTGCAGAAGTAAACCAAGTCAATGGCAGTTCATATGCAAAGGGTGCCAGATAGGTTACTGAATTCAACTTGCATTGGGGTATTCCATGGCATTGTGCACTATACATGCAATATCTGTACAGTTCCAGATCACCTTGTGTAGTTATATACATGACCTTATCACAAAATACAATGAATAGAAAGTTAAGCATTCAACTCAAAGGAGTGTATTGTTCAATCTTCCTGGAAACCAATATGTGTTAACATGATGTAAGCCTTATTATTATACTCACCATACGATTTAGAATAGTCTGCAACCAATTTTATGAGTGTGCTACCTAAGCTCAAGATGTTACGTTCAGTACCATCAGCTTTTCTACACACTGGAACATCAGCGTTTGCAGAAGTAAACCAAGTCGATGGCAGTTCATATGCAAAGTGTGCCAGATAGGTTACTGAATTCAACTTGCATTGGGGTATTCCATGGCATTGTGCACACTACATGCAATATCTGTACAGTTCCAGATCACCTTGTGTAGTTATATACATGACCTTATCACAAAATACAATGAATAGCAAGTTAAGCATTCAACTCAAAGGAGTGTATTGTTCAATCTTCCTGGAAACCAATATGTGTTAACATGATGTAAGCCTTATTATTATACTCACCATACGATTTAGAATAGTCTGCAACCAATTTTATGAGTGTGCTACCTAAGCTCAAGATGTTACGTTCAGTAACATCAGCTTTTCTACACACTGGAACATTAGCGTTTGCAGAAGTAAACCAAGTCAATGGCAGTTCATATGCAAAGGGTGCCAGATAGGTTACCGAATTCAACTTGCATTGAGGTATTCCATGGCATTGTGCACTCTACATGCAATATCTGTACAGTTCCAGATCACCTAGTGTAGTTATATACATGACATCACAAAATACAATGAATTGAAAGTTAAGCATTCAACTCAAAGGAGTGTATTGTTCAATTTCGCTGGAAACCAATATGTGCTAACATGATGTAAACCTTATTATTATATTCACCATATGATTTAGAGTAGTCTGCAACCAATTTTATGAGTGTGCTACTTAAGCACCAGAAGTTACTTTCAGGAACATCAAGCTTTCTCCACACGAACATTAGCATTTGCAGACGTAAACAAAGTCAAAGACTGTTCCACAGTATAGAGCATCAGATAGGTTAGTGAATTCAGCTTGCATTGGTGTATTCCAGCTCAATGAGCTCTCTACATGCAATACCTAGACATTTGCAGATCACCTTGTGCAGTTATATACACAAACCTATCAGAAATTGCATTGAATACAAAGCAAAGCACCCAACTCAATGAAGTGTCCAGTTCAATTTTGCTGAAAACCAGTATGTGCTAACATGATGTAAACCTTATTATTATACTCAGCATATGATTTAGAGAAGTCTGCAACCAATTCTATGAGTGTGCTACCTATGCTCCAGATGTTAATTTCAGTAACATCACCTTTTCTTCACAGTGGAACATTAGGGTTTGCAGCACAAAACCAAGTCAATGCCTGTTCCACAGGAAAGCGTACCAGGTAGGTTACTGAATTCAGCTTTGATTGGTTTATTCCATAGTATTCAGCACTCTACATGCAATATCTATACAGTTCCAGATCACCTTGTGTAGTTATATACATGACCTTATCACAAAATACAATGAATAGAAAGTAAAGCATTCAACTCAAAGGAGTGTATCGTTCAATTTTGCTGAAAACCAATATGTGCTAACATGATGTAAACCTTATTATTATGCTCACCATACGATTTAGAATAGTCTGCAACCAATTTTATGTGTGTGCTACCTAAGCTCAAGATGTTACGTTCAGTACCAACAGCTTTTCTACACACTGGAACATTAGCGTTTGCAGAAGTAAACCAAGTCAAAGGCAGTTCATATGCAAAGGGTGTCAGATAGGTTACTGAATTCAACTTGCATTGGGGTATTCCATGGCATTGTGCACTCTACATGCAATATCTGTACAGTTCCAGATCACCTTGTGTAGTTATATACATGACCTTATCACAAAATACAATGAATAGAAAGTTAAGCATTCAACTCAAAGGAGTGTATTGTTCAATCTTCCTGGAAACCAATATGTGTTAACATGATGTAAGCCTTATTATTATACTCACCATATGATTTAGAATAGTCTGCAACCAATTTTATGAGTGTGCTACTTAAGCACCAGAAGTTACTTTCAGGAACATCAAGCTTTCTCCACACGAACATTAGCGTTTGCAGAAGTAAACAAAGTCAAACACTGTTCCACAGTATAGAGCATCAGATAGGTTAGTGAATTCAGCTTGCATTGGTGTATTCCAGCTCAATGAGCTCTCTACATGCAATACCTAGACATTTGCAGATCACCTTGTGCAGTTATATACACAAACCTATCAGAAATTGCATTGAATACAAAGCAAAGCACCCAACTCAATGAAGTGTCCAGTTCAATTTTGCTGAAAACCAGTATGTGCTAACATGATGTAAACCTTATTATTATACTCACCATATGATTTAGAGAAGTCTGCAACCAATTTTATGAGTGTGCTACATATGCTCCAGATGTTAATTTCAGTAACATCACCTTTTCTTCACAGTGGAACATTAGGGTTTGCAGCACAGAACCAAGTCAATGGCTGTTCCACTGGAAAGCGTACCAGGTAGGTTACTGAATTCAGCTGTGATTGGTTTATTCCATACTATTCAGCACTCTACATGCAATATCTATACAGTTCCAGATCACCTTGTGTAGTTATATACATGACCTTATCACAAAATACAATGAATAGAAAGTAAAGCATTCAACTCAAAGGAGTGTATCGTTCAATTTTGCTGAAAACCAATATGTGCTAACATGATGTAAACCTTATTATTATGCTCACCATATGATTTAGAGTAGTCTGCAACCAATTTTATGAGTGTGCTACTTAAGCACCAGAAGTTACTTTCAGGAACATCAAGCTTTCTCCACACTGGAACATTAGGGTTAGCAGAAGTAAACAAAGTCAAAGACTGTTCCACAGTATAGAGCATCAGATAGGTTTGTGAATTCAGCTTGCATTGGTGTATTCCAGCTCAATGAGCTCTCTACATGCAATACCTAGACATTTGCAGATCACCTTGTGCAGTTATATACACAAACCTATCACAAATTGCATTGAATACAAAGCAAAGCACACAACACAATGAAGTGTACAGTTCAATTTTGCTGAAAACCAGTATGTGCTAACATGATGTAAACCTTATTATTATACTCACCATACGATTTAGAGTAGTCTGCAACCAATTTTATGAGTGTGCTACCTAAGCTCAAGATGTTACTTTCAGTAACATCAGCTTTTCTACACACTGGAACATAACCGTTTGCAGAACTTGACCAAGTCAATGACAGTTCATCTGCAAATGGTGCCAGAAAGGTTACTGAATTCAGCTTGCATTGGTTTATTCCATGGCATTGTGCACTCTACATGCAATATCTGTACAGTTCCAGATCACCTTTTGTAGTTATATACATGACCTTATCACAAAATACAATGAATAGAAAGTTAAGCATTCAACTCAAAGGAGTGTATCGTTCAATTTTGCTGAAAACCAATATGTGCTAACATGATGTAAACCTTATTATTATGCTCACCATATGATTTAGAGTAGTCTGCAACCAATTTTATGAGTGTGCTACTTAAGCACCAGAAGTTACTTTCAGGAACATCAAGCTTTCTCCACACTGGAACATTAGCGTTTGCAGAAGTAAACAAAGTCAAAGACTGTTCCACAGTATAGAGCATCAGATAGGTTAGTGAATTCAGCTTGCATTGGTGTATTCCAGCTGAAGGGGCTCTCTACATGCAATACCTAGACATTTGCAGATCACCTTGTGCAGTTATATACACAAACCTATCACAAATTGCATTGAATACAAAGCAAAGCACACAACTCAATGAAGTGTACAGTTCAATTTTGCTGAAAACCAGTATGTGCTAACATGATGTAAACCTTATTATTATACTCACCATATGATTTAGAGTAGTCTGCAACCAATTTTATGAGTGTGCTACCTAAGCTCAAGATGTTACTTTCAGTAACATCAGCTTTTCTACACACTGGAACATAAGCGTTTGCTGAACTTAACCAAGTCAATGACAGTTCATCTGCAAAGGGTGCCAGATAGGTTACTGAATTCAGCTTGCATTGGTTTATTCCATGGCATTGTGCACTCTACAAGCAATATCTGTACAGTTCCAGATCACCTTTTGTAGTTATATACATGACCTTATCACAAAATACAATGAATAGAAAGTTAAGCATTCAACTCAAAGGAGTGTATTGTTCAATCTTCCTGGAAACCAATATGTGTTAACATGATGTAAACGTTATTATTATACTCACCATATGATTTAGAGTAGTCTGCAACCAATTTTATGAGTGTGCTACCTATGCTCCAGATGTTATTTTCAGTGACATCACCTTTTCTGCACAGTGGAACATTAGGGTTTGCAGAAGTAAACAAAGTCCAAGACTGTTCCACAGTATAGAGCATCAGATAGGTTAGTGAATTCAGCTTGCATTGGTGTATTCCAGCTGAATGAGCTCTCTACATGCAATACCTAGACATTTGCAGATCACCTTGTGCAGTTATATACACAAACCTATCACAAATTGCATTGAATACAAAGCAAAGCACCCAACTCAATGAAGTGTCCAGTTCAATTTTGCTGAAAACCAGTATGTGCTAACATGATGTAAAACTTATTATTATACTCACCATATGATTTAGAGAAGTCTGCAACCAATTTTATGAGTGTGCTACCTATGCTCCAGATGTTAATTTCAGTAACATCACCTTTTCTTCACAGTGGAACATTAGGGTTTGCAGCACAAAACCAAGTCAATGCCTGTTCCACAGGAAAGCGTACCAGGTAGGTTACTGAATTCAGCTTTGATTGGTTTATTCCATAGTATTCAGCACTCTACATGCAATATCTATACAGTTCCAGATCACCTTGTGTAGTTATATACATGACCTTATCACAAAATACAATGAATAGAAAGTAAAGCATTCAACTCAAAGGAGAGTATCGTTCAATTTTGCTGAAAACCAATATGTGCTAACATGATGTAAACCTTATTATTATACTCACCATATGATTTAGAGTAGTCTGCAACCAATTTAATGAGTGTGCTACCTATGCTCCAGATGTTAATTTCAGTAACATCACCTTTTCTGCACAGTGGAACATTAGGGTTTGCAGAAGTAAACAAAGTCAAAGACTGTTCCACAGTATAGAGCATCAGATAGGTTAGTGAATTCAGCTTGCATTGGTGTATTCCAGCTCAATGAGCTCTCTACATGCAATACCTAGACATTTGCAGATCACCTTGTGCAGTTACATACACAAACCTATCACAAATTGCATTGAATACAAAGCAAAGCACCCAACTCAATGAAGTGTCCAGTTCAATTTTGCTGAAGACCAGTATGTGCTAACATGATGTAAACCTTATTATTATACTCACCATATGATTTAGAGTAGTCTGCAACTAATTTTATGAGTGTGCTACCTAAGCTCAAGATGTTACTTTCAGTAACATCAGCTTTTCTACACACTGGAACATAAGCGTTTGCTGAACTTAACCAAGTCAATGACAGTTCATCTGCAAAGGGTGCCAGATAGGTTAGTGAATTCAGCTTGCATTGGTGTATTCCAGCTGAATGAGCTCTCTGCATGCAATACCTAGACATTTGCAGATCACCTTGTGCAGTTATATACACAAACCTATCACAAATTGCATTGAATACAAAGCAAAGCACACAACTCAATGAAGTGTACAGTTCAATTTTGCTGAAAACCAGTATGTGCTAACATGATGTAAACCTTATTATTATACTCACCATATGATTTAGAGTAGTCTGCAACCAATTTTATGAGTGTGCTACCTAAGCTCAAGATGTTACGTTCAGTAACATCAGCTTTTCTACACACTGGAACATTAGCGTTTGCAGAACTAAACCAAGTCATTGACAGTTCATCTGCAAAGGGTGCCAGATAGGTTACTGAATTCAGCTTGCATTGGTTTATTCCATGGCATTGTGCACTGGACATGCAATATCTGTACAGTTCCAGATCACCTTGTGTAGTTATATACATGACCTTATCACAAAATACAATGAATAGAAAGTTAAGCATTCAACTCAAAGGACTGTATTGTTCAATTTTCCTGGAAACCAATATGTGTTAACATGATGTAAACGTTATTATTATACTCACCATATGATTTAGAGTAGTCTGCAACCAATTTTATGAGTGTGCTACCTATGCTCCAGATGTTAATTTCAGTGACATCACCTTTTCTGCACAGTGGAACATTAGGGTTTGCAGAAGTAAACAAAGTCAAAGACTGTTCCACAGTATAGAGCATCAGATAGGTTAGTGAATTCAGCTTGCATTGGTGTATTCCAGCTCAATGAGCTCTCTACATGCAATACCTAGACATTTGCAGATCACCTTGTGCAGTTATATACACAAACCTTTCACAAATTGCATTGAATACAAAGCAAAGCACACAACTCAATGAAGTGTACAGTTCAATTTTGCTGAAAACCAGTATGTGCTAACATGATGTAAACCTTATTATTATACTCACCATATGATTTAGAGTAGTCTGCAACCAATTTTATGAGTGTGCTACCTAAGCTCAAGATGTTACTTTCAGTAACATCAGCTTTTCTACACACTGGAACATAAGCGTTTGCTGAACTTAACCAAGTCAATGACAGTTCATCTGCAAAGGGTGCCAGATAGGTTACTGAATTCAGCTTGCATTGGTTTATTCCGTGGCATTGTGCACTCTACAAGCAATATCTGTACAGTTCCAGATCACCTTTTGTAGTTATATACATGACCTTATCACAAAATACAATGAATAGAAAGTTAAGCATTCAACTCAAAGGAGTGTATTGTTCAATCTTCCTGGAAACCAATATGTGTTAACATGATGTAAACCTTATTATTATACTCACCATAAGATTTAGAATAGTCTGCAACCAATTTTATGAGTGTGCTACCTAAGCTCAAGATGTTACTTTCAGTAACATCAGCTTTTCTACACACTGGAACATTAGCGTTTGCAGAAGTAAACCAAGTCAATGGCAGTTCATATGCAAAGGGTGCCAGATAGTTTACTGAATTCAACTTGTATTGGGGTATTCCATGGCATTGTGCACTCTACATGCAATATCTGTACAGTTCCAGATCACCTTGTGTAGTTATATACATGACCTTATCACAAAATACAATGAATAGAAAGTTAAGCATTCAACTCAAAGGACTGTATTGTTCAATCTTCCTGGAAACCAATATGTGTTAACATGATGTAAACCTTATTATTATACTCACCATACGATTTAGAATAGTCTGCAACCAATTTTATGAGTGTGCTACCTAAGCTCAAGATGTTACGTTCAGTAACATCAGCTTTTCTACACACTGGAACATTAGCGTTTGCAGAAGTAAACCAAGTCAATGGCAGTTCATATGCAAAGGGTGCCAGATAGGTTACTGAATTCAACTTGCATTGGGGTATTCCATGGCATTGTGCACTCTACATGCAATATCTGTACAGTTCCAGATCACCTTGTGTAGTTATATACATGACCTTATCACAAAATACAATGAATAGAAAGTAAAGCATTCAACTCAAAGGAGTGTATCGTTCAATTTTGCTGAAAACCAATATGTGCTAACATGATGTAAACCTTATTATTATGCTCACCATATGATTTAGAGTAGTCTGCAACCAATTTTATGAGTGTGCTACTTAAGCACCAGAAGTTACTTTCAGGAACATCAAGCTTTCTCCACACTGGAACATTAGCGTTTGCAGAAGTAAACAAAGTCAAAGACTGTTCCACAGTATAGAGCATCAGATAGGTTAGTGAATTCAGCTTGCATTGGTGTATTCCAGCTGAAGGGGCTCTCTACATGCAATACCTAGACATTTGCAGATCACCTTGTGCAGTTATATACACAAACCTATCACAAATTGCATTGAATACAAAGCAAAGCACACAACTCAATGAAGTGTACAGTTCAATTTTGCTGAAAACCAGTATGTGCTAACATGATGTAAACCTTATTATTATACTCACCATATGATTTAGAGTAGTCTGCAACCAATTTTATGAGTGTGCTACCTAAGCTCAAGATGTTACTTTCAGTAACATCAGCTTTTCTACACACTGGAACATAAGCGTTTGCTGAACTTAACCAAGTCAATGACAGTTCATCTGCAAAGGGTGCCAGATAGGTTACTGAATTCAGCTTGCATTGGTTTATTCCATGGCATTGTGCACTCTACAAGCAATATCTGTACAGTTCCAGATCACCTTTTGTAGTTATATACATGACCTTATCACAAAATACAATGAATAGAAAGTTAAGCATTCAACTCAAAGGAGTGTATTGTTCAATCTTCCTGGAAACCAATATGTGTTAACATGATGTAAACGTTATTATTATACTCACCATATGATTTAGAGTAGTCTGCAACCAATTTTATGAGTGTGCTACCTATGCTCCAGATGTTATTTTCAGTGACATCACCTTTTCTGCACAGTGGAACATTAGGGTTTGCAGAAGTAAACAAAGTCCAAGACTGTTCCACAGTATAGAGCATCAGATAGGTTAGTGAATTCAGCTTGCATTGGTGTATTCCAGCTCAATGAGCTCTCTACATGCAATACCTAGACATTTGCAGATCACCTTGTGCAGTTATATACACAAACCTATCACAAATTGCATTGAATACAAAGCAAAGCACCCAACTCAATGAAGTGTCCAGTTCAATTTTGCTGAAAACCAGTATGTGCTAACATGATGTAAAACTTATTATTATACTCACCATATGATTTAGAGAAGTCTGCAACCAATTTTATGAGTGTGCTACCTATGCTCCAGATGTTAATTTCAGTAACATCACCTTTTCTTCACAGTGGAACATTAGGGTTTGCAGCACAAAACCAAGTCAATGCCTGTTCCACAGGAAAGCGTACCAGGTAGGTTACTGAATTCAGCTTTGATTGGTTTATTCCATAGTATTCAGCACTCTACATGCAATATCTATACAGTTCCAGATCACCTTGTGTAGTTATATACATGACCTTATCACAAAATACAATGAATAGAAAGTAAAGCATTCAACTCAAAGGAGTGTATCGTTCAATTTTGCTGAAAACCAATATGTGCTAACATGATGTAAACCTTATTATTATGCTCACCATATGATTTAGAGTAGTCTGCAACCAATTTTATGAGTGTGCTACTTAAGCACCAGAAGTTACTTTCAGGAACATCAAGCTTTCTCCACACTGGAACATTAGCGTTTGCAGAAGTAAACAAAGTCAAAGACTGTTCCACAGTATAGAGCATCAGATAGGTTAGTGAATTCAGCTTGCATTGGTGTATTCCAGCTGAATGAGCTCTCTACATGCAATACCTAGACATTTGCAGATCACCTTGTGCAGTTATATACACAAATCTATCACAAATTGCATTGAATACAAAGCAAAGCACACAACTCAATGAAGTGTACAGTTCAATTTTGCTGAAAACCAGTATGTGCTAACATGATGTAAACCTTATTATTATACTCACCATATGATTTAGAGTAGTCTGCAACCAATTTTATGAGTGTGCTACCTAAGCTCAAGATGTTACTTTCAGTAACATCAGCTTTTCTACACACTGGAACATAAGCGTTTGCTGAACTTAACCAAATCAATGACAGTTCATCTGCAAAGGGTGCCAGATAGGTTACTGAATTCAGCTTGCATTGGTTTATTCCGTGGCATTGTGCACTCTACAAGCAATATCTGTACAGTTCCAGATCACCTTTTGTAGTTATATACATGACCTTATCACAAAATACAATGAATAGAAAGTTAAGCATTCAACTCAAAGGAGTGTATTGTTCAATCTTCCTGGAAACCAATATGTGTTAACATGATGTAAACCTTATTATTATACTCACCATAAGATTTAGAATAGTCTGCAACCAATTTTATGAGTGTGCTACCTAAGCTCAAGATGTTACTTTCAGTAACATCAGCTTTTCTACACACTGGAACATTAGCGTTTGCAGAAGTAAACCAAGTCAATGGCAGTTCATATGCAAAGGGTGCCAGATAGTTTACTGAATTCAACTTGCATTGGGGTATTCCATGGCATTGTGCACTCTACATGCAATATCTGTACAGTTCCAGATCACCTTGTGTAGTTATATACATGACCTTATCACAAAATACAATGAATAGAAAGTTAAGCATTCAACTCAAAGGACTGTATTGTTCAATCTTCCTGGAAACCAATATGTGTTAACATGATGTAAACCTTATTATTATACTCACCATACGATTTAGAATAGTCTGCAACCAATTGTATGAGTGTGCTACCTAAGCTCAAGATGTTACGTTCAGTAACATCAGCTTTTCTACACACTGGAACATTAGCGTTTGCAGAAGTAAACCAAGTCAATGGCAGTTCATATGCAAAGGGTGCCAGATAGGTTACTGAATTCAACTTGCATTGGGGTATTCCATGGCATTGTGCACTCTACATGCAATATCTGTACAGTTCCAGATCACCTTGTGTAGTTATATACATGACATCACAAAATACAATGAATTGAAAGTTAAGCATTCAACTCAAAGGAGTGCATTGTTCAATTTCGCTGGAAACCAATATGTGCTAACATGATGTAAACCTTATTATTATGCTCACCATATGATTTAGAGTAGTCTGCAACCAATTTTATGAGTGTGCTACTTAAGCACCAGAAGTTACTTTCAGGAACATCAAGCTTTCTCCACACTGTAACATTAGCGTTTGCAGAAGTAAACAAAGTCAAAGACTGTTCCACAGTATAGAGCATCAGATAGGTTAGTGAATTCAGCTTGCATTGGTGTATTCCAGCTGAATGAGCTCTCTACATGCAATACCTAGACATTTGCAGATCACCTTGTGCAGTTATATACACAAACCTATCACAAATTGCATTGAATACAAAGCAAAGCACACAACTCAATGATGTGTACAGTTCAATTTTGCTGAAAACCAGTATGTGCTAACATGATGTAAACCTTATTATTATACTCACCATATGATTTAGAGTAGTCTGCAACCAATTTTATGAGTGTGCTACCTAAGCTCAAGATGTTACTTTCAGTAACATCAGCTTTTCTACACACTGGAACATAAGCGTTTGCTGAACTTAACCAAGTCAATGACAGTTCATCTGCAAAGGGTGCCAGATAGGTTACTGAATTCAACATGGATTGGGGTATTCCATGGCATTGTGCACTCTACATGCAATATCTGTACAGTTCCAGATCACCTTGTGTAGTTATATACATGACCATATCACAAAATACAATGAATAGAAAGTTAAGCATTCAACTCAAAGGAGTGTATTGTTCAATCTTCCTGGAAACCAATATGTGTACACATGATGTAAACCTTATTATTATACCCAGCATACGATTTAGAATAGTCTGCAACCAATTTTATGAGTGTGCAACCTAAGCTCCAGATGTTAATTTCAGTGATATCACCTTTTCTGCACAGTGGAACATTAGGGTTTGCAGAAGTAAACAAAGTCAAAGACTGTTCCACAGTATAGAGCATCAGATAGGTTAGTGAATTCAGCTTGCATTGGTGTATTCCAGCTCAATGAGCTCTCTACATGCAATACCTAGACAGTTGCAGATCACCTAGTGCAGTTATATACACAAACCTGTCACAAATTGCATTGAATACAAAGCAAAGCACCCAACTCAATGAAGTGTCCAGTTCAATTTTGCTGAAAACCAGTATGTGCTAACCTGATGTAAACCTTATTATTATACTCACCATATGATTTAGAGTAGTCTGCAACCAATTTTATGAGTGTGCTACCTAAGCTCAATATGTTACTTTCAGTAACATCACCTTTTCTACACACTGGAACATTAGCGTTTGCAGAACTAAACCAAGTCATTGACAGTTCATCTGCAAAGAGTGCCAGATAGGTTACTGAATTCAGCTTGCATTGGTTTATTCCATGGCATTGTGCACTCTACATGCAATATCTATACAGTTCCAGATCACCTTGTGTAGTTATATACATGACCTTATCACAAAATACAATGAATAGAAAGTAAAGCATTCAACTCAAAGGAGTGTATCGTTCAATTTTGCTGAAAACCAATATGTGCTAACATGATGTAAACCTTATTATTATGCTCACCATATGATTTAGAGTAGTCTGCAACCAATTTTATGAGTGTGCTACTTAAGCACCAGAAGTTACTTTCAGGAACATCAAGCTTTCTCCACACTGGAACATTAGCGTTTGCAGAAGTAAACAAAGTCAAAGACTGTTCCACAGTATAGAGCATCAGATAGGTTAGTGAATTCAGCTTGCATTGGTGTATTCCAGCTGAAGGAGCTCTCTACATGCAATACCTAGACATTTGCAGATCACCTTGTGCAGTTATATACACAAACCTATCACAAATTGCATTGAATACAAAGCAAAGCACACAACTCAATGAAGTGTACAGTTCAATTTTGCTGAAAACCAGTATGTGCTAACATGATGTAAACCTTATTATTATACTCACCATATGATTTAGAGTAGTCTGCAACCAATTTTATGAGTGTGCTACCTAAGCTCAAGATGTTACTTTCAGTAACATCAGCTTTTCTACACACTGGAACATAAGCGTTTGCTGAACTTAACCAAGTCAATGACAGTTCATCTGCAAAGGGTGCCAGATAGGTTACTGAATTCAGCTTGCATTGGTTTATTCCGTGGCATTGTGCACTCTACAAGCAATATCTGTACAGTTCCAGATCACCTTTTGTAGTTATATACATGACCTTATCACAAAATACAATGAATAGAAAGTTAAGCATTCAACTCAAAGGAGTGTATTGTTCAATCTTCCTGGAAACCAATATGTGTTAACATGATGTAAACCTTATTATTATACTCACCATAAGATTTAGAATAGTCTGCAACCAATTTTATGAGTGTGCTACCTAAGCTCAAGATGTTACTTTCAGTAACATCAGCTTTTCTACACACTGGAACATTAGCGTTTGCAGAAGTAAACCAAGTCAATGGCAGTTCATATGCAAAGGGTGCCAGATAGTTTACTGAATTCAACTTGCATTGGGGTAATCCATGGCATTGTGCACTCTACATGCAATATCTGTACAGTTCCAGATCACCTTGTGTAGTTATATACATGACCTTATCACAAAATACAATGAATAGAAAGTTAAGCATTCAACTCAAAGGACTGTATTGTTCAATCTTCCTGGAAACCAATATGTGTTAACATGATGTAAACCTTATTATTATACTCACCATACGATTTAGAATAGTCTGCAACCAATTGTATGAGTGTGCTACCTAAGCTCAAGATGTTACGTTCAGTAACATCAGCTTTTCTACACACTGGAACATTAGCGTTTGCAGAAGTAAACCAAGTCAATGGCAGTTCATATGCAAAGGGTGCCAGATAGGTTACTGAATTCAACTTGCACTGGGGTATTCCATGGCATTGTGCACTCTACATGCAATATCTGTACAGTTCCAGATCACCTTGTGTAGTTATATACATGACATCACAAAATACAATGAATTGAAAGTTAAGCATTCAACTCAAAGGAGTGCATTGTTCAATTTCGCTGGAAACCAATATGTGCTAACATGATGTAAACCTTATTATTATGCTCACCATATGATTTAGAGTAGTCTGCAACCAATTTTATGAGTGTGCTACTTAAGCACCAGAAGTTACTTTCAGGAACATCAAGCTTTCTCCACACTGTAACATTAGCGTTTGCAGAAGTAAACAAAGTCAAAGACTGTTCCACAGTATAGAGCATCAGATAGGTTAGTGAATTCAGCTTGCATTGGTGTATTCCAGCTGAATGAGCTCTCTACATGCAATACCTAGACATTTGCAGATCACCTTGTGCAGTTATATACACAAACCTATCACAAATTGCATTGAATACAAAGCAAAGCACACAACTCAATGATGTGTACAGTTCAATTTTGCTGAAAACCAGTATGTGCTAACATGATGTAAACCTTATTATTATACTCACCATATGATTTAGAGTAGTCTGCAACCAATTTTATGAGTGTGCTACCTAAGCTCAAGATGTTACTTTCAGTAACATCAGCTTTTCTACACACTGGAACATAAGCGTTTGCTGAACTTAACCAAGTCAATGACAGTTCATCTGCAAAGGGTGCCAGATAGGTTACTGAATTCAACATGCATTGGGGTATTCCATGGCATTGTGCACTCTACATGCAATATCTGTACAGTTCCAGATCACCTTGTGTAGTTATATACATGACCATATCACAAAATACAATGAATAGAAAGTTAAGCATTCAACTCAAAGGAGTGTATTGTTCAATCTTCCTGGAAACCAATATGTGTACACATGATGTAAACCTTATTATTATACCCAGCATACGATTTAGAATAGTCTGCAACCAATTTTATGAGTGTGCTACCTAAGCTCCAGATGTTAATTTCAGTGATATCACCTTTTCTGCACAGTGGAACATTAGGGTTTGCAGAAGTAAACAAAGTCAAAGACTGTTCCACAGTATAGAGCATCAGATAGGTTAGTGAATTCAGCTTGCATTGGTGTATTCCAGCTCAATGAGCTCTCTACATGCAATACCTAGACAGTTGCAGATCACCTAGTGCAGTTATATACACAAACCTATCACAAATTGCATTGAATACAAAGCAAAGCACCCAACTCAATGAAGTGTCCAGTTCAATTTTGCTGAAAACCAGTATGTGCTAACCTGATGTAAACCTTATTATTATACTCACCATATGATTTAGAGTAGTCTGCAACCAATTTTATGAGTGTGCTACCTAAGCTCAATATGTTACTTTCAGTAACATCACCTTTTCTACACACTGGAACATTAGCGTTTGCAGAACTAAACCAAGTCATTGACAGTTCATCTGCAAAGAGTGCCAGATAGGTTACTGAATTCAGCTTGCATTGGTTTATTCCATGGCATTGTGCACTCTACATGCAATATCTATACAGTTCCAGATCACCTTGTGTAGTTATATACATGACCTTATCACAAAATACAATGAATAGAAAGTAAAGCATTCAACTCAAAGGAGTGTATCGTTCAATTTTGCTGAAAACCAATATGTGCTAACATGATGTAAACCTTATTATTATGCTCACCATATGATTTAGAGTAGTCTGCAACCAATTTTATGAGTGTGCTACTTAAGCACCAGAAGTTACTTTCAGGAACATCAAGCTTTCTCCACACTGGAACATTAGCGTTTGCAGAAGTAAACAAAGTCAAAGACTGTTCCACAGTATAGAGCATCAGATAGGTTAGTGAATTCAGCTTGCATTGGTGTATTCCAGCTGAAGGAGCTCTCTACATGCAATACCTAGACATTTGCAGATCACCTTGTGCAGTTATATACACAAACCTATCACAAATTGCATTGAATACAAAGCAAAGCACACAACTCAATGAAGTGTACAGTTCAATTTTGCTGAAAACCAGTATGTGCTAACATGATGTAAACCTTATTATTATACTCACCATATGATTTAGAGTAGTCTGCAACCAATTTTATGAGTGTGCTACCTAAGCTCAAGATGTTACTTTCAGTAACATCAGCTTTTCTACACACTGGAACATAAGCGTTTGCTGAACTTAACCAAGTCAATGACAGTTCATCTGCAAAGGGTGCCAGATAGGTTACTGAATTCAGCTTGCATTGGTTTATTCCGTGGCATTGTGCACTCTACAAGCAATATCTGTACAGTTCCAGATCACCTTTTGTAGTTATATACATGACCTTATCACAAAATACAATGAATAGAAAGTTAAGCATTCAACTCAAAGGAGTGTATTGTTCAATCTTCCTGGAAACCAATATGTGTTAACATGATGTAAACCTTATTATTATACTCACCATATGATTTAGAGTAGTCTGCAACCAATTTTATGAGTGTGCTACCTATGCTCCAGATGTTAATTTCAGTGACATCACCTTTTCTGCACAGTGGAACATTAGGGTTTGCAGAAGTAAACAAAGTCCAAGACTGTTGCACAGTATAGAGCATCAGATAGGTTAGTGAATTCAGCTTGCATTGGTGTATTCCAGCTCAATGAGCTCTCTACATGCAATACCTAGACATTTGCAGATCACCTTGTGCAGTTATATACACAAACCTATCACAAATTGCATTGAATACAAAGCAAAGCACCCAACTCAATGAAGTGTCCAGTTCAATTTTGCTGAAAACCAGTATGTGCTAACATGATGTAAAACTTATTATTATACTCACCATATGATTTAGAGAAGTCTGCAACCAATTTTATGAGTGTGCTACCTATGCTCCAGATGTTAATTTCAGTAACATCACCTTTTCTTCACAGTGGAACATTAGGGTTTGCAGCACAAAACCAAGTCAATGGTTGTTCCACAGGAAAGCGTACCAGGTAGGTTACTGAATTCAGCTTTGATTGGTTTATTCCATAGTATTCAGCACTCTACATGCAATATCTATACAGTTCCAGATCACCTTGTGTAGTTATATACATGACCTTATCACAAAATACAATGAATAGAAAGTAAAGCATTCAACTCAAAGGAGTGTATCGTTCAATTTTGCTGAAAACCAATATGTGCTAACATGATGTAAACCTTATTATTATGCTCACCATATGATTTAGAGTAGTCTGCAACCAATTTTATGAGTGTGCTACTTAAGCACCAGAAGTTACTTTCAGGAACATCAAGCTTTCTCCACACTGGAACATTAGCGTTTGCAGAAGTAAACAAAGTCAAAGACTGTTCCACAGTATAGAGCATCAGATAGGTTAGTGAATTCAGCTTGCATTGGTGTATTCCAGCTGAATGAGCTCTCTACATGCAATACCTAGACATTTGCAGATCACCTTGTGCAGTTATATACACAAACCTATCACAAATTGCATTGAATACAAAGCAAAGCACACAACTCAATGAAGTGTACAGTTCAATTTTGCTGAAAACCAGTATGTGCTAACATGATGTAAACCTTATTATTATACTCACCATATGATTTAGAGTAGTCTGCAACCAATTTTATGAGTGTGCTACCTAAGCTCAAGATGTTACTTTCAGTAACATCAGCTTTTCTACACACTGGAACATAAGCGTTTGCTGAACTTAACCAAGTCAATGACATTTCATCTGCAAAGGGTGCCAGATAGGTTACTGAATTCAGCTTGCATTGGTTTATTCCGTGGCATTGTGCACTCTACAAGCAATATCTGTACAGTTCCAGATCACCTTTTGTAGTTATATACATGACCTTATCACAAAATACAATGAATAGAAAGTTAAGCATTCAACTCAAAGGAGTGTATTGTTCAATCTTCCTGGAAACCAATATGTGTTAACATGATGTAAACCTTATTATTATACTCACCATACGATTTAGAATAGTCTGCAACCAATTTTATGAGTGTGCTACCTAAGCTCCAGATGTTAATTTCAGTGATATCACCTTTTCTGCACAGTGGAACATTAGGGTTTGCAGAAGTAAACAAAGTCAAAGACTGTTGCACAGTATAGAGCATCAGATAGGTTAGTGAATTCAGCTTGCATTGGTGTATTCCAGCTCAATGAGCTCTCTACATGCAATACCTAGACAGTTGCAGATCACCTAGTGCAGTTATATACACAAACCTATCACAAATTGCATTGAATACAAAGCAAAGCACCCAACTCAATGAAGTGTCCAGTTCAATTTTGCTGAAAACCAGTATGTGCGAACATGATGTAAACCTTATTATTATACTCACCATATGATTTAGAGTAGTCTGCAACCAATTTTATGAGTGTGCTACCTAAGATCAAGATGTTACTTTCAGTAACATCACCTTTTCTACACACTGGAACATCAGCGTTTGCAGAACTAAACCAAGTCATTGACAGTTCATCTGCAAAGGGTGCCAGATAGGTTACTGAATTCAGCTTGCATTGGTTTATTCCATGGCATTGTGCACTCTACATGCAATATCTGTACAGTTCCAGATCACCTTGTGTAGTTATATACATGACCTTATCACAAAATACAATGAATAGAAAGTTAAGCATTCAACTCAAAGGACTGTATTGTTCAATTTTCCTGGAAACCAATATGTGTTAACATGATGTAAACGTTATTATTATACTCACCATATGATTTAGAGTAGTCTGCAAAAAATTTTATGAGTGTGCTACCTATGCTCCAGATGTTAATTTCAGTGACATCACCTTTTCTGCACAGTGGAACATTAGGGTTTGCAGAAGTAAACAAAGTCCAAGACTGTTCCACAGTATAGAGCATCAGATAGGTTAGTGAATTCAGCTTGCATTGGTGTATTCCAGCTCAATGAGCTCTCTACATGCAATACCTAGACATTTGCAGATCACCTTGTGCAGTTATATACACAAACCTGTCACAAATTGCATTGAATACAAAGCAAAGCACCCAACTCAATGAAGTGTCCAGTTCAATTTTGCTGAAAACCAGTATGTGCTAACATGATGTAAACCTTATTATTATACTCACCATATGATTTAGAGTAGTCTGCAACCAATTTTATGAGTGTGCTACCTAAGCTCAATATGTTACTTTCAGTAACATCACCTTTTCTTCACAGTGGAACATTAGGGTTTGCAGCACAAAACCAAGTCAATGCCTGTTCCACAGGAAGGCGTACCAGGTAGGTTACTGAATTCAGCTTTGATTGGTTTATTCCATAGTATTCAGCACTCTACATGCAATATCTATACAGTTCCAGATCACCTTGTGTAGTTATATACATGAACTTATCACAAAATACAATGAATAGAAAGTAAAGCATTCAACTCAAAGGAGTGTATCGTTCAATTTTGCTGAAAACCAATATGTGCTAACATGATGTAAACCTTATTATTATGCTCACCATATGATTTAGAGTAGTCTGCAACCAATTTTATGAGTGTGCTACTTAAGCACCAGAAGTTACTTTCAGGAACATCAAGCTTTCTCCACACTGTAACATTAGCGTTTGCAGAAGTAAACAAAGTCAAAGACTGTTCCACAGTATAGAGCATCAGATAGGTTAGTGAATTCAGCTTGCATTGGTGTATTCCAGCTGAATGAGCTCTCTACATGCAATACCTAGACATTTGCAGATCACCTTGTGCAGTTATATACACAAACCTATCACAAATTGCATTGAATACAAAGCAAAGCACACAACTCAATGAAGTGTACAGTTCAATTTTGCTGAAAACCAGTATGTGCTAACATGATGTAAACCTTATTATTATACTCACCATATGATTTAGAGTAGTCTGCAACCAATTTTATGAGTGTGCTACCTAAGCTCAAGACGTTACTTTCAGTAACATCAGCTTTTCTACACACTGGAACATAAGCGTTTGCTGAACTTAACCAAGTCAATGACAGTTCATCTGCAAAGGGTGCCAGATAGGTTACTGAATTCAGCTTGCATTGGTTTATTCCATGGCATTGTGCACTCTACAAGCAATATCTGTACAGTTCCAGATCACCTTTTGTAGTTATATACATGACCTTATCACAAAATACAATGAATAGAAAGTTAAGCATTCAACTCAAAGGAGTGTATTGTTCAATCTTCCTGGAAACCAATATGTGTTAACATGATGTAAACCTTATTATTATACTCACCATACGATTTAGAATAGTCTGCAACCAATTTTATGAGTGTGCTACCTAAGCTCAAGATGTTACGTTCAGTAACATCAGCTTTTCTACACACTGGAACATTAGCGTTTGCAGAAGTAAACCAAGTCAATGGCAGTTCATATGCAAAGGGTGCCAGATAGGTTACTGAATTCAACATGCATTGGGGTATTCCATGGCATTGTGCACTCTACATGCAATATCTGTACAGTTCCAGATCAGCTTGTGTAGTTATATACCTGACCTTATCACAAAATACAATGAATAGAAAGTTAAGCATTCAACTCAAAGGACTGTATTGTTCAATTTTCCTGGAAACCAATATGTGTTAACATGATGTAAACGTTATTATTATACTCACCATATGATTTAGAGTAGTCTGCAACCAATTTTATGAGTGTGCTACCTAAGCTCAAGATGTTACTTTCAGTAACATCAGCTTTTCTACACACTGGAACATAAGCGTTTGCTGAACTTAACCAAGTCAATGACAGTTCATCTGCAAAGGGTGCCAGATAGGTTACTGAATTCAACATGCATTGGGGTATTCCATGGCATTGTGCTCTCTACATGCAATATCTGTACAGTTCCAGATCACCTTGTGTAGTTATATACATGACCATATCACAAAATACAATGAATAGAAAGTTAAGCATTCAACTCAAAGGAGTGTATTGTTCAATCTTCCTGGAAACCAATATGTGTACACATGATGTAAACCTTATTATTATACCCAGCATACGATTTAGAATAGTCTGCAACCAATTTTATGAGTGTGCTACCTAAGCTCCAGATGTTAATTTCAGTGATATCACCTTTTCTGCACAGTGGAACATTAGGGTTTGCAGAAGTAAACAAAGTCAAAGACTGTTCCACAGTATAGAGCATCAGATAGGTTAGTAAATTCAGCTTGCATTGGTGTATTCCAGCTCAATGAGCTCTCTACATGCAATACCTAGACAGTTGCAGATCACCTAGTGCAGTTATATACACAAACCTATCACAAATTGCATTGAATACAAAGCAAAGCACCCAACTCAATGAAGTGTCCAGTTCAATTTTGCTGAAAACCAGTATGTGCTAACCTGATGTAAACCTTATTATTATACTCACCATATGATTTAGAGTAGTCTGCAACCAATTTTATGAGTGTGCTACCTAAGCTCAATATGTTACTTTCAGTAACATCACCTTTTCTACACACTGGAACATTAGCGTTTGCAGAACTAAACCAAGTCATTGACAGTTCATCTGCAAAGAGTGCCAGATAGGTTACTGAATTCAGCTTGCATTGGTTTATTCCATGGCATTGTGCACTCTACATGCAATATCTATACAGTTCCAGATCACCTTGTGTAGTTATATACATGACCTTATCACAAAATACAATGAATAGAAAGTAAAGCATTCAACTCAAAGGAGTGTATCGTTCAATTTTGCTGAAAACCAATATGTGCTAACATGATGTAAACCTTATTATTATGCTCACCATATGATTTAGAGTAGTCTGCAACCAATTTTATGAGTGTGCTACTTAAGCACCAGAAGTTACTTTCAGGAACATCAAGCTTTCTCCACACTGGAACATTAGCGTTTGCAGAAGTAAACAAAGTCAAAGACTGTTCCACAGTATAGAGCATCAGATAGGTTAGTGAATTCAGCTTGCATTGGTGTATTCCAGCTGAAGGGGCTCTCTACATGCAATACCTAGACATTTGCAGATCACCTTGTGCAGTTATATACACAAACCTATCACAAATTGCATTGAATACAAAGCAAAGCACACAACTCAATGAAGTGTACAGTTCAATTTTGCTGAAAACCAGTATGTGCTAACATGATGTAAACCTTATTATTATACTCACCATATGATTTAGAGTAGTCTGCAACCAATTTTATGAGTGTGCTACCTAAGCTCAAGATGTTACTTTCAGTAACATCAGCTTTTCTACACACTGGAACATAAGCGTTTGCTGAACTTAACCAAGTCAATGACAGTTCATCTGCAAAGGGTGCCAGATAGGTTACTGAATTCAGCTTGCATTGGTTTATTCCATGGCATTGTGCACTCTACAAGCAATATCTGTACAGTTCCAGATCACCTTTTGTAGTTATATACATGACCTTATCACAAAATACAATGAATAGAAAGTTAAGCATTCAACTCAAAGGAGTGTATTGTTCAATCTTCCTGGAAACCAATATGTGTTAACATGATGTAAACGTTATTATTATACTCACCATATGATTTAGAGTAGTCTGCAACCAATTTTATGAGTGTGCTACCTATGCTCCAGATGTTATTTTCAGTGACATCACCTTTTCTGCACAGTGGAACATTAGGGTTTGCAGAAGTAAACAAAGTCCAAGACTGTTCCACAGTATAGAGCATCAGATAGGTTAGTGAATTCAGCTTGCATTGGTGTATTCCAGCTCAATGAGCTCTCTACATGCAATACCTAGACATTTGCAGATCACCTTGTGCAGTTATATACACAAACCTATCACAAATTGCATTGAATACAAAGCAAAGCACCCAACTCAATGAAGTGTCCAGTTCAATTTTGCTGAAAACCAGTATGTGCTAACATGATGTAAAACTTATTATTATACTCACCATATGATTTAGAGAAGTCTGCAACCAATTTTATGAGTGTGCTACCTATGCTCCAGATGTTAATTTCAGTAACATCACCTTTTCTTCACAGTGGAACATTAGGGTTTGCAGCACAAAACCAAGTCAATGCCTGTTCCACAGGAAAGCGTACCAGGTAGGTTACTGAATTCAGCTTTGATTGGTTTATTCCATAGTATTCAGCACTCTACATGCAATATCTATACAGTTCCAGATCACCTTGTGTAGTTATATACATGACCTTATCACAAAATACAATGAATAGAAAGTAAAGCATTCAACTCAAAGGAGTGTATCGTTCAATTTTGCTGAAAACCAATATGTGCTAACATGATGTAAACCTTATTATTATGCTCACCATATGATTTAGAGTAGTCTGCAACCAATTTTATGAGTGTGCTACTTAAGCACCAGAAGTTACTTTCAGGAACATCAAGCTTTCTCCACACTGGAACATTAGCGTTTGCAGAAGTAAACAAAGTCAAAGACTGTTCCACAGTATAGAGCATCAGATAGGTTAGTGAATTCAGCTTGCATTGGTGTATTCCAGCTGAATGAGCTCTCTACATGCAATACCTAGACATTTGCAGATCACCTTGTGCAGTTATATACACAAACCTATCACAAATTGCATTGAATACAAAGCAAAGCACACAACTCAATGAAGTGTACAGTTCAATTTTGCTGAAAACCAGTATGTGCTAACATGATGTAAACCTTATTATTATACTCACCATATGATTTAGAGTAGTCTGCAACCAATTTTATGAGTGTGCTACCTAAGCTCAAGATGTTACTTTCAGTAACATCAGCTTTTCTACACACTGGAACATAAGCGTTTGCTGAACTTAACCAAGTCAATGACAGTTCATCTGCAAAGGGTGCCAGATAGGTTACTGAATTCAGCTTGCATTGGTTTATTCCGTGGCATTGTGCACTCTACAAGCAATATCTGTACAGTTCCAGATCACCTTTTGTAGTTATATACATGACCTTATCACAAAATACAATGAATAGAAAGTTAAGCATTCAACTCAAAGGAGTGTATTGTTCAATCTTCCTGGAAACCAATATGTGTTAACATGATGTAAACCTTATTATTATACTCACCATACGATTTAGAATAGTCTGCAACCAATTGTATGAGTGTGCTACCTAAGCTCAAGATGTTACGTTCAGTAACATCAGCTTTTCTACACACTGGAACATTAGCGTTTGCAGAAGTAAACCAAGTCAATGGCAGTTCATCTGCAAAGGGTGCCAGATAGGTTACTGAATTCAACTTGCATTGGGGTATTCCATGGCATTGTGCACTCTACATGCAATATCTGTACAGTTCCAGATCACCTTGTGTAGTTATATACATGACATCACAAAATACAATGAATTGAAAGTTAAGCATTCAACTCAAAGGAGTGCATTGTTCAATTTCGCTGGAAACCAATATGTGCTAACATGATGTAAACCTTATTATTATGCTCACCATATGATTTAGAGTAGTCTGCAACCAATTTTATGAGTGTGCTACTTAAGCACCAGAAGTTACTTTCAGGAACATCAAGCTTTCTCCACACTGTAACATTAGCGTTTGCAGAAGTAAACAAAGTCAAAGACTGTTCCACAGTATAGAGCATCAGATAGGTTAGTGAATTCAGCTTGCATTGGTGTATTCCAGCTGAATGAGCTCTCTACATGCAATACCTAGACATTTGCAGATCACCTTGTGCAGTTATATACACAAACCTATCACAAATTGCATTGAATACAAAGCAAAGCACACAACTCAATGATGTGTACAGTTCAATTTTGCTGAAAACCAGTATGTGCTAACATGATGTAAACCTTATTATTATACTCACCATATGATTTAGAGTAGTCTGCAACCAATTTTATGAGTGTGCTACCTAAGCTCAAGATGTTACTTTCAGTAACATCAGCTTTTCTACACACTGGAACATAAGCGTTTGCTGAACTTAACCAAGTCAATGACAGTTCATCTGCAAAGGGTGCCAGATAGGTTACTGAATTCAACATGCATTGGGGTATTCCATGGCATTGTGCACTCTACATGCAATATCTGTACAGTTCCAGATCACCTTGTGTAGTTATATACATGACCATATCACAAAATACAATGAATAGAAAGTTAAGCATTCAACTCAAAGGAGTGTATTGTTCAATCTTCCTGGAAACCAATATGTGTACACATGATGTAAACCTTATTATTATACCCAGCATACGATTTAGAATAGTCTGCAACCAATTTTATGAGTGTGCTACCTAAGCTCCAGATGTTAATTTCAGTGATATCACCTTTTCTGCACAGTGGAACATTAGGGTTTGCAGAAGTAAACAAAGTCAAAGACTGTTCCACAGTATAGAGCATCAGATAGGTTAGTGAATTCAGCTTGCATTGGTGTATTCCAGCTCAATGAGCTCTCTACATGCAATACCTAGACAGTTGCAGATCACCTAGTGCAGTTATATACACAAACCTATCACAAATTGCATTGAATACAAAGCAAAGCACCCAACTCAATGAAGTGTCCAGTTCAATTTTGCTGAAAACCAGTATGTGCTAACCTGATGTAAACCTTATTATTATACTCACCATATGATTTAGAGTAGTCTGCAACCAATTTTATGAGTGTGCTACCTAAGCTCAATATGTTACTTTCAGTAACATCACCTTTTCTACACACTGGAACATTAGCGTTTGCAGAACTAAACCAAGTCATTGACAGTTCATCTGCAAAGAGTGCCAGATAGGTTACTGAATTCAGCTTGCATTGGTTTATTCCATGGCATTGTGCACTCTACATGCAATATCTATACAGTTCCAGATCACCTTGTGTAGTTATATACATGACCTTATCACAAAATACAATGAATAGAAAGTAAAGCATTCAACTCAAAGGAGTGTATCGTTCAATTTTGCTGAAAACCAATATGTGCTAACATGATGTAAACCTTATTATTATGCTCACCATATGATTTAGAGTAGTCTGCAACCAATTTTATGAGTGTGCTACTTAAGCACCAGAAGTTACTTTCAGGAACATCAAGCTTTCTCCACACTGGAACATTAGGGTTTGCAGAAGTAAACAAAGTGAAAGACTGTTCCACAGTATAGAGCATCAGATAGGTTAGTGAATTCAGCTTGCATTGGTGTATTCCAGCTCAATGGGCTCTCTACATGCAATACCTAGACATTTGCAGATCACCTTGTGCAGTTATATACACAAACCTATCACAAATTGCATTGAATACAAAGCAAAGCACACAACTCAATGAAGTGTACAGTTCAATTTTGCTGAAAACCAGTATGTGCTAACATGATGTAAACCTTATTATTATACTCACC
Source organism: Hypanus sabinus (assembly GCF_030144855.1). Classification (NCBI taxonomy): domain Eukaryota; kingdom Metazoa; phylum Chordata; class Chondrichthyes; order Myliobatiformes; family Dasyatidae; genus Hypanus; species Hypanus sabinus. The sequence goes on along the minus strand of NC_082738.1, from coordinate 60,859,773 downwards.
ATATGATTTAGAGTAGTCTGCAACCAATTTTATGAGTGTGCTACCTAAGCTCAAGATGTTACTTTCAGTAACATCAGCTTTTCTACACACTGGAACATAAGCGTTTGCTGAACTTAACCAAGTCAATGACAGTTCATCTGCAAAGGGTGCCAGATAGGTTACTGAATTCAGCTTGCATTGGTTTATTCCATGGCATTGTGCACTCTACAAGCAATATCTGTACAGTTCCAGATCACCTTTTGTAGTTATATACATGACCTTATCACAAAATACAATGAATAGAAAGTTAAGCATTCAACTCAAAGGAGTGTATTGTTCAATCTTCCTGGAAACCAATATGTGTTAACATGATGTAAACGTTATTATTATACTCACCATATGATTTAGAGTAGTCTGCAACCAATTTTATGAGTGTGCTACCTATGCTCCAGATGTTAATTTCAGTGACATCACCTTTTCTGCACAGTGGAACATTAGGGTTTGCAGAAGTAAACAAAGTCCAAGACTGTTCCACAGTATAGAGCATCAGATAGGTTAGTGAATTCAGCTTGCATTGGTGTATTCCAGCTCAATGAGCTCTCTACATGCAATACCTAGACATTTGCAGATCACCTTGTGCAGTTATATACACAAACCTATCACAAATTGCATTGAATACAAAGCAAAGCACCCAACTCAATGAAGTGTCCAGTTCAATTTTGCTGAAAACCAGTATGTGCTAACATGATGTAAAACTTATTATTATACTCACCATATGATTTAGAGAAGTCTGCAACCAATTTTATGAGTGTGCTACCTATGCTCCAGATGTTAATTTCAGTAACATCACCTTTTCTTCACAGTGGAACATTAGGGTTTGCAGCACAAAACCAAGTCAATGCCTGTTCCACAGGAAAGCGTACCAGGTAGGTTACTGAATTCAGCTTTGATTGGTTTATTCCATAGTATTCAGCACTCTACATGCAATATCTATACAGTTCCAGATCACCTTGTGTAGTTATATACATGACCTTATCACAAAATACAATGAATAGAAAGTAAAGCATTCAACTCAAAGGAGTGTATCGTTCAATTTTGCTGAAAACCAATATGTGCTAACATGATGTAAACCTTATTATTATGCTCACCATATGATTTAGAGTAGTCTGCAACCAATTTTATGAGTGTGCTACTTAAGCACCAGAAGTTACTTTCAGGAACATCAAGCTTTCTCCACACTGGAACATTAGCGTTTGCAGAAGTAAACAAAGTCAAAGACTGTTCCACAGTATAGAGCATCAGATAGGTTAGTGAATTCAGCTTGCATTGGTGTATTCCAGCTGAATGAGCTCTCTACATGCAATACCTAGACATTTGCAGATCACCTTGTGCAGTTATATACACAAACCTATCACAAATTGCATTGAATACAAAGCAAAGCACACAACTCAATGAAGTGTACAGTTCAATTTTGCTGAAAACCAGTATGTGCTAACATGATGTAAACCTTATTATTATACTCACCATATGATTTAGAGTAGTCTGCAACCAATTTTATGAGTGTGCTACCTAAGCTCAAGATGTTACTTTCAGTAACATCAGCTTTTCTACACACTGGAACATAAGCGTTTGCTGAACTTAACCAAGTCAATGACAGTTCATCTGCAAAGGGTGCCAGATAGGTTACTGAATTCAGCTTGCATTGGTTTATTCCGTAGCATTGTGCACTCTACAAGCAATATCTGTACAGTTCCAGATCACCTTTTGTAGTTATATACATGACCTTATCACAAAATACAATGAATAGAAAGTTAAGCATTCAACTCAAAGGAGTGTATTGTTCAATCTTCCTGGAAACCAATATGTGCTAACATGATGTAAACCTTATTATTATGCTCACCATATGATTTAGAGTAGTCTGCAACCAATTTTATGAGTGTGCTACTTAAGCACCAGAAGTTACTTTCAGGAACATCAAGCTTTCTCCACACTGTAACATTAGCGTTTGCAGAAGTAAACAAAGTCAAAGACTGTTCCACAGTATAGAGCATCAGATAGGTTAGTGAATTCAGCTTGCATTGGTGTATTCCAGCTGAATGAGCTCTCTACATGCAATACCTAGACATTTGCAGATCACCTTGTGCAGTTATATACACAAACCTATCACAAATTGCATTGAATACAAAGCAAAGCACACAACTCAATGATGTGTACAGTTCAATTTTGCTGAAAACCAGTATGTGCTAACATGATGTAAACCTTATTATTATACTCACCATATGATTTAGAGTAGTCTGCAACCAATTTTATGAGTGTGCTACCTAAGCTCAAGATGTTACTTTCAGTAACATCAGCTTTTCTACACACTGGAACATAAGCGTTTGCTGAACTTAACCAAGTCAATGACAGTTCATCTGCAAAGGGTGCCAGATAGGTTACTGAATTCAACATGCATTGGGGTATTCCATGGCATTGTGCACTCTACATGCAATATCTGTACAGTTCCAGATCACCTTGTGTAGTTATATACATGACCATATCACAAAATACAATGAATAGAAAGTTAAGCATTCAACTCAAAGGAGTGTATTGTTCAATCTTCCTGGAAACCAATATGTGTACACATGATGTAAACCTTATTATTATACCCAGCATACGATTTAGAATAGTCTGCAACCAATTTTATGAGTGTGCTACCTAAGCTCCAGATGTTAATTTCAGTGATATCACCTTTTCTGCACAGTGGAACATTAGGGTTTGCAGAAGTAAACAAAGTCAAAGACTGTTCCACAGTATAGAGCATCAGATAGGTTAGTGAATTCAGCTTGCATTGGTGTATTCCAGCTCAATGAGCTCTCTACATGCAATACCTAGACAGTTGCAGATCACCTAGTGCAGTTATAGACACAAACCTATCACAAATTGCATTGAATACAAAGCAAAGCACCCAACTCAATGAAGTGTCCAGTTCAATTTTGCTGAAAACCAGTATGTGCTAACATGATGTAAAACTTATTATTATACTCACCATATGATTTAGAGAAGTCTGCAACCAATTTTATGAGTGTGCTACCTATGCTCCAGATGTTAATTTCAGTAACATCACCTTTTCTTCACAGTGGAACATTAGGGTTTGCAGCACAAAACCAAGTCAATGCCTGTTCCACAGGAAAGCGTACCAGGTAGGTTACTGAATTCAGCTTTGATTGGTTTATTCCATAGTATTCAGCACTCTACATGCAATATCTATACAGTTCCAGATCACCTTGTGTAGTTATATACATGACCTTATCACAAAATACAATGAATAGAAAGTAAAGCATTCAACTCAAAGGAGTGTATCGTTCAATTTTGCTGAAAACCAATATGTGCTAACATGATGTAAACCTTATTATTATGCTCACCATATGATTTAGAGTAGTCTGCAACCAATTTTATGAGTGTGCTACTTAAGCACCAGAAGTTACTTTCAGGAACATCAAGCTTTCTCCACACTGGAACATTAGCGTTTGCAGAAGTAAACAAAGTCAAAGACTGTTCCACAGTATAGAGCATCAGATAGGTTAGTGAATTCAGCTTGCATTGGTGTATTCCAGCTGAATGAGCTCTCTACATGCAATACCTAGACATTTGCAGATCACCTTGTGCAGTTATATACACAAACCTATCACAAATTGCATTGAATACAAAGCAAAGCACACAACTCAATGAAGTGTACAGTTCAATTTTGCTGAAAACCAGTATGTGCTAACATGATGTAAACCTTATTATTATACTCACCATATGATTTAGAGTAGTCTGCAACCAATTTTATGAGTGTGCTACCTAAGCTCAAGATGTTACTTTCAGTAACATCAGCTTTTCTACACACTGGAACATAAGCGTTTGCTGAACTTAACCAAGTCAATGACAGTTCATCTGCAAAGGGTGCCAGATAGGTTACTGAATTCAGCTTGCATTGGTTTATTCCGTAGCATTGTGCACTCTACAAGCAATATCTGTACAGTTCCAGATCACCTTTTGTAGTTATATACATGACCTTATCACAAAATACAATGAATAGAAAGTTAAGCATTCAACTCAAAGGAGTGTATTGTTCAATCTTCCTGGAAACCAATATGTGTTAACATGATGTAAACCGTATTATTATACTCACCATAAGATTTAGAATAGTCTGCAACCAATTTTATGAGTGTGCTACCTAAGCTCAAGATGTTACTTTCAGTAACATCAGCTTTTCTACACACTGGAACATTAGCGTTTGCAGAAGTAAACCAAGTCAATGGCAGTTCATATGCAAAGGGTGCCAGATAGTTTACTGAATTCAACTTGCATTGGGGTATTCCATGGCATTGTGCACTCTACATGCAATATCTGTACAGTTCCAGATCACCTTGTGTAGTTATATACATGACCTTATCACAAAATACAATGAATAGAAAGTTAAGCATTCAACTCAAAGGACTGTATTGTTCAATCTTCCTGGAAACCAATATGTGTTAACATGATGTAAACCTTATCATTATACTCACCATACGATTTAGAATAGTCTGCAACCAATTTTATGAGTGTGCTACCTAAGCTCAAGATGTTACGTTCAGTAACATCAGCTTTTCTACACACTGGAACATTAGCGTTTGCAGAAGTAAACCAAGTCAATGGCAGTTCATATGCAAAGGGTGCCAGATAGGTTACTGAATTCAACTTGCATTGGGGTATTCCATGGCATTGTGCACTCTACATGCAAAATCTGTACAGTTCCAGATCACCTTGTGTAGTTATATACATGACATCACAAAATACAATGAATTGAAAGTTAAGCATTCAACTCAAAGGAGTGCATTGTTCAATTTCGCTGGAAACCAATATGTGCTAACATGATGTAAACCTTATTATTATGCTCACCATATGATTTAGAGTAGTCTGCAACCAATTTTATGAGTGTGCTACTTAAGCACCAGAAGTTACTTTCAGGAACATCAAGCTTTCTCCACACTGTAACATTAGCGTTTGCAGAAGTAAACAAAGTCAAAGACTGTTCCACAGTATAGAGCATCAGATAGGTTAGTGAATTCAGCTTGCATTGGTGTATTCCAGCTCAATGAGCTCTCTACATGCAATACCTAGACATTTGCAGATCACCTTGTGCAGTTATATACACAAACCTATCACAAATTGCATTGAATACAAAGCAAAGCACACAACTCAATGATGTGTACAGTTCAATTTTGCTGAAAACCAGTATGTGCTAACATGATGTAAACCTTATTATTATACTCACCATATGATTTAGAGTAGTCTGCAACCAATTTTATGAGTGTGCTACCTAAGCTCAAGATGTTACTTTCAGTAACATCAGCTTTTCTACACACTGGAACATAAGCGTTTGCTGAACTTAACCAAGTCAATGACAGTTCATCTGCAAAGTGTGCCAGATAGGTTACTGAATTCAACATGCATTGGGGTATTCCATGGCATTGTGTACTCTACATGCAATATCTGTACAGTTCCAGATCACCTTGTGTAGTTATATACATGACCATATCACAAAATACAATGAATAGAAAGTTAAGCATTCAACTCAAAGGAGTGTATTGTTCAATCTTCCTGGAAACCAATATGTGTACACATGATGTAAACCTTATTATTATACCCAGCATACGATTTAGAATAGTCTGCAACCAATTTTATGAGTGTGCTACCTAAGCTCCAGATGTTAATTTCAGTGATATCACCTTTTCTGCACAGTGGAACATTAGGGTTTGCAGAAGTAAACAAAGTCAAAGACTGTTCCACAGTATAGAGCATCAGATAGGTTAGTGAATTCAGCTTGCATTGGTGTATTCCAGCTCAATGAGCTCTCTACATGCAATACCTAGACAGTTGCAGATCACCTAGTGCAGTTATATACACAAACCTATCACAAATTGCATTGAATACAAAGCAAAGCACCCAACTCAATGAAGTGTCCAGTTCAATTTTGCTGAAAACCGGTATGTGCTAACCTGATGTAAACCTTATTATTATACTCACCATATGATTTAGAGTAGTCTGCAACCAATTTTATGAGTGTGCTACCTAAGCTCAATATGTTACTTTCAGTAACATCACCTTTTCTACACACTGGAACATTAGCGTTTGCAGAACTAAACCAAGTCATTGACAGTTCATCTGCAAAGATTGCCAGATAGGTTACTGAATTCAGCTTGCATTGGTTTATTCCATGGCATTGTGCACTCTACATGCAATATCTATACAGTTCCAGATCACCTTGTGTAGTTATATACATGACCTTATCACAAAATACAATGAATAGAAAGTAAAGCATTCAACTCAAAGGAGTGTATCGTTCAATTTTGCTGAAAACCAATATGTGCTAACATGATGTAAACCTTATTATTATGCTCACCATATGATTTAGAGTAGTCTGCAACCAATTTTATGAGTGTGCTACTTAAGCACCAGAAGTTACTTTCAGGAACATCAAGCTTTCTCCACACTGGAACATTAGCGTTTGCAGAAGTAAACAAAGTCAAAGACTGTTCCACAGTATAGAGCATCAGATAGGTTAGTGAATTCAGCTTGCATTGGTGTATTCCAGCTGAAGGAGCTCTCTACATGCAATACCTAGACATTTGCAGATCACCTTGTGCAGTTATATACACAAACCTATCACAAATTGCATTGAATACAAAGCAAAGCACACAACTCAATGAAGTGTACAGTTCAATTTTGCTGAAAACCAGTATGTGCTAACATGATGTAAACCTTATTATTATACTCACCATATGATTTAGAGTAGTCTGCAACCAATTTTATGAGTGTGCTACCTAAGCTCAAGATGTTACTTTCAGTAACATCAGCTTTTCTACACACTGGAACATAAGCGTTTGCTGAACTTAACCAAGTCAATGACAGTTCATCTGCAAAGGGTGCCAGATAGGTTACTGAATTCAGCTTGCATTGGTTTATTCCATGGCATTGTGCACTCTACAAGCAATATCTGTACAGTTCCAGATCACCTTTTGTAGTTATATACATGACCTTATCACAAAATACAATGAATAGAAAGTTAAGCATTCAACTCAAAGGAGTGTATTGTTCAATCTTCCTGGAAACCAATATGTGTTAACATGATGTAAACGTTATTATTATACTCACCATATGATTTAGAGTAGTCTGCAACCAATTTTATGAGTGTGCTACCTATGCTCCAGATGTTAATTTCAGTGACATCACCTTTTCTGCACAGTGGAACATTAGGGTTTGCAGAAGTAAACAAAGTCCAAGACTGTTCCACAGTATAGAGCATCAGATAGGTTAGTGAATTCAGCTTGCATTGGTGTATTCCAGCTCAATGAGCTCTCTACATGCAATACCTAGACATTTGCAGATCACCTTGTGCAGTTATATACACAAACCTATCACAAATTGCATTGAATACAAAGCAAAGCACCCAACTCAATGAAGTGTCCAGTTCAATTTTGCTGAAAACCAGTATGTGCTAACATGATGTAAAACTTATTATTATACTCACCATATGATTTAGAGAAGTCTGCAACCAATTTTATGAGTGTGCTACCTATGCTCCAGATGTTAATTTCAGTAACATCACCTTTTCTTCACAGTGGAACATTAGTGTTTGCAGCACAAAACCAAGTCAATGCCTGTTCCACAGGAAAGCGTACCAGGTAGGTTACTGAATTCAGCTTTGATTGGTTTATTCCATAGTATTCAGCACTCTACATGCAATATCTATACAGTTCCAGATCACCTTGTGTAGTTATATACATGACCTTATCACAAAATACAATGAATAGAAAGTAAAGCATTCAACTCAAAGGAGTGTATCGTTCAATTTTGCTGAAAACCAATATGTGCTAACATGATGTAAACCTTATTATTATGCTCACCATATGATTTAGAGTAGTCTGCAACCAATTTTATGAGTGTGCTACTTAAGCACCAGAAGTTACTTTCAGGAACATCAAGCTTTCTCCACACTGGAACATTAGCGTTTGCAGAAGTAAACAAAGTCAAAGACTGTTCCACAGTATAGAGCATCAGATAGGTTAGTGAATTCAGCTTGCATTGGTGTATTCCAGCTGAATGAGCTCTCTACATGCAATACCTAGACATTTGCAGATCACCTTGTGCAGTTATATACACAAACCTATCACAAATTGCATTGAATACAAAGCAAAGCACACAACTCAATGAAGTGTACAGTTCAATTTTGCTGAAAACCAGTATGTGCTAACATGATGTAAACCTTATTATTATACTCACCATATGATTTAGAGTAGTCTGCAACCAATTTTATGAGTGTGCTACCTAAGCTCAAGATGTTACTTTCAGTAACATCAGCTTTTCTACACACTGGAACATAAGCGTTTGCTGAACTTAACCAAGTCAATGACATTTCATCTGCAAAGGGTGCCAGATAGGTTACTGAATTCAGCTTGCATTGGTTTATTCCGTGGCATTGTGCACTCTACAAGCAATATCTGTACAGTTCCAGATCACCTTTTGTAGTTATATACATGACCTTATCACAAAATACAATGAATAGAAAGTTAAGCATTCAACTCAAAGGAGTGTATTGTTCAATCTTCCTGGAAACCAATATGTGTTAACATGATGTAAACCTTATTATTATACTCACCATACGATTTAGAATAGTCTGCAACCAATTTTATGAGTGTGCTACCTAAGCTCCAGATGTTAATTTCAGTGATATCACCTTTTCTGCACAGTGGAACATTAGGGTTTGCAGAAGTAAACAAAGTCAAAGACTGTTGCACAGTATAGAGCATCAGATAGGTTAGTGAATTCAGCTTGCATTGGTGTATTCCAGCTCAATGAGCTCTCTACATGCAATACCTAGACAGTTGCAGATCACCTAGTGCAGTTATATACACAAACCTATCACAAATTGCATTGAATACAAAGCAAAGCACCCAACTCAATGAAGTGTCCAGTTCAATTTTGCTGAAAACCAGTATGTGCGAACATGATGTAAACCTTATTATTATACTCACCATATGATTTAGAGTAGTCTGCAACCAATTTTATGAGTGTGCTACCTAAGATCAAGATGTTACTTTCAGTAACATCACCTTTTCTACACACTGGAACATCAGCGTTTGCAGAACTAAACCAAGTCATTGACAGTTCATCTGCAAAGGGTGCCAGATAGGTTACTGAATTCAGCTTGCATTGGTTTATTCCATGGCATTGTGCACTCTACATGCAATATCTGTACAGTTCCAGATCACCTTGTGTAGTTATATACATGACCTTATCACAAAATACAATGAATAGAAAGTTAAGCATTCAACTCAAAGGACTGTATTGTTCAATTTTCCTGGAAACCAATATGTGTTAACATGATGTAAACGTTATTATTATACTCACCATATGATTTAGAGTAGTCTGCAACCAATTTTATGAGTGTGCTACCTATGCTCCAGATGTTAATTTCAGTGACATCACCTTTTCTGCACAGTGGAACATTAGGGTTTGCAGAAGTAAACAAAGTCCAAGACTGTTCCACAGTATAGAGCATCAGATAGGTTAGTGAATTCAGCTTGCATTGGTGTATTCCAGCTCAATGAGCTCTCTACATGCAATACCTAGACATTTGCAGATCACCTTGTGCAGTTATATACACAAACCTGTCACAAATTGCATTGAATACAAAGCAAAGCACCCAACTCAATGAAGTGTCCAGTTCAATTTTGCTGAAAACCAGTATGTGCTAACATGATGTAAACCTTATTATTATACTCACCATATGATTTAGAGTAGTCTGCAACCAATTTTATGAGTGTGCTACCTAAGCTCAATATGTTACTTTCAGTAACATCACCTTTTCTTCACAGTGGAACATTAGGGTTTGCAGCACAAAACCAAGTCAATGCCTGTTCCACAGGAAGGCGTACCAGGTAGGTTACTGAATTCAGCTTTGATTGGTTTATTCCATAGTATTCAGCACTCTACATGCAATATCTATACAGTTCCAGATCACCTTGTGTAGTTATATACATGAACTTATCACAAAATACAATCAATAGAAAGTAAAGCATTCAACTCAAAGGAGTGTATCGTTCAATTTTGCTGAAAACCAATATGTGCTAACATGATGTAAACCTTATTATTATGCTCACCATATGATTTAGAGTAGTCTGCAACCAATTTTATGAGTGTGCTACTTAAGCACCAGAAGTTACTTTCAGGAACATCAAGCTTTCTCCACACTGTAACATTAGCGTTTGCAGAAGTAAACAAAGTCAAAGACTGTTCCACAGTATAGAGCATCAGATAGGTTAGTGAATTCAGCTTGCATTGGTGTATTCCAGCTGAATGAGCTCTCTACATGCAATACCTAGACATTTGCAGATCACCTTGTGCAGTTATATACACAGACCTATCACAAATTGCATTGAATACAAAGCAAAGCACACAACTCAATGAAGTGTACAGTTCAATTTTGCTGAAAACCAGTATGTGCTAACATGATGTAAACCTTATTATTATACTCACCATATGATTTAGAGTAGTCTGCAACCAATTTTATGAGTGTGCTACCTAAGCTCAAGACGTTACTTTCAGTAACATCAGCTTTTCTACACACTGGAACATAAGCGTTTGCTGAACTTAACCAAGTCAATGACAGTTCATCTGCAAAGGGTGCCAGATAGGTTACTGAATTCAGCTTGCATTGGTTTATTCCATGGCATTGTGCACTCTACAAGCAATATCTGTACAGTTCCAGATCACCTTTTGTAGTTATATACATGACCTTATCACAAAATACAATGAATAGAAAGTTAAGCATTCAACTCAAAGGAGTGTATTGTTCAATCTTCCTGGAAACCAATATGTGTTAACATGATGTAAACCTTATTATTATACTCACCATACGATTTAGAATAGTCTGCAACCAATTTTATGAGTGTGCTACCTAAGCTCAAGATGTTACGTTCAGTAACATCAGCTTTTCTACACACTGGAACATTAGCGTTTGCAGAAGTAAACCAAGTCAATGGCAGTTCATATGCAAAGGGTGCCAGATAGGTTACTGAATTCAACATGCATTGGGGTATTCCATGGCATTGTGCACTCTACATGCAATATCTGTACAGTTCCAGATCAGCTTGTGTAGTTATATACCTGACCTTATCACAAAATACAATGAATAGAAAGTTAAGCATTCAACTCAAAGGACTGTATTGTTCAATTTTCCTGGAAACCAATATGTGTTAACATGATGTAAACGTTATTATTATACTCACCATATGATTTAGAGTAGTCTGCAACCAATTTTATGAGTGTGCTACCTAAGCTCAAGATGTTACTTTCAGTAACATCAGCTTTTCTACACACTGGAACATAAGCGTTTGCTGAACTTAACCAAGTCAATGACAGTTCATCTGCAAAGGGTGCCAGATAGGTTACTGAATTCAACATGCATTGGGGTATTCCATGGCATTGTGCACTCTACATGCAATATCTGTACAGTTCCAGATCACCTTGTGTAGTTATATACATGACCATATCACAAAATACAATGAATAGAAAGTTAAGCATTCAACTCAAAGGAGTGTATTGTTCAATCTTCCTGGAAACCAATATGTGTACACATGATGTAAACCTTATTATTATACCCAGCATACGATTTAGAATAGTCTGCAACCAATTTTATGAGTGTGCTACCTAAGCTCCAGATGTTAATTTCAGTGATATCACCTTTTCTGCACAGTGGAACATTAGGGTTTGCAGAAGTAAACAAAGTCAAAGACTGTTCCACAGTATAGAGCATCAGATAGGTTAGTAAATTCAGCTTGCATTGGTGTATTCCAGCTCAATGAGCTCTCTACATGCAATACCTAGACAGTTGCAGATCACCTAGTGCAGTTATATACACAAACCTATCACAAATTGCATTGAATACAAAGCAAAGCACCCAACTCAATGAAGTGTCCAGTTCAATTTTGCTGAAAACCAGTATGTGCTAACCTGATGTAAACCTTATTATTATACTCACCATATGATTTAGAGTAGTCTGCAACCAATTTTATGAGTGTGCTACCTAAGCTCAATATGTTACTTTCAGTAACATCACCTTTTCTACACACTGGAACATTAGCGTTTGCAGAACTAAACCAAGTCATTGACAGTTCATCTGCAAAGAGTGCCAGATAGGTTACTGAATTCAGCTTGCATTGGTTTATTCCATGGCATTGTGCACTCTACATGCAATATCTATACAGTTCCAGATCACCTTGTGTAGTTATATACATGACCTTATCACAAAATACAATGAATAGAAAGTAAAGCATTCAACTCAAAGGAGTGTATCGTTCAATTTTGCTGAAAACCAATATGTGCTAACATGATGTAAACCTTATTATTATGCTCACCATATGATTTAGAGTAGTCTGCAACCAATTTTATGAGTGTGCTACCTAAGCTCAAGATGTTACTTTCAGTAACATCAGCTTTTCTACACACTGGAACATAAGCGTTTGCTGAACTTAACCAAGTCAATGACAGTTCATCTGCAAAGGGTGCCAGATAGGTTACTGAATTCAGCTTGCATTGGTTTATTCCATGGCATTGTGCACTCTACAAGCAATATCTGTACAGTTCCAGATCACCTTTTGTAGTTATATACATGACCTTATCACAAAATACAATGAATAGAAAGTTAAGCATTCAACTCAAAGGAGTGTATTGTTCAATCTTCCTGGAAACCAATATGTGTTAACATGATGTAAACGTTATTATTATACTCACCATATGATTTAGAGTAGTCTGCAACCAATTTTATGAGTGTGCTACCTATGCTCCAGATGTTATTTTCAGTGACATCACCTTTTCTGCACAGTGGAACATTAGGGTTTGCAGAAGTAAACAAAGTCCAAGACTGTTCCACAGTATAGAGCATCAGATAGGTTAGTGAATTCAGCTTGCATTGGTGTATTCCAGCTCAATGAGCTCTCTACATGCAATACCTAGACATTTGCAGATCACCTTGTGCAGTTATATACACAAACCTATCACAAATTGCATTGAATACAAAGCAAAGCACCCAACTCAATGAAGTGTCCAGTTCAATTTTGCTGAAAACCAGTATGTGCTAACATGATGTAAAACTTATTATTATACTCACCATATGATTTAGAGAAGTCTGCAACCAATTTTATGAGTGTGCTACCTATGCTCCAGATGTTAATTTCAGTAACATCACCTTTTCTTCACAGTGGAACATTAGGGTTTGCAGCACAAAACCAAGTCAATGCCTGTTCCACAGGAAAGCGTACCAGGTAGGTTACTGAATTCAGCTTTGATTGGTTTATTCCATAGTATTCAGCACTCTACATGCAATATCTATACAGTTCCAGATCACCTTGTGTAGTTATATACATGACCTTATCACAAAATACAATGAATAGAAAGTAAAGCATTCAACTCAAAGGAGTGTATCGTTCAATTTTGCTGAAAACCAATATGTGCTAACATGATGTAAACCTTATTATTATGCTCACCATATGATTTAGAGTAGTCTGCAACCAATTTTATGAGTGTGCTACTTAAGCACCAGAAGTTACTTTCAGGAACATCAAGCTTTCTCCACACTGGAACATTAGCGTTTGCAGAAGTAAACAAAGTCAAAGACTGTTCCACAGTATAGAGCATCAGATAGGTTAGTGAATTCAGCTTGCATTGGTGTATTCCAGCTGAATGAGCTCTCTACATGCAATACCTAGACATTTGCAGATCACCTTGTGCAGTTATATACACAAACCTATCACAAATTGCATTGAATACAAAGCAAAGCACACAACTCAATGAAGTGTACAGTTCAATTTTGCTGAAAACCAGTATGTGCTAACATGATGTAAACCTTATTATTATACTCACCATATGATTTAGAGTAGTCTGCAACCAATTTTATGAGTGTGCTACCTAAGCTCAAGATGTTACTTTCAGTAACATCAGCTTTTCTACACACTGGAACATAAGCGTTTGCTGAACTTAACCAAGTCAATGACAGTTCATCTGCAAAGGGTGCCAGATAGGTTACTGAATTCAGCTTGCATTGGTTTATTCCGTGGCATTGTGCACTCTACAAGCAATATCTGTACAGTTCCAGATCACCTTTTGTAGTTATATACATGACCTTATCACAAAATACAATGAATAGAAAGTTAAGCATTCAACTCAAAGGAGTGTATTGTTCAATCTTCCTGGAAACCAATATGTGTTAACATGATGTAAACCTTATTATTATACTCACCATAAGATTTAGAATAGTCTGCAACCAATTTTATGAGTGTGCTACCTAAGCTCAAGATGTTACTTTCAGTAACATCAGCTTTTCTACACACTGGAACATTAGCGTTTGCAGAAGTAAACCAAGTCAATGGCAGTTCATATGCAAAGGGTGCCAGATAGTTTACTGAATTCAACTTGCATTGGGGTATTCCATGGCATTGTGCACTCTACATGCAATATCTGTACAGTTCCAGATCACCTTGTGTAGTTATATACATGACCTTATCACAAAATACAATGAATAGAAAGTTAAGCATTCAACTCAAAGGACTGTATTGTTCAATCTTCCTGGAAACCAATATGAGTTAACATGATGTAAACCTTATTATTATACTCACCATACGATTTAGAATAGTCTGCAACCAATTGTATGAGTGTGCTACCTAAGCTCAAGATGTTACGTTCAGTAACATCAGCTTTTCTACACACTGGAACATTAGCGTTTGCAGAAGTAAACCAAGTCAATGGCAGTTCATATGCAAAGGGTGCCAGATAGGTTACTGAATTCAACTTGCATTGGGGTATTCCATGGCATTGTGCACTCTACATGCAATATCTGTACAGTTCCAGATCACCTTGTGTAGTTATATACATGACATCACAAAATACAATGAATTGAAAGTTAAGCATTCAACTCAAAGGAGTGCATTGTTCAATTTCGCTGGAAACCAATATGTGCTAACATGATGTAAACCTTATTATTATGCTCACCATATGATTTAGAGTAGTCTGCAACCAATTTTATGAGTGTGCTACTTAAGCACCAGAAGTTACTTTCAGGAACATCAAGCTTTCTCCACACTGTAACATTAGCGTTTGCAGAAGTAAACAAAGTCAAAGACTGTTCCACAGTATAGAGCATCAGATAGGTTAGTGAATTCAGCTTGCATTGGTGTATTCCAGCTGAATGAGCTCTCTACATGCAATACCTAGACATTTGCAGATCACCTTGTGCAGTTATATACACAAACCTATCACAAATTGCATTGAATACAAAGCAAAGCACACAACTCAATGATGTGTACAGTTCAATTTTGCTGAAAACCAGTATGTGCTAACATGATGTAAACCTTATTATTATACTCACCATATGATTTAGAGTAGTCTGCAACCAATTTTATGAGTGTGCTACCTAAGCTCAAGATGTTACTTTCAGTAACATCAGCTTTTCTACACACTGGAACATAAGCGTTTGCTGAACTTAACCAAGTCAATGACAGTTCATCTGCAAAGGGTGCCAGATAGGTTACTGAATTCAACATGCATTGGGGTATTCCATGGCATTGTGCACTCTACATGCAATATCTGTACAGTTCCAGATCACCTTGTGTAGTTATATACATGACCATATCACAAAATACAATGAATAGAAAGTTAAGCATTCAACTCAAAGGAGTGTATTGTTCAATCTTCCTGGAAACCAATATGTGTACACATGATGTAAACCTTATTATTATACCCAGCATACGATTTAGAATAGTCTGCAACCAATTTTATGAGTGTGCTACCTAAGCTCCAGATGTTAATTTCAGTGATATCACCTTTTCTGCACAGTGGAACATTAGGGTTTGCAGAAGTAAACAAAGTCAAAGACTGTTCCACAGTATAGAGCATCAGATAGGTTAGTGAATTCAGCTTGCATTGGTGTATTCCAGCTCAATGAGCTCTCTACATGCAATACCTAGACAGTTGCAGATCACCTAGTGCAGTTATATACACAAACCTATCACAAATTGCATTGAATACAAAGCAAAGCACCCAACTCAATGAAGTGTCCAGTTCAATTTTGCTGAAAACCAGTATGTGCTAACCTGATGTAAACCTTATTATTATACTCACCGTATGATTTAGAGTAGTCTGCAACCAATTTTATGAGTGTGCTACCTAAGCTCAATATGTTACTTTCAGTAACATCACCTTTTCTACACACTGGAACATTAGCGTTTGCAGAACTAAACCAAGTCATTGACAGTTCATCTGCAAAGAGTGCCAGATAGGTTACTGAATTCAGCTTGCATTGGTTTATTCCATGGCATTGTGCACTCTACATGCAATATCTATACAGTTCCAGATCACCTTGTGTAGTTATATACATGACCTTATCACAAAATACAATGAATAGAAAGTAAAGCATTCAACTCAAAGGAGTGTATCGTTCAATTTTGCTGAAAACCAATATGTGCTAACATGATGTAAACCTTATTATTATGCTCACCATATGATTTAGAGTAGTCTGCAACCAATTTTATGAGTGTGCTACTTAAGCACCAGAAGTTACTTTCAGGAACATCAAGCTTTCTCCACACTGGAACATTAGCGTTTGCAGAAGTAAACAAAGTCAAAGACTGTTCCACAGTATAGAGCATCAGATAGGTTAGTGAATTCAGCTTGCATTGGTGTATTCCAGCTGAAGGAGCTCTCTACATGCAATACCTAGACATTTGCAGATCACCTTGTGCAGTTATATACACAAACCTATCACAAATTGCATTGAATACAAAGCAAAGCACACAACTCAATGAAGTGTACAGTTCAATTTTGCTGAAAACCAGTATGTGCTAACATGATGTAAACCTTATTATTATACTCACCATATGATTTAGAGTAGTCTGCAACCAATTTTATGAGTGTGCTACCTAAGCTCAAGATGTTACTTTCAGTAACATCAGCTTTTCTACACACTGGAACATAAGCGTTTGCTGAACTTAACCAAGTCAATGACAGTTCATCTGCAAAGGGTGCCAGATAGGTTACTGAATTCAGCTTGCATTGGTTTATTCCATGGCATTGTGCACTCTACAAGCAATATCTGTACAGTTCCAGATCACCTTTTGTAGTTATATACATGACCTTATCACAAAATACAATGAATAGAAAGTTAAGCATTCAACTCAAAGGAGTGTATTGTTCAATCTTCCTGGAAACCAATATGTGTTAACATGATGTAAACGTTATTATTATACTCACCATATGATTTAGAGTAGTCTGCAACCAATTTTATGAGTGTGCTACCTATGCTCCAGATGTTAATTTCAGTGACATCACCTTTTCTGCACAGTGGAACATTAGGGTTTGCAGAAGTAAACAAAGTCCAAGACTGTTCCACAGTATAGAGCATCAGATAGGTTAGTGAATTCAGCTTGCATTGGTGTATTCCAGCTCAATGAGCACTCTACATGCAATACCTAGACATTTGCAGATCACCTTGTGCAGTTATATACACAAACCTATCACAAATTGCATTGAATACAAAGCAAAGCACCCAACTCAATGAAGTGTCCAGTTCAATTTTGCTGAAAACCAGTATGTGCTAACATGATGTAAAACTTATTATTATACTCACCATATGATTTAGAGAAGTCTGCAACCAATTTTATGAGTGTGCTACCTATGCTCCAGATGTTAATTTCAGTAACATCACCTTTTCTTCACAGTGGAACATTAGGGTTTGCAGCACAAAACCAAGTCAATGGTTGTTCCACAGGAAAGCGTACCAGGTAGGTTACTGAATTCAGCTTTGATTGGTTTATTCCATAGTATTCAGCACTCTACATGCAATATCTATACAGTTCCAGATCACCTTGTGTAGTTATATACATGACCTTATCACAAAATACAATGAATAGAAAGTAAAGCATTCAACTCAAAGGAGTGTATCGTTCAATTTTGCTGAAAACCAATATGTGCTAACATGATGTAAACCTTATTATTATGCTCACCATATGATTTAGAGTAGTCTGCAACCAATTTTATGAGTGTGCTACTTAAGCACCAGAAGTTACTTTCAGGAACATCAAGCTTTCTCCACACTGGAACATTAGCGTTTGCAGAAGTAAACAAAGTCAAAGACTGTTCCACAGTATAGAGCATCAGATAGGTTAGTGAATTCAGCTTGCATTGGTGTATTCCAGCTGAATGAGCTCTCTACATGCAATACCTAGACATTTGCAGATCACCTTGTGCAGTTATATACACAAACCTATCACAAATTGCATTGAATACAAAGCAAAGCACACAACTCAATGAAGTGTACAGTTCAATTTTGCTGAAAACCAGTATGTGCTAACATGATGTAAACCTTATTATTATACTCACCATATGATTTAGAGTAGTCTGCAACCAATTTTATGAGTGTGCTACCTAAGCTCAAGATGTTACTTTCAGTAACATCAGCTTTTCTACACACTGGAACATAAGCGTTTGCTGAACTTAACCAAGTCAATGACATTTCATCTGCAAAGGGTGCCAGATAGGTTACTGAATTCAGCTTGCATTGGTTTATTCCGTGGCATTGTGCACTCTACAAGCAATATCTGTACAGTTCCAGATCACCTTTTGTAGTTATATACATGACCTTATCACAAAATACAATGAATAGAAAGTTAAGCATTCAACTCAAAGGAGTGTATTGTTCAATCTTCCTGGAAACCAATATGTGTTAACATGATGTAAACCTTATTATTATACTCACCATACGATTTAGAATAGTCTGCAACCAATTTTATGAGTGTGCTACCTAAGCTCCAGATGTTAATTTCAGTGATATCACCTTTTCTGCACAGTGGAACATTAGGGTTTGCAGAAGTAAACAAAGTCAAAGACTGTTGCACAGTATAGAGCATCAGATAGGTTAGTGAATTCAGCTTGCATTGGTGTATTCCAGCTCAATGAGCTCTCTACATGCAATACCTAGACAGTTGCAGATCACCTAGTGCAGTTATATACACAAACCTATCACAAATTGCATTGAATACAAAGCAAAGCACCCAACTCAATGAAGTGTCCAGTTCAATTTTGCTGAAAACCAGTATGTGCGAACATGATGTAAACCTTATTATTATACTCACCATATGATTTAGAGTAGTCTGCAACCAATTTTATGAGTGTGCTACCTAAGATCAAGATGTTACTTTCAGTAACATCACCTTTTCTACACACTGGAACATCAGCGTTTGCAGAACTAAACCAAGTCATTGACAGTTCATCTGCAAAGGGTGCCAGATAGGTTACTGAATTCAGCTTGCATTGGTTTATTCCATGGCATTGTGCACTCTACATGCAATATCTGTACAGTTCCAGATCACCTTGTGTAGTTATATACATGACCTTATCACAAAATACAATGAATAGAAAGTTAAGCATTCAACTCAAAGGACTGTATTGTTCAATTTTCCTGGAAACCAATATGTGTTAACATGATGTAAACGTTATTATTATACTCACCATATGATTTAGAGTAGTCTGCAACCAATTTTATGAGTGTGCTACCTATGCTCCAGATGTTAATTTCAGTGACATCACCTTTTCTGCACAGTGGAACATTAGGGTTTGCAGAAGTAAACAAAGTCCAAGACTGTTCCACAGTATAGAGCATCAGATAGGTTAGTGAATTCAGCTTGCATTGGTGTATTCCAGCTCAATGAGCTCTCTACATGCAATACCTAGACATTTGCAGATCACCTTGTGCAGTTATATACACAAACCTGTCACAAATTGCATTGAATACAAAGCAAAGCACCCAACTCAATGAAGTGTCCAGTTCAATTTTGCTGAAAACCAGTATGTGCTAACATGATGTAAACCTTATTATTATACTCACCATATGATTTAGAGTAGTCTGCAACCAATTTTATGAGTGTGCTACCTAAGCTCAATATGTTACTTTCAGTAACATCACCTTTTCTTCACAGTGGAACATTAGGGTTTGCAGCACAAAACCAAGTCAATGCCTGTTCCACAGGAAGGCGTACCAGGTAGGTTACTGAATTCAGCTTTGATTGGTTTATTCCATAGTATTCAGCACTCTACATGCAATATCTATACAGTTCCAGATCACCTTGTGTAGTTATATACATGAACTTATCACAAAATACAATGAATAGAAAGTAAAGCATTCAACTCAAAGGAGTGTATCGTTCAATTTTGCTGAAAACCAATATGTGCTAACATGATGTAAACCTTATTATTATGCTCACCATATGATTTAGAGTAGTCTGCAACCAATTTTATGAGTGTGCTACTTAAGCACCAGAAGTTACTTTCAGGAACATCAAGCTTTCTCCACACTGTAACATTAGCGTTTGCAGAAGTAAACAAAGTCAAAGACTGTTCCACAGTATAGAGCATCAGATAGGTTAGTGAATTCAGCTTGCATTGGTGTATTCCAGCTGAATGAGCTCTCTACATGCAATACCTAGACATTTGCAGATCACCTTGTGCAGTTATATACACAAACCTATCACAAATTGCATTGAATACAAAGCAAAGCACACAACTCAATGAAGTGTACAGTTCAATTTTGCTGAAAACCAGTATGTGCTAACATGATGTAAACCTTATTATTATACTCACCATATGATTTAGAGTAGTCTGCAACCAATTTTATGAGTGTGCTACCTAAGCTCAAGACGTTACTTTCAGTAACATCAGCTTTTCTACACACTGGAACATAAGCGTTTGCTGAACTTAACCAAGTCAATGACAGTTCATCTGCAAAGGGTGCCAGATAGGTTACTGAATTCAGCTTGCATTGGTTTATTCCATGGCATTGTGCACTCTACAAGCAATATCTGTACAGTTCCAGATCACCTTTTGTAGTTATATACATGACCTTATCACAAAATACAATGAATAGAAAGTTAAGCATTCAACTCAAAGGAGTGTATTGTTCAATCTTCCTGGAAACCAATATGTGTTAACATGATGTAAACCTTATTATTATACTCACCATACGATTTAGAATAGTCTGCAACCAATTTTATGAGTGTGCTACCTAAGCTCAAGATGTTACGTTCAGTAACATCAGCTTTTCTACATACTGGAACATTAGCGTTTGCAGAAGTAAACCAAGTCAATGGCAGTTCATATGCAAAGGGTGCCAGATAGGTTACTGAATTCAACATGCATTGGGGTATTCCATGGCATTGTGCACTCTACATGCAATATCTGTACAGTTCCAGATCAGCTTGTGTAGTTATATACCTGACCTTATCACAAAATACAATGAATAGAAAGTTAAGCATTCAACTCAAAGGACTGTATTGTTCAATTTTCCTGGAAACCAATATGTGTTAACATGATGTAAACGTTATTATTATACTCACCATATGATTTAGAGTAGTCTGCAACCAATTTTATGAGTGTGCTACCTAAGCTCAAGATGTTACTTTCAGTAACATCAGCTTTTCTACACACTGGAACATAAGCGTTTGCTGAACTTAACCAAGTCAATGACAGTTCATCTGCAAAGGGTGCCAGATAGGTTACTGAATTCAACATGCATTGGGGTATTCCATGGCATTGTGCACTCTACATGCAATATCTGTACAGTTCCAGATCACCTTGTGTAGTTATATACATGACCATATCACAAAATACAATGAATAGAAAGTTAAGCATTCAACTCAAAGGAGTGTATTGTTCAATCTTCCTGGAAACCAATATGTGTACACATGATGTAAACCTTATTATTATACCCAGCATACGATTTAGAATAGTCTGCAACCAATTTTATGAGTGTGCTACCTAAGCTCCAGATGTTAATTTCAGTGATATCACCTTTTCTGCACAGTGGAACATTAGGGTTTGCAGAAGTAAACAAAGTCAAAGACTGTTCCACACTATAGAGCATCAGATAGGTTAGTAAATTCAGCTTGCATTGGTGTATTCCAGCTCAATGAGCTCTCTACATGCAATACCTAGACAGTTGCAGATCACCTAGTGCAGTTATATACACAAACCTATCACAAATTGCATTGAATACAAAGCAAAGCACCCAACTCAATGAAGTGTCCAGTTCAATTTTGCTGAAAACCAGTATGTGCTAACCTGATGTAAACCTTATTATTATACTCACCATATGATTTAGAGTAGTCTGCAACCAATTTTATGAGTGTGCTACCTAAGCTCAATATGTTACTTTCAGTAACATCACCTTTTCTACACACTGGAACATTAGCGTTTGCAGAACTAAACCAAGTCATTGACAGTTCATCTGCAAAGAGTGCCAGATAGGTTACTGAATTCAGCTTGCATTGGTTTATTCCATGGCATTGTGCACTCTACATGCAATATCTATACAGTTCCAGATCACCTTGTGTAGTTATATACATGACCTTATCACAAAATACAATGAATAGAAAGTAAAGCATTCAACTCAAAGGAGTGTATCGTTCAATTTTGCTGAAAACCAATATGTGCTAACATGATGTAAACCTTATTATTATGCTCACCATATGATTTAGAGTAGTCTGCAACCAATTTTATGAGTGTGCTACTTAAGCACCAGAAGTTACTTTCAGGAACATCAAGCTTTCTCCACACTGGAACATTAGCGTTTGCAGAAGTAAACAAAGTCAAAGACTGTTCCACAGTATAGAGCATCAGATAGGTTAGTGAATTCAGCTTGCATTGGTGTATTCCAGCTGAAGGGGCTCTCTACATGCAATACCTAGACATTTGCAGATCACCTTGTGCAGTTATATACACAAACCTATCACAAATTGCATTGAATACAAAGCAAAGCACACAACTCAATGAAGTGTACAGTTCAATTTTGCTGAAAACCAGTATGTGCTAACATGATGTAAACCTTATTATTATACTCACCATATGATTTAGAGTAGTCTGCAACCAATTTTATGAGTGTGCTACCTAAGCTCAAGATGTTACTTTCAGTAACATCAGCTTTTCTACACACTGGAACATAAGCGTTTGCTGAACTTAACCAAGTCAATGACAGTTCATCTGCAAAGGGTGCCAGATAGGTTACTGAATTCAGCTTGCATTGGTTTATTCCATGGCATTGTGCACTCTACAAGCAATATCTGTACAGTTCCAGATCACCTTTTGTAGTTATATACATGACCTTATCACAAAATACAATGAATAGAAAGTTAAGCATTCAACTCAAAGGAGTGTATTGTTCAATCTTCCTGGAAACCAATATGTGTTAACATGATGTAAACGTTATTATTATACTCACCATATGATTTAGAGTAGTCTGCAACCAATTTTATGAGTGTGCTACCTATGCTCCAGATGTTATTTTCAGTGACATCACCTTTTCTGCACAGTGGAACATTAGGGTTTGCAGAAGTAAACAAAGTCCAAGACTGTTCCACAGTATAGAGCATCAGATAGGTTAGTGAATTCAGCTTGCATTGGTGTATTCCAGCTCAATGAGCTCTCTACATGCAATACCTAGACATTTGCAGATCACCTTGTGCAGTTATATACACAAACCTATCACAAATTGCATTGAATACAAAGCAAAGCACCCAACTCAATGAAGTGTCCAGTTCAATTTTGCTGAAAACCAGTATGTGCTAACATGATGTAAAACTTATTATTATACTCACCATATGATTTAGAGAAGTCTGCAACCAATTTTATGAGTGTGCTACCTATGCTCCAGATGTTAATTTCAGTAACATCACCTTTTCTTCACAGTGGAACATTAGGGTTTGCAGCACAAAACCAAGTCAATGCCTGTTCCACAGGAAAGCGTACCAGGTAGGTTACTGAATTCAGCTTTGATTGGTTTATTCCATAGTATTCAGCACTCTACATGCAATATCTATACAGTTCCAGATCACCTTGTGTAGTTATATACATGACCTTATCACAAAATACAATGAATAGAAAGTAAAGCATTCAACTCAAAGGAGTGTATCGTTCAATTTTGCTGAAAACCAATATGTGCTAACATGATGTAAACCTTATTATTATGCTCACCATATGATTTAGAGTAGTCTGCAACCAATTTTATGAGTGTGCTACTTAAGCACCAGAAGTTACTTTCAGGAACATCAAGCTTTCTCCACACTGGAACATTAGCGTTTGCAGAAGTAAACAAAGTCAAAGACTGTTCCACAGTATAGAGCATCAGATAGGTTAGTGAATTCAGCTTGCATTGGTGTATTCCAGCTGAATGAGCTCTCTACATGCAATACCTAGACATTTGCAGATCACCTTGTGCAGTTATATACACAAACCTATCACAAATTGCATTGAATACAAAGCAAAGCACACAACTCAATGAAGTGTACAGTTCAATTTTGCTGAAAACCAGTATGTGCTAACATGATGTAAACCTTATTATTATACTCACCATATGATTTAGAGTAGTCTGCAACCAATTTTATGAGTGTGCTACCTAAGCTCAAGATGTTACTTTCAGTAACATCAGCTTTTCTACACACTGGAACATAAGCGTTTGCTGAACTTAACCAAGTCAATGACAGTTCATCTGCAAAGGGTGCCAGATAGGTTACTGAATTCAGCTTGCATTGGTTTATTCCGTGGCATTGTGCACTCTACAAGCAATATCTGTACAGTTCCAGATCACCTTTTGTAGTTATATACATGACCTTATCACAAAATACAATGAATAGAAAGTTAAGCATTCAACTCAAAGGAGTGTATTGTTCAATCTTCCTGGAAACCAATATGTGTTAACATGATGTAAACCTTATTATTATACTCACCATACGATTTAGAATAGTCTGCAACCAATTGTATGAGTGTGCTACCTAAGCTCAAGATGTTACGTTCAGTAACATCAGCTTTTCTACACACTGGAACATTAGCGTTTGCAGAAGTAAACCAAGTCAATGGCAGTTCATATGCAAAGGGTGCCAGATAGGTTACTGAATTCAACTTGCATTGGGGTATTCCATGGCATTGTGCACTCTACATGCAATATCTGTACAGTTCCAGATCACCTTGTGTAGTTATATACATGACATCACAAAATACAATGAATTGAAAGTTAAGCATTCAACTCAAAGGAGTGCATTGTTCAATTTCGCTGGAAACCAATATGTGCTAACATGATGTAAACCTTATTATTATGCTCACCATATGATTTAGAGTAGTCTGCAACCAATTTTATGAGTGTGCTACTTAAGCACCAGAAGTTACTTTCAGGAACATCAAGCTTTCTCCACACTGTAACATTAGCGTTTGCAGAAGTAAACAAAGTCAAAGACTGTTCCACAGTATAGAGCATCAGATAGGTTAGTGAATTCAGCTTGCATTGGTGTATTCCAGCTGAATGAGCTCTCTACATGCAATACCTAGACATTTGCAGATCACCTTGTGCAGTTATATACACAAACCTATCACAAATTGCATTGAATACAAAGCAAAGCACACAACTCAATGATGTGTACAGTTCAATTTTGCTGAAAACCAGTATGTGCTAACATGATGTAAACCTTATTATTATACTCACCATATGATTTAGAGTAGTCTGCAACCAATTTTATGAGTGTGCTACCTAAGCCCAAGATGTTACTTTCAGTAACATCAGCTTTTCTACACACTGGAACATAAGCGTTTGCTGAACTTAACCAAGTCAATGACAGTTCATCTGCAAAGGGTGCCAGATAGGTTACTGAATTCAGCTTGCATTGGTTTATTCCATGGCATTGTGCACTCTACAAGCAATATCTGTACAGTTCCAGATCACCTTTTGTAGTTATATACATGACCTTATCACAAAATACAATGAATAGAAAGTTAAGCATTCAACTCAAAGGAGTGTATTGTTCAATCTTCCTGGAAACCAATATGTGTTAACATGATGTAAACGTTATTATTATACTCACCATATGATTTAGAGTAGTCTGCAACCAATTTTATGAGTGTGCTACCTATGCTCCAGATGTTAATTTCAGTGACATCACCTTTTCTGCACAGTGGAACATTAGGGTTTGCAGAAGTAAACAAAGTCCAAGACTGTTCCACAGTATAGAGCATCAGATAGGTTAGTGAATTCAGCTTGCATTGGTGTATTCCAGCTCAATGAGCTCTCTACATGCAATACCTAGACATTTGCAGATCACCTTGTGCAGTTATATACACAAACCTATCACAAATTGCATTGAATACAAAGCAAAGCACCCAACTCAATGAAGTGTCCAGTTCAATTTTGCTGAAAACCAGTATGTGCTAACATGATGTAAAACTTATTATTATACTCACCATATGATTTAGAGAAGTCTGCAACCAATTTTATGAGTGTGCTACCTATGCTCCAGATGTTAATTTCAGTAACATCACCTTTTCTTCACAGTGGAACATTAGGGTTTGCAGCACAAAACCAAGTCAATGCCTGTTCCACAGGAAAGCGTACCAGGTAGGTTACTGATTTCAGCTTTGATTGGTTTATTCCATAGTATTCAGCACTCTACATGCAATATCTATACAGTTCCAGATCACCTTGTGTAGTTATATACATGACCTTATCACAAAATACAATGAATAGAAAGTAAAGCATTCAACTCAAAGGAGTGTATCGTTCAATTTTGCTGAAAACCAATATGTGCTAACATGATGTAAACCTTATTATTATGCTCACCATATGATTTAGAGTAGTCTGCAACCAATTTTATGAGTGTGCTACTTAAGCACCAGAAGTTACTTTCAGGAACATCAAGCTTTCTCCACACTGGAACATTAGCGTTTGCAGAAGTAAACAAAGTCAAAGACTGTTCCACAGTATAGAGCATCAGATAGGTTAGTGAATTCAGCTTGCATTGGTGTATTCCAGCTGAATGAGCTCTCTACATGCAATACCTAGACATTTGCAGATCACCTTGTGCAGTTATATACACAAACCTATCACAAATTGCATTGAATACAAAGCAAAGCACACAACTCAATGAAGTGTACAGTTCAATTTTGCTGAAAACCAGTATGTGCTAACATGATGTAAACCTTATTATTATACTCACCATATGATTTAGAGTAGTCTGCAACCAATTTTATGAGTGTGCTACCTAAGCTCAAGATGTTACTTTCAGTAACATCAGCTTTTCTACACACTGGAACATAAGCGTTTGCTGAACTTAACCAAGTCAATGACAGTTCATCTGCAAAGGGTGCCAGATAGGTTACTGAATTCAGCTTGCATTGGTTTATTCCGTGGCATTGTGCACTCTACAAGCAATATCTGTACAGTTCCAGATCACCTTTTGTAGTTATATACATGACCTTATCACAAAATACAATGAATAGAAAGTTAAGCATTCAACTCAAAGGAGTGTATTGTTCAATCTTCCTGGAAACCAATATGTGTTAACATGATGTAAACCTTATTATTATACTCACCATACGATTTAGAATAGTCTGCAACCAATTGTATGAGTGTGCTACCTAAGCTCAAGATGTTACGTTCAGTAACATCAGCTTTTCTACACACTGGAACATTAGCGTTTGCAGAAGTAAACCAAGTCAATGGCAGTTCATATGCAAAGGGTGCCAGATAGGTTACTGAATTCAACTTGCATTGGGGTATTCCATGGCATTGTGCACTCTACATGCAATATCTGTACAGTTCCAGATCACCTTGTGTAGTTATATACATGACATCACAAAATACAATGAATTGAAAGTTAAGCATTCAACTCAAAGGAGTGCATTGTTCAATTTCGCTGGAAACCAATATGTGCTAACATGATGTAAACCTTATTATTATGCTCACCATATGATTTAGAGTAGTCTGCAACCAATTTTATGAGTGTGCTACTTAAGCACCAGAAGTTACTTTCAGGAACATCAAGCTTTCTCCACACTGGAACATTAGCGTTTGCAGAAGTAAACAAAGTCAAAGACTGTTCCACAGTATAGAGCATCAGATAGGTTAGTGAATTCAGCTTGCATTGGTGTATTCCAGCTGAATGAGCTCTCTACATGCAATACCTAGACATTTGCAGATCACCTTGTGCAGTTATATACACAAACCTATCACAAATTGCATTGAATACAAAGCAAAGCACACAACTCAATGATGTGTACAGTTCAATTTTGCTGAAAACCAGTATGTGCTAACATGATGTAAACCTTATTATTATACTCACCATATGATTTAGAGTAGTCTGCAACCAATTTTATGAGTGTGCTACCTAAGCTCAAGATGTTACTTTCAGTAACATCAGCTTTTCTACACACTGGAACATAAGCGTTTGCTGAACTTAACCAAGTCAATGACAGTTCATCTGCAAAGGGTGCCAGATAGGTTACTGAATTCAACATGCATTGGGGTATTCCATGGCATTGTGCACTCTACATGCAATATCTGTACAGTTCCAGATCACCTTGTGTAGTTATATACATGACCATATCACAAAATACAATGAATAGAAAGTTAAGCATTCAACTCAAAGGAGTGTATTGTTCAATCTTCCTGGAAACCAATATGTGTACACATGATGTAAACCTTATTATTATACCCAGCATACGATTTAGAATAGTCTGCAACCAATTTTATGAGTGTGCTACCTAAGCTCCAGATGTTAATTTCAGTGATATCACCTTTTCTGCACAGTGGAACATTAGGGTTTGCAGAAGTAAACAAAGTCAAAGACTGTTCCACAGTATAGAGCATCAGATAGGTTAGTGAATTCAGCTTGCATTGGTGTATTCCAGCTCAATGAGCTCTCTACATGCAATACCTAGACAGTTGCAGATCACCTAGTGCAGTTATATACACAAACCTATCACAAATTGCATTGAATACAAAGCAAAGCACCCAACTCAATGAAGTGTCCAGTTCAATTTTGCTGAAAACCAGTATGTGCTAACCTGATGTAAACCTTATTATTATACTCACCATATGATTTAGAGTAGTCTGCAACCAATTTTATGAGTGTGCTACCTAAGCTCAATATGTTACTTTCAGTAACATCACCTTTTCTACACACTGGAACATTAGCGTTTGCAGAACTAAACCAAGTCATTGACAGTTCATCTGCAAAGAGTGCCAGATAGGTTACTGAATTCAGCTTGCATTGGTTTATTCCATGGCATTGTGCACTCTACATGCAATATCTATACAGTTCCAGATCACCTTGTGTAGTTATATACATGACCTTATCACAAAATACAATGAATAGAAAGTAAAGCATTCAACTCAAAGGAGTGTATCGTTCAATTTTGCTGAAAACCAATATGTGCTAACATGATGTAAACCTTATTATTATGCTCACCATATGATTTAGAGTAGTCTGCAACCAATTTTATGAGTGTGCTACTTAAGCACCAGAAGTTACTTTCAGGAACATCAAGCTTTCTCCACACTGGAACATTAGCGTTTGCAGAAGTAAACAAAGTCAAAGACTGTTCCACAGTATAGAGCATCAGATAGGTTAGTGAATTCAGCTTGCATTGGTGTATTCCAGCTGAAGGAGCTCTCTACATGCAATACCTAGACATTTGCAGATCACCTTGTGCAGTTATATACACAAACCTATCACAAATTGCATTGAATACAAAGCAAAGCACACAACTCAATGAAGTGTACAGTTCAATTTTGCTGAAAACCAGTATGTGCTAACATGATGTAAACCTTATTATTATACTCACCATATGATTTAGAGTAGTCTGCAACCAATTTTATGAGTGTGCTACCTAAGCTCAAGATGTTACTTTCAGTAACATCAGCTTTTCTACACACTGGAACATAAGCGTTTGCTGAACTTAACCAAGTCAATGACAGTTCATCTGCAAAGGGTGCCAGATAGGTTACTGAATTCAGCTTGCATTGGTTTATTCCATGGCATTGTGCACTCTACAAGCAATATCTGTACAGTTCCAGATCACCTTTTGTAGTTATATACATGACCTTATCACAAAATACAATGAATAGAAAGTTAAGCATTCAACTCAAAGGAGTGTATTGTTCAATCTTCCTGGAAACCAATATGTGTTAACATGATGTAAACGTTATTATTATACTCACCATATGATTTAGAGTAGTCTGCAACCAATTTTATGAGTGTGCTACCTATGCTCCAGATGTTAATTTCAGTGACATCACCTTTTCTGCACAGTGGAACATTAGGGTTTGCAGAAGTAAACAAAGTCAAAGACTGTTCCACAGTATAGAGCATCAGATAGGTTAGTGAATTCAGCTTGCATTGGTGTATTCCAGCTCAATGAGCTCTCTACATGCAATACCTAGACATTTGCAGATCACCTTGTGCAGTTATATACACAAACCTATCACAAATTGCATTGAATACAAAGCAAAGCACCCAACTCAATGAAGTGTCCAGTTCAATTTTGCTGAAAACCAGTATGTGCTAACATGATGTAAAACTTATTATTATACTCACCATATGATTTAGAGAAGTCTGCAACCAATTTTATGAGTGTGCTACCTATGCTCCAGATGTTAATTTCAGTAACATCACCTTTTCTTCACAGTGGAACATTAGGGTTTGCAGCACAAAACCAAGTCAATGCCTGTTCCACAGGAAAGCGTACCAGGTAGGTTACTGAATTCAGCTTTGATTGGTTTATTCCATAGTATTCAGCACTCTACATGCAATATCTATACAGTTCCAGATCACCTTGTGTAGTTATATACATGACCTTATCACAAAATACAATGAATAGAAAGTAAAGCATTCAACTCAAAGGAGTGTATCGTTCAATTTTGCTGAAAACCAATATGTGCTAACATGATGTAAACCTTATTATTATGCTCACCATATGATTTAGAGTAGTCTGCAACCAATTTTATGAGTGTGCTACTTAAGCACCAGAAGTTACTTTCAGGAGCATCAAGCTTTCTCCACACTGGAACATTAGCGTTTGCAGAAGTAAACAAAGTCAAAGACTGTTCCACAGTATAGAGCATCAGATAGGTTAGTGAATTCAGCTTGCATTGGTGTATTCCAGCTGAATGAGCTCTCTACATGCAATACCTAGACATTTGCAGATCACCTTGTGCAGTTATATACACAAACCTATCACAAATTGCATTGAATACAAAGCAAAGCACACAACTCAATGAAGTGTACAGTTCAATTTTGCTGAAAACCAGTATGTGCTAACATGATGTAAACCTTATTATTATACTCACCATATGATTTAGAGTAGTCTGCAACCAATTTTATGAGTGTGCTACCTAAGCTCAAGATGTTACTTTCAGTAACATCAGCTTTTCTACACACTGGAACATAAGCGTTTGCTGAACTTAACCAAGTCAATGACAGTTCATCTGCAAAGGGTGCCAGATAGGTTACTGAATTCAGCTTGCATTGGTTTATTCCGTAGCATTGTGCACTCTACAAGCAATATCTGTACAGTTCCAGATCACCTTTTGTAGTTATATACATGACCTTATCACAAAATACAATGAATAGAAAGTTAAGCATTCAACTCAAAGGAGTGTATTGTTCAATCTTCCTGGAAACCAATATGTGCTAACATGATGTAAACCTTATTATTATGCTCACCATATGATTTAGAGTAGTCTGCAACCAATTTTATGAGTGTGCTACTTAAGCACCAGAAGTTACTTTCAGGAACATCAAGCTTTCTCCACACTGTAACATTAGCGTTTGCAGAAGTAAACAAAGTCAAAGACTGTTCCACAGTATAGAGCATCAGATAGGTTAGTGAATTCAGCTTGCATTGGTGTATTCCAGCTGAATGAGCTCTCTACATGCAATACCTAGACATTTGCAGATCACCTTGTGCAGTTATATACACAAACCTATCACAAATTGCATTGAATACAAAGCAAAGCACACAACTCAATGATGTGTACAGTTCAATTTTGCTGAAAACCAGTATGTGCTAACATGATGTAAACCTTATTATTATACTCACCATATGATTTAGAGTAGTCTGCAACCAATTTTATGAGTGTGCTACCTAAGCTCAAGATGTTACTTTCAGTAACATCAGCTTTTCTACACACTGGAACATAAGCGTTTGCTGAACTTAACCAAGTCAATGACAGTTCATCTGCAAAGGGTGCCAGATAGGTTACTGAATTCAACATGCATTGGGGTATTCCATGGCATTGTGCACTCTACATGCAATATCTGTACAGTTCCAGATCACCTTGTGTAGTTATATACATGACCATATCACAAAATACAATGAATAGAAAGTTAAGCATTCAACTCAAAGGAGTGTATTGTTCAATCTTCCTGGAAACCAATATGTGTACACATGATGTAAACCTTATTATTATACCCAGCATACGATTTAGAATAGTCTGCAACCAATTTTATGAGTGTGCTACCTAAGCTCCAGATGTTAATTTCAGTGATATCACCTTTTCTGCACAGTGGAACATTAGGGTTTGCAGAAGTAAACAAAGTCAAAGACTGTTCCACAGTATAGAGCATCAGATAGGTTAGTGAATTCAGCTTGCATTGGTGTATTCCAGCTCAATGAGCTCTCTACATGCAATACCTAGACAGTTGCAGATCACCTAGTGCAGTTATATACACAAACCTATCACAAATTGCATTGAATACAAAGCAAAGCACCCAACTCAATGAAGTGTCCAGTTCAATTTTGCTGAAAACCAGTATGTGCTAACCTGATGTAAACCTTATTATTATACTCACCATATGATTTAGAGTAGTCTGCAACCAATTTTATGAGTGTGCTACCTAAGCTCAATATGTTACTTTCAGTAACATCACCTTTTCTACACACTGGAACATTAGCGTTTGCAGAACTAAACCAAGTCATTGACAGTTCATCTGCAAAGAGTGCCAGATAGGTTACTGAATTCAGCTTGCATTGGTTTATTCCATGGCATTGTGCACTCTACATGCAATATCTATACAGTTCCAGATCACCTTGTGTAGTTATATACATGACCTTATCACAAAATACAATGAATAGAAAGTAAAGCATTCAACTCAAAGGAGTGTATCGTTCAATTTTGCTGAAAACCAATATGTGCTAACATGATGTAAACCTTATTATTATGCTCACCATATGATTTAGAGTAGTCTGCAACCAATTTTATGAGTGTGCTACTTAAGCACCAGAAGTTACTTTCAGGAACATCAAGCTTTCTCCACACTGGAACATTAGCGTTTGCAGAAGTAAACAAAGTCAAAGACTGTTCCACAGTATAGAGCATCAGATAGGTTAGTGAATTCAGCTTGCATTGGTGTATTCCAGCTGAAGGAGCTCTCTACATGCAATACCTAGACATTTGCAGATCACCTTGTGCAGTTATATACACAAACCTATCACAAATTGCATTGAATACAAAGCAAAGCACACAACTCAATGAAGTGTACAGTTCAATTTTGCTGAAAACCAGTATGTGCTAACATGATGTAAACCTTATTATTATACTCACCATATGATTTAGAGTAGTCTGCAACCAATTTTATGAGTGTGCTACCTAAGCTCAAGATGTTACTTTCAGTAACATCAGCTTTTCTACACACTGGAACATAAGCGTTTGCTGAACTTAACCAAGTCAATGACAGTTCATCTGCAAAGGGTGCCAGATAGGTTACTGAATTCAGCTTGCATTGGTTTATTCCATGGCATTGTGCACTCTACAAGCAATATCTGTACAGTTCCAGATCACCTTTTGTAGTTATATACATGACCTTATCACAAAATACAATGAATAGAAAGTTAAGCATTCAACTCAAAGGAGTGTATTGTTCAATCTTCCTGGAAACCAATATGTGTTAACATGATGTAAACGTTATTATTATACTCACCATATGATTTAGAGTAGTCTGCAACCAATTTTATGAGTGTGCTACCTATGCTCCAGATGTTAATTTCAGTGACATCACCTTTTCTGCACAGTGGAACATTAGGGTTTGCAGAAGTAAACAAAGTCCAAGACTGTTCCACAGTATAGAGCATCAGATAGGTTAGTGAATTCAGCTTGCATTGGTGTATTCCAGCTCAATGAGCTCTCTACATGCAATACCTAGACATTTGCAGATCACCTTGTGCAGTTATATACACAAACCTATCACAAATTGCATTGAATACAAAGCAAAGCACCCAACTCAATGAAGTGTCCAGTTCAATTTTGCTGAAAACCAGTATGTGCTAACATGATGTAAAACTTATTATTATACTCACCATATGATTTAGAGAAGTCTGCAACCAATTTTATGAGTGTGCTACCTATGCTCCAGATGTTAATTTCAGTAACATCACCTTTTCTTCACAGTGGAACATTAGGGTTTGCAGCACAAAACCAAGTCAATGCCTGTTCCACAGGAAAGCGTACCAGGTAGGTTACTGAATTCAGCTTTGATTGGTTTATTCCATAGTATTCAGCACTCTACATGCAATATCTATACAGTTCCAGATCACCTTGTGTAGTTATATACATGACCTTATCACAAAATACAATGAATAGAAAGTAAAGCATTCAACTCAAAGGAGTGTATCGTTCAATTTTGCTGAAAACCAATATGTGCTAACATGATGTAAACCTTATTATTATGCTCACCATATGATTTAGAGTAGTCTGCAACCAATTTTATGAGTGTGCTACTTAAGCACCAGAAGTTACTTTCAGGAACATCAAGCTTTCTCCACACTGGAACATTAGCGTTTGCAGAAGTAAACAAAGTCAAAGACTGTTCCACAGTATAGAGCATCAGATAGGTTAGTGAATTCAGCTTGCATTGGTGTATTCCAGCTGAATGAGCTCTCTACATGCAATACCTAGACATTTGCAGATCACCTTGTGCAGTTATATACACAAACCTATCACAAATTGCATTGAATACAAAGCAAAGCACACAACTCAATGAAGTGTACAGTTCAATTTTGCTGAAAACCAGTATGTGCTAACATGATGTAAACCTTATTATTATACTCACCATATGATTTAGAGTAGTCTGCAACCAATTTTATGAGTGTGCTACCTAAGCTCAAGATGTTACTTTCAGTAACATCAGCTTTTCTACACACTGGAACATAAGCGTTTGCTGAACTTAACCAAGTCAATGACAGTTCATCTGCAAAGGGTGCCAGATAGGTTACTGAATTCAGCTTGCATTGGTTTATTCCGTAGCATTGTGCACTCTACAAGCAATATCTGTACAGTTCCAGATCACCTTTTGTAGTTATATACATGACCTTATCACAAAATACAATGAATAGAAAGTTAAGCATTCAACTCAAAGGAGTGTATTGTTCAATCTTCCTGGAAACCAATATGTGTTAACATGATGTAAACCGTATTATTATACTCACCATAAGATTTAGAATAGTCTGCAACCAATTTTATGAGTGTGCTACCTAAGCTCAAGATGTTACTTTCAGTAACATCAGCTTTTCTACACACTGGAACATTAGCGTTTGCAGAAGTAAACCAAGTCAATGGCAGTTCATATGCAAAGGGTGCCAGATAGTTTACTGAATTCAACTTGCATTGGGGTATTCCATGGCATTGTGCACTCTACATGCAATATCTGTACAGTTCCAGATCACCTTGTGTAGTTATATACATGACCTTATCACAAAATACAATGAATAGAAAGTTAAGCATTCAACTCAAAGGACTGTATTGTTCAATCTTCCTGGAAACCAATATGTGTTAACATGATGTAAACCTTATTATTATACTCACCATACGATTTAGAATAGTCTGCAACCAATTTTATGAGTGTGCTACCTAAGCTCAAGATGTTACGTTCAGTAACATCAGCTTTTCTACACACTGGAACATTAGCGTTTGCAGAAGTAAACCAAGTCAATGGCAGTTCATATGCAAAGGGTGCCAGATAGGTTACTGAATTCAACTTGCATTGGGGTATTCCATGGCATTGTGCACTCTACATGCAAAATCTGTACAGTTCCAGATCACCTTGTGTAGTTATATACATGACATCACAAAATACAATGAATTGAAAGTTAAGCATTCAACTCAAAGGAGTGCATTGTTCAATTTCGCTGGAAACCAATATGTGCTAACATGATGTAAACCTTATTATTATGCTCACCATATGATTTAGAGTAGTCTGCAACCAATTTTATGAGTGTGCTACTTAAGCACCAGAAGTTACTTTCAGGAACATCAAGCTTTCTCCACACTGTAACATTAGCGTTTGCAGAAGTAAACAAAGTCAAAGACTGTTCCACAGTATAGAGCATCAGATAGGTTAGTGAATTCAGCTTGCATTGGTGTATTCCAGCTCAATGAGCTCTCTACATGCAATACCTAGACATTTGCAGATCACCTTGTGCAGTTATATACACAAACCTATCACAAATTGCATTGAATACAAAGCAAAGCACACAACTCAATGATGTGTACAGTTCAATTTTGCTGAAAACCAGTATGTGCTAACATGATGTAAACCTTATTATTATACTCACCATATGATTTAGAGTAGTCTGCAACCAATTTTATGAGTGTGCTACCTAAGCTCAAGATGTTACTTTCAGTAACATCAGCTTTTCTACACACTGGAACATAAGCGTTTGCTGAACTTAACCAAGTCAATGACAGTTCATCTGCAAAGTGTGCCAGATAGGTTACTGAATTCAACATGCATTGGGGTATTCCATGGCATTGTGTACTCTACATGCAATATCTGTACAGTTCCAGATCACCTTGTGTAGTTATATACATGACCATATCACAAAATACAATGAATAGAAAGTTAAGCATTCAACTCAAAGGAGTGTATTGTTCAATCTTCCTGGAAACCAATATGTGTACACATGATGTAAACCTTATTATTATACCCAGCATACGATTTAGAATAGTCTGCAACCAATTTTATGAGTGTGCTACCTAAGCTCCAGATGTTAATTTCAGTGATATCACCTTTTCTGCACAGTGGAACATTAGGGTTTGCAGAAGTAAACAAAGTCAAAGACTGTTCCACAGTATAGAGCATCAGATAGGTTAGTGAATTCAGCTTGCATTGGTGTATTCCAGCTCAATGAGCTCTCTACATGCAATACCTAGACAGTTGCAGATCACCTAGTGCAGTTATATACACAAACCTATCACAAATTGCATTGAATACAAAGCAAAGCACCCAACTCAATGAAGTGTCCAGTTCAATTTTGCTGAAAACCGGTATGTGCTAACCTGATGTAAACCTTATTATTATACTCACCATATGATTTAGAGTAGTCTGCAACCAATTTTATGAGTGTGCTACCTAAGCTCAATATGTTACTTTCAGTAACATCACCTTTTCTACACACTGGAACATTAGCGTTTGCAGAACTAAACCAAGTCATTGACAGTTCATCTGCAAAGATTGCCAGATAGGTTACTGAATTCAGCTTGCATTGGTTTATTCCATGGCATTGTGCACTCTACATGCAATATCTATACAGTTCCAGATCACCTTGTGTAGTTATATACATGACCTTATCACAAAATACAATGAATAGAAAGTAAAGCATTCAACTCAAAGGAGTGTATCGTTCAATTTTGCTGAAAACCAATATGTGCTAACATGATGTAAACCTTATTATTATGCTCACCATATGATTTAGAGTAGTCTGCAACCAATTTTATGAGTGTGCTACTTAAGCACCAGAAGTTACTTTCAGGAACATCAAGCTTTCTCCACACTGGAACATTAGCGTTTGCAGAAGTAAACAAAGTCAAAGACTGTTCCACAGTATAGAGCATCAGATAGGTTAGTGAATTCAGCTTGCATTGGTGTATTCCAGCTGAAGGAGCTCTCTACATGCAATACCTAGACATTTGCAGATCACCTTGTGCAGTTATATACACAAACCTATCACAAATTGCATTGAATACAAAGCAAAGCACACAACTCAATGAAGTGTACAGTTCAATTTTGCTGAAAACCAGTATGTGCTAACATGATGTAAACCTTATTATTATACTCACCATATGATTTAGAGTAGTCTGCAACCAATTTTATGAGTGTGCTACCTAAGCTCAAGATGTTACTTTCAGTAACATCAGCTTTTCTACACACTGGAACATAAGCGTTTGCTGAACTTAACCAAGTCAATGACAGTTCATCTGCAAAGGGTGCCAGATAGGTTACTGAATTCAGCTTGCATTGGTTTATTCCATGGCATTGTGCACTCTACAAGCAATATCTGTACAGTTCCAGATCACCTTTTGTAGTTATATACATGACCTTATCACAAAATACAATGAATAGAAAGTTAAGCATTCAACTCAAAGGAGTGTATTGTTCAATCTTCCTGGAAACCAATATGTGTTAACATGATGTAAACCTTATTATTATACTCACCATATGATTTAGAGTAGTCTGCAACCAATTTTATGAGTGTGCTACCTATGCTCCAGATGTTAATTTCAGTGACATCACCTTTTCTGCACAGTGGAACATTAGGGTTTGCAGAAGTAAACAAAGTCCAAGACTGTTCCACAGTATAGAGCATCAGATAGGTTAGTGAATTCAGCTTGCATTGGTGTATTCCAGCTCAATGAGCTCTCTACATGCAATACCTAGACATTTGCAGATCACCTTGTGCAGTTATATACACAAACCTATCACAAATTGCATTGAATACAAAGCAAAGCACCCAACTCAATGAAGTGTCCAGTTCAATTTTGCTGAAAACCAGTATGTGCTAACATGATGTAAAACTTATTATTATACTCACCATATGATTTAGAGAAGTCTGCAACCAATTTTATGAGTGTGCTACCTATGCTCCAGATGTTAATTTCAGTAACATCACCTTTTCTTCACAGTGGAACATTAGTGTTTGCAGCACAAAACCAAGTCAATGCCTGTTCCACAGGAAAGCGTACCAGGTAGGTTACTGAATTCAGCTTTGATTGGTTTATTCCATAGTATTCAGCACTCTACATGCAATATCTATACAGTTCCAGATCACCTTGTGTAGTTATATACATGACCTTATCACAAAATACAATGAATAGAAAGTAAAGCATTCAACTCAAAGGAGTGTATCGTTCAATTTTGCTGAAAACCAATATGTGCTAACATGATGTAAACCTTATTATTATGCTCACCATATGATTTAGAGTAGTCTGCAACCAATTTTATGAGTGTGCTACTTAAGCACCAGAAGTTACTTTCAGGAACATCAAGCTTTCTCCACACTGGAACATTAGCGTTTGCAGAAGTAAACAAAGTCAAAGACTGTTCCACAGTATAGAGCATCAGATAGGTTAGTGAATTCAGCTTGCATTGGTGTATTCCAGCTGAATGAGCTCTCTACATGCAATACCTAGACATTTGCAGATCACCTTGTGCAGTTATATACACAAACCTATCACAAATTGCATTGAATACAAAGCAAAGCACACAACTCAATGAAGTGTACAGTTCAATTTTGCTGAAAACCAGTATGTGCTAACATGATGTAAACCTTATTATTATACTCACCATATGATTTAGAGTAGTCTGCAACCAATTTTATGAGTGTGCTACCTAAGCTCAAGATGTTACTTTCAGTAAAATCAGCTTTTCTACACACTGGAACATTAGGGTTTGCAGAAGTAAACAAAGTCAAAGACTGTTGCACAGTATAGAGCATCAGATAGGTTAGTGAATTCAGCTTGCATTGGTGTATTCCAGCTCAATGAGCTCTCTACATGCAATACCTAGACAGTTGCAGATCACCTAGTGCAGTTATATACACAAACCTATCACAAATTGCATTGAATACAAAGCAAAGCACCCAACTCAATGAAGTGTCCAGTTCAATTTTGCTGAAAACCAGTATGTGCGAACATGATGTAAACCTTATTATTATACTCACCATATGATTTAGAGTAGTCTGCAACCAATTTTATGAGTGTGCTACCTAAGATCAAGATGTTACTTTCAGTAACATCACCTTTTCTACACACTGGAACATCAGCGTTTGCAGAACTAAACCAAGTCATTGACAGTTCATCTGCAAAGGGTGCCAGATAGGTTACTGAATTCAGCTTGCATTGGTTTATTCCATGGCATTGTGCACTCTACATGCAATATCTGTACAGTTCCAGATCACCTTGTGTAGTTATATACATGACCTTATCACAAAATACAATGAATAGAAAGTTAAGCATTCAACTCAAAGGACTGTATTGTTCAATTTTCCTGGAAACCAATATGTGTTAACATGATGTAAACGTTATTATTATACTCACCATATGATTTAGAGTAGTCTGCAACCAATTTTATGAGTGTGCTACCTATGCTCCAGATGTTAATTTCAGTGACATCACCTTTTCTGCACAGTGGAACATTAGGGTTTGCAGAAGTAAACAAAGTCCAAGACTGTTCCACAGTATAGAGCATCAGATAGGTTAGTGAATTCAGCTTGCATTGGTGTATTCCAGCTCAATGAGCTCTCTACATGCAATACCTAGACATTTGCAGATCACCTTGTGCAGTTATATACACAAACCTGTCACAAATTGCATTGAATACAAAGCAAAGCACCCAACTCAATGAAGTGTCCAGTTCAATTTTGCTGAAAACCAGTATGTGCTAACATGATGTAAACCTTATTATTATACTCACCATATGATTTAGAGTAGTCTGCAACCAATTTTATGAGTGTGCTACCTAAGCTCAATATGTTACTTTCAGTAACATCACCTTTTCTTCACAGTGGAACATTAGGGTTTGCAGCACAAAACCAAGTCAATGCCTGTTCCACAGGAAGGCGTACCAGGTAGGTTACTGAATTCAGCTTTGATTGGTTTATTCCATAGTATTCAGCACTCTACATGCAATATCTATACAGTTCCAGATCACCTTGTGTAGTTATATACATGAACTTATCACAAAATACAATGAATAGAAAGTAAAGCATTCAACTCAAAGGAGTGTATCGTTCAATTTTGCTGAAAACCAATATGTGCTAACATGATGTAAACCTTATTATTATGCTCACCATATGATTTAGAGTAGTCTGCAACCAATTTTATGAGTGTGCTACTTAAGCACCAGAAGTTACTTTCAGGAACATCAAGCTTTCTCCACACTGTAACATTAGCGTTTGCAGAAGTAAACAAAGTCAAAGACTGTTCCACAGTATAGAGCATCAGATAGGTTAGTGAATTCAGCTTGCATTGGTGTATTCCAGCTGAATGAGCTCTCTACATGCAATACCTAGACATTTGCAGATCACCTTGTGCAGTTATATACACAAACCTATCACAAATTGCATTGAATACAAAGC
This sequence comes from Hypanus sabinus, assembly GCF_030144855.1. Taxonomy (NCBI): domain Eukaryota; kingdom Metazoa; phylum Chordata; class Chondrichthyes; order Myliobatiformes; family Dasyatidae; genus Hypanus; species Hypanus sabinus. The sequence continues at coordinate 60,818,517 of NC_082738.1, read as the reverse complement.
AAAGCACACAACTCAATGAAGTGTACAGTTCAATTTTGCTGAAAACCAGTATGTGCTAACATGATGTAAACCTTATTATTATACTCACCATATGATTTAGAGTAGTCTGCAACCAATTTTATGAGTGTGCTACCTAAGCTCAAGACGTTACTTTCAGTAACATCAGCTTTTCTACACACTGGAACATAAGCGTTTGCTGAACTTAACCAAGTCAATGACAGTTCATCTGCAAAGGGTGCCAGATAGGTTACTGAATTCAGCTTGCATTGGTTTATTCCATGGCATTGTGCACTCTACAAGCAATATCTGTACAGTTCCAGATCACCTTTTGTAGTTATATACATGACCTTATCACAAAATACAATGAATAGAAAGTTAAGCATTCAACTCAAAGGAGTGTATTGTTCAATCTTCCTGGAAACCAATATGTGTTAACATGATGTAAACCTTATTATTATACTCACCATACGATTTAGAATAGTCTGCAACCAATTTTATGAGTGTGCTACCTAAGCTCAAGATGTTACGTTCAGTAACATCAGCTTTTCTACACACTGGAACATTAGCGTTTGCAGAAGTAAACCAAGTCAATGGCAGTTCATATGCAAAGGGTGCCAGATAGGTTACTGAATTCAACATGCATTGGGGTATTCCATGGCATTGTGCACTCTACATGCAATATCTGTACAGTTCCAGATCAGCTTGTGTAGTTATATACCTGACCTTATCACAAAATACAATGAATAGAAAGTTAAGCATTCAACTCAAAGGACTGTATTGTTCAATTTTCCTGGAAACCAATATGTGTTAACATGATGTAAACGTTATTATTATACTCACCATATGATTTAGAGTAGTCTGCAACCAATTTTATGAGTGTGCTACCTAAGCTCAAGATGTTACTTTCAGTAACATCAGCTTTTCTACACACTGGAACATAAGCGTTTGCTGAACTTAACCAAGTCAATGACAGTTCATCTGCAAAGGGTGCCAGATAGGTTACTGAATTCAACATGCATTGGGGTATTCCATGGCATTGTGCACTCTACATGCAATATCTGTACAGTTCCAGATCACCTTGTGTAGTTATATACATGACCATATCACAAAATACAATGAATAGAAAGTTAAGCATTCAACTCAAAGGAGTGTATTGTTCAATCTTCCTGGAAACCAATATGTGTACACATGATGTAAACCTTATTATTATACCCAGCATACGATTTAGAATAGTCTGCAACCAATTTTATGAGTGTGCTACCTAAGCTCCAGATGTTAATTTCAGTGATATCACCTTTTCTGCACAGTGGAACATTAGGGTTTGCAGAAGTAAACAAAGTCAAAGACTGTTCCACAGTATAGAGCATCAGATAGGTTAGTAAATTCAGCTTGCATTGGTGTATTCCAGCTCAATGAGCTCTCTACATGCAATACCTAGACAGTTGCAGATCACCTAGTGCAGTTATATACACAAACCTATCACAAATTGCATTGAATACAAAGCAAAGCACCCAACTCAATGAAGTGTCCAGTTCAATTTTGCTGAAAACCAGTATGTGCTAACCTGATGTAAACCTTATTATTATACTCACCATATGATTTAGAGTAGTCTGCAACCAATTTTATGAGTGTGCTACCTAAGCTCAATATGTTACTTTCAGTAACATCACCTTTTCTACACACTGGAACATTAGCGTTTGCAGAACTAAACCAAGTCATTGACAGTTCATCTGCAAAGAGTGCCAGATAGGTTACTGAATTCAGCTTGCATTGGTTTATTCCATGGCATTGTGCACTCTACATGCAATATCTATACAGTTCCAGATCACCTTGTGTAGTTATATACATGACCTTATCACAAAATACAATGAATAGAAAGTAAAGCATTCAACTCAAAGGAGTGTATCGTTCAATTTTGCTGAAAACCAATATGTGCTAACATGATGTAAACCTTATTATTATGCTCACCATATGATTTAGAGTAGTCTGCAACCAATTTTATGAGTGTGCTACTTAAGCACCAGAAGTTACTTTCAGGAACATCAAGCTTTCTCCACACTGGAACATTAGCGTTTGCAGAAGTAAACAAAGTCAAAGACTGTTCCACAGTATAGAGCATCAGATAGGTTAGTGAATTCAGCTTGCATTGGTGTATTCCAGCTGAAGGGGCTCTCTACATGCAATACCTAGACATTTGCAGATCACCTTGTGCAGTTATATACACAAACCTATCACAAATTGCATTGAATACAAAGCAAAGCACACAACTCAATGAAGTGTACAGTTCAATTTTGCTGAAAACCAGTATGTGCTAACATGATGTAAACCTTATTATTATACTCACCATATGATTTAGAGTAGTCTGCAACCAATTTTATGAGTGTGCTACCTAAGCTCAAGATGTTACTTTCAGTAACATCAGCTTTTCTACACACTGGAACATAAGCGTTTGCTGAACTTAACCAAGTCAATGACAGTTCATCTGCAAAGGGTGCCAGATAGGTTACTGAATTCAGCTTGCATTGGTTTATTCCATGGCATTGTGCACTCTACAAGCAATATCTGTACAGTTCCAGATCACCTTTTGTAGTTATATACATGACCTTATCACAAAATACAATGAATAGAAAGTTAAGCATTCAACTCAAAGGAGTGTATTGTTCAATCTTCCTGGAAACCAATATGTGTTAACATGATGTAAACGTTATTATTATACTCACCATATGATTTAGAGTAGTCTGCAACCAATTTTATGAGTGTGCTACCTATGCTCCAGATGTTATTTTCAGTGACATCACCTTTTCTGCACAGTGGAACATTAGGGTTTGCAGAAGTAAACAAAGTCCAAGACTGTTCCACAGTATAGAGCATCAGATAGGTTAGTGAATTCAGCTTGCATTGGTGTATTCCAGCTGAATGAGCTCTCTACATGCAATACCTAGACATTTGCAGATCACCTTGTGCAGTTATATACACAAACCTATCACAAATTGCATTGAATACAAAGCAAAGCACCCAACTCAATGAAGTGTCCAGTTCAATTTTGCTGAAAACCAGTATGTGCTAACATGATGTAAAACTTATTATTATACTCACCATATGATTTAGAGAAGTCTGCAACCAATTTTATGAGTGTGCTACCTATGCTCCAGATGTTAATTTCAGTAACATCACCTTTTCTTCACAGTGGAACATTAGGGTTTGCAGCACAAAACCAAGTCAATGCCTGTTCCACAGGAAAGCGTACCAGGTAGGTTACTGAATTCAGCTTTGATTGGTTTATTCCATAGTATTCAGCACTCTACATGCAATATCTATACAGTTCCAGATCACCTTGTGTAGTTATATACATGACCTTATCACAAAATACAATGAATAGAAAGTAAAGCATTCAACTCAAAGGAGTGTATCGTTCAATTTTGCTGAAAACCAATATGTGCTAACATGATGTAAACCTTATTATTATGCTCACCATATGATTTAGAGTAGTCTGCAACCAATTTTATGAGTGTGCTACTTAAGCACCAGAAGTTACTTTCAGGAACATCAAGCTTTCTCCACACTGGAACATTAGCGTTTGCAGAAGTAAACAAAGTCAAAGACTGTTCCACAGTATAGAGCATCAGATAGGTTAGTGAATTCAGCTTGCATTGGTGTATTCCAGCTGAATGAGCTCTCTACATGCAATACCTAGACATTTGCAGATCACCTTGTGCAGTTATATACACAAACCTATCACAAATTGCATTGAATACAAAGCAAAGCACACAACTCAATGAAGTGTACAGTTCAATTTTGCTGAAAACCAGTATGTGCTAACATGATGTAAACCTTATTATTATACTCACCATATGATTTAGAGTAGTCTGCAACCAATTTTATGAGTGTGCTACCTAAGCTCAAGATGTTACTTTCAGTAACATCAGCTTTTCTACACACTGGAACATAAGCGTTTGCTGAACTTAACCAAGTCAATGACAGTTCATCTGCAAAGGGTGCCAGATAGGTTACTGAATTCAGCTTGCATTGGTTTATTCCGTGGCATTGTGCACTCTACAAGCAATATCTGTACAGTTCCAGATCACCTTTTGTAGTTATATACATGACCTTATCACAAAATACAATGAATAGAAAGTTAAGCATTCAACTCAAAGGAGTGTATTGTTCAATCTTCCTGGAAACCAATATGTGTTAACATGATGTAAACCTTATTATTATACTCACCATAAGATTTAGAATAGTCTGCAACCAATTTTATGAGTGTGCTACCTAAGCTCAAGATGTTACTTTCAGTAACATCAGCTTTTCTACACACTGGAACATTAGCGTTTGCAGAAGTAAACCAAGTCAATGGCAGTTCATAAGCAAAGGGTGCCAGATAGTTTACTGAATTCAACTTGCATTGGGGTATTCCATGGCATTGTGCACTCTACATGCAATATCTGTACAGTTCCAGATCACCTTGTGTAGTTATATACATGACCTTATCACAAAATACAATGAATAGAAAGTTAAGCATTCAACTCAAAGGACTGTATTGTTCAATCTTCCTGGAAACCAATATGTGTTAACATGATGTAAACCTTATTATTATACTCACCATACGATTTAGAATAGTCTGCAACCAATTGTATGAGTGTGCTACCTAAGCTCAAGATGTTACGTTCAGTAACATCAGCTTTTCTACACACTGGAACATTAGCGTTTGCAGAAGTAAACCAAGTCAATGGCAGTTCATATGCAAAGGGTGCCAGATAGGTTACTGAATTCAACTTGCATTGGGGTATTCCATGGCATTGTGCACTCTACATGCAATATCTGTACAGTTCCAGATCACCTTGTGTAGTTATATACATGACATCACAAAATACAATGAATTGAAAGTTAAGCATTCAACTCAAAGGAGTGCATTGTTCAATTTCGCTGGAAACCAATATGTGCTAACATGATGTAAACCTTATTATTATGCTCACCATATGATTTAGAGTAGTCTGCAACCAATTTTATGAGTGTGCTACTTAAGCACCAGAAGTTACTTTCAGGAACATCAAGCTTTCTCCACACTGTAACATTAGCGTTTGCAGAAGTAAACAAAGTCAAAGACTGTTCCACAGTATAGAGCATCAGATAGGTTAGTGAATTCAGCTTGCATTGGTGTATTCCAGCTGAATGAGCTCTCTACATGCAATACCTAGACATTTGCAGATCACCTTGTGCAGTTATATACACAAACCTATCACAAATTGCATTGAATACAAAGCAAAGCACACAACTCAATGATGTGTACAGTTCAATTTTGCTGAAAACCAGTATGTGCTAACATGATGTAAACCTTATTATTATACTCACCATATGATTTAGAGTAGTCTGCAACCAATTTTATGAGTGTGCTACCTAAGCTCAAGATGTTACTTTCAGTAACATCAGCTTTTCTACACACTGGAACATAAGCGTTTGCTGAACTTAACCAAGTCAATGACAGTTCATCTGCAAAGGGTGCCAGATAGGTTACTGAATTCAACATGCATTGGGGTATTCCATGGCATTGTGCACTCTACATGCAATATCTGTACAGTTCCAGATCACCTTGTGTAGTTATATACATGACCATATCACAAAATACAATGAATAGAAAGTTAAGCATTCAACTCAAAGGAGTGTATTGTTCAATCTTCCTGGAAACCAATATGTGTACACATGATGTAAACCTTATTATTATACCCAGCATACGATTTAGAATAGTCTGCAACCAATTTTATGAGTGTGCTACCTAAGCTCCAGATGTTAATTTCAGTGATATCACCTTTTCTGCACAGTGGAACATTAGGGTTTGCAGAAGTAAACAAAGTCAAAGACTGTTCCACAGTATAGAGCATCAGATAGGTTAGTGAATTCAGCTTGCATTGGTGTATTCCAGCTCAATGAGCTCTCTACATGCAATACCTAGACAGTTGCAGATCACCTAGTGCAGTTATATACACAAACCTATCACAAATTGCATTGAATACAAAGCAAAGCACCCAACTCAATGAAGTGTCCAGTTCAATTTTGCTGAAAACCAGTATGTGCTAACCTGATGTAAACCTTATTATTATACTCACCATATGATTTAGAGTAGTCTGCAACCAATTTTATGAGTGTGCTACCTAAGCTCAATATGTTACTTTCAGTAACATCACCTTTTCTACACACTGGAACATTAGCGTTTGCAGAACTAAACCAAGTCATTGACAGTTCATCTGCAAAGAGTGCCAGATAGGTTACTGAATTCAGCTTGCATTGGTTTATTCCATGGCATTGTGCACTCTACATGCAATATCTATACAGTTCCAGATCACCTTGTGTAGTTATATACATGACCTTATCACAAAATACAATGAATAGAAAGTAAAGCATTCAACTCAAAGGAGTGTATCGTTCAATTTTGCTGAAAACCAATATGTGCTAACATGATGTAAACCTTATTATTATGCTCACCATATGATTTAGAGTAGTCTGCAACCAATTTTATGAGTGTGCTACTTAAGCACCAGAAGTTACTTTCAGGAACATCAAGCTTTCTCCACACTGGAACATTAGCGTTTGCAGAAGTAAACAAAGTCAAAGACTGTTCCACAGTATAGAGCATCAGATAGGTTAGTGAATTCAGCTTGCATTGGTGTATTCCAGCTGAAGGAGCTCTCTACATGCAATACCTAGACATTTGCAGATCACCTTGTGCAGTTATATACACAAACCTATCACAAATTGCATTGAATACAAAGCAAAGCACACAACTCAATGAAGTGTACAGTTCAATTTTGCTGAAAACCAGTATGTGCTAACATGATGTAAACCTTATTATTATACTCACCATATGATTTAGAGTAGTCTGCAACCAATTTTATGAGTGTGCTACCTAAGCTCAAGATGTTACTTTCAGTAACATCAGCTTTTCTACACACTGGAACATAAGCGTTTGCTGAACTTAACCAAGTCAATGACAGTTCATCTGCAAAGGGTGCCAGATAGGTTACTGAATTCAGCTTGCATTGGTTTATTCCATGGCATTGTGCACTCTACAAGCAATATCTGTACAGTTCCAGATCACCTTTTGTAGTTATATACATGACCTTATCACAAAATACAATGAATAGAAAGTTAAGCATTCAACTCAAAGGAGTGTATTGTTCAATCTTCCTGGAAACCAATATGTGTTAACATGATGTAAACGTTATTATTATACTCACCATATGATTTAGAGTAGTCTGCAACCAATTTTATGAGTGTGCTACCTATGCTCCAGATGTTAATTTCAGTGACATCACCTTTTCTGCACAGTGGAACATTAGGGTTTGCAGAAGTAAACAAAGTCCAAGACTGTTCCACAGTATAGAGCATCAGATAGGTTAGTGAATTCAGCTTGCATTGGTGTATTCCAGCTCAATGAGCTCTCTACATGCAATACCTAGACATTTGCAGATCACCTTGTGCAGTTATATACACAAACCTATCACAAATTGCATTGAATACAAAGCAAAGCACCCAACTCAATGAAGTGTCCAGTTCAATTTTGCTGAAAACCAGTATGTGCTAACATGATGTAAAACTTATTATTATACTCACCATATGATTTAGAGAAGTCTGCAACCAATTTTATGAGTGTGCTACCTATGCTCCAGATGTTAATTTCAGTAACATCACCTTTTCTTCACAGTGGAACATTAGGGTTTGCAGCACAAAACCAAGTCAATGCCTGTTCCACAGGAAAGCGTACCAGGTAGGTTACTGAATTCAGCTTTGATTGGTTTATTCCATAGTATTCAGCACTCTACATGCAATATCTATACAGTTCCAGATCACCTTGTGTAGTTATATACATGACCTTATCACAAAATACAATGAATAGAAAGTAAAGCATTCAACTCAAAGGAGTGTATCGTTCAATTTTGCTGAAAACCAATATGTGCTAACATGATGTAAACCTTATTATTATGCTCACCATATGATTTAGAGTAGTCTGCAACCAATTTTATGAGTGTGCTACTTAAGCACCAGAAGTTACTTTCAGGAACATCAAGCTTTCTCCACACTGGAACATTAGCGTTTGCAGAAGTAAACAAAGTCAAAGACTGTTCCACAGTATAGAGCATCAGATAGGTTAGTGAATTCAGCTTGCATTGGTGTATTCCAGCTGAATGAGCTCTCTACATGCAATACCTAGACATTTGCAGATCACCTTGTGCAGTTATATACACAAACCTATCACAAATTGCATTGAATACAAAGCAAAGCACACAACTCAATGAAGTGTACAGTTCAATTTTGCTGAAAACCAGTATGTGCTAACATGATGTAAACCTTATTATTATACTCACCATATGATTTAGAGTAGTCTGCAACCAATTTTATGAGTGTGCTACCTAAGCTCAAGATGTTACTTTCAGTAACATCAGCTTTTCTACACACTGGAACATAAGCGTTTGCTGAACTTAACCAAGTCAATGACAGTTCATCTGCAAAGGGTGCCAGATAGGTTACTGAATTCAGCTTGCATTGGTTTATTCCGTAGCATTGTGCACTCTACAAGCAATATCTGTACAGTTCCAGATCACCTTTTGTAGTTATATACATGACCTTATCACAAAATACAATGAATAGAAAGTTAAGCATTCAACTCAAAGGAGTGTATTGTTCAATCTTCCTGGAAACCAATATGTGTTAACATGATGTAAACCGTATTATTATACTCACCATAAGATTTAGAATAGTCTGCAACCAATTTTATGAGTGTGCTACCTAAGCTCAAGATGTTACTTTCAGTAACATCAGCTTTTCTACACACTGGAACATTAGCGTTTGCAGAAGTAAACCAAGTCAATGGCAGTTCATATGCAAAGGGTGCCAGATAGTTTACTGAATTCAACTTGCATTGGGGTATTCCATGGCATTGTGCACTCTACATGCAATATCTGTACAGTTCCAGATCACCTTGTGTAGTTATATACATGACCTTATCACAAAATACAATGAATAGAAAGTTAAGCATTCAACTCAAAGGACTGTATTGTTCAATCTTCCTGGAAACCAATATGTGTTAACATGATGTAAACCTTATTATTATACTCACCATACGATTTAGAATAGTCTGCAACCAATTTTATGAGTGTGCTACCTAAGCTCAAGATGTTACGTTCAGTAACATCAGCTTTTCTACACACTGGAACATTAGCGTTTGCAGAAGTAAACCAAGTCAATGGCAGTTCATATGCAAAGGGTGCCAGATAGGTTACTGAATTCAACTTGCATTGGGGTATTCCATGGCATTGTGCACTCTACATGCAATATCTGTACAGTTCCAGATCACCTTGTGTAGTTATATACATGACATCACAAAATACAATGAATTGAAAGTTAAGCATTCAACTCAAAGGAGTGCATTGTTCAATTTCGCTGGAAACCAATATGTGCTAACATGATGTAAACCTTATTATTATGCTCACCATATGATTTAGAGTAGTCTGCAACCAATTTTATGAGTGTGCTACTTAAGCACCAGAAGTTACTTTCAGGAACATCAAGCTTTCTCCACACTGTAACATTAGCGTTTGCAGAAGTAAACAAAGTCAAAGACTGTTCCACAGTATAGAGCATCAGATAGGTTAGTGAATTCAGCTTGCATTGGTGTATTCCAGCTCAATGAGCTCTCTACATGCAATACCTAGACATTTGCAGATCACCTTGTGCAGTTATATACACAAACCTATCACAAATTGCATTGAATACAAAGCAAAGCACACAACTCAATGATGTGTACAGTTCAATTTTGCTGAAAACCAGTATGTGCTAACATGATGTAAACCTTATTATTATACTCACCATATGATTTAGAGTAGTCTGCAACCAATTTTATGAGTGTGCTACCTAAGCTCAAGATGTTACTTTCAGTAACATCAGCTTTTCTACACACTGGAACATAAGCGTTTGCTGAACTTAACCAAGTCAATAACAGTTCATCTGCAAAGTGTGCCAGATAGGTTACTGAATTCAACATGCATTGGGGTATTCCATGGCATTGTGTACTCTACATGCAATATCTGTACAGTTCCAGATCACCTTGTGTAGTTATATACATGACCATATCACAAAATACAATGAATAGAAAGTTAAGCATTCAACTCAAAGGAGTGTATTGTTCAATCTTCCTGGAAACCAATATGTGTACACATGATGTAAACCATATTATTATACCCAGCATACGATTTAGAATAGTCTGCAAACAATTTTATGAGTGTGCTACCTAAGCTCCAGATGTTAATTTCAGTGATATCACCTTTTCTGCACAGTGGAACATTAGGGTTTGCAGAAGTAAACAAAGTCAAAGACTGTTCCACAGTATAGAGCATCAGATAGGTTAGTGAATTCAGCTTGCATTGGTGTATTCCAGCTCAATGAGCTCTCTACATGCAATACCTAGACAGTTGCAGATCACCTAGTGCAGTTATATACACAAACCTATCACAAATTGCATTGAATACAAAGCAAAGCACCCAACTCAATGAAGTGTCCAGTTCAATTTTGCTGAAAACCGGTATGTGCTAACCTGATGTAAACCTTATTATTATACTCACCATATGATTTAGAGTAGTCTGCAACCAATTTTATGAGTGTGCTACCTAAGCTCAATATGTTACTTTCAGTAACATCACCTTTTCTACACACTGGAACATTAGCGTTTGCAGAACTAAACCAAGTCATTGACAGTTCATCTGCAAAGATTGCCAGATAGGTTACTGAATTCAGCTTGCATTGGTTTATTCCATGGCATTGTGCACTCTACATGCAATATCTATACAGTTCCAGATCACCTTGTGTAGTTATATACATGACCTTATCACAAAATACAATGAATAGAAAGTAAAGCATTCAACTCAAAGGAGTGTATCGTTCAATTTTGCTGAAAACCAATATGTGCTAACATGATGTAAACCTTATTATTATGCTCACCATATGATTTAGAGTAGTCTGCAACCAATTTTATGAGTGTGCTACTTAAGCACCAGAAGTTACTTTCAGGAACATCAAGCTTTCTCCACACTGGAACATTAGCGTTTGCAGAAGTAAACAAAGTCAAAGACTGTTCCACAGTATAGAGCATCAGATAGGTTAGTGAATTCAGCTTGCATTGGTGTATTCCAGCTGAAGGAGCTCTCTACATGCAATACCTAGACATTTGCAGATCACCTTGTGCAGTTATATACACAAACCTATCACAAATTGCATTGAATACAAAGCAAAGCACACAACTCAATGAAGTGTACAGTTCAATTTTGCTGAAAACCAGTATGTGCTAACATGATGTAAACCTTATTATTATACTCACCATATGATTTAGAGTAGTCTGCAACCAATTTTATGAGTGTGCTACCTAAGCTCAAGATGTTACTTTCAGTAACATCAGCTTTTCTACACACTGGAACATTAGCGTTTGCAGAAGTAAACCAAGTCAATGGCAGTTCATATGCAAAGGGTGCCAGATAGTTTACTGAATTCAACTTGCATTGGGGTATTCCATGGCATTGTGCACTCTACAAGCAATATCTGTACAGTTCCAGATCACCTTTTGTAGTTATATACATGACCTTATCACAAAATACAATGAATAGAAAGTTAAGCATTCAACTCAAAGGAGTGTATTGTTCAATCTTCCTGGAAACCAATATGTGTTAACATGATGTAAACGTTATTATTATACTCACGATATGATTTAGAGTAGTCTGCAACCAATTTTATGAGTGTGCTACCTATGCTCCAGATGTTAATTTCAGTGACATCACCTTTTCTGCACAGTGGAACATTAGGGTTTGCAGAAGTAAACAAAGTCCAAGACTGTTCCACAGTATAGAGCATCAGATAGGTTAGTGAATTCAGCTTGCATTGGTGTATTCCAGCTCAATGAGCTCTCTACATGCAATACCTAGACATTTGCAGATCACCTTGTGCAGTTATATACACAAACCTATCACAAATTGCATTGAATACAAAGCAAAGCACCCAACTCAATGAAGTGTCCAGTTCAATTTTGCTGAAAACCAGTATGTGCTAACATGATGTAAAACTTATTATTATACTCACCATATGATTTAGAGAAGTCTGCAACCAATTTTATGAGTGTGCTACCTATGCTCCAGATGTTAATTTCAGTAACATCACCTTTTCTTCACAGTGGAACATTAGTGTTTGCAGCACAAAACCAAGTCAATGCCTGTTCCACAGGAAAGCGTACCAGGTAGGTTACTGAATTCAGCTTTGATTGGTTTATTCCATAGTATTCAGCACTCTACATGCAATATCTATACAGTTCCAGATCACCTTGTGTAGTTATATACATGACCTTATCACAAAATACAATGAATAGAAAGTAAAGCATTCAACTCAAAGGAGTGTATCGTTCAATTTTGCTGAAAACCAATATGTGCTAACATGATGTAAACCTTATTATTATGCTCACCATATGATTTAGAGTAGTCTGCAACCAATTTTATGAGTGTGCTACTTAAGCACCAGAAGTTACTTTCAGGAACATCAAGCTTTCTCCACACTGGAACATTAGCGTTTGCAGAAGTAAACAAAGTCAAAGACTGTTCCACAGTATAGAGCATCAGATAGGTTAGTGAATTCAGCTTGCATTGGTGTATTCCAGCTGAATGAGCTCTCTACATGCAATACCTAGACATTTGCAGATCACCTTGTGCAGTTATATACACAAACCTATCACAAATTGCATTGAATACAAAGCAAAGCACACAACTCAATGAAGTGTACAGTTCAATTTTGCTGAAAACCAGTATGTGCTAACATGATGTAAACCTTATTATTATACTCAGCATATGATTTAGAGTAGTCTGCAACCAATTTTATGAGTGTGCTACCTAAGCTCAAGATGTTACTTTCAGTAACATCAGCTTTTCTACACACTGGAACATAAGCGTTTGCTGAACTTAACCAAGTCAATGACATTTCATCTGCAAAGGGTGCCAGATAGGTTACTGAATTCAGCTTGCATTGGTTTATTCCGTGGCATTGTGCACTCTACAAGCAATATCTGTACAGTTCCAGATCACCTTTTGTAGTTATATACATGACCTTATCACAAAATACAATGAATAGAAAGTTAAGCATTCAACTCAAAGGAGTGTATTGTTCAATCTTCCTGGAAACCAATATGTGTTAACATGATGTAAACCTTATTATTATACTCACCATACGATTTAGAATAGTCTGCAACCAATTTTATGAGTGTGCTACCTAAGCTCCAGATGTTAATTTCAGTGATATCACCTTTTCTGCACAGTGGAACATTAGGGTTTGCAGAAGTAAACAAAGTCAAAGACTGTTGCACAGTATAGAGCATCAGATAGGTTAGTGAATTCAGCTTGCATTGGTGTATTCCAGCTCAATGAGCTCTCTACATGCAATACCTAGACAGTTGCAGATCACCTAGTGCAGTTATATACACAAACCTATCACAAATTGCATTGAATACAAAGCAAAGCACCCAACTCAATGAAGTGTCCAGTTCAATTTTGCTGAAAACCAGTATGTGAGAACATGATGTAAACCTTATTATTATACTCACCATATGATTTAGAGTAGTCTGCAACCAATTTTATGAGTGTGCTACCTAAGATCAAGATGTTACTTTCAGTAACATCACCTTTTCTACACACTGGAACATCAGCGTTTGCAGAACTAAACCAAGTCATTGACAGTTCATCTGCAAAGGGTGCCAGATAGGTTACTGAATTCAGCTTGCATTGGTTTATTCCATGGCATTGTGCACTCTACATGCAATATCTGTACAGTTCCAGATCACCTTGTGTAGTTATATACATGACCTTATCACAAAATACAATGAATAGAAAGTTAAGCATTCAACTCAAAGGACTGTATTGTTCAATTTTCCTGGAAACCAATATGTGTTAACATGATGTAAACGTTATTATTATACTCACCATATGATTTAGAGTAGTCTGCAACCAATTTTATGAGTGTGCTACCTATGCTCCAGATGTTAATTTCAGTGACATCACCTTTTCTGCACAGTGGAACATTAGGGTTTGCAGAAGTAAACAAAGTCCAAGACTGTTCCACAGTATAGAGCATCAGATAGGTTAGTGAATTCAGCTTGCATTGGTGTATTCCAGCTCAATGAGCTCTCTACATGCAATACCTAGACATTTGCAGATCACCTTGTGCAGTTATATACACAAACCTGTCACAAATTGCATTGAATACAAAGCAAAGCACCCAACTCAATGAAGTGTCCAGTTCAATTTTGCTGAAAACCAGTATGTGCTAACATGATGTAAACCTTATTATTATACTCACCATATGATTTAGAGTAGTCTGCAACCAATTTTATGAGTGTGCTACCTAAGCTCAATATGTTACTTTCAGTAACATCACCTTTTCTTCACAGTGGAACATTAGGGTTTGCAGCACAAAACCAAGTCAATGCCTGTTCCACAGGAAGGCGTACCAGGTAGGTTACTGAATTCAGCTTTGATTGGTTTATTCCATAGTATTCAGCACTCTACATGCAATATCTATACAGTTCCAGATCACCTTGTGTAGTTATATACATGAACTTATCACAAAATACAATGAATAGAAAGTAAAGCATTCAACTCAAAGGAGTGTATCGTTCAATTTTGCTGAAAACCAATATGTGCTAACATGATGTAAACCTTATTATTATGCTCACCATATGATTTAGAGTAGTCTGCAACCAATTTTATGAGTGTGCTACTTAAGCACCAGAAGTTACTTTCAGGAACATCAAGCTTTCTCCACACTGTAACATTAGCGTTTGCAGAAGTAAACAAAGTCAAAGACTGTTCCACAGTATAGAGCATCAGATAGGTTAGTGAATTCAGCTTGCATTGGTGTATTCCAGCTGAATGAGCTCTCTACATGCAATACCTAGACATTTGCAGATCACCTTGTGCAGTTATATACACAAACCTATCACAAATTGCATTGAATACAAAGCAAAGCACACAACTCAATGAAGTGTACAGTTCAATTTTGCTGAAAACCAGTATGTGCTAACATGATGTAAACCTTATTATTATACTCACCATATGATTTAGAGTAGTCTGCAACCAATTTTATGAGTGTGCTACCTAAGCTCAAGACGTTACTTTCAGTAACATCAGCTTTTCTACACACTGGAACATAAGCGTTTGCTGAACTTAACCAAGTCAATGACAGTTCATCTGCAAAGGGTGCCAGATAGGTTACTGAATTCAGCTTGCATTGGTTTATTCCATGGCATTGTGCACTCTACAAGCAATATCTGTACAGTTCCAGATCACCTTTTGTAGTTATATACATGACCTTATCACAAAATACAATGAATAGAAAGTTAAGCATTCAACTCAAAGGAGTGTATTGTTCAATCTTCCTGGAAACCAATATGTGTTAACATGATGTAAACCTTATTATTATACTCACCATACGATTTAGAATAGTCTGCAACCAATTTTATGAGTGTGCTACCTAAGCTCAAGATGTTACGTTCAGTAACATCAGCTTTTCTACACACTGGAACATTAGCGTTTGCAGAAGTAAACCAAGTCAATGGCAGTTCATATGCAAAGGGTGCCAGATAGGTTACTGAATTCAACATGCATTGGGGTATTCCATGGCATTGTGCACTCTACATGCAATATCTGTACAGTTCCAGATCAGCTTGTGTAGTTATATACCTGACCTTATCACAAAATACAATGAATAGAAAGTTAAGCATTCAACTCAAAGGAGTGTATTGTTCAATCTTCCTGGAAACCAATATGTGTACACATGATGTAAACCTTATTATTATACCCAGCATACGATTTAGAATAGTCTGCAACCAATTTTATGAGTGTGCTACCTAAGCTCCAGATGTTAATTTCAGTGATATCACCTTTTCTGCACAGTGGAACATTAGGGTTTGCAGAAGTAAACAAAGTCAAAGACTGTTCCACAGTATAGAGCATCAGATAGGTTAGTGAATTCAGCTTGCATTGGTGTATTCCAGCTCAATGAGCTCTCTACATGCAATACCTAGACAGTTGCAGATCACCTTGTGCAGTTATATACACAAACCTATCACAAATTGCATTGAATACAAAGCAAAGCACCCAACTCAATGAAGTGTCCAGTTCAATTTTGCTGAAAACCAGTATGTGCTAACCTGATGTAAACCTTATTATTATACTCACCATATGATTTAGAGTAGTCTGCAACCAATTTTATGAGTGTGCTACCTAAGCTCAATATGTTACTTTCAGTAACATCACCTTTTCTACACACTGGAACATTAGCGTTTGCAGAACTAAACCAAGTCATTGACAGTTCATCTGCAAAGATTGCCAGATAGGTTACTGAATTCAGCTTGCATTGGTTTATTCCATGGCATTGTGCACTCTACATGCAATATCTGTACAGTTCCAGATCACCATTTGTAGTTATATACATGACCTTATCACAAAATACAATGAATAGAAAGTTAAGCATTCAACTCAAAGGAGTGTATTGTTCAATCTTCCTGGAAACCAATATGTGTTAACATGATGTAAACGTTATTATTATACTCACCATATGATTTAGAGTAGTCTGCAACCAATTTTATGAGTGTGCTACCTATGCTCCAGATGTTAATTTCAGTGACATCACCTTTTCTGCACAGTGGAACATTAGGGTTTGCAGAAGTAAACAAAGTCCAAGACTGTTCCACAATATAGAGCATCAGATAGGTTAGTGAATTCAGCTTGCATTGGTGTATTCCAGCTCAATGAGCTCTCTACATGCAATACCTAGACATTTGCAGATCACCTTGTGCAGTTATATACACAAACCTATCACAAATTGCATTGAATACAAAGCAAAGCACCCAACTCAATGAAGTGTCCAGTTCAATTTTGCTGAAAACCAGTATGTGCTAACATGATGTAAAACTTATTATTATACTCACCATATGATTTAGAGAAGTCTGCAACCAATTTTATGAGTGTGCTACCTATGCTCCAGATGTTAATTTCAGTAACATCACCTTTTCTTCACAGTGGAACATTAGGGTTTGCAGCACAAAACCAAGTCAATGCCTGTTCCACAGGAAAGCGTACCAGGTAGGTTACTGAATTCAGCTTTGATTGGTTTATTCCATAGTATTCAGCACTCTACATGCAATATCTATACAGTTCCAGATCACCTTGTGTAGTTATATACATGACCTTATCACAAAATACAATGAATAGAAAGTAAAGCATTCAACTCAAAGGAGTGTATCGTTCAATTTTGCTGAAAACCAATATGTGCTAACATGATGAAAACCTTATTATTATGCTCACCATATGATTTAGAGTAGTCTGCAACCAATTTTATGAGTGTGCTACTTAAGCACCAGAAGTTACTTTCAGGAACATCAAGCTTTCTCCACACTGGAACATTAGCGTTTGCAGAAGTAAACAAAGTCAAAGACTGTTCCACAGTATAGAGCATCAGATAGGTTAGTGAATTCAGCTTGCATTGGTGTATTCCAGCTCAATGAGCTCTCTACATGCAATACCTAGGCATTTGCAGATCACCTTGTGCAGTTATATACACAAACCTATCACAAATTGCATTGAATACAAAGCAAAGCACCCAACTCAATGAAGTGTCCAGTTCAATTTTGCTGAAAACCAGTATGTGCTAACATGATGTAAACCTTATTATTATACTCACCATATGATTTAGAGTAGTCTGCAACCAATTTTATGAGTGTGCTACCTAAGCTCAAGATGTTACTTTCAGTAACATCACCTTTTCTACACACTGGAACATTAGCGTTTGCAGAACTAAACCAAGTCATTGACAGTTCATCTGCAAAGGGTGCCAGATAGGTTACTGAATTCAGCTTGCATTGGTTTATTCCATGGCATTGTGCACTCTACATGCAATATCTGTACAGATCCAGATCACCTTGTGTAGTTATATACATGACCTTATCACAAAATACAATGAATAGAAAGTTAAGCATTCAACTCAAAGGACTGTATTGTTCAATCTTCCTGGAAACCAATATGTGTTAACATGATGTAAACCTTATTATTATACTCACCATACGATTTAGAATAGTCTGCAACCAATTTTATGAGTGTGCTACCTAAGCTCAAGATGTTACGTTCAGTAACATCAGCTTTTCTACACACTGGAACATTAGCGTTTGCAGAAGTAAACCAAGTCAATGGCAGTTCATATGCAAAGGGTGCCAGATAGGTTACTGAATTCAACTTGCATTGGGGTATTCCATGGCATTGTGCACTCTACATGCAATATCTGTACAGTTCCAGATCACCTAGTGTAGTTATATACATGACATCACAAAATACAATGAATTGAAAGTTAAGCATTCAACTCAAAGGAGTGCATTGTTCAATTTCGCTGGAAACCAATATGTGCTAACATGATGTAAACCTTATTATTATACTCACCATATGATTTAGAGTAGTCTGCAACCAATTTTATGAGTGTGCTACCTATGCTCCAGATGTTAATTTCAGTAACATCACCTTTTCTGCACAGTGGAACATTAGGGTTTGCAGAAGTAAACAAAGTCAAAGACTGTTCCACAGTATAGAGCATCAGATAGGTTAGTGAATTCAGCTTGCATTGGTGTATTCCAGCTCAATGAGCTCTCTACATGCAATACCTAGACA
The DNA here is from genome assembly GCF_030144855.1 of Hypanus sabinus. Lineage (NCBI taxonomy): Eukaryota > Metazoa > Chordata > Chondrichthyes > Myliobatiformes > Dasyatidae > Hypanus > Hypanus sabinus. The sequence continues at coordinate 60,799,789 of NC_082738.1, read as the reverse complement.
TTTGCAGATCACCTTGTGCAGTTATATACACAAACCTATCACAAATTGCATTGAATACAAAGCAAAGCATCCAACTCAATGAAGTGTACAATTCAATTTTGCTGGAAACCAATATGTGTTAACATGATGTAAACCTTATTATTATACTCACCATACGATTTAGAGTAGTCTGCAACCAATTTTATGAGTGTGCTACCTAAGCTGAAGATGTTACTTTCAGTAACATCACCTTTTCTACACACTGGAGCATTAGCGTTTGCAGAACTAAACCAAGTCATTGACAGTTCATCTGCAAAGGGTGCCAGATAGGTTACTGAATTCAGCTTGCATTGGTTTATTCCATGGCATTGTGCACTCTACATGCAATATCTGTACAGTTCCAGATCACCTTGTGTAGTTATATACATGACCTTATCACAAAATACAATGAATAGAAAGTTAAGCATTCAACTCAAAGGACTGTATTGTTCAATTTTCCTGGAAACCAATATGTGTTAACATGATGTAAACGTTATTATTATACTCACCATATGATTTAGAGTAGTCTGCAACCAATTTTATGAGTGTGCTACCTATGCCCCAGATGTTAATTTCAGTGACATCACCTTTTCTGCACAGTGGAACATTAGGGTTTGCAGAAGTAAACAAAGACAAAGGCTGTTCCACAGTATAGAGCATCAGATAGGTTAGTGAATTCAGCTTGCATTGGTGTATTCCAGCTCAATGAGCTCTCTACATGCAATACCTAGACATTTGCAGATCACCTTGTGCAGTTATATACACAAACCTATCACAAATTGCATTGAATACAAAGCAAAGCACCCAACTCAATGAAGTGTCCAGTTCAATTTTGCTGAAAACCAGTATGTGCTAACATGATGTAAACCTTATTATTATACTCACCATATGATTTAGAGAAGTCTGCAACCAATTTTATGCGTGTGCTACCTATGCTCCAGATGTTAATTTCAGTAACATCACCTTTTCTTCACAGTGGAACATTAGGGTTTGCAGCACAAAACCAAGTCAATGCCTGTTCCACAGGAAAGCGTACCAGGTAGGTTACTGAATTCAGCTTTGATTGGTTTATTCCATAGTATTCAGCACTCTACATGCAATGTCTATACAGTTCCAGATCACCTTGTGTAGTTATATACATGACCTTATCACAAAATACAATGAATAGAAAGTTAAGCATTCAACTCAAAGAAGTGTATTGTTCAATCTTCCTGGAAACCAATATGTGTTAACATGATGTAAACCTTATTATTATACTCACCATACGATTTAGAATAGTCTGCAACCAATTTTATGAGTGTGCTACCTAAGCTCAAGATGTTACGTTCAGTAACATCAGCTTTTCTACACACTGGAACATTAGCGTTTGCAGAAGTAAACCAAGTCAATGGCAGCTCATATGCAAAGGGTGCCAGATAGGTTACTGAATTCAACTTGCATTGGGGTATACCATGGCATTGTGCACTCTACATGCAATATCTGTACAGTTCCAGATCACCTTGTGTAGTTATATACATGACCTTATCACAAAATACAATGAATAGAAAGTTAAGCATTCAACTCAAAGGAGTGTATTGTTCAATCTTCCTGGACACCAATATGTGTACACATGATTTAAACCTTATTATTATACCCAGCATACGATTTAGAATAGTCTGCAACCAATTTTATGAGTGTGCTACCTAAGCTCCAGATGTTAATATCAGTGATATCAGCTTTTCTGCACAGTGGAACATTAGGGTTTGCAGAAGTAAACAAAGTCAAAGACTGTTCCACAGTATAGAGCATCAGATAGGTTAGTGAATTCAGCTTGCATTGGTGTATTCCAGCTCAATGAGCTCTCTACATGCAATACCTAGACAGTTGCAGATCACCTTGTGCAGTTATATACACAAACCTATCACAAATTGCATTGAATACAAAGCAAAGCACCCAACTCAATGAAGTGTCCAGTTCAATTTTGCTGAAAACCAGTATGTGCTAACATGATGTAAACCTTATTATTATACTCACCATATGATTTAGAGTAGTCTGCAACCAATTTTATGAGTGTGCTACCTAATCTCAAGATGTTACTTTCAGTAACATCAGCTTTTCTACACACTGGAACATAAGCGTTTGCTGAACTTAACCAAATCAATGACAGTTCATCTGCAAAGGGTGCCAGATAGGTTACTGAATTCAGCTTGCATTGGTTTATTCCATGGCATTGTGCACTCTACATGCAATATCTGTACAGTTCCAGATCACCTTTTGTAGTTATATACATGACCTTATCACAAAATACAATGAATAGAAAGTTAAGCATTCAACTCAAAGGAGTGTATTGTTCAATCTTCCTGGAAACCAATATATGTTAACATGATGTAAACCTTATTATTATACTCACCATACGATTTAGAATAGTCTGCAACCAATTTTATGAGTGTGCTACCTAAGCTCAAGATGTTACGTTCAGTAACATCAGCTTTTCTACACACTGGAACATTAGCGTTTGCAGAAGTAAACCAAGTCAATGGCAGTTCATATGCAAAGGGTGCCAGATAGGTTACTGAATTCAACTTGCATTGGGGTATTCCATGGCATTGTGCACTCTACATGCAATATCTGTACAGTTCCAGATCACCTTGTGTAGTTATATACATGACCTTATCACAAAATACAATGAATAGAAAGTTAAGCATTCAACTCAAAGGAGTGTATTATTCAATCTTCCTGGAAACCAATATGTGTTAACATGATGTAAACCTTATTATTATACTCACCATATGATTTAGAGTAGTCTGCAACCAATTTTATGAGTGTGCTACCTATGCTCCAGATGTTAATTTCAGTGACATCACCTTTTCTGCACAGTGGAACATTAGGGTTTGCAGAAGTAAACAAAGTCAAAGACTGTTCCACAGTATAGAGCATCAGATAGGTTAGTGAATTCAGCTTGCATTGGTGTATTCCAGCTCAATGAGCTCTCTACATGCAATACCTAGACATTTGCAGATCACCTTGTGCAGTTATATACACAAACCTATCACAAATTGCATTGAATACAAAGCAAAGCACCCAACTCAATGAAGTGTCCAGTTCAATTTTGCTGAAAACCAGTATGTGCTAACATGATGTAAACCTTATTATTATACTCACCATATGATTTAGAGAAGTCTGCAACCAATTTTATGAGTGTGCTACCTATGCTCCAGATGTTAATTTCAGTAACATCACCTTTTCTTCACAGTGGAACATTAGGGTTTGCAGCACAAAACCAAGTCAATGCCTGTTCCACAGGAAAGCGTACCAGGTAGGTTACTGAATTCAGCTTTGATTGGTTTATTCCATAGTATTCAGCACTCTACATGCAATGTCTATACAGTTCCAGATCACCTTGTGTAGTTATATACATGACCTTATCACAAAATACAATGAATAGAAAGTAAAGCATTCAACTCAAAGGAGTGTATCGTTCAATTTTGCTGAAAACCAATATGTGCTAACATGATGTAAACCTTATTATTATGCTCACCATATGATTTAGAGTAGTCTGCAACCAATTTTATGAGTGTGCTACTTAAGCACCAGAAGTTACTTTCAGGAACATCAAGCTTTCTCCACACTGGAACATTAGCGTTTGCAGAAGTAAACAAAGTCAAAGACTGTTCCACAGTATAGAGCATCAGATAGGTTAGTGAATTCAGCTTGCATTGGTGTATTCCAGCTCAATGAGCTCTCTACATGCAATACCTAGACATTTGCAGATCACCTTGTGCAGTTATATACACAAACCTATCACAAATTGCATTGAATACAAAGCAAAGCACCCAACTCAATGAAGTGTCCAGTTCAATTTTGCTGAAAACCAGTATGTGCTAACATGATATAAACCTTATTAATATACTCACCATATGATTTAGAGAAGTCTGCAACCAATTTTATGAGTGTGCTACCTATGCTCCAGATGTTAATTTCAGTAACATCACCTTTTCTTCACAGTGGAACATTAGGGTTTGCAGCACAAAACCAAGTCAATGCCTGTTCCACAGGAAAGCGTACCAGGTAGGTTACTGAATTCAGCTTTGATTGGTTTATTCCATAGTATTCAGCACTCTACATGCAATGTCTATACAGTTCCAGATCACCTTGTGTAGTTATATACATGACCTTATCACAAAATACAATGAATAGAAAGTAAAGCATTCAACTCAAAGGAGTGTATCGTTCAATTTTGCTGAAAACCAATATGTGCTAACATGATGTAAACCTTATTATTATGCTCACCATATGATTTAGAGTAGTCTGCAACCAATTTTATGAGTGTGCTACTTAAGCACCAGAAGTTACTTTCAGGAACATCAAGCTTTCTCCACACTGGAACATTAGCGTTTGCAGAAGTAAACAAAGTCAAAGACTGTTCCACAGTATAGAGCATCAGATAGGTTAGTGAATTCAGCTTGCATTGGTGTATTCCAGCTCAAGGAGCTCTCTACATGCAATACCTAGACAGTTGCAGATCACCTTGTGCAGTTATATACACAAACCTATCACAAATTGCATTGAATACAAAGCAAAGCACACAACTCAATGAAGTGTACAGTTCAATTTTGCTGAAAACCAGTATGTGCTAACATGATGTAAACCTTATTATTATACTCACCATATGATTTAGAGTAGTCTGCAACCAATTTTATGAGTGTGCTACCTAAGCTCAAGATGTTACTTTCAGTAACATCAGCTTTTCTACACACTGGAAAATAAGCGTTTGCTGAACTTAACCAAGTCAATGACAGTTCATCTGCAAAGGGTGCCAGATAGGTTACTGAATTCAGCTTGCATTGGTTTATTCCATGGCATTGTGCACTCTACATGCAATATCTCTACAGTTCCAGATCACCTTTTGTAGTTATATACATGACCTTATCACAAAATACAATGAATAGAAAGTTAAGCATTCAACTCAAAGGAGTGTATTGTTCAATCTTCCTGGAAACCAATATGTGTTAACATGATGTAAACCTTATTATTATACTCACCATAAGATTTAGAATAGTCTGCAACCAATTTTATGAGTGTGCTACCTAAGCTCAAGATGTTACTTTCAGTAACATCAGCTTTTCTACACACTGGAACATTAGCGTTTGCAGAAGTAAACCAAGTCAATGGCAGTTCATATGCAAAGGGTGCCAGATAGTTTACTGAATTCAACTTGCATTGGGGTATTCCATGGCATTGTGCACTCTACATGCAATATCTGTACAGTTCCAGATCACCTAGTGTAGTTATATACATGACATCACAAAATACAATGAATTGAAAGTTAAGCATTCAACTCAAAGGAGTGCATTGTTCAATTTCGCTGGAAACCAATATGTGCTAACATGATGTAAACCTTATTATTATACTCACCATATGATTTAGCGTAGTCTGCAACCAATTTTATGAGTGTGCTACCTATGCTCCAGATGTTAATTTCAGGAACATCAAGCTTTCTCCACACTGGAACATTAGCGTTTGCAGAAGTAAACAAAGTCAAAGACTGTTCCACAGTATAGAGCATCAGATAGGTTAGTGAATTCAGCTTGCATTGGTGTATTCCAGCTCACTGAGCTCTCTACATGCAATACCTAGACAGTTGCAGATCACCTTGTGCAGTTATATACACAAACCTATCACAAATTGCATTGAATACAAAGCAAAGCACACAACTCAATGAAGTGTACAGTTCAATTTTGCTGAAAACCAGTATGTGCTAACATGATGTAAACCTTATTATTATACTCACCATATGATTTAGAGTAGTCTGCAACCAATTTTATGAGTGTGCTACCTAAGCTGAAGATGTTACTTTCAGTAACATCAGCTTTTCTACACACTGGAAAATAAGCGTTTGCTGAACTTAACCAAGTCAATGACAGTTCATCTGCAAAGGGTGCCAGATAGGTTACTGAATTCAGCTTGCATTGGTTTATTCCATGGCATTGTGCACTCTACATGCAATATCTCTACAGTTCCAGATCACCTTTTGTAGTTATATACATGACCTTATCACAAAATACAATGAATAGAAAGTTAAGCATTCAACTCAAAGGAGTGTATTGTTCAATCTTCCTGGAAACCAATATGTGTTAACATGATGTAAACCTTATTATTATACTCACCATAAGATTTAGAATAGTCTGCAACCAATTGTATGAGTGTGCTACCTAAGCTCAAGATGTTACTTTCAGTAACATCAGCTTTTCTACACACTGGAACATTAGCGTTTGCAGAAGTAAACCAAGTCAATGGCAGTTCATATGCAAAGGGTGCCAGATAGGTTACTGAATTCAACTTGCATTGGTGTATTCCAGCTCAATGAGCTCTCTACATGCAATACCTAGACATTTGCAGATCACCTTGTGCAGTTAGATACACAAACCTATCACAAATTGAATTGAATACAAAGCAAAGCACCCAACTCAATGAAGTGTACAGTTCAATTTTGCTGGAAACCAATATGTGTTAACATGATGTAAACGTTATTATTATACTCACCATACGATTTAGAGTAGTCTGCAACCAATTTTATAAGTGTGCTACCTAAGCTGAAGATGTTACTTTCAGTAACATCACCTTTTCTACACACTGGAACATTAGCGTTTGCAGAACTAAACCAAGTCATTGACAGTTCATCTGCAAAGGGTGCCAGATAGGTTACTGAATTCAGCTTGCATTGGTTTATTCCATGGCATTGTGCACTCTACATGCAATATCTGTACAGTTCCAGATCACCTTGTGTAGTTATATACATGACCTTATCACAAAATACAATGAATAGAAAGTTAAGCATTCAACTCAAAGGACTGTATTGTTCAATATTCCTGGAAACCAATATGTGTTAACATGATGTAAACGTTATTATTATACTCACCATATGATTTAGAGTAGTCTGCAACCAATTTTATGAGTGTGCTACCTATGCTCCAGATGTTAATTTCAGTGACATCACCTTTTCTGCACAGTGGAACATTAGGGTTTGCAGAAGTAAACAAAGTCAAAGACTGTTCCACAGTATAGAGCATCAGATAGGTTAGTGAATTCAGCTTGCATTGGTGTATTCCAGCTCAATGAGCTCTCTACATGCAATACCTAGACATTTGCAGATCACCTTGTGCAGTTATATACACAAACCTATCACAAATTGCATTGAATACAAAGCAAAGCACCCAACTCAATGAAGTGTCCAGTTCAATTTTGCTGAAAACCAGTATGTGCTAACATGATATAAACCTTATTAATATACTCACCATATGATTTAGAGAAGTCTGCAACCAATTTTATGAGTGTGCTACCTATGCTCCAGATGTTAATTTCAGTAACATCACCTTTTCTTCACAGTGGAACATTAGGGTTTGCAGCACAAAACCAAGTCAATGCCTGTTCCACAGGAAAGCGTACCAGGTAGGTTACTGAATTCAGCTTTGATTGGTTTATTCCATAGTATTCAGCACTCTACATGCAATGTCTATACAGTTCCAGATCACCTTGTGTAGTTATATACATGACCTTATCACAAAATACAATGAATAGAAAGTAAAGCATTCAACTCAAAGGAGTGTATCGTTCAATTTTGCTGAAAACCAATATGTGCTAACATGATGTAAACCTTATTATTATGCTCACCATATGATTTAGAGTAGTCTGCAACCAATTTTATGAGTGTGCTACTTAAGCACCAGAAGTTACTTTCAGGAACATCAAGCTTTCTCCACACTGGAACATTAGCGTTTGCAGAAGTAAACAAAGTCAAAGACTGTTCCACAGTATAGAGCATCAGATAGGTTAGTGAATTCAGCTTGCATTGGTGTATTCCAGCTCAAGGAGCTCTCTACATGCAATACCTAGACAGTTGCAGATCACCTTGTGCAGTTATATACACAAACCTATCACAAATTGCATTGAATACAAAGCAAAGCACACAACTCAATGAAGTGTACAGTTCAATTTTGCTGAAAACCAGTATGTGCTAACATGATGTAAACCTTATTATTATACTCACCATATGATTTAGAGTAGTCTGCAACCAATTTTATGAGTGTGCTACCTAAGCTCAAGATGTTACTTTCAGTAACATCAGCTTTTCTACACACTGGAAAATAAGCGTTTGCTGAACTTAACCAAGTCAATGACAGTTCTTCTGCAAAGGGTGCCAGATAGGTTACTGAATTCAGCTTGCATTGGTTTATTCCATGGCATTGTGCACTCTACATGCAATATCTCTACAGTTCCAGATCACCTTTTGTAGTTATATACATGACCTTATCACAAAATACAATGAATAGAAAGTTAAGCATTCAACTCAAAGGAGTGTATTGTTCAATCTTCCTGGAAACCAATATGTGTTAACATGATGTAAACCTTATTATTATACTCACCATAAGATTTAGAATAGTCTGCAACCAATTTTATGAGTGTGCTACCTAAGCTCAAGATGTTACTTTCAGTAACATCAGCTTTTCTACACACTGGAACATTAGCGTTTGCAGAAGTAAACCAAGTCAATGGCAGTTCATATGCAAAGGGTGCCAGATAGTTTACTGAATTCAACTTGCATTGGGGTATTCCATGGCATTGTGCACTCTACATGCAATATCTGTACAGTTCCAGATCACCTTGTGTAGTTATATACATGACCTTATCACAAAATACAATGAATAGAAAGTTAAGCATTCAACTCAAAGGACTGTATTGTTCAATCTTCCTGGAAACCAATATGTGTTAACATGATGTAAACCTTATTATTATACTCACCATACGATTTAGAATAGTCTGCAACCAGTTTTATGAGTGTGCTACCTAAGCTCAAGATGTTACGTTCAGTAACATCAGCTTTTCTACACACTGGAACATTAGCGTTTGCAGAAGTAAACCAAGTCAATGGCAGTTCATATGCAAAGGGTGCCAGATAGGTTACTGAATTCAACTTGCATTGGGGTATTCCATGGCATTGTGCACTCTACATGCAATATCTGTACAGTTCCAGATCACCTAGTGTAGTTATATACATGACATCACAAAATACAATGAATTGAAAGTTAAGCATTCAACTCAAAGGAGTGCATTGTTCAATTTCGCTGGAAACCAATATGTGCTAACATGATGTAAACCTTATTATTATACTCACCATATGATTTAGCGTAGTCTGCAACCAATTTTATGAGTGTGCTACCTATGCTCCAGATGTTAATTTCAGGAACATCAAGCTTTCTCCACACTGGAACATTAGCGTTTGCAGAAGTAAACAAAGTCAAAGACTGTTCCACAGTATAGAGCATCAGATAGGTTAGTGAATTCAGCTTGCATTGGTGTATTCCAGCTCACTGAGCTCTCTACATGCAATACCTAGACAGTTGCAGATCACCTTGTGCAGTTATATACACAAACCTATCACAAATTGCATTGAATACAAAGCAAAGCACACAACTCAATGAAGTGTACAGTTCAATTTTGCTGAAAACCAGTATGTGCTAACATGATGTAAACCTTATTATTATACTCACCATATGATTTAGAGTAGTCTGCAACCAATTTTATGAGTGTGCTACCTAAGCTGAAGATGTTACTTTCAGTAACATCAGCTTTTCTACACACTGGAACATAAGCGTTTGCTGAACTTAACCAAGTCAATGACAGTTCATCTGCAAAGGGTGCCAGATAGGTTACTGAATTCAGCTTGCATTGGTTTATTCCATGGCATTGTGCACTCTACATGCAATATCTCTACAGTTCCAGATCACCTTTTGTAGTTATATACATGACCTTATCACAAAATACAATGAATAGAAAGTTAAGCATTCAACTCAAAGGAGTGTATTGTTCAATCTTCCTGGAAACCAATATGTGTTAACATGATGTAAACCTTATTATTATACTCACCATAAGATTTAGAATAGTCTGCAACCAATTTTATGAGTGTGCTACCTAAGCTCAAGATGTTACTTTCAGTAACATCAGCTTTTCTACACACTGGAACATTAGCGTTTGCAGAAGTAAACCAAGTCAATGGCAGTTCATATGCAAAGGGTGCCAGATAGTTTACTGAATTCAACTTGCATTGGGGTATTCCATGGCATTGTGCACTCTACATGCAATATCTGTACAGTTCCAGATCACCTTGTGTAGTTATATACATGACCTTATCACAAAATACAATGAATAGAAAGTTAAGCATTCAACTCAAAGGACTGTATTGTTCAATCTTCCAGGAAACCAATATGTGTTAACATGATGTAAACGTTATTATTATACTCACCATATGATTTAGAGTAGTCTGCAACCAATTTTATGAGTGTGCTACCTATGCCCCAGATGTTAATTTCAGTGACATCACCTTTTCTGCACAGTGGAACATTAGGGTTTGCAGAAGTAAACAAATTCAAAGACTGTTCCACAGTATAGAGCATCAGATAGGTTAGTGAATTCAGCTTGCATTGGTGTATTCCAGCTCAATGAGCTCTCTACATGCAATACCTAGACATTTGCAGATCACCTTGTGCAGTTATATACACAAACCTATCACAAATTGCATTGAATACAAAGCAAAGCACCCAACTCAATGAAGTGTCCAGTTCAATTTTGCTGAAAACCAGTATGTGCTAACATGATGTAAACCTTATTATTATACTCACCATATGATTTAGAGAAGTCTGCAACCAATTTTATGAGTGTGCTGCCTATGCTCCAGATGTTAATTTCAGTAACATCACCTTTTCTTCACAGTGGAACATTAGGGTTTGCAGCACAAAACCAAGTCAATGCCTGTTCCACAGGAAAGCGTACCAGGTAGGTTACTGAATTCAGCTTTGATTGGTTTATTCCATAGTATTCAGCACTCTACATGCAATGTCTATACAGTTCCAGATCACCTTGTGTAGTTATATACATGACCTTATCACAAAATACAATGAATAGAAAGTTAAGCATTCAACTCAAAGGAGTGTATTGTTCAATCTTCCTGGAAACCAATATGTGTTAACATGATGTAAACCTTATTATTATACTCACCATACGATTTAGAATAGTCTGCAACCAATTTTATGAGTGTGCTACCTAAGCTCAAGATGTTACGTTCAGTAACATCAGCTTTTCTACACACTGGAACATTAGCGTTTGCAGAAGTAAACCAAGTCAATGGCAGCTCATATGCAAAGGGTGCCAGATAGGTTACTGAATTCAACTTGCATTGGGGTATTCCATGGCATTGTGCACTCTACATGCAATATCTGTACAGTTCCAGATCACCTTGTGTAGTTATATACATGACCTTATCACAAAATACAATGAATAGAAAGTTAAGCATTCAACTCAAAGGAGTGTATTGTTCAATCTTCCTGGAAACCAATATGTGTACACATGATTTAAACCTTATTATTATACCCAGCATACGATTTAGAATAGTCTGCAACCAATTTTATGAGTGTGCTACCTAAGCTCCAGATGTTAATATCAGTGATATCAGCTTTTCTGCACAGTGGAACATTAGGGTTTGCAGAAGTAAACAAAGTCAAAGACTGTTCCACAGTATAGAGCATCAGATAGGTTAGTGAATTCAGCTTGCATTGGTGTATTCCAGCTCAATGAGCTCTCTACATGCAATACCTAGACAGTTGCAGATCACCTTGTGCAGTTATATACACAAACCTATCACAAATTGCATTGAATACAAAGCAAAGCACCCAACTCAATGAAGTGTCCAGTTCAATTTTGCTGAAAACCAGTATGTGCTAACATGATGTAAACCTTATTATTATACTCACCATATGATTTAGAGTAGTCTGCAACCAATTTTATGAGTGTGCTACCTAAGCTCAAGATGTTACTTTCAGTAACATCACCTTTTCTACACACTGGAACATTAGCGTTTGCAGAACTAAACCAAGTCATTGACAGTTCATCTGCAAAGGGTGCCAGATAGGTTACTGAATTCAGCTTGCATTGGTTTATTCCATGGCATTGTGCACTCTACATGCAATATCTGTACAGTTCCAGATCACCTTGTGTAGTTATATACATGACCTTATCACAAAATACAATGAATAGAAAGTTAAGCATTCAACTCAAAGGACTGTATTGTTCAATTTTCCTGGAAACCAATATGTGTTAACATGATGTAAACGTTATTATTATACTCACCATATGATTTAGAGTAGTCTGCAACCAATTTTATGAGTGTGCTACCTATGCTCCAGATGTTAATTTCAGTGACATCACCTTTTCTGCACAGTGGAACATTAGGGTTTGCAGAAGTAAACAAAGTCAAAGACTGTTCCACAGTATAGAGCATCAGATAGGTTAGTGAATTCAGCTTGCATTGTTGTATTCCAGCTCAATGAGCTCTCTACATGCAATACCTAGACATTTGCAGATCACCTTGTGCAGTTATATACACAAACCTATTACAAATTGCATTGAATACAAAGCAAAGCACCCAACTCAATGAAGTGTCCAGTTCAATTTTGCTGAAAACCAGTATGTGCTAACATGATGTAAACCTTATTATTATACTCACCATATGATTTAGAGTAGTCTGCAACCAATTTTATGAGTGTGCTACCTATGCTCCAGATGTTAATTTCAGTGACATCACCTTTTCTGCACAGTGGAACATTAGGGTTTGCAGAAGTAAACAAAGTCAAAGACTGTTCCACAGTATAGAGCATCAGATAGGTTAGTGAATTCAGCTTGCATTGGTGTATTCCAGCTCAATGAGCTCTCTACATGCAATACCTAGACATTTGCAGATCACCTTGTGCAGTTATATACACAAACCTATTACAAATTGCATTGAATACAAAGCAAAGCACCCAACTCAATGAAGTGTCCAGTTCAATTTTGCTGAAAACCAGTATGTGCTAACATGATGTAAACCTTATTATTATACTCACCATATGATTTAGAGAAGTCTGCAACCAATTTTATGAGTGTGCTACCTATGCTCCAGATGTTAATTTCAGTAACATCACCTTTTCTTCACAGTGGAACATTAGGGTTTGCAGCACAAAACCAAGTCAATGCCTGTTCCACAGGAAAGCGTACCAGGTAGGTTACTGAATTCAGCTTTGATTGGTTTATTCCATAGTATTCAGCACTCTACATGCAATATCTATACAGTTCCAGATCACCTTGTGTAGTTATATACATGACCTTATCACAAAATACAATGAATAGAAAGTAAAGCATTCAACTCAAAGGAGTGTATCGTTCAATTTTGCTGAAAACCAATATGTGCTAACATGATGTAAACCTTATTATTATGCTCACCATATGATTTAGAGTAGTCTGCAACCAATTTTATGAGTGTGCTACTTAAGCACCAGAAGTTACTTTCAGGAACATCAAGCTTTCTCCACACTGGAACATTAGCGTTTGCAGAAGTAAACAAAGTCAAAGGCTGTTCCACAGTATAGAGCATCAGATAGGTTAGTGAATTCAGCTTGCATTGGTGTATTCCAGCTGAATGAGCTCTCTACATGCAATACCTAGACATTTGCAGATTACCTTGTGCAGTTATATACACAAACCTATCACAAATTGCATTGAATACAAAGCAAAGCACACAACTCAATGAAGTGTACAGTTCAATTTTGCTGAAAACCAGTATGTGCTAACATGATGTAAACCTTATTATTATACTCACCATATGATTTAGAGTAGACTGCAACCAATTTTATGAGTGTGCTACCTAATCTCAAGATGTTACTTTCAGTAACATCAGCTTTTCTACACACTGGAACATAAGCGTTTGCTGAACTTAACCAAATCAATGACAGTTCATCTGCAAAGGGTGCCAGATAGGTTACTGAATTCAGCTTGCATTGGTTTATTCCATGGCATTGTGCACTCTACATGCAATATCTGTACAGTTCCAGATCACCTTTTGTAGTTATATACATGACCTTATCACAAAATACAATGAATAGAAAGTTAAGCATTCAACTCAAAGGAGTGTATTGTTCAATCTTCCTGGAAACCAATATATGTTAACATGATGTAAACCTTATTATTATACTCACCATACGATTTAGAATAGTCTGCAACCAATTTTATGAGTGTGCTACCTAAGCTCAAGATGTTACGTTCAGTAACATCAGCTTTTCTACACACTGGAACATTAGCGTTTGCAGAAGTAAACCAAGTCAATGGCAGTTCATATGCAAAGGGTGCCAGATAGGTTACTGAATTCAACTTGCATTGGGGTATTCCATGGCATTGTGCACTCTACATGCAATATCTGTACAGTTCCAGATCACCTTGTGTAGTTATATACATGATCTTATCACAAAATACAATGAATAGAAAGTTAAGCATTCAACTCAAAGGAGTGTATTATTCAATCTTCCTGGAAACCAATATGTGTTAACATGAAGTAAACCTTATTATTATACTCACCATACGATTTAGAATAGTCTGTAACCAATTTTATGAGTGTGCTACCTAAGCTCAAGATGTTACGTTCAGTAACATCAGCTTTTCTACACACTGGAACATTAGCGTTTGCAGAAGTAAACCAAGTCAATGGCAGTTCATATGCAAAGGGTGCCAGATAGGTTACTGAATTCAACTTGTATTGGGGTATTCCATGGCATTGTGCACTCTACATGCAATATCTGTACAGTTCCAGATCACCTTGTGCAGTTATATACACAAACCTATCACAAATTGCATTGAATACAAAGCAAAGCACCCAACTCAATGAAGTGTCCAGTTCAATTTTGCTGAAAACCAGTATGTGCTAACATGATGTAAACCTTATTATTATACTCACCATATGATTTAGAGTAGTCTGCAACCAATTTTATGAGTGTGCTACCTAAGCTCAAGATGTTACTTTCAGTAACATCACCTTTTCTACACACTGGAACATTAGCGTTTGCAGAACTAAACCAAGTCATTGACAGTTCATCTGCAAAGGGTGCCAGATAGGTTACTGAATTCAGCTTGCATTGGTTTATTCCATGGCATTGTGCACTCTACATGCAATATCTGTACAGTTCCAGATCACCTTGTGTAGTTATATACATGACCTTATCACAAAATACAATGAATAGAAAGTTAAGCATTCAACTCAAAGGACTGTATTGTTCAATTTTCCTGGAAACCAATATGTGTTAACATGATGTAAACGTTATTATTATACTCACCATATGATTTAGAGTAGTCTGCAACCAATTTTATGAGTGTGCTACCTATGCTCCAGATGTTAATTTCAGTGATATCACCTTTTCTGCACAGTGGAACATTAGGGTTTGCAGAAGTAAACAAAGTCAAAGACTGTTCCACAGTATAGAGCATCAGATAGGTTAGTGAATTCAGCTTGCATTGTTGTATTCCAGCTCAATGAGCTCTCTACATGCAATACCTAGACATTTGCAGATCACCTTGTGCAGTTATATACACAAACCTATTACAAATTGCATTGAATACAAAGCAAAGCACCCAACTCAATGAAGTGTCCAGTTCAATTTTGCTGAAAACCAGTATGTGCTAACATGATGTAAACCTTATTATTATACTCACCATATGATTTAGAGTAGTCTGCAACCAATTTTATGAGTGTGCTACCTATGCTCCAGATGTTAATTTCAGTGACATCACCTTTTCTGCACAGTGGAACATTAGGGT
Organism: Hypanus sabinus; assembly: GCF_030144855.1. Lineage (NCBI taxonomy): Eukaryota > Metazoa > Chordata > Chondrichthyes > Myliobatiformes > Dasyatidae > Hypanus > Hypanus sabinus. The sequence goes on along the minus strand of NC_082738.1, from coordinate 60,784,123 downwards.
TTGCAGAAGTAAACAAAGTCAAAGACTGTTCCACAGTATAGAGCATCAGATAGGTTAGTGAATTCAGCTTGCATTGGTGTATTCCAGCTCAATGAGCTCTCTACATGCAATACCTAGACATTTGCAGATCACCTTGTGCAGTTATATACACAAACCTATTACAAATTGCATTGAATACAAAGCAAAGCACCCAACTCAATGAAGTGTCCAGTTCAATTTTGCTGAAAACCAGTATGTGCTAACATGATGTAAACCTTATTATTATACTCACCATATGATTTAGAGAAGTCTGCAACCAATTTTATGAGTGTGCTACCTATGCTCCAGATGTTAATTTCAGTAACATCACCTTTTCTTCACAGTGGAACATTAGGGTTTGCAGCACAAAACCAAGTCAATGCCTGTTCCACAGGAAAGCGTACCAGGTAGGTTACTGAATTCAGCTTTGATTGGTTTATTCCATAGTATTCAGCACTCTACATGCAATATCTATACAGTTCCAGATCACCTTGTGTAGTTATATACATGACCTTATCACAAAATACAATGAATAGAAAGTAAAGCATTCAACTCAAAGGAGTGTATCGTTCAATTTTGCTGAAAACCAATATGTGCTAACATGATGTAAACCTTATTATTATGCTCACCATATGATTTAGAGTAGTCTGCAACCAATTTTATGAGTGTGCTACTTAAGCACCAGAAGTTACTTTCAGGAACATCAAGCTTTCTCCACACTGGAACATTAGCGTTTGCAGAAGTAAACAAAGTCAAAGGCTGTTCCACAGTATAGAGCATCAGATAGGTTAGTGAATTCAGCTTGCATTGGTGTATTCCAGCTGAATGAGCTCTCTACATGCAATACCTAGACATTTGCAGATTACCTTGTGCAGTTATATACACAAACCTATCACAAATTGCATTGAATACAAAGCAAAGCACACAACTCAATGAAGTGTACAGTTCAATTTTGCTGAAAACCAGTATGTGCTAACATGATGTAAACCTTATTATTATACTCACCATATGATTTAGAGTAGACTGCAACCAATTTTATGAGTGTGCTACCTAATCTCAAGATGTTACTTTCAGTAACATCAGCTTTTCTACACACTGGAACATAAGCGTTTGCTGAACTTAACCAAATCAATGACAGTTCATCTGCAAAGGGTGCCAGATAGGTTACTGAATTCAGCTTGCATTGGTTTATTCCATGGCATTGTGCACTCTACATGCAATATCTGTACAGTTCCAGATCACCTTTTGTAGTTATATACATGACCTTATCACAAAATACAATGAATAGAAAGTTAAGCATTCAACTCAAAGGAGTGTATTGTTCAATCTTCCTGGAAACCAATATATGTTAACATGATGTAAACCTTATTATTATACTCACCATACGATTTAGAATAGTCTGCAACCAATTTTATGAGTGTGCTACCTAAGCTCAAGATGTTACGTTCAGTAACATCAGCTTTTCTACACACTGGAACATTAGCGTTTGCAGAAGTAAACGAAGTCAATGGCAGTTCATATGCAAAGGGTGCCAGATAGGTTACTGAATTCAACTTGCATTGGGGTATTCCATGGCATTGTGCACTCTACATGCAATATCTGTACAGTTCCAGATCACCTTGTGTAGTTATATACATGATCTTATCACAAAATACAATGAATAGAAAGTTAAGCATTCAACTCAAAGGAGTGTATTATTCAATCTTCCTGGAAACCAATATGTGTTAACATGATGTAAACCTTATTATTATACTCACCATACGATTTAGAATAGTCTGCAACCAATTTTATGAGTGTGCTACCTAAGCTCAAGATGTTACGTTCAGTAACATCAGCTTTTCTACACACTGGAACATTAGCGTTTGCAGAAGTAAACCAAGTCAATGGCAGTTCATATGCAAAGGGTGCCAGATAGGTTACTGAATTCAACTTGTATTGGGGTATTCCATGGCATTGTGCACTCTACATGCAATATCTGTACAGTTCCAGATCACCTTGTGCAGTTATATACACAAACCTATCACAAATTGCATTGAATACAAAGCAAAGCACCCAACTCAATGAAGTGTCCAGTTCAATTTTGCTGAAAACCAGTATGTGCTAACATGATGTAAACCTTATTATTATACTCACCATATGATTTAGAGTAGTCTGCAACCAATTTTATGAGTGTGCTACCTAAGCTCAAGATGTTACTTTCAGTAACATCACCTTTTCTACACACTGGAACATTAGCGTTTGCAGAACTAAACCAAGTCATTGACAGTTCATCTGCAAAGGGTGCCAGATAGGTTACTGAATTCAGCTTGCATTGGTTTATTCCATGGCATTGTGCACTCTACATGCAATATCTGTACAGTTCCAGATCACCTTGTGTAGTTATATACATGACCTTATCACAAAATACAATGAATAGAAAGTTAAGCATTCAACTCAAAGGACTGTATTGTTCAATTTTCCTGGAAACCAATATGTGTTAACATGATGTAAACGTTATTATTATACTCACCATATGATTTAGAGTAGTCTGCAACCAATTTTATGAGTGTGCTACCTATGCTCCAGATGTTAATTTCAGTGACATCACCTTTTCTGCACAGTGGAACATTAGGGTTTGCAGAAGTAAACAAAGTCAAAGACTGTTCCACAGTATAGAGCATCAGATAGGTTAGTGAATTCAGCTTGCATTGTTGTATTCCAGCTCAATGAGCTCTCTACATGCAATACCTAGACATTTGCAGATCACCTTGTGCAGTTATATACACAAACCTATTACAAATTGCATTGAATACAAAGCAAAGCACCCAACTCAATGAAGTGTCCAGTTCAATTTTGCTGAAAACCAGTATGTGCTAACATGATGTAAACCTTATTATTATACTCACCATATGATTTAGAGTAGTCTGCAACCAATTTTATGAGTGTGCTACCTATGCTCCAGATGTTAATTTCAGTGACATCACCTTTTCTGCACAGTGGAACATTAGGGTTTGCAGAAGTAAACAAAGTCAAAGACTGTTCCACAGTATAGAGCATCAGATAGGTTAGTGAATTCAGCTTGCATTGGTGTATTCCAGCTCAATGAGCTCTCTACATGCAATACCTAGACATTTGCAGATCACCTTGTGCAGTTATATACACAAACCTATTACAAATTGCATTGAATACAAAGCAAAGCACCCAACTCAATGAAGTGTCCAGTTCAATTTTGCTGAAAACCAGTATGTGCTAACATGATGTAAACCTTATTATTATACTCACCATATGATTTAGAGAAGTCTGCAACCAATTTTATGAGTGTGCTACCTATGCTCCAGATGTTAATTTCAGTAACATCACCTTTTCTTCACAGTGGAACATTAGGGTTTGCAGCACAAAACCAAGTCAATGCCTGTTCCACAGGAAAGCGTACCAGGTAGGTTACTGAATTCAGCTTTGATTGGTTTATTCCATAGTATTCAGCACTCTACATGCAATATCTATACAGTTCCAGATCACCTTGTGTAGTTATATACATGACCTTATCACAAAATACAATGAATAGAAAGTAAAGCATTCAACTCAAAGGAGTGTATCGTTCAATTTTGCTGAAAACCAATATGTGCTAACATGATGTAAACCTTATTATTATGCTCACCATATGATTTAGAGTAGACTGCAACCAATTTTATGAGTGTGCTACCTAATCTCAAGATGTTACTTTCAGTAACATCAGCTTTTCTACACACTGGAACATAAGCGTTTGCTGAACTTAAACAAATCAATGACAGTTCATCTGCAAAGGGTGCCAGATAGGTTACTGAATTCAGCTTGCATTGGTTTATTCCATGGCATTGTGCACTCTACATGCAATATCTGTACAGTTCCAGATCACCTTTTGTAGTTATATACATGACCTTATCACAAAATACAATGAATAGAAAGTTAAGCATTCAACTCAAAGGAGTGTATTGTTCAATCTTCCTGGAAACCAATATATGTTAACATGATGTAAACCTTATTATTATACTCACCATACGATTTAGAATAGTCTGCAACCAATTTTATGAGTGTGCTACCTAAGCTCAAGATGTTACGTTCAGTAACATCAGCTTTTCTACACACTGGAACATTAGCGTTTGCAGAAGTAAACGAAGTCAATGGCAGTTCATATGCAAAGGGTGCCAGATAGGTTACTGAATTCAACTTGCATTGGGGTATTCCATGGCATTGTGCACTCTACATGCAATATCTGTACAGTTCCAGATCACCTTGTGTAGTTATATACATGACCTTATCACAAAATACAATGAATAGAAAGTTAAGCATTCAACTCAAAGGAGTGTATTATTCAATCTTCCTGGAAACCAATATGTGTTAACATGATGTAAACCTTATTATTATACTCACCATACGATTTAGAATAGTCTGCAACCAATTTTATGAGTGTGCTACCTAAGCTCAAGATGTTACGTTCAGTAACATCAGCTTTTCTACACACTGGAACATTAGCGTTTGCAGAAGTAAACCAAGTCAATGGCAGTTCATATGCAAAGGGTGCCAGATAGGTTACTGAATTCAACTTGTATTGGGGTATTCCATGGCATTGTGCACTCTACATGCAATATCTGTACAGTTCCAGATCACCTTGTGTAGTTATATACATGACCTTATCAGAAAATACAATGAATAGAAAGTTAAGCATTCAACTCAAAGGAGTGTATTGTTCAATCTTCCTGGAAACCAATATGTGTACACATGATGTAAACCTTATTATTATACCCAGCATACGATTTAGAATAGTCTGCAACCAATTTTATGAGTGTGCTACCTAGGCTCCAGATGTTAATTTCAGTGATATCACCTTTTCTGCACAGTGGAACATTAGGGTTTGCAGAAGTAAACAAAGTCAAAGACTGTTCCACAGTATAGAGCATCAGATAGGTTAGTGAATTCAGCTTGCATTGGTGTATTCCAGCTCAATGAGCTCTCTACATGCAATACCTAGACAGTTGCAGATCACCTTGTGCAGTTATATACAGAAACCTATCACAAATTGCATTGAATACAAAGCAAAGCACCCAACTCAATGAAGTGTCCAGTTCAATTTTGCTGAAAACCAGTATGTGCTAACATGATGTAAACCTTATTATTATACTCACCATATGATTTAGAGTGGTCTGCAACCAATTTTATGAGTGTGCTACCTAAGCTCAAGATGTTACTTTCAGTAACATCACCTTTTCTACACACTGGAACATTAGCGTTTGCAGAACTAAACCAAGTCATTGACAGTTCATCTGCAAAGGGTGCCAGATAGGTTACTGAATTCAGCTTGCATTGGTTTATTCCATGGCATTGTGAACTCTACATGCAATATCTGTACAGTTCCAGATCACCTTGTGTAGTTATATACACGACCTTATCACAAAATACAATGAATAGAAAGTTAAGCATTCAACTCAAAGGACTGTATTGTTCAATTTTCCTGGAAACCAATATGTGTTAACATGATGTAAACGTTATTATGATACTCACCATATGATTTAGAGTAGTCTGCAACCAATTTTATGAGTGTGCTAACTATGCTCCAGATGTTAATTTCAGTGACATCACCTTTTCTGCACAGTGGAACATTAGGGTTTGCAGAAGTAAACAAAGTCCAAGACTGTTCCACAGTATAGAGCATCAGATAGGTTAGTGAATTCAGCTTGCATTGGTGTATTCCAGCTCAATGAGCTCTCTACATGCAATACCTAGACATTTGCAGATCACCTTGTGCAGTTATATACACAAACCTATCACAAATTGCATTGAATACAAAGCAAAGCACCCAACTCAATGAAGTGTCCAGTTCAATTTTGCTGAAAACCAGTATGTGCTAACATGATGTAAAACTTATTATTATACTCACCATATGATTTAGAGAAGTCTGCAACCAATTTTATGAGTGTGCTAACTATGCTCCAGATGTTAATTTCAGTAACATCACCTTTTCTTCACAGTGGAACATTAGGGTTTGCAGCACAAAACCAAGTCAATGCCTGTTCCACAGGAAAGCGTACCAGGTAGGTTACTGAATTCAGCTTTGATTGGTTTATTCCATAGTATTCAGCACTCTACATGCAATATCTATACAGTTCCAGATCACCTTGTGTAGTTATATACATGACCTTATCTCAAAATACAATGAATAGAAAGTAAAGCATTCAACTCAAAGGAGTGTATTGTTCAATTTTGCTGAAAACCAATATGTGCTAACATGATGTAAACCTTATTATTATGCTCACCATATGATTTAGAGTAGTCTGCAACCAATTTTATGAGTGTGCTACTTAAGCACCAGAAGTTACTTTCAGGAACATCAAGCTTTCTCCACACTGGAACATTAGCGTTTGCAGAAGTAAACAAAGTCAAAGGCTGTTCCACAGTATAGAGCATGAGATAGGTTAGTGAATTCAGCTTGCATTGGTGTATTCCAGCTGAATGAGCTCTCTACATGCAATACCTAGACATTTGCAGATTACCTTGTGCAGTTATATACACAAACCTATCACAAATTGCATTGAATACAAAGCAAAGCACACAACTCAATGAAGTGTACAGTTCAATTTTGCTGAAAACCAGTATGTGCTAACATGATGTAAACCTTATTATTATACTCACCATATGATTTAGAGTAGTCTGCAACCAATTTTATGAGTGTGCTACCTAAGCTCAAGATGTTACTTTCAGTAACATCAGCTTTTCTACACACTGGAACATAAGCGTTTGCTGAACTTAACCAAGTCAATGACAGTTCATCTGCAAAGGGTGCCAGATAGGTTACTGAATTCAGCTTGCATTGGTTTATTCCATGGCATTGTGCACTCTACATGCAATATCTGTACAGTTCCAGATCACCTTTTGTAGTTATATACATGACCTTATCACAAAATACAATGAAAAGAAAGTTAAGCATTCAACTCAAAGGAGTGTATTGTTCAATCTTCCTGGAAACCAATATGTGTTAACATGAAGTAAACCTTATTATTATACTCACCATAAGATTTAGAATAGTCTGCAACCAATTTTATGAGTGTGCTACCTAAGCTCAAGATGTTACTTTCAGTAACATCAGCTTTTCTACACACTGGAACATTAGCGTTTGCAGAAGTAAACCAAGTCAATGGCAGTTCATATGCAAAGGGTGCCAGATAGGTTACTGAATTCAACTTGCATTGGGGTATTCCATGGCATTGTGCACTCTACATGCAATATCTGTACAGTTCCAGATCACGTAGTGTAGTTATATACATGACATCACAAAATACAATGAATTGAAAGTTAAGCATTCAACTCAAAGGAGTGCATTGTTCAATTTCGCTGGAAACCAATATGTGCTAACATGATGTAAACCTTATTATTATACTCACCATATGATTTAGAGTAGTCTGCAACCAATTTTATGAGTGTGCTACCTAGGCTCCAGATGTTAATTTCAGTAACATCACCTTTTCGGCACAGTGGAACATTAGGGTTTGCAGAAGTAAACAAAGTCAAAGACTTCCACAGTATAGAGCATCAGATAGGTTAGGGAATTCAGCTTGCATTGGTGTATTCCAGCTCAATGAGCTCTCTACATGCAATACCTAGACATTTGCAGATCACCTTGTGCAGTTATATACATAAACCTATCACAAATTGCATTGAATACAAAGCAAAGCACCCAACTCAATGAAGTGTACAGTTCAATTTTGCTGGAAACCAATATGTGTTAACATGATGTAAACCTTATTATTATACTCACCATACGATTTAGAGTAGTCTGCAACCAATTTTATGAGTGTGCTACCTAAGCTGAAGATGTTACTTTCAGTAACATCACCTTTTCTACACACTGGAACATTAGCGTTTGCAGAACTAAACCAAGTCATTGACAGTTCATCTGCAAAGGGTGCCAGATAGGTTACTGAATTCAGCTTGCATTGGTTTATTCCATGGCATTGTGCACTCTACATGCAATATCTGTACAGTTCCAGATCACCTTGTGTAGTTATATACATGACCTTATCACAAAATACAATGAATAGAAAGTTAAGCATTCAACTCAAAGGACTGTATTGTTCAATTTTCCTGGAAACCAATATGTGTTAACATGATGTAAACGTTATTATTATACTCACCATATGATTTAGAGTAGTCTGCAACCAATTTTATGAGTGTGCTACCTATGCTCCAGATGTTAATTTCAGTGACATCACCTTTTCTGCACAGTGGAACATTAGGGTTTGCAGAAGTAAACAAAGTCAAAGACTGTTCCACAGTATAGAGCATCAGATAGGTTAGTGAATTCAGCTTGCATTGTTGTATTCCAGCTCAATGAGCTCTCTACATGCAATACCTAGACATTTGCAGATCACCTTGTGCAGTTATATACACAAACCTATTACAAATTGCATTGAATACAAAGCAAAGCACCCAACTCAATGAAGTGTCCAGTTCAATTTTGCTGAAAACCAGTATGTGCTAACATGATGTAAACCTTATTATTATACTCACCATATGATTTAGAGTAGTCTGCAACCAATTTTATGAGTGTGCTACCTATGCTCCAGATGTTAATTTCAGTGACATCACCTTTTCTGCACAGTGGAACATTAGGGTTTGCAGAAGTAAACAAAGTCAAAGACTGTTCCACAGTATAGAGCATCAGATAGGTTAGTGAATTCAGCTTGCATTGGTGTATTCCAGCTCAATGAGCTCTCTACATGCAATACCTAGACATTTGCAGATCACCTTGTGCAGTTATATACACAAACCTATTACAAATTGCATTGAATACAAAGCAAAGCACCCAACTCAATGAAGTGTCCAGTTCAATTTTGCTGAAAACCAGTATGTGCTAACATGATGTAAACCTTATTATTATACTCACCATATGATTTAGAGAAGTCTGCAACCAATTTTATGAGTGTGCTACCTATGCTCCAGATGTTAATTTCAGTAACATCACCTTTTCTTCACAGTGGAACATTAGGGTTTGCAGCACAAAACCAAGTCAATGCCTGTTCCACAGGAAAGCGTACCAGGTAGGTTACTGAATTCAGCTTTGATTGGTTTATTCCATAGTATTCAGCACTCTACATGCAATATCTATACAGTTCCAGATCACCTTGTGTAGTTATATAGATGACCTTATCACAAAATACAATGAATAGAAAGTAAAGCATTCAACTCAAAGGAGTGTATCGTTCAATTTTGCTGAAAACCAATATGTGCTAACATGATGTAAACCTTATTATTATGCTCACCATATGATTTAGAGTAGACTGCAACCAATTTTATGAGTGTGCTACCTAATCTCAAGATGTTACTTTCAGTAACATCAGCTTTTCTACACACTGGAACATAAGCGTTTGCTGAACTTAAACAAATCAATGACAGTTCATCTGCAAAGGGTGCCAGATAGGTTACTGAATTCAGCTTGCATTTGTTTATTCCATGGCATTGTGCACTCTACATGCAATATCTGTACAGTTCCAGATCACCTTTTGTAGTTATATACATGACCTTATCACAAAATACAATGAATAGAAAGTTAAGCATTCAACTCAAAGGAGTGTATTGTTCAATCTTCCTGGAAACCAATATATGTTAACATGATGTAAACCTTATTATTATACTCACCATACGATTTAGAATAGTCTGCAACCAATTTTATGAGTGTGCTACCTAAGCTCAAGATGTTACGTTCAGTAACATCAGCTTTTCTACACACTGGAACATTAGCGTTTGCAGAAGTAAACGAAGTCAATGGCAGTTCATATGCAAAGGGTGCCAGATAGGTTACTGAATTCAACTTGCATTGGGGTATTCCATGGCATTGTGCACTCTACATGCAATATCTGTACAGTTCCAGATCACCTTGTGTAGTTATATACATGACCTTATCACAAAATACAATGAATAGAAAGTTAAGCATTCAACTCAAAGGAGTGTATTATTCAATCTTCCTGGAAACCAATATGTGTTAACATGATGTAAACCTTATTATTATACTCACCATACGATTTAGAATAGTCTGCAACCAATTTTATGAGTGTGCTACCTAAGCTCAAGATGTTACGTTCAGTAACATCAGCTTTTCTACACACTGGAACATTAGCGTTTGCAGAAGTAAACCAAGTCAATGGCAGTTCATATGCAAAGGGTGCCAGATAGGTTACTGAATTCAACTTGTATTGGGGTATTCCATGGCATTGTGCACTCTACATGCAATATCTGTACAGTTCCAGATCACCTTGTGTAGTTATATACATGACCTTATCAGAAAATACAATGAATAGAAAGTTAAGCATTCAACTCAAAGGAGTGTATTGTTCAATCTTCCTGGAAACCAATATGTGTACACATGATGTAAACCTTATTATTATACCCAGCATACGATTTAGAATAGTCTGCAACCAATTTTATGAGTGTGCTACCTAGGCTCCAGATGTTAATTTCAGTGATATCACCTTTTCTGCACAGTGGAACATTAGGGTTTGCAGAAGTAAACAAAGTCAAAGACTGTTCCACAGTATAGAGCATCAGATAGGTTAGTGAATTCAGCTTGCATTGGTGTATTCCAGCTCAATGAGCTCTCTACATGCAATACCTAGACAGTTGCAGATCACCTTGTGCAGTTATATACAGAAACCTATCACAAATTGCATTGAATACAAAGCAAAGCACCCAATTCAATGAAGTGTCCAGTTCAATTTTGCTGAAAACCAGTATGTGCTAACATGATGTAAACCTTATTATTATACTCACCATATGATTTAGAGTGGTCTGCAACCAATTTTATGAGTGTGCTACCTAAGCTCAAGATGTTACTTTCAGTAACATCACCTTTTCTACACACTGGAACATTAGCGTTTGCAGAACTAAACCAAGTCATTGACAGTTCATCTGCAAAGGGTGCCAGATAGGTTACTGAATTCAGCTTGCATTGGTTTATTCCATGGCATTGTGAACTCTACATGCAATATCTGTACAGTTCCAGATCACCTTGTGTAGTTATATACATGACCTTATCACAAAATACAATGAATAGAAAGTTAAGCATTCAACTCAAAGGACTGTATTGTTCAATTTTCCTGGAAACCAATATGTGTTAACATGATGTAAACGTTATTATTATACTCACCATATGATTTAGAGTAGTCTGCAACCAATTTTATGAGTGTGCTAACTATGCTCCAGATGTTAATTTCAGTGACATCACCTTTTCTGCACAGTGGAACATTAGGGTTTGCAGAAGTAAACAAAGTCCAAGACTGTTCCACAGTATAGAGCATCAGATAGGTTAGTGAATTCAGCTTGCATTGGTGTATTCCAGCTCAATGAGCTCTCTACATGCAATACCTAGACATTTGCAGATCACCTTGTGCAGTTATATACACAAACCTATCACAAATTGCATTGAATACAAAGCAAAGCACCCAACTCAATGAAGTGTCCAGTTCAATTTTGCTGAAAACCAGTATGTGCTAACATGATGTAAAACTTATTATTATACTCACCATATGATTTAGAGAAGTCTGCAACCAATTTTATGAGTGTGCTAACTATGCTCCAGATGTTAATTTCAGTAACATCACCTTTTCTTCACAGTGGAACATTAGGGTTTGCAGCACAAAACCAAGTCAATGCCTGTTCCACAGGAAAGCGTACCAGGTAGGTTACTGAATTCAGCTTTGATTGGTTTATTCCATAGTATTCAGCACTCTACATGCAATATCTATACAGTTCCAGATCACCTTGTGTAGTTATATACATGACCTTATCTCAAAATACAATGAATAGAAAGTAAAGCATTCAACTCAAAGGAGTGTATTGTTCAATTTTGCTGAAAACCAATATGTGCTAACATGATGTAAACCTTATTATTATGCTCACCATATGATTTAGAGTAGTCTGCAACCAATTTTATGAGTGTGCTACTTAAGCACCAGAAGTTACTTTCAGGAACATCAAGCTTTCTCCACACTGGAACATTAGCGTTTGCAGAAGTAAACAAAGTCAAAGGCTGTTCCACAGTATAGAGCATGAGATAGGTTAGTGAATTCAGCTTGCATTGGTGTATTCCAGCTGAATGAGCTCTCTACATGCAATACCTAGACATTTGCAGATTACCTTGTGCAGTTATATACACAAACCTATCACAAATTGCATTGAATACAAAGCAAAGCACACAACTCAATGAAGTGTACAGTTCAATTTTGCTGAAAACCAGTATGTGCTAACATGATGTAAACCTTATTATTATACTCACCATATGATTTAGAGTAGTCTGCAACCAATTTTATGAGTGTGCTACCTAAGCTCAAGATGTTACTTTCAGTAACATCAGCTTTTCTACACACTGGAACATAAGCGTTTGCTGAACTTAACCAAGTCAATGACAGTTCATCTGCAAAGGGTGCCAGATAGGTTACTGAATTCAGCTTGCATTGGTTTATTCCATGGCATTGTGCACTCTACATGCAATATCTGTACAGTTCCAGATCACCTTTTGTAGTTATATACATGACCTTATCACAAAATACAATGAAAAGAAAGTTAAGCATTCAACTCAAAGGAGTGTATTGTTCAATCTTCCTGGAAACCAATATGTGTTAACATGAAGTAAACCTTATTATTATACTCACCATAAGATTTAGAATAGTCTGCAACCAATTTTATGAGTGTGCTACCTAAGCTCAAGATGTTACTTTCAGTAACATCAGCTTTTCTACACACTGGAACATTAGCGTTTGCAGAAGTAAACCAAGTCAATGGCAGTTCATATGCAAAGGGTGCCAGATAGGTTACTGAATTCAACTTGCATTGGGGTATTCCATGGCATTGTGCACTCTACATGCAATATCTGTACAGTTCCAGATCACGTAGTGTAGTTATATACATGACATCACAAAATACAATGAATTGAAAGTTAAGCATTCAACTCAAAGGAGTGCATTGTTCAATTTCGCTGGAAACCAATATGTGCTAACATGATGTAAACCTTATTATTATACTCACCATATGATTTAGAGTAGTCTGCAACCAATTTTATGAGTGTGCTACCTAGGCTCCAGATGTTAATTTCAGTAACATCACCTTTTCGGCACAGTGGAACATTAGGGTTTGCAGAAGTAAACAAAGTCAAAGACTTCCACAGTATAGAGCATCAGATAGGTTAGGGAATTCAGCTTGCATTGGTGTATTCCAGCTCAATGAGCTCTCTACATGCAATACCTAGACATTTGCAGATCACCTTGTGCAGTTATATACATAAACCTATCACAAATTGCATTGAATACAAAGCAAAGCACCCAACTCAATGAAGTGTACAGTTCAATTTTGCTGGAAACCAATATGTGTTAACATGATGTAAACCTTATTATTATACTCACCATACGATTTAGAGTAGTCTGCAACCAATTTTATGAGTGTGCTACCTAAGCTGAAGATGTTACTTTCAGTAACATCACCTTTTCTACACACTGGAACATTAGCGTTTGCAGAACTAAACCAAGTCATTGACAGTTCATCTGCAAAGGGTGCCAGATAGGTTACTGAATTCAGCTTGCATTGGTTTATTCCATGGCATTGTGCACTCTACATGCAATATCTGTACAGTTCCAGATCACCTTGTGTAGTTATATACATGACCTTATCACAAAATACAATGAATAGAAAGTTAAGCATTCAACTCAAAGGACTGTATTGTTCAATTTTCCTGGAAACCAATATGTGTTAACATGAGGTAAACGTTATTATTATACTCACCATATGATTTAGAGTAGTCTGCAACCAATTTTATGAGTGTGCTACCTATGCTCCAGATGTTAATTTCAGTGACATCACCTTTTCTGCACAGTGGAACATTAGGGTTTGCAGAAGTAAACAAAGTCAAAGACTGTTCCACAGTATAGAGCATCAGATAGGTTAGTGAATTCAGCTTGCATTGGTGTATTCCAGCTCAATGAGCTCTCTACATGCAATACCTAGACATTTGCAGATCACCTTGTGCAGTTATATACACAAACCTATCACAAATTGCATTGAATACAAAGCAAAGCACCCAACTCAATGAAGTGTCCAGTTCAATTTTGCTGAAAACCAGTATGTGCTAACATGATGTAAACCTTATTATTATACTCACCATATGATTTAGAGAAGTCTGCAACCAATTTTATGAGTGTGCTACCTATGCTCCAGATGTTAATTTCAGTAACATCACCTTTTCTTCACAGTGGAACATTAGGGTTTGCAGCACAAAACCAAGTCAATGCCTGTTCCACAGGAAAGCGTACCAGGTAGGTTACTGAATTCAGCTTTGATTGGTTTATTCCATAGTATTCAGCACTCTACATGCAATGTCTATACAGTTCCAGATCACCTTGTGTAGTTATATACATGACCTTATCACAAAATACAATGAATAGAAAGTAAAGCATTCAACTCAAAGGAGTGTATCGTTCAATTTTGCTGAAAACCAATATGTGCTAACATGATGTAAACCTTATTATTATGCTCACCATATGATTTAGAGTAGTCTGCAACCAATTTTATGAGTGTGCTACTTAAGCACCAGAAGTTACTTTCAGGATCATCAAGCTTTCTCCACACTGGAACATTAGCGTTTGCAGAAGTAAACAAAGTCAAAGAGTGTTCCACAGTATAGAGCATCAGATAGGTTAGTGAATTCAGCTTGCATTGGTGTATTCCAGCTCAATGAGCTCTCTACATGCAATACCTAGACATTTGCAGATCACCTTGTGCAGTTATATACACAAACCTATCACAAATTGCATTGAATACAAAGCAAAGCACCTAACTCAATGAAGTGTCCAGTTCAATTTTGCTGAAAAACAGTATGTGCTAACATGATGTAAAACTTATTATTATACTCACCATATGATTTAGAGAAGTCTGCAACCAATTTTATGAGTGTGCTACCTATGCTTCAGATGTTAATTTCAGTAACATCACCTTTTCTTCACAGTGGAACATTAGGGTTTGCAGCACAAAACCAAGTCAATGCCTGTTCCACAGGAAAGCGTACCAGGTAGGTTACTGAATTCAGCTTTGATTGGTTTATTCCATAGTATTCAGCACTCTACATGCAAAATCTATACAGTTCCAGATCACCTTGTGTAGTTATATACATGACCTTATCTCAAAATACAATGAATAGAAAGTAAAGCATTCAACTCAAAGGAGTGTATTGTTCAATTTTGCTGAAAACCAGTATGTGCTAACATGATGTAAACCTTATTATTATACTCACCATATGATTTAGAGTAGTCTGCAACCAATTGTATGAGTGTGCTACCTAAGCTCAAGATGTTACTTTCAGTAACATCAGCTTTTCTACATACTGGAACATAAGCGTTTGCTGAACTTAACCAAGTCAATGACAGTTCATCTGCAAAGGGTGCCAGATAGGTTACTGAATTCAGCTTGCATTGGTTTATTCCATGGCATTGTGCACTCTACATGCAATATCTCTACAGTTCCAGATCACCTTTTGTAGTTATATACATGACCTTATCACAAAATACAATGAATAGAAAGTTAAGCATTCAACTCAAAGGAGTGTATTGTTCAATCTTCCTGGAAACCAATATGTGTTAACATGATGTAAACCTTATTATTATGCTCACCATATGATTTAGAGTAGTCTGCAACCAATTTTATTAGTGTGCTACTTAAGCACCAGAAGTTACTTTCAGGAACATCAAGCTTTCTCCACACTGGAACATTAGCGTTTGCAGAAGTAAACAAAGTCAAAGAGTGTTCCACAGTATAGAGCATCAGATAGGTTAGTGAATTCAGCTTGCATTGGTGTATTCCAGCTCAATGAGCTCTCTACATGCAATACCTAGACATTTGCAGATCACCTTGTGCAGTTATATACACAAACCTATCACAAATTGCATTGAATACAAAGC
Source organism: Hypanus sabinus (assembly GCF_030144855.1). Classification (NCBI taxonomy): domain Eukaryota; kingdom Metazoa; phylum Chordata; class Chondrichthyes; order Myliobatiformes; family Dasyatidae; genus Hypanus; species Hypanus sabinus. Next base: position 60,768,158 of record NC_082738.1, on the reverse strand, counting down.
AAAGCACCCAACTCAATGAAGTGTCCAGTTCAATTTTGCTGAAAAACAGTATGTGCTAACATGATGTAAAACTTATTATTATACTCACCATATGATTTAGAGAAGTCTGCAACCAATTTTATGAGTGTGCTACCTATGCTGCAGATGTTAATTTCAGTAACATCAAGCTTTCTCCACACTGGAACATTAGCGTTTGCAGAAGTAAACAAAGTCAAAGAGTGTTCCACAGTATAGAGCATCAGATAGGTTAGTGAATTCAGCTTGCCTTGGTGTATTCCAGCTCAATGAGCTCTCTACATGCAATACCTAGACATTTGCAGATCACCTTGTGCAGTTATATACACAAACCTATCACAAATTGCATTGAATACAAAGCAAAGCACCCAACTCAATGAAGTGTCCAGTTCAATTTTGCTGAAAACCAGTATGTGCTAACATGATGTAAAACTTATTATTATACTCACCATATGATTTAGAGAAGTCTGCAACCAATTTTATGAGTGTGCTACCTATGCTCCAGATGTTAATTTCAGTAACATCACCTTTTCTTCACAGTGGAACATTAGGGTTTGCAGCACAAAACCAAGTCAATGCCTGTTCATCTGCAAAGGGTGCCAGATAGGTTACTGAATTCAGCTTGCATTGGTTTATTCCATAGTATTCAGCACTCTACATGCAATATCTATACAGTTCCAGATCACCTTGTGTAGTTATATACATGACCTTATCTCAAAATACAATGAATAGAAAGTAAAGCATTCAACTCAAAGGAGTGTATTGTTCAATTTTGCTGAAAACCAGTATGTGCTAACATGATGTAAACCTTATTATTATACTCACCATATGATTTAGAGTAGTCTGCAACCAATTGTATGAGTGTGCTACCTAAGCTCAAGATGTTACTTTCAGTAACATCAGCTTTTCTACATACTGGAACATAAGCGTTTGCTGAACTTAACCAAGTCAATGACAGTTCATCTGCAAAGGGTGCCAGATAGGTTACTGAATTCAGCTTGCATTGGTTTATTCCATGGCATTGTGCACTCTACATGCAATATCTCTACAGTTCCAGATCACCTTTTGTAGTTATATACATGACCTTATCACAAAATACAATGAATAGAAAGTTAAGCATTCAACTCAAAGGAGTGTATTGTTCAATCTTCCTGGAAACCAATATGTGTTAACATGATGTAAACCTTATTATTATACTCACCATACGATTTAGAATAGTCTGCAACCAATTTTATGAGTGTGCTACCTAAGCTCAAGATGTTACTTTCAGTAACATCAGCTTTTCTACACACTGGAACATTAGCGTTTGCAGAAGTAAACCAAGTCAATGGCAGTTCATATGCAAAGGGTGCCAGATAGGTTACTGAATTCAACTTGCATTGGGGTATTCCATGGCATTGTGCACTCCACATGCAATATCTGTACAGTTCCAGATCACCTTGTGTAGTTATATACATGACCTTATCACAAAATACAATGAATAGAAAGTTAAGCATTCAACTCAAAGGAGTGTATTGTTCAATCTTCCTGGAAACCAATATGTGTTAACATGATGTAAACCTTATTATTATACTCACCATACGATTTAGAATAGTCTGCAACCAATTTTATGAGTGTGCTACCTAAGCTCAAGATGTTACGTTCAGTAACATCAGCTTTTCTACACACTGGAACATTAGCGTTTGCAGAAGTAAACCAAGTCAATGGCAGTTCATATGCAAATGGTGCCAGATAGGTTACTGAATTCAACTTGCATTGGGGTATTCCATGGCATTGTGCACTCTACATGCAATATCTGTACAGTTCCAGATCACCTAGTGTAGTTATATACATGACATCACAAAATACAATGAATTGAAAGTTAAGCATTCAACTCAAAGGAGTGCATTGTTCAATTTCGCTGGAAACCAATATGTGCTAACATGATGTAAACCTTATTATTATACTCACCATATGATTTAGAGTAGTCTGCAACCAATTTTATGAGTGTGCTACCTATGCTCCAGATGTTAATTTCAGTAACATCACCTTTTCTGCACAGTGGAACATTAGGGTTTGCAGAAGTAAACAAAGTCAAAGACTGTTCCACAGTATAGAGCATCAGATAGGTTAGGGAATTCAGCTTGCATTGGTGTATTCCAGCTCACTGAGCTCTCTACATGCAATACCTAGACATTTGCAGATCACCTTGTGCAGTTATATACACAAACCTATCACAAATTGCATTGAATACAAAGCAAAGCACCCAACTCAATGAAGTGTACAGTTCAATTTTGCTGGAAACCAATATGTGTTAACATGATGTAAACGTTATTATTATACTCACCATACGATTTAGAGTAGTCTGCAACCAATTTTATGAGTGTGCTACCTAAGCTCAAGATGTTACTTTCAGTAACATCACCTTTTCTACATACTGGAATATTAGCGTTTGCAGAACTAAACCAAGTCATTGACAGTTCAGCTGCAAAGGGTGCCAGATAGGTTACTGAATTCAGCTTGCATTGGTTTATTCCATGGCATTGTGCACTCTACATGCAATATCTGTACAGTTCCAGATCACCTTGTGTAGTTATATACATGACCTTATCACAAAATACAATGAATAGAAAGTTAAGCATTCAACTCAAAGGACGGTATTGTTCAATTTTCCTGGAAACCAATATGTGTTAACATGATGTAAACGTTATTATTATAATCACCATATGTTTTAGAGTAGTCTGCAACCAATTTTATGAGTGTGCTACCTATGCTCCAGATGTTAATTTCAGTGACATCACCTTTTCTGCACAGTGGAACATTAGGATTTGTAGAAGTAAACAAAGTCAAAGACTGTTCCACAGTATAGAGCATCAGATAGGTTAGTGAATTCAGCTTGCATTGGTGTATTCCAGCTCAATGAGCTCTCTACATGCAATACCTAGACATTTGCAGATCACCTTGTGCAGTTATATACACAAACCTATCACAAATTGCATTGAATACAAAGCAAAGCACCCAACTCAATGAAGTGTCCAGTTCAATTTTGCTGAAAACCAGTATGTGCTAACATGATGTAAACCTTATTATTATACTCACCATATGATTTAGAGAAGTCTGCAACCAATTTTATGAGTGTGCTACCTATGCTCCAGATGTTAATTTCAGTAACATCACCTTTTCTTCACAGTGGAACATTAGGGTTTGCAGCACAAAACCAAGTCAATGCCTGTTCCACAGGAAAGCGTACCAGGTAGATTACTGAATTCAGCTTTGATTGGTTTATTCCATAGTATTCAGCACTCTACATGTAATATCTATACAGTTCCAGATCACCTTGTGTAGTTATATACATGACCTTATCACAAAATACAATGAATAGAAAGTAAAGCATTCAACTCAAAGGAGTGTATCGTTCAATTTTGCTGAAAACCAATATGTGCTAACATGATGTAAACCTTATTATTATGCTCACCATATGATTTAGAGTAGTCTGCAACCAATTTTATGAGTGTGCTACTTAAGCACCAGAAGTTACTTTCAGGAACATCAAGCTTTCTCCACACTGGAACATTAGCGTTTGCAGAAGTAAACAAAGTCAAAGACTGTTCCACAGTATAGAGCATCAGATAGGTTAGTGAATTCAGCTTGCATTGGTGTATTCCAGCTCAATGAGCTCTCTACATGCAATACCTAGACATTTGCAGATCACCTTGTGCAGTTATATACACAAACCTATCACAAATTGCATTGAATACAAAGCAAAGCACACAACTCAATGAAGTGTACAGTTCAATTTTGCTGAAAACCAGTATGTGCTAACATGATGTAAACCTTATTATTATACTCACCATATGATTTAGAGTAGTCTGCAACCAATTTTATGAGTGTGCTACCTAAGCTCAAGATGTTACTTTCAGTAACATCAGCTTTTCTACACACTGGAACATAAGCGTTTGCTGAACTTAACCAAGTCAATGACAGTTCATCTGCAAAGGGTGCCAGATAGGTTACTGAATTCAGCTTGCATTGGTTTATTCCATGGCATTGTGCACTGTACATGCAATATCTGTACAGTTCCAGATCACCTTTTGTAGTTATATACATGACCTTATCACAAAATACAATGAATAGAAAGTTAAGCATTCAACTCAAAGGAGTGTATTGTTCAATTTTCCTGGAAACCAATATGGGTTAACATGATGTAAACGTTATTATTATACTCACCATATGATTTAGAGTAGTCTGCAACCAATTTTATGAGTGTGCTACCTATGCTCCAGATGTTAATTTCAGTAACATCACCTTTTCTGCACAGTGGAACTTTAGGGTATGCAGAAGTAAACAAAGTCAAAGACTGTTCCACAGTATAGAGCATCAGATAGGTTAGTGAATTCAGCTTGCATTGGTGTATTCCAGCTCAATGAGGTCTCTACATGCAATACCTAGACATTTGCAGATCACCTTGTGCAGTTATATACACAAACCTATCACAAATTGCATTGAATACAAAGCAAAGCACCCAACTCAATGAAGTGTCCAGTTCAATTTTGCTGAAAACCAGTATGTGCTAACATGATGTAAACCTTATTATTATACTCACCATATGATTTAGAGAAGTCTGCAACCAATTTTATGAGTGTGCTACCTATGCTCTAGATGTTAATTTCAGTAACATCACCTTTTCTTCACAGTGGAACATTAGGATTTGCAGCACAAAACCAAGTCAATGGCTGTTCCACTGGAAAGCGTACCAGGTAGGTTACTGAATTCAGCTTTGATTGGTTTATTCCATAGTATTCAGCACTCTACATGCAATATCTATACAGTTCCAGATCACCTTGTGTAGTTATATACATGACCTTATCACAAAATAGAATGAATAGAAAGTAAAGCATTCAACTCAAAGGAGTGTATCGTTCAATTTTGCTGAAAACCAATATGTGCTAACATGATGTAAACCTTATTATTATGCTCACCATATGATTTAGAGTAGTCTGAAACCAATTTTATGAGTGTGCTACTTAAGCACCAGAAGTTACTTTCAGGAACATCAAGCTTTCTCCACACTGGAACATTAGCGTTTGCAGAAGTAAACCAAGTCAAAGACTGTTCCACAGTATAGAGCATCAGATAGGTTAGTGAATTCAGCTTGCATTGGTGTATTCCAGCTCAATGAGCTCTCTACATGCAATACCTAGACATTTGCAGATCACCTTGTGCAGTTATATACACAAACCTATCACAAATTGCATTGAATACAAAGCAAAGCACACAACTCAATGAAGTGTACAGTTCAATTTTGCTGAAAACCAGTATGTGCTAACATGATGTAAACCTTATTATTATACTCACCATATGATTTAGAGTAGTCTGCAACCAATTTTATGAGCGTGCTACCTAAGCTCAAGATGTTACATTCAGTAACATCAGCTTTTCTACACACTGGAACATTAGCGTTTGCAGAAGTAAACCAAGTCAATGGCAGTTCATATGCAAAGGGTGCCAGATAGGTTACTGAATTCAACTTGCATTGGTGTATTCCATGGCTTTGTGCACTCTACATGCAATATCTGTACAGTTCCAGATCACCTAGTGTAGTTATATACATGACATCACAAAATACAATGAATTGAAAGTTAAGCATTCAACTCAAAGGAGTGCATTGTTCAATTTCGCTGGAAAGCAATATGTGCTAACATGATGTAAACCTTATTATTATACTCACCATATGATTTAGAGTAGTCTGCAACCAATTTTATGAGTGTGCTACCTATGCTCCAGATGTTAATTTCAGTAACATCACCTTTTCTGCACAGTGGAACATTAGGGTTTGCAGAAGTAAACAAAGTCAAAGACTGTTCCACAGTATAGAGCATCAGATAGGTTAGTGAATTCAGCTTGCATTGGTGTATTCCAGCTCAATGAGCTCTCTACATGCAATACCTAGACATTTGCAGATCACCTTGTGCAGTTATATACACAAACCTATCACAAATTGCATTGAATACAAAGCAAAGCCCACAACTCAATGAAGTGTACAGTTCAATTTTGCTGGAAACCAATATGTGTTAACATGATGTAAACGTTATTATTATACTCACCATACGATTTAGAGTAGTCTGCAACCAATTTTATGAGTGTGCTACCTAAGCTGAAGATATTACTTTCAGTAACATCACCTTTTCTACACACTGGAACATTAGCGTTTGCAGAACTAAACCAAGTCATTGACAGTTCATCTGCAAAGGGTGCCAGATAGGTTACTGAATTCAGCTTGCATTGGTTTATTCCATGGCATTGTGCACTCTACATGCAATATCTGTACAGTTCCAGATCACCTTGTGTAGTTATATACATGACCTTATCACAAAATACAATGAATAGAAAGTTAAGCATTCAACTCAAAGGACTGTATTGTTCAATTTTCCTGGAAACCAATATGTGTTAACATGATGTAAACGTTATTATTATACTCACCATATGATTTAGAGTAGTCTGCAACCAATTTTATGAGTGTGCTACCTATGCTCCAGATGTTAATTTCAGTGACATCACCTTTTCTGCACAGTGGAACATTAGGGTTTGCAGAAGTAAACAATGTCAAAGACTGTTCCACAGTATAGAGCATCAGATAGGTTAGTGAATTCAGCTTGCATTGGTGTATTCCAGCTCAATGAGCTCTCTACATGCAATACCTAGACATTTGCAGATCACCTTGTGCAGTTATATACACAAACCTATCACAAATTGCATTGAATACAAAGCAAAGCACCCAACTCAATGAAGTGTCCAGTTCAATTTTGCTGAAAACCAGTATGTGCTAACATGATGTAAACATTATTATTATACTCACCATATGATTTAGAGAAGTCTGCAACCAATTTTATGAGTGTGCTACCTATGCTCCAGATGTTAATTTCAGTAACATCACCTTTTCTTCACAGTGGAACATTAGGGTTTGCAGCACAAAACCAAGTCAATGCCTGTTCCACAGGAAAGCGTACCAGGTAGGTTACTGAATTCAGCTTTGCTTGGTTTATTCCATAGTATTCAGCACTCTACATGCAATGTCTATACAGTTCCAGATCACCTTGTGTAGTTATATACATGACCTTATCACAAAATACAATGAATAGAAAGTAAAGCATTCAACTCAAAGGAGTGTATCGTTCAATTTTGCTGAAAACCAATATGTGCTAACATGATGTAAACCTTATTATTATGCTCACCATATGATTTAGAGTAGTCTGCAACCAATTTTATGAGTGTGCTACCTATGCTCCAGATGTTAATTTCAGTAACATCACCTTTTCTGCACAGTGGAACATTAGGGTTTCCAGAAGTAAACAAAGTCAAAGACTGTTCCATAGTATAGAGCATCAGATAGGTTAGGGAATTCAGCTTGCATTGGTCTATTCCATCTCAATGAGCTCTCTACATGCAATACCTAGACATTTGCAGATCACCTTGTGCAGTTATATACACAAAGCTATCACAAATTGCATTGAATACAAAGCAAAGCACCCAACTCAATGAAGTGTACAGTTCAATTTTGCTGAAAACCAGTATGTGCTAACATGATGTAAACCTTATTATTATGCTCACCATATGATTTAGAGTAGTCTGCAACCAATTTTATGAGTGTGCTACTTAAGCACCAGAAGTTACTTTCAGGAACATCAAGCTTTCTCCACACTGGAACATTAGCGTTTGCAGAAGTAAACAAAGTCAAAGACTGTTCCACAGTATAGAGCATCAGATAGGTTAGTGAATTCAGCTTGCATTGGTGTATTCCCGCTCAATGAGCTCTCTACATGCAATACCTAGACATTTGCAGATCACCTTGTGCAGTTATATACACAAACCTATCACAAATTGCATTGAATACAAAGCAAAGCACACAACTCAATGAAGTGTACAGTTCAATTTTGCTGAAAACCAGTATGTGCTAACGTGATGTAAACCTTATTATTATACTCACCATATGATTTAGAGTAGTCTGCAACCAATTTTATGAGTGTGCTACCTAAGCTCAAGATGTTACTTTCAGTAACATCAGCTTTTCTACATAATGGAACATAAGCGTTTGCTGAACTTAACCAAGTCAATGACAGTTCATCTGCAAAGGGTGCCAGATAGGTTACTGAATTCAGCTTTGATTGGTTTATTCCATAGTATGCAGCACTCTACAGGCAATGTCTATACAGTTCCAGATCACCTTGTGTAGTTATATACATGACCTTATCACAAAGTACAATGAATAGAAAGTAAAGCATTCAACTCAAAGGAGTGTATCGTTCAATTTTGCTGAAAACCAATATGTGCTAACATGATGTAAACCTTATTATTATGCTCACCATATGATTTAGAGTAGTCTGCAACCAATTTTATGAGTGTGCTACCTATGCTCCAGATGTTAATTTCAGTAACATCACCTTTTCTGCACAGTGGAACATTAGGGTTTCCAGAAGTAAACAAAGTCAAAGACTGTTCCATAGTATAGAGCATCAGATAGGTTAGGGAATTCAGCTTGCATTGGTCTATTCCATCTCAATGAGCTCTCTACATGCAATACCTAGACATTTGCAGATCACCTTGTGCAGTTATATACACAAAGCTATCACAAATTGCATTGAATACAAAGCAAAGCACCCAACTCAATGAAGTGTACAGTTCAATTTTGCTGAAATCCAGTATGTGCTAACATGATGTAAACCTTATTATTATACTCACCATATGATTTAGAGTAGTCTGCAACCAATTTTATGAGTGTGCTACCTATGCTCCAGATGTTAATTTCAGTAACATCACCTTTTCTTCACAGTGGAACATTAGGGTTTGCAGCACAAAACCAAGTCAATGCCTGTTCCACAGGAAAGCGTACCAGGTAGGTTACTGAATTCAGCTTTGATTGGTTTATTCCATAGTATTCAGCACTCTACATGCAATATCTATACAGTTCCAGATCACCTTGTGTAGTTATATACATGACCTTATCACAAAATACAATGAATAGAAAGTAAAGCATTCAACTCAAAGGAGTGTATCGTTCAATTTTGCTGAAAACCAATATGTGCTAACATGATGTAAACCTTATTATTATGTTCACCATATGATTTAGAGTAGTCTGCAACCAATTTTATGAGTGTGCTACTTAAGCACCAGAAGTTACTTTCAGGAACATCAAGCTTTCTCCACACTGGAACATTAGGGTTTGCAGAAGTAAACAAAGTCAAAGACTGTTCCACAGTATAGAGCATCAGATAGGTTAGTGAATTCAGCTTGCATTGGTGTATTCCAGCTCAATGAGCTCTCTACATGCAATACCTAGACATTTGCAGATCACCTTGTGCAGTTATATACACAAACCTATCACAAATTGCATTGAATACAAAGCAAAGCACCCAACTCAATGAAGTGTCCAGTTCAATTTTGCTGAAAAGCAGTATGTGCTAACATGATGTAAACCTTATTATTATACTCACCATATGATTTAGAGAAGTCTGCAACCAATTTTATGAGTGTGCTACCTATGCTCCAGATGTTAATTTCAGTAACATCACCTTTTCTTCACAGTGGAACATTAGGGTTTGCAGCACAAAACCAAGTCAATGCATGTTCCACAGGAAAGCGTACCAGGTAGGTTACTGAATTCAGCTTTGATTGGTTTATTCCATAGTATTCAGCACTCTACATGCAATATCTATACAGTTCCAGATCACCTTGTGTAGTTATATACATGACCTTATCACAAAATACAATGAATAGAAAGTAAAGCATTCAACTCAAAGGAGTGTATCGTTCAATTTTGCTGAAAACCAATATGTGCTAACATGATGTAAACCTTATTATTATGCTCACCATATGATTTAGAGTAGTCTGCAACCAATTTTATGAGTGTGCTACTTAAGCACCAGAAGTTACTTTCAGGAACATCAAGCTTTCTCCACACTGGAACATTAGCGTTTGCAGAAGTAAACAAAGTCAAAGAGTGTTCCACAGTATAGAGCATCAGATAGGTTAGTGAATTCAGCTTGCATTGGTGTATTCCAGCTCAATGAGCTCTCTACATGCAATACCTAGACATTTGCAGATCAGCTTGTGCAGTTATATACACAAACCTATCACAAATTGCATTGAATACAAAGCAAAGCACCCAACTCAATGAAGTGTCCAGATCAATTTTGCTGAAAACCAGTATGTGCTAACATGATGTAAACCTTATTATTATACTCACCATATGATTTAGAGAAGTCGGCAACCAATTTTATGAGTGTGCTACCTATGCTTCAGATGTTAATTTCAGTAACATCACCTTTTCTTCACAGTGGAACATTAGGGTTTGCAGCACAAAACCAAGTCAATGCCTGTTCCACAGGAAAGCGTACCAGGTAGGTTACTGAATTCAGCTTTGATTGGTTTATTCCATAGTATTCAGCACTCTACTTGCAATATCTATACAGTTCCAGATCACCTTGTGTAGTTATATACATGACCTTATCACAAAATACATTGAATGGAAAGTAAAGCATTCAACTCAAAGGAGTGTATCGTTCAATTTTGCTGAAAACCAATATGTGCTAACATGATGTAAACCTTATTATTATGCTCACCATATGATTTAGAGTAGTCTGCAACCAATTTTATGAGTGTGCTACTTAAGCACCAGAAGTTACTTTCAGGAACATCAAGCTTTCTCCACACTGGAACATTAGCGTTTGCAGAAGTAAACAAAGTCAAAGACTGTTCCACAGTATAGAGCATCAGATAGGTTAGTGAATTCAGCTTGCATTGGTGTATTCCAGCTCAATGAGCTCTCTACATGCAATACCTGGACATTTGCAGATCACCTTGTGCAGTAATATACACAAACCTATCACAAATTGCATTGAATACAAAGCAAAGCACACAATGAAGTGTACAGTTGAATTTTGCTGAAAACCAGTATGTGCTAACATGATGTAAACCTTATTATTATACTCACCATATGATTTAGAGTAGTCTGCAACCAATTTTATGAGAGTGCTACCTAAGCTCAAGATGTTACTTTCAGTAACATCAGCTTTTCTACACACTGGAACATAAGCGTTTGCTGAACTTAACCAAGTCAATGACAGTTGATCTGCAAAGGATGCCAGATAGGTTACTGAATTCAGCTTGCATTGGTTTATTCCATGGCATTGTGCACTCTACATGCAATATCTGTACAGTTCCAGATCACCTTTTGTAGTTATATACATGACCTTATCACAAAATACAATGAATAGAAAGTTAAGCATTCAACTCAAAGGAGTGTATTGTTCAATCTTCCTGGAAACCAATATGTGTTAACATGATGTAAACCTTATTATTATACTCACCATATGATTTAGAGTAGTCTGCAACCAATTTTATGAGTGTGCTACCTATGCTCCAGATGTTAATTTCAGTAACATCACCTTTTCTGCACAGTGGAACATTAGGGTTTGCAGAAGTAAACAAAGTCAAAGACTGTTCCACAGTATAGAGCATCAGATAGGTTAGTGAATTCAGCTTGCATTGGTGTATTCCAGCTCAATGAGCTCTCTACATGCAATACCTAGACATTTGCAGATCACCTTGTGCAGTTATATACACAAACCTATCACAAATTGCATTGAATACAAAGCAAAGCACACAACTCAATGAAGTGTACAGTTCAATTTTGCTGAAAACCAGTATGTGCTAACATGATGTAAACCTTATTATTATACTCACCATATGATTTAGAGTAGTCTGCAACCAATTTTATGAGTGTGCTACCTAAGCTCAAGATGTTACTTTCAGTAACATCAGCTTTTCTACACACTGGAACATAAGCGTTTGCTGAACTTAACCAAGTCAATGACAGTTCATCTGCAAAGGGTGCCAGATAGGTTACTGAATTCAGCTTGCATTGGTTTATTCCATGGCATTGTGCACTCTACATGCAATATCTGTACAGTTCCAGATCACCTTGTGTAGTTATATACATGACCTTATCACAAAATACAATGAATAGAAAGTTAAGCATTCAACTCAAAGGACTGTGTTGTTCAATTTTCCTGGAAACCAATATGTGTTAACATGATGTAAACGTTATTAGTATACTCACCATATGATTTAGAGTAGTCTGCAACCAATTTTATGAGTGTGCTACCTATGCTGCAGATGTTAATTTCAGTAACATCACCTTTTCTGCACAGTGGAACTTTAGGGTTTGCAGAAGTAAACAAAGTCAAAGACTGTTCCACAGAAAAGAGCATCAGATAGGTTAGTGAATTCAGCTTGCATTGGTGTATTCCAGCTCAATGAGCTCTCTACATGCAATACCTAGACATTTGCAGATCACCTTTTGCAGTTATATACACAAACCTATCACAAATTGCATTGAATACAAAGCAAAGCACCCAACTCAATGAAGTGTACAGTTCAATTTTGCTGAAAACAAGTATCTGCTAACATGTTGTAAACCTTATTATTATACTCACCATATGATTTAGAGTAGTCTGCAACCAATTTTATGAGTGTGCTACCTAAGCTCAAGATGTTACTTTCATTAACATCACCTTTTCTACACACTGGAACATTAGCGTTTGCAGAACTAAACCAAGTCAATGGCAGTTCATATGCAAAGGGTGCCAGATAGGTTACTGAATTCAACTTGCATTGGGGTATTCCATGGCATTGTGCACTCTACATGCAATATCTGTACAGTTCCAGATCACCTTGTGTAGTTATATACATGACCTTATCACAAAATACAATGAATAGAAAGTTAAGCATTCAACTCAAAGGACTGTATTGTTCAATTTTCCTGGAAACCAATATGTGTTAACATGATGTAAACGTTATTATTATACTCACCATATGATTTAGAGTAGTCTGCAACCAATTTTATGAGTGTGCTACCTATGCTCCAGATGTTAATTTCAGTAACATCACCTTTTCTGCACAGTGGAACATTAGGGTTTGCAGAAGTAAACAAAGTCAAAGACTGTTCCACAGTATAGAGCATCAGATAGGTTAGTGAATTCAGCTTGCATTGGTGTATTCCAGCTCAATGAGCTCTCTACATGCAATACCTAGACATTTGCAGATCAGCTTGTGCAGTTATATACACAAACCTATCACAAATTGCATTGAATACAAAGCAAAGCACCCAACTCAATGAAGTGTCCAGTTCAATTTTGCTGAAAACCAGTATGTGCTAACATGATGTAAACCTTATTATTATACTCACCATATGATTTAGAGAAGTCTGCAACCAATTTTATGAGTGTGCTACCTATGCTCCAGATGTTAATTTCAGTAACATCACCTTTTCTTCACAGTGGAACATTAGGGTTTGCAGCACAAAACCAAGTCAATGGCTGTTCCCCTGGAAAGCGTACCAGGTAGGTTACTGAATTCAACTTTGATTGGTTTATTCCATAGTATTCAGCACTCTACATGCAATATCTATACAGTTCCAGATCACCTTGTGTAGTTATATACATGACCTTATCACAAAATACAATGAATAGAAAGTAAAGCATTCAACTCAAAGGAGTGTATCGTTCATTTTTGCTGAAAACCAATATGTGCTAACATGATGTAAACCTTATTATTATGCTCACCATATGATTTAGAGTAGTCTGCAACCAATTTTATGAGTGTGCTACCTAAGCTCAAGATGTTACTTTCAGTAACATCAGCTTTTCTACACACTGGAACATAACCGTTTGCAGAACTTAACCAAGTCAATGACAGTTCATCTGCAAAGGGTGCCAGATAGGTTACTGAATTCAGCTTGCATTCTTTTATTCCATGGCATTGTGCACTCTACATGCAATATCTGTACAGTTCCAGATCACCTTTTGTAGTTATATACATGACCTTATCACAAAATACAATGAATAGAAAGTTAAGCATTCAACTCAATGGAGTGTATTGTTCAATCTTCCTGGAAACCAATATGTGTTAACATGATGTAAACCTTATTATTATACTCACCATACGATTTAGAATAGTCTGCAACCAATTTTATGAGTGTGCTACCTAAGCTCAAGATGTTAATTTCAGTGATATCACCTTTTCTGCACAGTGGAACATTAGGGTTTGCAGAAGTAAACAAAGTCAAAGACTGTTCCACAGTATAGAGCATCAGATAGGTTAGTGAATTCAGCTTGCATTGGTGTATTCCAGCTCAATGAGCTCTCTACATGCAATACCTAGACATTTGCAGATCACCTTGTGCAGTTATATACACAAACCTATCACAAATTGCATTGAATACAAAGCAAAGCACACAACTCAATGAAGTGTACAGTTCAATTTTGCTGAAAACCAATATGTGTTAACATCATGTAAACCTTATTATTATACTCACCATACGATTTGGAATAGTCTGCAACCAATTTTATGAGTGTGGTACCTAAGCTCAAGATGTTACGTTCAGTAACATCAGCTTTTCTACACACTGGAACATTAGCGTTTGCAGAAGTAAACCAAGTCAATGGCAGTTCATATGCAAAGGGTGCCAGATAGGTTACTGAATTCAACTTGCATTGGGGCATTCCATGGCATTGTGCACTCTACATGCAATATCTGTACAGTTCCAGATCACCTAGTGTAGTTATATACATGACATCACAAAATACAATGAATTGAAAGTTAAGCATTCAACTCAAAGGAGTGTATTGTTCAATTTCACTGGAAACAAATATGTGCTAACATGATGTAAACCTTATTATTATACTCACCATATGATTTAGAGTAGTCTGCAACCAATTTTATGAGTGTGCTACCTATGCTCCAGATGTTAATTTCAGTAACATCACCTTTTCTGCACAGTGGAACATTAGGGTTTGCAGAAGTAAACAAAGTCAAAGACTGTTCCACAGTATAGAGCATCAGATAGGTTAGTGAATTCAGCTTGCATTGGTGTATTCCAGCTCAATGGGCTCTCTACATGCAATACCTAGACATTTGCAGATCACCTTGTGCAGTTATATACACAAACCTATCACAAATTGCATTGAATACAAAGCAAAGCACCCAACTCAATGAAGTGTCCAGTTCAATTTTGCTGAAAACCAGTATGTGCTAACATGATGTAAACCTTATTATTATACTCACCATATGATTTAGAGAAGTCTGCAACCAATTTTATGAGTGTGCTACCTATGCTCCAGATGTTAATTTCAGTAACATCACCTTTTCTTCACAGTGGAACATTAGGGTTTGCAGCACAAAACCAAGTCAATGGCTGTTCCACTGGAAAGCGTACCAGGTAGGTTACTGAATTCAGCTTTGATTGGTTTATTCCATAGTATTCAGCACTCTACATGCAATATCTATACAGTTCCAGATCACCTTGTGTAGTTATATACATGACCTTATCACAAAATACAATGAATAGAAAGTAAAGCATTCAACTCAAAGGAGTGTATCGTTCATTTTTGCTGAAAACCAATATGTGCTAACATGATGTAAACCTTATTATTATGCTCACCATATGATTTAGAGTAGTCTGCAACCAATTTTATGAGTGTGCTACCTAAGCTCAAGATGTTACTTTCAGTAACATCAGCTTTTCTACACACTGGAACATAACCGTTTGCAGAACTTAACCAAGTCAATGACAGTTCATCTGCAAAGGGTGCCAGATAGGTTACTGAATTCAGCTTGCATTCTTTTATTCCATGGCATTGTGCACTCTACATGCAATATCCGTACAGTTCCAGATCACCTTTTGTAGTTATATACATGACCTTATCACAAAATACAATGAATAGAAAGTTAAGCATTCAACTCAAAGGAGTGTATTGTTCAATCTTCCTGGAAACCAATATGTGTTAACATGATGTAAACCTTATTATTATACTCACCATACGATTTAGAATAGTCTGCAACCAATTTTATGAGTGTGCTACCTAAGCTCAAGATGTTACGTTCAGTAACATCAGCTTTTCTACACACTGGAACATTAGCGTTTGCAGAAGTAAACCAAGTCAATGGCAGTTCATATGCAAAGGGTGCCAGATAGGTTACTGAATTCAACTTGCATTGGGGTATTCCATGGCATTGTGCACTCTACATGCAATATCTGTACAGTTCCAGATCACCTTGTGTATTTATATACATGACCTTATCACAAAATACAATGAATAGAAAGTTAAGCATTCAACTCAAAGGAGTGTATTGTTCAAATTTGCTGGAAACCAATATGTGTTAACATCATGTAAACGTTATTATTATACTCACCATATGATTTAGAGTAGTCTGCAACCAATTTTATGAGTGTGCTACCTATGCTCCAGATGTTAATTTCAGTAACATCAGCTTTTCTGCACAGTGGAACATTAGGGTTTGCAGAAGTAAACAAAGTCAAAGACTGTTCCACAGTATAGAGCATCAGATAGGTTAGGGAATTCAGCTTGCATTGGTGTATTCCAGCTCAATGTGCTCTCTACATGCAATACCTAGACATTTGCAGATCACCTTGTGCAGTTATATACACAAACCTATCACAAATTGCATTGAATACAAAGCAAAGCACACAACTCAATGAAGTGTACAGTTCAATTTTGCTGGAAACCAATATGTGTTAAGCTGTTGTAAACGTTATTATTATACTCACCATACGATTTAGAGTAGTCTGCAAACAATTTTATGAGTGTGCTACCTAAGCTCAAGATGTTACTTTCAGTAACATCAGCTTTTCTACACACTGGAACATTAGCGTTTGCAGAAGTAAACCAAGTCAATGGCTTTCATCTGCAAAGGGTGCTAGATAGTTTACTGAATTCAACTTGCATTGGGGTATTCCATGACACAGAGCAATCTACATGCAATATCTAGACAGTTCTGGATCACCTTGTGTAGTTATATACACAAACTTATCAGAAAATGCATTGAATAGAAAGCAAAGCATTTAACTCAATGAAGTGTCCTGTTCAATTTTGCTGAAAACCAGTATGAGCTAACATGATGTAAACCTTATTATTATACTCACCATATGAGTCAGAGTAGTCTGCAACCAATTTTATGAGTGTGCTAGTTAAGCACCAGAAGTTGCTTTCAGGAACAGCAAGCTTTCTCCACACTGGAAGATTAGCGTTTGCAGAAGTAAACAAAGTCAAAGACTGTTCCACAGTATAGAGCATCAGATAGGTTAGTGAATTCAGCTTGCATTGGTGTATTCCAGCTCAATGAGCTCTCTACACGCAATATCTAGACATTTGCAGATCACCTTGTGCAGTTATATACACAAACCTATCACAGATTGCATTGAATACAAAGCAAAGCACCCAACTCAATGAAGTGTACAGTTCAATTTTGCTGAAAACCAATATGTGTTAACATGATGTAAACCTTATTATTATACTCACCATACGATTTAGAATAGTCTGCAACCAATTTTATGAGTGTGCTACCTAAGCTCAAGATGTTACGTTCAGTAACATCAGCTTTTCTACACACTGGAACATTAGCGTTTGCAGAAGTAAACCAAGTCAATGGCAGTTCATATGCAAAGGGTGCCAGATAGGTTACTGAATTCAGCTTGCATTGGTTTATTCCATGGCATTGTGCACTCTACATGCAATATCTGTACAGTTCCAGATCACCTTGTGTAGTTATATACATGACCTTATCACAAAATACAATGAATAGAAAGTTAAGCATTCAACTCAAAGGACTGTATTGTTCAATTTTCCTGGAAACCAATATGTGTTAACATGATGTAAACGTTATTATTATACTCACCATATGATTTAGAGTAGTCTGCAACCAATTTTATGAGTGTGCTACCTATGCTCCAGATGTTAATTTCACTAACATCACCTTTTCTGCACAGTGGAACTTTAGGGTTTGCAGAAGTAAACAAAGTCAAAGACTGTTCCACAGTATAAAGCATCAGATAGGTTAGTGAATTCAGCTTGCATTGGTGTATTCCAGCTCAATGAGCTCTCTACATGCAATACCTAGACATTTGCAGATCACCTTGTGCAGATATATACACAAACCTATCACAAATTGCATTGAATACAAAGCAAAGCACACAACTCAATGAAGTGTACAGTTCAATTTTGCTGGAAACCAATATGTGTTAAGATGTTGTAAACGTTATTATTATACTCACCATACGATTTAGAGTAGTCTGCAACCAATCTTATGAGTGTGCTACCTAAGCTCAAGATGTTACGTTCAGTAACATCAGCTTTTCTACACACTGGAACATTAGCGTTTGCAGAAGTAAACCAAGTCAATGGCAGTTCATATGCAAAGGGTGCCAGATAGGTTACTGAATTCAACTTGCATTGGGGCATTCCATGGCATTGTGCACTCTACATGCAATATCTGTACAGTTCCAGATCACCTAGTGTAGTTATATACATGACATCACAAAATACAATGAATTGAAAGTTAAGCATTCAACTCAAAGGAGTGTATTGTTCAATTTCACTGGAAACCAATATGTGTTAACATGATGTAAACGTTATTATTATACTCACCATATGATTTAGAGAAGTCTGCAACCAATTTTATGAGTGTGCTACCTATGCTCCAGATGTTAATTTCAGTAACATCACCTTTTCTGCACAGTGGAACATTAGGGTTTGCAGAAGTAAACAAAGTCAAAGACTGTTCCACAGTATAGAGCATCAGATAGGTTAGTGAATTCAGCTTGCATTGGTGTATTCCAGCTCAATGGGCTCTCTACATGCAATACCTAGACATTTGCAGATCACCTTGTGCAGTTAGATACACAACCTATCACAGATTGCATTGAATACAAAGCAAAGCACCGAACTCAATGAAGTGTACAGTTCAATTTTGCTGAAAACCAGTATCTGCTAACATGATGTAAACCTTATTATTATACTCACCATATGATTTAGAGTAGTCTGCAACCAATTTTATGAGTGTGCTACCTAAGCTCAAGATGTTACTTTCATTAACATCACCTTTTCTACACACTGGAACATTAGCGTTTGCAGAACTAAACCAAGTCATTGACAGTTCATCTGCAAAGGGTGCCAGATAGGTTACTGAATTCAGCTTGCATTGGTTTATTCCATGGCATTGTGCACTCTACATGCAATATCTGTACAGTTCCAGATCACCTTGTGTAGTTATATACATGACCTTATCACAAAATACAATGAATAGAAAGTTAAGCATTCAACTCAAAGGACTGTATTGTTCAATTTTCCTGGAAACTAATATGTGTTAACATGATGTAAACGTTATTATTATACTCACCATATGATTTAGAGTAGTCTGCAACCAATTTTATGAGTGTGCTACCTATGCTCCAGATGTTAATTTCAGTAACATCACCTTTTCTGCACAGTGGAACTTTAGGGTTTGCAGAAGTAAACAAAGTCAAAGACTGTTCCACAGTATAGAGCATCAGATAGGTTAGTGAATTCAGCTTGCATTGGTGTATTCCAGCTCAATGAGCTCTCTACATGCAATACCTAGACATTTGCAGATCACCTTGTGCAGTTATATACACAAACCTATCACAAATTGCATTGAATACAAGCAAAGCACACAACTCAATGAAGTGTACAGTTCAATTTTGCTGAAAACCAATATGTGTTAACATGATGTAAACCTTATTATTATACTCACCATACGATTTAGAATAGTCTGCAACCAATTTTATGAGTGTGGTACCTAAGCTCAAGATGTTACGTTCAGTAACATCAGCTTTTCTACACACTGGAACATTAGCGTTTGCAGAAGTAAACCAAATCAATGGCAGTTCATATGCAAAGGGTGCCAGATAGGTTACTGAATTCAACTTGCATTGGGGTATTCCATGTCACAGAGCAATCTACATGCAATATCTAGACAGTTCTGGATCACCTTGTGTAGTTATATACACAAACTTATCAGAAAATGCATTGATTAGAAAGCAAAGCATTTAACTCAATGAAGTGTCCTGTTCAATTTTGCTGAAAACCAGTATGTGTTAACATGATGTAAACCTTATTATTATACTCACCATACGATTTAGAATAGTCTGCAACCAATTTTATGAGTGTGCTACCTAAGCTCAAGATGTTACGTTCAGTAACATCAGCTTTTCTACACACTGGAACATTAGCGTTTGCAGAAGTAAACCAAGTCAATGGCAGTTCATATGCAAAGGGTGCCAGATAGGTTACTGAATTCAGCTTGCATTGGTTTATTCCATGGCATTGTGCACTCTACATGCAATATCTGTACAGTTCCAGATCACCTTGTGTAGTTATATACATGACCTTATCACAAAATACAATGAATAGAAAGTTAAGCATTCAACTCAAAGGACTGTATTGTTCAATTTTCCTGGAAACCAATATGTGTTAACATGATGTAAACGTTATTATTATACTCACCATATGATTTAGAGTAGTCTGCAACCAATTTTATGAGTGTGCTACCTATGCTCCAGATGTTAATTTCAGTAACATCACCTTTTCTGCACAGTGGAACTTTAGGGTTTGCAGAAGTAAACAAAGTCAAAGACTGTTCCACAGTATAAAGCATCAGATAGGTTAGTGAATTCAGCTTGCATTGGTGTATTCCAGCTCAATGAGCTCTCTACATGCAATACCTAGACATTTGCAGATCACCTTGTGCAGTTATATACACAAACCTATCACAAATTGCATTGAATACAAAGCAAAGCACACAACTCAATGAAGTGTACAGTTCAATTTTGCTGGAAACCAATATGTGTTAAGATGTTGTAAACATTATTATTATACTCACCATACGATTTAGAGTAGTCTGCAACCAATTTTATGAGTGTGCTACCTAAGCTCAAGATGTTACTTTCAGTAACATCAGCTTTTCTACACACTGGAACATTAGCGTTTGCAGAAGTAAACCAAGTCAATGGCTTTCATCTGCAAAGGGTGCTAGATAGTTTACTGAATTCAACTTGCATTGGGGTATTCCATGTCACAGAGCAATCTACATGCAATATCTAGACAGTTCTGGATCACCTTGTGTAGTTATATACACAAACTTATCAGAAAATGCATTGAATAGAAAGCAAAGCATTTAACTCAATGAAGTGTCCTGTTCAATTTTGCTGAAAACCAGTATGTGCTAACATGATGTAAACCTTATTATTATACTCACCATATGATTCAGAGTAGTCTGCAACCAATTTTATGAGTGTACTAGTTAAGCACCAGAAGTTGCTTTCAGGAACAGCAAGCTTTCTCCACACTGGAAGATTAGCGTTTGCAGAAGTAAACAAAGTCAAAGACTGTTCCACAGTATAGAGCATCAGATAGGTTAGTGAATTCAGCTTGCATTGGTGTATTCCAGCTCAATGAGCTCTCTACACGCAATATCTAGACATTTGCAGATCACCTTGTGCAGTTATATACACAAACCTATCACAGATTGCATTGAATACAAAGCAAAGCACCCAACTCAATGAAGTGTACAGTTCAATTTTGCTGAAAACCAGTATCTGCTAACATGATGTAAACCTTATTATTATACTCACCATATGATTCAGAGTAGTCTGCAACCAAATTTATGAGTGTGCTAGTTAAGCACCAGAAGTTGCTTTCAGGAACAGCAAGCTTTCTCCACACTGGAAGATTAGCGTTTGCAGAAGTAAACAAAGTCAAAGACTGTTCCACAGTATAGAGCATCAGATAGGTTAGTGAATTCAGCTTGCATTGGTGTATTCCAGCTCAATGAGCTCTCTACACGCAATATCTAGACATTTGCAGATCACCTTGTGCAGTTATATACACAAACCTATCACAAATTGCATTGAATACAAAGCAAAGCACCCAACTCAATGAAGTGTACAGTTCAATTTTGCTGTAAACCAGTATGTGCTAACATGATGTAAACCTTATTATTATACTCACCATATGATTTAGTGTAGTCTGCAACCAATTATATGAGTGTGCTACTTAAGCACCAGAATTTACTTTCAGGAAAATCAAGTTTTCTCCACACTGGAAAATTAGCGTTTGCAGAAGTAAACCAAGTCAATGGCAGTTCATATGCAAAGGGTGCCAAATAGGTTACTGAATTCAACTTGCATTGGGGTATTCCATGGCATTGTGCAACTCTACATGCAATATCTGTACAGTTCCAGATCACCTTGTGTAGTTATATACATGACCTTATCACAAAATACAATGAATAGAAAGTTAAGCATTCAACTCAAAGGAGTGTATCGTTCAATTTTGCTGGAAACCAATATGTGTTAACATCATGTAAACGTTATTATTATACTCACCATATGATTTAGAATAGTCTGCAACCAATTTTATGAGTGTGCTACCTATGCTCCAGATGTTAATTTCAGTAACATGACCTTTTCTGCACAGTGGAACATTAGGGTTTGCAGAAGTAAACAAAGTCAAAGACTGTTCCACAGTATAGAGCATCAGATAGGTTAGGGAATTCAGCTTGCATTGGTGTATTCCAGCTCAATGAGCTCTCTACATGCAATACCTAGACATTTGCAGATCACCTTGTGCAGTTATATACACAAACCTATCACAAATTGTATTGAATACAAAGCAAAGCACCCAACTCAATGAAGTGTACAGTTCAATTTTGCCGGAAACCAATATGTGCTAACATGATGTAAACCTTATTATTATACTCACCATATGATTTAGAGTAGTCTGCAACCAATTTTATGAGTGTGCTAACTAAGCTCAAGATGTTACTTTCAGGAACATCAAGCTTTCTCCACACTGGAACATTAGCGTTTGCAGAAGTAAACAAAGTCAAAGACTGTTCCACAGTATAGAGCATCAGATAGGTTAGTGAATTCAGCTTGCATTGGTGTATTCCAGCTCAATGAGCTCTCTACATGCAATACCTAGACATTTGCAGATCACCTTGTGCAGTTATATACACAAACCTATCACAAATTGCATTGAATACAAAGCAAAGCACACAACACAATGAAGTGTACAGTTCAATTTTGCTGAAAACCAGTATGTGCTAACATGATGTAAACCTTATTATTATACTCACCATATGATTTAGAGTAGTCTGCAACCAATTTTATGAGTGTGCTACCTAAGCTCCAGATGTTAGTTTCAGTAACATCAGCTTTTCTACACACTGGAACGTAACCGTTTGCAGAACTTAACCAAGTCAATGACAGTTCATCTGCAAAGGGTGCCAGATAGGTTACTGAATTCAGCTTGCATTGGTTTATTCCATGGCATTGTGCACTCTACATGCAATATCTGTACAGTTCCAGATCACCTTTTGTAGTTATATACATGACCTTATCACAAAATACAATGAATAGAAAGTTAAGCATTCAACTCAAAGGAGTGTATTGTTCAATCTTCCTGGAAACCAATATGTGTTAACATGATGTAAACCTTATTATTATACTCACCATACGATTTAGAATAGTCTGCAACCAATTTTATGAGTGTGCTACCTAAGCTCAAGATGTTACGTTCAGTAACATCAGCTTTTCTACACACTGGAACATTAGCGTTTGCAGAAGTAAACCAAGTCAATGGCAGTTCATATGCAAAGGGTGCCAGATAGGTTACTGAATTCAACTTGCATTGGGGTATTCCATGGCATTGTGCACTCTACATGCAATATCTGTACAGTTCCAGATCACCTTGTGTAGTTATATACATGACATCACAAAATACAATGAATTGAAAGTTAAGCATTCAACTCAAAGGAGTGTATTGTTCAATTTCGCTGGAAACCAATATGTGCTAACATGATGTAAACCTTATTATTATACTCACCATATGATTTAGAGTAGTCTGCAACCAATTTTATGAGTGTGCTACCTATGCTCCAGATGTTAATTTCAGTAACATCACCTTTTCTGCACAGTGGAACATTAGGGTTTGCAGAAGTAAACAAAGTCAAAGACTGTTCCACAGTATAGAGCATCAGATAGGTTAGTGAATTCAGCTTGCATTGGTGTATTCCAGCTCAATGAGCTCTCTACATGCAATACCTAGACATTTGCAGATCACCTTGTGCAGTTATATACACAAACCTATCACAAATTGCATTGAATACAAAGCAAAGCACCCAACTCAATGAAGTGTACAGTTCAATTTTGCTGAAAACCAGTATGTGCTAACATGATGTAAACCTTATTATTATACTCACCATACGATTTAGAGTAGTCTGCAACCAATTTTATGAGTGTGCTACCTAAGCTCAAGATGTTACTTTCAGTAACATCACCTTTTCTACACACTGGAACATTAGCGTTTGCAGAACTAAACCAAGTCATTGACAGTTCATCTGCAAAGGGTGCCAGATAGGTTACTGAATTCAGCTTGCATTGGTTTATTCCATGGCATTGTGCACTCTACATGCAATATCTGTACAGTTCCAGATCACCTTGTGTAGTTATATACATGACCTTATCACAAAATACAATGAATAGAAAGTTAAGCATTCAACTCAAAGGACTGTATTGTTCAATTTTCCTGGAAACCAATATGTGTTAACATGATGTAAACTTTATTATTATACTCACCATATGATTTAGAGTAGTCTGCAACCAATTTTATGAGTGTGCTACCTATGCTCCTGATGTTAATTTCAGTAACATCACCTTTTCTACACAGTGGAACATTACGGTTTGCAGAAGTAAACAAAGTCAAAGACTGTTCCACAGTATAGAGCATCAGATAGGTTAGTGAATTCAGCTTGCATTGGTGTATTCCAGCTCAATGAGCTCTCTACATGCAATACCTAGACATTTGCAGATCACCTTGTGCAGTTATATACACAAACCTATCAGAAATTGCATTGAATACAAAGCAAAGCACCCAACTCAATGAAGTGTCCAGTTCAATTTTGCTGAAAACCAGTATGTGCTAACATGATGTAAACCTTATTATTATACTCACCATATGATTTAGAATAGTCTGCAACCAATTTTATGAGTGTGCTACCTATGCTCCAGATGTTAATTTCAGTAACATCACCTTTTCTTCACAGTGGAACATTAGGGTTTGCAGCACAAAACCAAGTCAATGGCTGTTCCACTGGAAAGCGTACCAGGTAGGTTACTGAATTCAGCTTTGATTGGTTTATTCCATAGTATTCAGCACTCTACATGCAATATCTGTACAGTTCCAGATCACCTTTTGTAGTTATATACATGACCTTTTCACAAAATACAATGAATAGAAAGTTAAGCATTCAACTCAAAGGAGTGTATTGTTCAATCTTCCTGGAAACCAATATGTGTTAACATGATGTAAACTTTATTATTATAATCACCATACGATTTAGAATAGTCTGCAACCAATTTTATGAGTGTGCTACCTAAGCTCAAGATGATGCGTTCAGTAACATCAGCTTTTCTACACACTGGAACATTAGCGTTTGCAGAAGTAAACCAAGTCAATGGCAGTTCATATGCAAAGGGTGCCAGATAGGTTAGTGAATTCAACTTGCATTGGGGTATTCCATGGCATTGTGCACTCTACATGCAATATCTGTACAGTTCCAGATCACCTTGTGTAGTTATATACATGACCTTATCACAAAATACAATGAATAGAAAGTTAAGCATTCAACTCAAAGGAGTGTATTGTTCAATTTTCCTGGAAACCAATATGTGTTAGCATCATGTAAACGTTATTATTATACTCACCATATGATTTAGAGTAGTCTGCAACCAATTTTATGAGTGTGCTACCTATGCTCCAGATGTTAATTTCAGTAACATCACCTTTTCTGCACAGTGGAACATTAGGGTTCGCCGAAGTAAACAAAGTCAAAGACTGTTCCACAGTATAGAGCATCAGATAGGTTAGGGAATTCAGCTTGCATTGGTGTATTCCAGCTCAATGAGCTCTCTACATGCAATACCTAGACATTTGCAGATCACCTTGTGCAGTTATATACACAAACCTATCACAAATTGCATTGAATACAAAGCAAAGCACCCAACTCAATGAAGTGTACAGTTCAATTTTGCTGGAAACCAATATGTGTTAAGATGTTGTAAACGTTATTATTTTACTCACCATACCATTTAGAGTAGTCTGCAACCAATTTTATGAGTGTGCTACCTAAGCTCAAGATGTTACTTTCAGTAACATCAGCTTTTCTACACACTGGAACATTAGCGTTTGCAGAAGTAAACCAAGTCAATGGCAGTTCATCTGCAAAGGGTGCTAGATAGTTTACTGAATTCAACTTGCATTGGGGTATTCCATGTCACAGAGCAATCTACATGCAATATCTAGACAGTTCTGGATCACCTTGTGTAGTTATATACACAAACTTATCAGAAAATGCATTGAATAGAAAGCAAAGCATTTAACTCAATGAAGTGTCCTGTTCAATTTTGCTGAAAACCAGTATGTGCTAACATGATGTAAACCTTATTATTATACTCACCATATGATTTAGAGTAGTCTGCAACCAATTTTATGAGTGTGCTAGTTAAGCACCAGAAGTTGCTTTCAGGAACAGCAAGCTTTCTCCACACTGGAAGATTAGCGTTTGCAGAAGTAAACAAAGTCAAAGACTGTTCCACAGTATAGAGCATCAGATAGGTTAGTGAATTCAGCTTGCATTGGTGTATTCCAGCCCAATGAGCTCTCTACATGCAATATCTAGACATTTGCAGATCACCTTGTGCAGTTATATACACAAACCTATCACAAATTGCATTGAATACAAAGCAAAGCACCCAACTCAATGAAGTGTACAGTTCAATTTTGCTGAAAACCAGTATGTGCTAACATGATGTAAACCTTATTATTATACTCACCATATGATTTAGAGTAGTCTGCAACCAATTATATGAGTGTGCTACTTAAGCACCAGAATTTACTTTCAGGAAAATCAAGTTTTCTCCACACTGGAAAATTAGCGTTTGCAGAAGTAAACCAAGTCAATGGCAGTTCATATGCAAAGGGTGCCAGATAGGTTACTGAATTCAACTTGCATTGGGGTATTCCATGGCATTGTGCAACTCTACATGCAATATCTGTACAGTTCCAGATCACCTTGTGTAGTTATATACATGACCTTATCACAAAATACAATGAATAGAAAGTTAAGCATTCAACTCAAAGGAGTGTATCGTTCAATTTTGCTGGAAACCAATATGTGTTAACATCATGTAAACGTTATTATTATACTCAGCATATGATTTAGAATAGTCTGCAACCAATTTTATGAGTGTGCTACCTATGCTCCAGATGTTAATTTCAGTAACATCACCTTTTCTGCCCAGTGGAACATTAGGGTTTGCAGAAGTAAACAAAGTCAAAGACTGTTCCACAGTATAGAGCATCAGATAGGTTAGTGAATACAGCTTGCATTGGTGTATTCCAGCTCAATGAGCTCTCTACATGCAATACCTAGACATTTGCAGATCACCCTGTGCAGTTATATACACAAACCTATCAGAAATTGCATTGAATACAAAGCAAAGCACCCAACTCAATGAAGTGTACAGTTCAATTTTGCTGAAAACCAGTATGTGCTAACATGATGTAAACCTTATTATTATACTCACCATATGATTTAGAGTAGTCTGCAACCAATTTTATGAGTGTGCTACCTAAGCTCAAGATGTTACTTTCAGTAACATCACCTTTTCTACACACTGGAACATTAGCGTTTGCAGAACTAAACCAAGTCATTGACAGTTCATCTGCAAATGGTGCCAGATAGGTTACTGAATTCAGCTTGCATTGGTTTATTCCATGGCATTGTGCACTCTGCATGCAATATCTGTACAGTTCCAGATCACCTTGTGTAGTTATATACATGACCTTATCACAAAATACAATGAATAGAAAGTTAAGCATTCAACTCAAAGGACAGTATTGTTCAATTTCCCTGGAAACCAATATGTGTTAACATGATGTAAACGTTATTATTATACTCACCATATGATTTAGAGTAGTCTGCAACCAATTTTATGAGTGTGCTACCTATGCTCCAGATGTTAATTTCAGTAACATCACCTTTTCTGCCCAGTGGAACATTAGGGTTTGCAGAAGTAAACAAAGTCAAAGACTGTTCCACAGTATAGAGCATCAGATAGGTTAGTGAATTCAGCTTGCATTGGTGTATTCCAGCTCAATGAGCTCTCTACATGCAATACCTAGACATTTGCAGATCACCCTGTGCAGTTATATACACAAACCTATCAGAAATTGCATTGAATACAAAGCAAAGCACCCAACTCAATGAACTGTCCAGTTCAATTTTGCTGAAAACCAGTATATGCTAACATGATGTAAACCTTATTATTATACTCACCATATGATTTAGAGAAGTCTGCAACCAATTTTATGAGTGTGCTACCTATGCTCCAGATGTTAATTTCAGTAACATCACCTTTTCTTCACAGTGGAACATTAGGGTTTGCAGCACAAAACCAAGTCAATGGCTGTTCCACTGGAAAGCGTACCAGGTAGGTTACTGAATTCAGCTTTGATTGGTTTATTCCATAGCATTCAGCACTCTACATGCAATATCTATACAGTTCCAGATCACCTTGTGTAGTTATATACATGACCTTATCACAAAATACAATGAATAGAAAGTAAAGCATTCAAATCAAAGGAGTGTATCGTTCAATTTCGCTGGAAACCAATATGTGCTAACATGATGTAAACCTTATTATTATACTCACCATATGATTTAGAGTAGTCTGCAACCAATTTTATGAGTGTGCTACCTATGCTCCAGATGTTAATTTCAGTAACATCACCTTCTCTGCACAGTGGAACATTAGGGTTTGCAGAAGTAAACAAAGTCAAAGACTGTTCCACAGTATAGAGCATCAGATAGGTTAGTGAATTCAGCTTGCATTGGTGTATTCCAGCTCAATGAGCTCTCTACATGCAATACCTAGACATTTGCAGATCACCTTGTGCAGTTATATACACAAACCTATCAGAAATTGCATTGAATACAAAGCAAAGCACCCAACTCAATGAAGTGTCCAGTTCAATTTTGCTGAAAACCAGTATGTGCTAACATGATGTAAACCTTATTATTATACTCACCATATGATTTAGAATAGTCTGCAACCAATTTTATGAGTGTGCTACCTATGCTCCAGATGTTAATTCCAGTAACATCACCTTTTCTTCACAGTGGAACATTAGGGTTTGCAGCACAAAACCAAGTCAATGGCTGTTCCACTGGAAAGCGTACCAGGTAGGTTACTGAATTCAGCTTTGATTGGTTTATTCCATAGTATTCAGCACTCTACATGCAATATCTGTACAGTTCCAGATCACCTTTTGTAGTTATATACATGACCTTTTCACAAAATACAATGAATAGAAAGTTAAGCATTCAACTCAAAGGAGTGTATTGTTCAATCTTCCTGGAAACCAATATGTGTTAACATGATGTAAACCTTATTATTATACTCACCATACGATTTAGAATAGTCTGCAACCAATTTTATGAGTGTGCTACCTAAGCTCAAGATGTTGCGTTCAGTAACATCAGCTTTTCTACACACCGGAACATTAGCGTTTGCAGAAGTAAACCAAGTCAATGGCAGTTCATATGCAAAGGGTGCCAGATAGGTTAGTGAATTCAACTTGCATTGGGGTATTCCATGGCATTGTGCACTCTACATGCAATATCTGTACAGTTCCAGATCACCTTGTGTAGTTATATACATGACCTTATCACAAAATACAATGAATAGAAAGTTAAGCATTCAACTCAAAGGAGTGTATTGTTCAATTTTCCTGGAAACCAATATGTGTTAGCATCATGTAAACGTTATTATTATACTCACCATATGATTTAGAGTAGTCTGCAACCAATTTTATGAGTGTGCTACCTATGCTCCAGATGTTAATTTCAGTAACATCACCTTTTCTGCACAGTGGAACATTAGGGTTTGCCGAAGCAAACAAAGTCAAAGACTGTTCCACAGTATAGAGCATCAGATAGGTTAGGGAATTCAGCTTGCATTGGTGTATTCCAGCTCAATGAGCTCTCTACATGCAATACCTAGACATTTGCAGATCACCTTGTGCAGTTATATACACAAACCTATCACAAATTGCATTGAATACAAAGCAAAGCACCCAACTCAATGAAGTGTACAGTTCAATTTTGCTGGAAACCAATATGTGTTAAGATGTTGTAAACGTTATTATTTTACTCACCATACCATTTAGAGTAGTCTGCAACCAATTTTATGAGTGTGCTACCTAAGCTCAAGATGTTACTTTCAGTAACATCAGCTTTTCTACACACTGGAACATTAGCGTTTGCAGAAGTAAACCAAGTCAATGGCAGTTCATCTGCAAAGGGTGCTAGATAGTTTACTGAATTCAACTTGCATTGGGGTATTCCATGTCACAGAGCAATCTACATGCAATATCTAGACAGTTCTGGATCACCTTGTGCAGTTATATACACAAACTTATCAGAAAATGCATTGAATAGAAAGCAAAGCATTTAACTCAATGAAGTGTCCTGTTCAATTTTGCTGAAAACCAGTATGTGCTAACATGATGTAAACCTTATTATTATACTCACCATATGATTTAGAGTAGTCTGCAACCAATTTTATGAGTGTGCTAGTTAAGCACCAGAAGTTGCTTTCAGGAACAGCAAGCTTTCTCCACACTGGAAGATTAGAGTTTGCAGAAGTAAACAAAGTCAAAGACTGTTCCACAGTATAGAGCATCAGATAGGTTAGTGAATTCAGCTTGCATTGGTGTATTCCAGCCCAATGAGCTCTCTACATGCAATATCTAGACATTTGCAGATCACCTTGTGCAGTTATATACACAAACCTATCACAAATTGCATTGAAAACAAAGCAAAGCACCCAACTCAATGAAGTGTCCAGTTCAATTTTGCTGAAAACCAGTATGTGCTAACATGATGTAAACCTTATTATTATACTCACCATATGATTTAGAATAGTCTGCAACCAATTTTATGAGTGTGCTACCTATGCTCCAGATGTTAATTTCAGTAACATCACCTTTTCTTCACAGTGGAACATTAGGGTTTGCAGCACAAAACCAAGTCAATGGCTGTTCCACTGGAAAGCGTACCAGGTAGGTTACTGAATTCAGCTTTGATTGGTTTATTCCATAGTATTCAGCACTCTACATGCAATATCTGTACAGTTCCAGATCACCTTTTGTAGTTATATACATGACCTTTTCACAAAATACAATGAATAGAAAGTTAAGCATTCAACTCAAAGGAGTGTATTGTTCAATCTTCCTGGAAACCAATATGTGTTAACATGATGTAAACCTTATTATTATACTAACCATACGATTTAGAATAGTCTGCAACCAATTTTATGAGTGTGCTACCTAAGCTCAAGATGTTGCGTTCAGTAACATCAGCTTTTCTACACACTGGAACATTAGCGTTTGCAGAAGTAAACCAAGTCAATGGCAGTTCATATGCAAAGGGTGCCAGATAGGTTACTGAATTCAGCTTGCATTGGTTTATTCCATGGCATTGTGCACTCTACATGCAATATCTATACAGTTCCAGATCACCTTGTGTAGTTATATACATGACCTTATCACAAAATACAATGAATAGAAAGTAAAGCATTCAACTCAAAGGAGTGTATCGTTCAATTTTGCTGAAAACCAATATGTGTTAACATGATGTAAACGTTATTATTATACTCACCATATGATTTAGAGTAGTCTGCAACCAATTTTATGAGTGTGCTACCTATGCTCCAGATGTTAATTTCAGTAACATCACCTTTTCTGCCCAGTGGAACATTAGGGTTTGCAGAAGTAAACAAAGTCAAAGACTGTTCCACAGTATAGAGCATCAGATAGGTTAGTGAATTCAGCTTGCATTGGTGTATTCCAGCTCAATGAGCTCTCTACATGCAATACCTAGACATTTGCAGATCACCCTGTGCAGTTATATACACAAACCTATCAGAAATTGCATTGAATACAAAGCAAAGCACCCAACTCAATGAAGTGTCCAGTTCAATTTTGCTGAAAACCAGTATGTGCTAACATGATGTAAACCTTATTATTATACTCACCATATGATTTAGAGAAGTCTGCAACCAATTTTATGAGTGTGCTACCTATGCTCCAGATGTTAATTTCAGTAACATCACCTTTTCTTCACAGTGGAACATTAGGGTTTGCAGCACAAAACCAAGTCAATGGCTGTTCCACTGGAAAGCGTACCAGGTAGGTTACTGAATTTAGCTTTGATTGGTTTATTCCATAGTATTCAGCACTCTACCTGCAATATCTATACAGTTCCAGATCACCTTGTGTAGTTATATACATGACCTTATCACAAAATACAATGAATAGAAAGTAAAGCATTCAACTCAAAGGAGTGTATCATTCAATTTTGCTGAAAACCAATATGTGCTAACATGATGTAAACCTTATTATTATGCTCACCATATGATTTAGAGTAGTCTGCAACCAATTTTATGAGTGTGCTACTTAAGCACCAGAAGTTACTTTCAGGAACATCAAGCTTTCTCCACACTGGAACATTAGGGTTTGCAGAAGTAAACAAAGTCAAAGACTGTTCCACAGTATAGAGCATCAGATAGGTTAGTGAATTCAGCTTGCATTGGTGTATTCCAGCTCAATGAGCTCTCTACATGCAATACCTAGACATTTGCAGATCACCTTGTGCAGTTATATACACAAACCTATCACAAATTGCATTGAATACAAAGCAAAGCACCCAACTCAATGAAGTGTTCAGTTCAATTTTGCTGAAAACCAGTATGTGCTAACATGATGTAAACCTTATTATTATACTCACCATATGATTTAGAGTAGTCTGCAAACAATTTTATGAGTGTGCTACCTAAGCTCAAGATGTTACTTTCAGTAACATCAGCTTTTCTACACACTGGAACATAAGCGTTTGCTGAACTTAACCAAGTCAATGACAGTTCATCTGCAAAGGGTGCCAGATAGGTTACTGAATTCAGCTTGCATTGGTTTATTCCATGGCATTGTGCACTCTACATGCAATATCTGTACAGTTCCAGATCACCTTTTGTAGTTATATACATGACCTTATCACAAAATACAATGAATAGAAAGTTAAGCATTCAACTCAAAGGAGTGTATTGTTCAATCTTCCTGGAAACCAATATGTGTTAACATGATGTAAACCTTATTATTATACTCAGCGTACGATTTAGAATAGTCTGCAACCAATTTTATGAGTGTGCTACCTAAGCTCAAGATGTTACGTTCAGTAACATCAGCTTTTCTACACACTGGAACATTAGCGTTTGCAGAAGTAAACCAAGTCAATGGCAGTTCATATGCAAAGGGTGCCAGATAGGTTACTGAATTCAACTTGCATTGGGGTATTCCATGGCATTGTGCACTCTACATGCAATATCTGTACAGTTCCAGATCACCTTGTGTAGTTATATACATGACATCACAAAATATAATGAATTGAAAGTTAAGCATTCAACTCAAAGGAGTGTATTGTTCAATTTCGCTGGAAACCATTATGTGCTAACATGATGTAAACCTTATTATTATACTCACCATATGATTTAGAGTAGTCTGCAACCAATTTTATGAGTGTGCTACCTATGCTCCAGATGTTAATTTCAGTAACATCACCTTTTCTGCACAGTGGAACATTAGGGTTTGCAGAAGTAAACAAAGTCAAAGAATGTTCCACAGTATAGTGCATCAGATAGGTTAGTGAATTCAGCTTGCATTGGTGTATTCCAGCTCAATGAGCTCTCTACATGCAATACCTAGACATTTGCAGATCACCTTGTGCAGTTATATACACAAACCTATCACAAATTGCATTGAATACAAAGCAAAGCACACAACGCAATGAAGTGTACAGTTCAATTTTGCTGAAAACCAGTATGTGCTAACATGATGTAAACCTTATTATTATACTCACCATATGATTTAGAGTAGTCTGCAACCAATTTCATGAGTGTGCTAACTAAGCTCAAGATGTTACTTTCAGGAACATCAAGCTTTCTCCACACTGGAACATTAGCGTTTGCAGAAGTAAACAAAGTCAAAGACTGTTCCACAGTATAGAGCATCAGATAGGTTAGTGAATTCAGCTTGCATTGGTGTATTCCAGCTCAATGAGCTCTCTACATGCAATACCTAGACATTTGCAGATCACCTTGTGCAGTTATATACACAAACCTATCACAAATTGCATTGAATACAAAGCAAAGCACACAACTCAATGAAGTGTACAGTTCAATTTTGCTGAAAACCAGTATGTGCTAACATGATGTAAACCTTATTATTATACTCACCATATGATTTAGAGTAGTCTGCAAACAATTTTATGAGTGTGCTACCTAAGCTCAAGATGTTACTTTCAGTAACATCAGCTTTTCTACACACTGGAACATAACCGTTTGCAGAACTTAACCAAGTCAATGAAAGTTCATCTGCAAAGGGTGCCAGATAGGTTACTGAATTCAGCTTGCATTGGTTTATTCCATGGCATTGTGCACTCTACATGCAATATCTGTACAGTTCCAGATCACCTTTTGTAGTTATATCCATGACCTTATCACAAAATACAATGAATAGAAAGTTAAGCATTCAACTCAAAGGAGTGTATTGTTCAATCTTCCTGGAAACCAATATGTGTTAACATGATGTAAACCTTATTATTATACTCACCATACGATTTAGAATAGTCTGCAACCAATTTTATGAGTGTGCTACCTAAGCTCAAGATGTTACGTTCAGTAACATCAGCTTTTCTACACACTGGAACATTAGGGTTTGCAGAAGTAAACCAAGTCAATGGCAGTTCATATGCAAAGGGTGCCAGATAGGTTACTGAATTCAACTTGCATTGGGGTATTCCATGGCATTGTGCACTCTACATGCAATATCTGTACAGTTCCAGATCACCTTGTGTAGTTATATACATGACCTTATCACAAAATACAATGAATAGAAAGTTAAGCTTTCAACTCAAAGGACTGTATTGTTCAATTTTCCTGGAAACCAATATGTGTCAACATGATGTAAACGTTATTATTATACTCACCATATGATTTAGAGTAGTCTGCAACCAATTTTATGAGTGTGCTACCTATGCTCCAGATGTTAATTTCAGTAACATCACCTTTTCTGCACAGTGGAACATTAGGGTTTGCAGAAGTAAACAAAGTCAAAGACTGTTCCACAGTATAGAGCATCAGATAGGTTAGTGAATTCAGCTTGCATTGGTGTATTCCAGCTCAATGAGCTCTCTACATGCAATACCTAGACATTTGCAGATCACCTTGTGCAGTTATATACACAAACCTATCACAAATTGCATTGAATACAAAGCAAAGCACCCAACTCAATGAAGTGTCCAGTTCAATTTTGCTGAAAACCAGTATGTGCTAACATGATGTAAACCTTATTATTATACTCACCATATGATTTAGAGAAGTCTGCAACCAATTTTATGAGTGTGCTACCTATGCTCCAGATGTTAATTTCAGTAACATCACCTTTTCTTCACAGTGGAACATTAGGGTTTGCAGCACAAAACCAAGTCAATGGCTGTTCCACTGGAAAGCGTACCAGGTAGGTTACTGAATTTAGCTTTGATTGGTTTATTCCATAGTATTCAGCACTCTTCCTGCAATATCTATACAGTTCCAGATCACCTTGTGTAGTTATATACATGACCTTATCACAAAATACAATGAATAGAAAGTAAAGCATTCAACTCAAAGGAGTGTATCATTCAATTTTGCTGAAAACCAATATGTGCTAACATGATGTAAACCTTATTAATATGCTCACCATATGATTTAGAGTAGTCTGCAACCAATTTTATGAGTGTGCTACTTAAGCACCAGAAGTTACTTTCAGGAACATCAAGCTTTCTCCACACTGGAACATTAGGGTTTGCAGAAGTAAACAAAGTCAAAGACTGTTCCACAGTATAGAGCATCAGATAGGTTAGTGAATTCAGCTTGCATTGGTGTATTCCAGCTCAATGAGCTCTCTACATGCAATACCTAGACATTTGCAGATCACCTTGTGCAGTTATATACACAAACCTATCACAAATTGCATTGAATACAAAGCAAAGCACCCAACTCAATGAAGTGTTCAGTTCAATTTTGCTGAAAACCAGTATGTGCTAACATGATGTAAACCTTATTATTATACTCACCATATGATTTAGAGTAGTCTGCAAACAATTTTATGAGTGTGCTACCTAAGCTCAAGATGTTACTTTCAGTAACATCAGCTTTTCTACACACTGGAACATAACCGTTTGCAGAACTTAACCAAGTCAATGACAGTTCATCTGCAAAGGGTGCGAGAT
Organism: Hypanus sabinus; assembly: GCF_030144855.1. Classification (NCBI taxonomy): domain Eukaryota; kingdom Metazoa; phylum Chordata; class Chondrichthyes; order Myliobatiformes; family Dasyatidae; genus Hypanus; species Hypanus sabinus. The sequence continues at coordinate 60,731,843 of NC_082738.1, read as the reverse complement.
AGGTTACTGAATTCAGCTTGCATTGGTTTATTCCATGGCATTGTGCACTCTACATGCAATATCTGTACAGTTCCAGATCACCTTTTGTAGTTATATACATGACCTTATCACAAAATACAATGAATAGAAAGTTAAGCATTCAACTCAAAGGAGTGTATTGTTCAATCTTCCTGGAAACCAATATGTGTTAACATGATGTAAACCTTATTATTATACTCACCATACGATTTAGAATAGTCTGCAACCAATTTTATGAGTGTGCTACCTAAGCTCAAGATGTTACGTTCAGTAACATCAGCTTTTCTACACACTGGAACATTAGCGTTTGCAGAAGTAAACCAAGTCAATGGCAGTTCATATGCAAAGGGTGCCAGATAGGTTACTGAATTCAACTTGCATTGGGGTATTCCATGGCATTGTGCACTCTACATGCAATATCTGTACAGTTCCAGATCACCTTGTGTAGTTATATACATGACCTTATCACAAAATACAATGAATAGTAAGTTAAGCATTCAACTCAAAGGAGTGTATTGTTCAATTTTGCTGGAAACCAATATGTGTTAACATCATGTAAACGTTATTATTATACTCACCATATGATTTAGAGTAGTCTGCAACCAATTTTATGAGTGTGCTACCTATGCTCCAGATGTTAATTTTAGTAACATCACCTTTTCTGCACAGTGGAACATTAGGGTTTGCAGAAGTAAACAAAGTCAAAGACTGTTCCACAGTATGGAGCATCAGATAGGTTAGGGAATTCAGCTTGCATTGGTGTATTCCAGCTCAATGAGCTCTCTGCATGCAATACCTAGACATTTGCAGATCACCTTGTGCAGTTATATACACAAACCTATCACAAATTGCATTGAATACAAAGCAAAGCACACAACTCAATGAAGTATCCAGTTCAATTTTGCAGAAAACCAGTATGTGCTAACATGATGTAAACCTTATTATTATACTCATCATATGATTTAGAGATGTCTGCAACCAATTTTATGAGTGTGCTACCTATGCTCCAGATGTTAATTTCAGTAACATCACCTTTTCTTCACAGTGGAACATTAGGGTTTGCAGCACAAAACCAAGTCAATGGCTGTTCCACTGGAAAGCGTACCAGGTAGGTTACTGAATTCAGCTTTGATTGGTTTATTCCATAGTATTCAGCACTCTACATGCAATATCTATACAGTTCCAGATCACCTTGTGTAGTTATATACATGACCTTATCACAAAATACAATGAATAGAAAGTAAAGCATTCAACTCAAAGGAGTGTATCGTTCAATTTCGCTGGAAACCAATATGTGCTAACATGATGTAAACCTTATTATTATACTCACCATATGATTTAGAGTAGTCTGCAACCAATTTTATGAGTGTGCTACCTATGCTCCAGATGTTAATTTCAGTAACATCACCTTTTCTGCACAGTGGAACATTAGGGTTTGCAGAAGTAAACAAAGTCAAAGACTGTTCCACAGTATAGAGCATCAGATAGGTTAGTGAATTCAGCTTGCATTGGTGTATTCCAGCTCAATGAGCTCTCTACATGCAATACCTAGACATTTGCAGATCACCTTGTGCAGTTATATACACAAACCTATCACAAATTGCATTGAATACAAAGCAAAGCACCCAACTCAATGAAGTGTTCAGTTCAATTTTGCTGAAAACCAGTATGTGCTAACATGATGTAAACCTTATTATTATACTCACCATATGATTTAGAGTAGTCTGCAAACAATTTTATGAGTGTGCTACCTAAGCTCAAGATGTTACTTTCAGTAACATCAGCTTTTCTACACACTGGAACATAACCGTTTGCAGAACTTAACCAAGTCAATGACAGTTCATCTGCAAAGGGTGCGAGATAGGTTACTGAATTCAGCTTGCATTGGTTTATTCCATGGCATTGTGCACTCTACATGCAATATCTGTACAGTTCCAGATCACCTTTTGTAGTTATATACATGACCTTATCACAAAATACAATGAATAGAAAGTTAAGCATTCAACTCAAAGGAGTGTATTGTTCAATCTTCCTGGAAACCAATATGTGTTAACATGATGTAAACCTTATTATTATACTCACCATACGATTTAGAATAGTCTGCAACCAATTTTATGAGTGTGCTACCTAAGCTCAAGATGTTACGTTCAGTAACATCAGCTTTTCTACACACTGGAACATTAGCGTTTGCAGAAGTAAACCAAGTCAATGGCAGTTCATATGCAAAGGGTGCCAGATAGGTTACTGAATTCAACTTGCATTGGGGTATTCCATGGCATTGTGCACTCTACATGCAATATCTGTACAGTTCCAGATCACCTTGTGTAGTTATATACATGACCTTATCACAAAATACAATGAATAGTAAGTTAAGCATTCAACTCAAAGGAGTGTATTGTTCAATTTTGCTGGAAACCAATATGTGTTAACATCATGTAAACGTTATTATTATACTCACCATATGATTTAGAGTAGTCTGCAACCAATTTTATGAGTGTGCTACCTATGCTCCAGATGTTAATTTTAGTAACATCACCTTTTCTGCACAGTGGAACATTAGGGTTTGCAGAAGTAAACAAAGTCAAAGACTGTTCCACAGTATGGAGCATCAGATAGGTTAGGGAATTCAGCTTGCATTGGTGTATTCCAGCTCAATGAGCTCTCTGCATGCAATACCTAGACATTTGCAGATCACCTTGTGCAGTTATATACACAAACCTATCACAAATTGCATTGAATACAAAGCAAAGCACACAACTCAATGAAGTATCCAGTTCAATTTTGCAGAAAACCAGTATGTGCTAACATGATGTAAACCTTATTATTATACTCATCATATGATTTAGAGATGTCTGCAACCAATTTTATGAGTGTGCTACCTATGCTCCAGATGTTAATTTCAGTAACATCACCTTTTCTTCACAGTGGAACATTAGGGTTTGCAGCACAAAACCAAGTCAATGGCTGTTCCACTGGAAAGCGTACCAGGTAGGTTACTGAATTCAGCTTTGATTGGTTTATTCCATAGTATTCAGCACTCTACATGCAATATCTATACAGTTCCAGATCACCTTGTGTAGTTATATACATGACCTTATCACAAAATACAATGAATAGAAAGTAAAGCATTCAACTCAAAGGAGTGTATCGTTCAATTTCGCTGGAAACCAATATGTGCTAACATGATGTAAACCTTATTATTATACTCACCATATGATTTAGAGTAGTCTGCAACCAATTTTATGAGTGTGCTACCTATGCTCCAGATGTTAATTTCAGTAACATCACCTTTTCTGCACAGTGGAACATTAGGGTTTGCAGAAGTAAACAAAGTCAAAGACTGTTCCACAGTATAGAGCATCAGATAGGTTAGTGAATTCAGCTTGCATTGGTGTATTCCAGCTCAATGAGCTCTCTACATGCAATACCTAGACATTTGCAGATCACCTTGTGCAGTTATATACACAAACCTATCACAAATTGCATTGAATACAAAGCAAAGCACCCAACTCAATGAAGTGTACAGTTCAATTTTGCTGAAAACCAATATGTGCTAACATGATGTAAACCTTATTATTATACTCACCATATGATTTAGAGTAGTCTGCAACCAATTTTATGAGTGTGCTACCTAAGCTCAAGATGTTAATTTCAGTAACATCTCCTTTTCTTCACAGTGGAACATTAGGGTTTGCAGCACAAAACCAAGTCAATGGCTGTTCCACTGGAAAGCGTACCAGGTAGGTTACTGAATTCAGCTTTGATTGGTTTATTCCATAGTATTCAGCACTCTACATGCAATATCTATACAGTTCCAGATCACCTTGTGTAGTTATATACATGACCTTATCACAAAATACAATGAATAGAAAGTAAAGCATTCAACTCAAAGGAGTGTATCGTTCAATTTCGCTGGAAACCAATATGTGCTAACATGATGTAAACCTTATTATTATACTCACCATATGATTTAGAGTAGTCTGCAACCAATTTTATGAGTGTGCTACCTATGCTCCAGATGTTAATTTCAGTAACATCACCTTTTCTGCACAGTGCAACATTAGGGTTTGCAGAAGTAAACAAAGTCAAAGACTGTTCCACAGTATAGAGCATCAGATAGGTTAGTGAATTCAGCTTGCATTGGTGTATTCCAGCTCAATGAGCTCTCTACATGCAATACCTAGACATTTGCAGATCACCTTGTGCAGTTATATACACAAACCTATCACAAATTGCATTGAATACAAAGCAAAGCACCCAACTCAATGAAGTGTACAGTTCAATTTTGCTGAAAACCAGTATGTGCTAACATGATGTAAACCTTATTATTATACTCACCATATGATTTAGAGTAGTCTGCAACCAATTTTATGAGTGTGCTACCTAAGCTCAAGATGTTAATTTCAGTAACATCACCTTTTCTTCACAGTGGAACATTAGGGTTTGCAGCACAAAACCAAGTCAATGGCTGTTCCACTGGAAAGCGTACCAGGTAGGTTACTGAATTCAGCTTTGATTGGTTTATTCCATAGTATTCAGCACTCTACATGCAATATCTATACAGTTCCAGATCACCTTGTGTAGTTATATACATGACCTTATCACAAAATACAATGAATAGAAAGTAAAGAATTCAACTCAAAGGAGTGTATCGTTCAATTTTGCTGAAAACCAATATGTGCTAACATGATGTAAACCTTATTATTATGCTCACCATATGATTTAGAGTAGTCTGCAACCAATTTTATGAGTGTGCTACCTAAGCTCAAGATGTTACTTTCAGTAACATCACCTTTTCTACACACTGGAACATTAGCGTTTGCAGAACTAAACCAAGTCATTGACAGTTCATCTGCAAAGGGTGCCAGATAGGTTACTGAATTCAGCTTGCATTGGTTTATTCCATGGCATTGTGCACTCTACATGCAATATCTGTACTGTTCCAGATCACCTTGTGTAGTTATATACATGACCTTATCACAAAATACAATGAATAGAAAGTAAAGCATTCAACTCAAAGGAGTGTATCGTTCAATTTTGCTGAAAACCAATATGTGCTAACATGATGTAAACCTTATTATTATGCTCACCATATGATTTAGAGTAGTCTGCAACCAATTTTATGAGTGTGCTACTTAAGCACCTGAAGTTACTTTCAGGAACATCAAGCTTTCTCCACACTGGAACTTTAGGGTTTGCAGAAGTAAACAAAGTCAAAGACTGTTCCACAGTATAGAGCATCAGATAGGTTAGTGAATTCAGCTTGCATTGGTGTATTCCATCTCAATGAGCTCTCTACATGCAATACCTAGACATTTGCAGATCACCTTGTGCAGTTATATACACAAACCTATCACAAATTGCATTGAATACAAAGCAAAGCACACAACTCAATGAAGTGTACAGTTCAATTTTGCTGAAAACCAGTATGTGCTAACATGATGTAAACCTTATTATAATACTCACCATATGATTTAGAGTAGTCTGCAACCAATTTTATGAGTGTGCTACCTAAGCTCAAGATGTTGCTTTCAGTAACATCAGCTTTTCTACACACTGGAACATAACCGTTTGCAGAACTTATCCAAGTCAATGACAGTTCATCTGCAAAGGGTGCCATATAGGTTACTGAATTCAGCTTGCATTGGTTTATTCCATGGCATTGTGCACTCTACATGCAATATCTGTACAGTTCCAGATCACCTTTTGTAGTTATATACATGACCTTATCACAAAATACAATGAATAGAAAGTTAAGCATTCAACTCAAAGGAGTGTATTGTTCAATCTTCCTGGAAACCAATATGTGTTAACATGATGTAAACCTTATTATTATACTCACCATACGATTTAGAATAGTCTGCAACCAATTTTATGAGTGTGCTACCTAAGCTCAAGATGTTACGTTCAGTAAAATCAGCTTTTCTACACACTGGAACATTAGCGTTTGCAGAAGTAAACAAAGTCAAAGACTGTTCCACAGTATAGAGCATCAGATAGGTTAGTGAATTCAGCTTGCATTGGTGTATTCCAGCTCAATGAGCTCTCTACATGCAATACCTAGACATTTGCAGATCACCTTGTGCAGTTATATACACAAACCTATCAGAAATTGCATTGAATACAAAGCAAAGCACCCAACTCAATGAAGTGTCCAGTTCAATTTTGCCTAAAACCAGTATGTGCTAACATGATGTAAACCTTATTATTATACTCACCATATGATTTAGAGAAGTCTGCAACCAATTTTATGAGTGTGCTACCTATGCTCCAGATGTTAATTTCAGTAACATCACCATTTCTTCACAGTGGAACATTAGGGTTTGCAGCACAAAACCAAGTCAATGGCTGTTCCACTGGAAAGCGTACCAGGTAGGTTACTGAATTCAGCTTTGATTGGTTTATTCCATAGTATTCAGCACTCTACATGCAATATCTATACAGTTACAGATCACCTTGTGTAGTTATATACATGAACTTATCACAAAATACAATGAATAGAAAGTAAAGCATTCAACTCAAAGGAGTGTATCGTTCAATTTTGCTGAAAACCAATATGTGCTAACATGATGTAAACCTTATTATTATGCTCACCATATGATTCAGAGTAGTCTACAACCAATTTTATGAGTGTGCTACCTAAGCTCAAGATGTTACTTTCAGTAACATCACCTTTTCTACAAACTGGAACATTAGCGTTTGCAGAACTAAACCAAGTCATTGACAGTTCATCTGCAAAGGGTGCCAGATAGGTTACTGAATTCAGCTTGCATTGGTTTATTCGATGGCATTGTGCACTCTACATGCAATATCTGTACAGTTCCAGATCACCTTGTGTAGTTATATACATGACCTTATCACAAAATACAATGAATAGAAAGTAAAGCATTCAACTCAAAGGAGTGTATCGTTCAATTTTGCTGAAAACCAATATGTGCTAACATGATGTAAACCTTATTATTATGCTCACCATATGATTTAGAGTAGTCTGCAACCAATTTTATGAGTGTGCTACCTATGCTCCAGATGTTAATTTTAGTAACATCACCTTTTCTGCACAGTGGAACATTAGGGTTTGCAGAAGTAAACAAAGTCAAAGACTGTTCCACAGTATAGAGCATCAGATAGGTTAGTGAATTCAGCTTGCATTGGTGTATTCCAGCTCAATGAGCTCTCTACATGCAATACCTAGACATTTGCAGATCACCTTGTGCAGTTATATACACAAACCTATCACAAATTGCATTGAATACAAAGCAAAGCACACAACTCAATGAAGTGTACAGTTCAATTTTGCTGAAAACCAGTATGTGCTAACATGATGTAAACCTTATTATTATACACACCATATGATTTAGAGTAGTCTGCAACCAATTTTATGAGTGTGCTACCTAAGCTCAAGATGTTACTTTCAGTAAAATCAGCTTTTCTACACACTGGAACATAACCGTTTGCAGAACTTAACCAAGTCAATGACAGTTCATCTGCAAAGGGTGCCAGATAGGTTACTGAATTCAGCTTGCATTGGTTTATTCCATGGCATTGTGCACTCAACATGCAATATCTGTACAGTTCCAGATCACCTTTTGTAGTTATATACATGACCTTATCACAAAATACAATGAATAGAAAGTTAAGCATTCAACTCAAAGGAGTGTATTGTTCAATCTTCCTGGAAAACAATATGTGTTAACATGATGTAAACCTTATTATTATACTCACCATACGATTTAGAGTAGTCTGCAACCAATTTTATGAGTGTGCTACCTAAGCTCAAGATGTTACTTTCATTAACATCAGCTTTTCTACACACTGGAACATTAGCGTTTGCAGAAGTAAACCAAGTCAATGGCTTTCATCTGCAAAGGGTGCTAGATAGTTTACTGAATTCAACTTGCATTGGGGTATTCCATGTCACAGAGCAATCTACATGCAATATCTAGACAGTTCTGGATCACCTTGTGTAGTTATATACACAAACTTATCAGAAAATGCATTGAATAGAAAGCAAAGCATTTAACTCAATGAAGTGTCCTGTTCAATTTTGCTGAAAACCAGTATGTGCTAACATGATGTAAACCTTATTATTATACTCACCATATGATTTAGAGTAGTCTGCAACCAATTTTATGAGTGTGCTACCTAAGCTCAAGATGTTACTTTCAGTAACATCACCTTTTCTACACACTGGAACATTAGCGTTTGCAGAACTATACCAAGTCATTGACATTTCATCTGCAAAGGGTGCCAGATAGGTTACTGAATTCAGCTTGCATTGGTTTATTCCATGGCATTGTGCACTCTACATGCAATATCTGTACAGTTCCAGATCACCTTGTGTAGTTATATACATGACCTTATCACAAAATACAATGAATAGAAAGTTCAGCATTCAACTCAAAGGACTGTATTGTTCAATTTTCCTGGAAACCAATATGTGTTAACATGATGTAAACGTTATTATTATACTCACCATATGATTTAGAGTAGTCTGCAACCAATTTTATGAGTGTGCTACCTATGCTCCAGATGTTAATTTCAGTAACATCACCTTTTCTGCACAGTGGAACATTAGGGTTTGCAGAAGTAAACAAAGTCAAAGACTGTTCCACAGTATAGAGCATCAGATAGGTTAGTGAATTCAGCTTGCATTGGTGTATTCCAGCTCAATGAGCTCTCTACATGCAATACCTAGACATTTGCAGATCACCTTGTGCAGTTATATACACAAACCTATCACAAATTGCATTGAATACAAAGCAAAGCACCCAACTCAATGAAGTGTACAGTTCAAATTTGCTGAAAACCAGTATGTGCTAACATGATGTAAACCTTATTATTATACTCACCATATGATTTAGAGTAGTCTGCAACCAATTTTATGAGTGTGCTACCTAAGCTCAAGACGTTAATTTCAGTAACATCACCTTTTCTTCACAGTGGAACATTAGGGTTTGCAGCACAAAACCAAGTCAATGGCTGTTCCATTGGAAAGCGTACCAGGTAGGTTACTGAATTCAGCTTTGATTGGTTTATTCCATAGTATTCAGCACTCTACATGCAATATCTATACAGTTCCAGATCACCTTGTGTAGTTATATACATGACCTTATCACAAAATACAATGAATAGAAAGTAAAGCGTTCAACTCAAAGGAGTGTATCGTTCAATTTCGCTGGAAACCAATATGTGCTAACATGATGTAAACCTTATTATTATACTCACCATATGATTTAGAGTAGTCTGCAACCAATTTTATGAGTGTGCTACCTATGCTCCAGATGTTAATTTCAGTAACATCACCTTTTCTGCACAGTGGAACATTAGGGTTTGCAGAAGTAAACAAAGTCAAAGACTGTTCCACAGTATAGAGCATCAGATAGGTTAGTGAATTCAGCTTGCATTGGTGTATTCCAGCTCAATGAGCTCTCTACATGCAATACCTAGACATTTGCAGATCACCTTGTGCAGTTATATACACAAACCTATCACAAATTGCATTGAATACAAAGCAAAGCACCCAACTCAATGAAGTGTACAGTTCAAATTTGCTGAAAACCAGTATGTGCTAACATGATGTAAACCTTATTATTATACTCACCATATGATTTAGAGTAGTCTGCAACCAATCTTATGAGTGTGCTACCTAAGCTCAAGACGTTAATTTCAGTAACATCACCTTTTCTTCACAGTGGAACATTAGGGTTTGCAGCACAAAACCAAGTCAATGGCTGTTCCACTGGAAAGCGTACCAGGTAGGTTACTGAATTCAGCTTTGATTGGTTTATTCCATAGTATTCAGCACTCTACATGCAATATCTATACAGTTCCAGATCACCTTGTGTAGTTATATACATGACCTTATCACAAAATACAATGAATAGAAAGTAAAGCATTCAACTCAAAGGAGTGTATCGTTCAATTTTGCTGAAAACCAATGTGTGCTAACATGATGTAAACCTTATTATTATGCTCACCATATGATTTAGAGTAGTCTGCAACCAATTTTATGAGTGTGCTACCTAAGCTCAAGATGTTACTTTCAGTAACATCACCTTTTCTACAAACTGGAACATTAGCGTTTGCAGAACTAAACCAAGTCATTGACAGTTCATCTGCAAAGGGTGCCAGATAGGTTACTGAATTCAGCTTGCATTGGTTTATTCGATGGCATTGTGCACTCTACATGCAATATCTGTACAGTTCCAGATCACCTTGTGTAGTTATATACATGACCTTATCACAAAATACAATGAATAGAAAGTAAAGCATTCAACTCAAAGGAGTGTATCGTTCAATTTTGCTGAAAACCAATATGTGCTAACATGATGTAAACCTTATTATTATGCTCACCATATGATTTAGAGTAGTCTGCAACCAATTTTATGAGTGTGCTACCTATGCTCCAGATGTTAATTTTAGTAACATCACCTTTTCTGCACAGTGGAACATTAGGGTTTGCAGAAGTAAACAAAGTCAAAGACTGTTCCACAGTATAGAGCATCAGATAGGTTAGTGAATTCAGCTTGCATTGGTGTATTCCAGCTCAATGAGCTCTCTACATGCAATACCTAGACATTTGCAGATCACCTTGTGCAGTTATATACACAAACCTATCACAAATTGCATTGAATACAAAGCAAAGCACACAACTCAATGAAGTGTACAGTTCAATTTTGCTGAAAACCAGTATGTGCTAACATGATGTAAACCTTATTATTATACACACCATATGATTTAGAGTAGTCTGCAACCAATTTTATGAGTGTGCTACCTAAGCTCAAGATGTTACTTTCAGTAAAATCAGCTTTTCTACACACTGGAACATAACCGTTTGCAGAACTTAACCAAGTCAATGACAGTTCATCTGCAAAGGGTGCCAGATAGGTTACTGAATTCAGCTTGCATTGGTTTATTCCATGGCATTGTGCACTCAACATGCAATATCTGTACAGTTCCAGATCACCTTTTGTAGTTATATACATGACCTTATCACAAAATACAATGAATAGAAAGTTAAGCATTCAACTCAAAGGAGTGTATTGTTCAATCTTCCTGGAAAACAATATGTGTTAACATGATGTAAACCTTATTATTATACTCACCATACGATTTAGAGTAGTCTGCAACCAATTTTATGAGTGTGCTACCTAAGCTCAAGATGTTACTTTCATTAACATCAGCTTTTCTACACACTGGAACATTAGCGTTTGCAGAAGTAAACCAAGTCAATGGCTTTCATCTGCAAAGGGTGCTAGATAGTTTACTGAATTCAACTTGCATTGGGGTATTCCATGTCACAGAGCAATCTACATGCAATATCTAGACAGTTCTGGATCACCTTGTGTAGTTATATACACAAACTTATCAGAAAATGCATTGAATAGAAAGCAAAGCATTTAACTCAATGAAGTGTCCTGTTCAATTTTGCTGAAAACCAGTATGTGCTAACATGATGTAAACCTTATTATTATACTCACCATATGATTTAGAGTAGTCTGCAACCAATTTTATGAGTGTGCTACCTAAGCTCAAGATGTTACTTTCAGTAACATCACCTTTTCTACACACTGGAACATTAGCGTTTGCAGAACTATACCAAGTCATTGACATTTCATCTGCAAAGGGTGCCAGATAGGTTACTGAATTCAGCTTGCATTGGTTTATTCCATGGCATTGTGCACTCTACATGCAATATCTGTACAGTTCCAGATCACCTTGTGTAGTTATATACATGACCTTATCACAAAATACAATGAATAGAAAGTTCAGCATTCAACTCAAAGGACTGTATTGTTCAATTTTCCTGGAAACCAATATGTGTTAACATGATGTAAACGTTATTATTATACTCACCATATGATTTAGAGTAGTCTGCAACCAATTTTATGAGTGTGCTACCTATGCTCCAGATGTTAATTTCAGTAACATCACCTTTTCTGCACAGTGGAACATTAGGGTTTGCAGAAGTAAACAAAGTCAAAGACTGTTCCACAGTATAGAGCATCAGATAGGTTAGTGAATTCAGCTTGCATTGGTGTATTCCAGCTCAATGAGCTCTCTACATGCAATACCTAGACATTTGCAGATCACCTTGTGCAGTTATATACACAAACCTATCACAAATTGCATTGAATACAAAGCAAAGCACCCAACTCAATGAAGTGTACAGTTCAAATTTGCTGAAAACCAGTATGTGCTAACATGATGTAAACCTTATTATTATACTCACCATATGATTTAGAGTAGTCTGCAACCAATTTTATGAGTGTGCTACCTAAGCTCAAGACGTTAATTTCAGTAACATCACCTTTTCTTCACAGTGGAACATTAGGGTTTGCAGCACAAAACCAAGTCAATGGCTGTTCCATTGGAAAGCGTACCAGGTAGGTTACTGAATTCAGCTTTGATTGGTTTATTCCATAGTATTCAGCACTCTACATGCAATATCTATACAGTTCCAGATCACCTTGTGTAGTTATATACATGACCTTATCACAAAATACAATGAATAGAAAGTAAAGCGTTCAACTCAAAGGAGTGTATCGTTCAATTTCGCTGGAAACCAATATGTGCTAACATGATGTAAACCTTATTATTATACTCACCATATGATTTAGAGTAGTCTGCAACCAATTTTATGAGTGTGCTACCTATGCTCCAGATGTTAATTTCAGTAACATCACCTTTTCTGCACAGTGGAACATTAGGGTTTGCAGAAGTAAACAAAGTCAAAGACTGTTCCACAGTATAGAGCATCAGATAGGTTAGTGAATTCAGCTTGCATTGGTGTATTCCAGCTCAATGAGCTCTCTACATGCAATACCTAGACATTTGCAGATCACCTTGTGCAGTTATATACACAAACCTATCACAAATTGCATTGAATACAAAGCAAAGCACCCAACTCAATGAAGTGTACAGTTCAAATTTGCTGAAAACCAGTATGTGCTAACATGATGTAAACCTTATTATTATACTCACCATATGATTTAGAGTAGTCTGCAACCAATCTTATGAGTGTGCTACCTAAGCTCAAGACGTTAATTTCAGTAACATCACCTTTTCTTCACAGTGGAACATTAGGGTTTGCAGCACAAAACCAAGTCAATGGCTGTTCCACTGGAAAGCGTACCAGGTAGGTTACTGAATTCAGCTTTGATTGGTTTATTCCATAGTATTCAGCACTCTACATGCAATATCTATACAGTTCCAGATCACCTTGTGTAGTTATATACATGACCTTATCACAAAATACAATGAATAGAAAGTAAAGCATTCAACTCAAAGGAGTGTATCGTTCAATTTTGCTGAAAACCAATGTGTGCTAACATGATGTAAACCTTATTATTATGCTCACCATATGATTTAGAGTAGTCTGCAACCAATTTTATGAGTGTGCTACCTAAGCTCAAGATGTTACTTTCAGTAACATCACCTTTTCTACACACTGGAACATTAGCGTTTGCAGAACTAAACCAAGTCATTGACAGTTCATCTGCAAAGGGTGCCAGATAGGTTACTGAATTCAGCTTGCATTGGTTTATTCCATGGCATTGTGCACTCTACATGCAATATCTGTACAGTTCCAGATCACCTTGTGTAGTTATATACATGACCTTATCACAAAATACAATGAATAGAAAGTAAAGCATTCAACTCAAAGGAGTGTATCGTTCAATTTTGCTGAAAACCAATATGTGCTAACATGATGTAAACCTTATTATTATGCTCACCATATGATTTAGAGTAGTCTGCAACCAATTTTATGAGTGTGCTACTTAAGCACCTGAAGTTACTTTCAGGAACATCAAGCTTTCTCCACACTGGAACATTAGGGTTTGCAGAAGTAAACAAAGTCAAAGACTGTTCCACAGTATAGAGCATCAGATAGGTTAGTGAATTCAGCTTGCATTGGTGTATTCCATCTCAATGAGCTCTCTACATGCAATACCTAGACATTTGCAGATCACCTTGTGCAGTTATATACACAAACCTATCACAAATTGCATTGAATACAAAGCAAAGCACACAACTCAATGAAGTGTACAGTTCAATTTTGCTGAAAACCAGTATGTGCTAACATGATGTAAACCTTATTATAATACTCACCATATGATTTAGAGTAGTCTGCAACCAATTTTATGAGTGTGCTACCTAAGCTCAAGATGTTACTTTCAGTAACATCAGCTTTTCTACACACTGGAACATAACCGTTTGCAGAACTTAACCAAGTCAATGACAGTTCATCTGCAAAGGGTGCCAGATAGGTTACTGAATTCAGCTTGCATTGGTTTATTCCATGGCATTGTGCACTCTACATGCAATATCTGTACAGTTCCAGATCACCTTTTGTAGTTATATACATGACCTTATCACAAAATACAATGAATAGAAAGTTAAGCATTCAACTCAAAGGAGTGTATTGTTCAATCTTCCTGGAAACCAATATGTGTTAACATGATGTAAACCTTATTATTATACTCACCATACAATTTAGAATAGTCTGCAACCAATTTTATGAGTGTGCTACCTAAGCTCAAGATGTTACGTTCAGTAAAATCAGCTTTTCTACACACTGGAACATTAGCGTTTGCAGAAGTAAACCAAGTCAATGGCAGTTCATATGCAAAGGGTGCCAGATAGGTTACTGAATTCAACTTGTATTGGGGTATTCCATGGCATTGTGCACTCTACATGCAATATCTGTACAGTTCCAGATCACCTTGTGTAGTTATATACATGACCTTATCACAAAATACAATGAATAGAAAGTAAAGCATTCAACTCAAAGGAGTGTATCGTTCAATTTCGCTGGAAACCAATATGTGCTAACATGATGTAAACCTTATTATTATACTCACCATATGATTTAGAGTAGTCTGCAACCAATTTTATGAGTGTGCTACCTATGCTCCAGATGTTAATTTCAGTAACATCACCTTTTCTGCACAGTGGAACATTAGGGTTTGCAGAAGTAAACAAAGTCAAAGACTGTTCCACAGTATAGAGCATCAGATAGGTTAGTGAATTCAGCTTGCATTGGTGTATTCCAGCTCACTGAGCTCTCTACATGCAATACCTAGACATTTGCAGATCACCTTGTGCAGTTATATACACAAACCTATCACAAATTGTATTGAATACAAAGCAAAGCACACAACTCAATGAAGTGTACAGTTCAATTTTGCTGAAAACCAGTATGTGCTAACATGATGTAAACCTTATTATTATACTCACCATATGATTTAGAGTAGTCTGCAACCAATGTTATGAGTGTGCTACCTAAGCTCAAGATGTTACTTTCAGTAACATCACCTTTTCTGCACACTGGAACATTAGCGTTTGCAGAACTAAACCAAGTCATTGACAGTTCATCTGCAAAGGGTGCCAGATAGGTTACTGAATTCAGCTTGCATTGGTTTATTCCATGGCATTGTGCACTCTACATGCAATATCTGTACAGTTCCAGATCACCTTGTGTAGTTATATACATGACCTTATCACAAAATACAATGAATAGAAAGTTAAGCATTCAACTGAAAGGACTGTATTGTTCAATTTTCCTGGAAACCAATATGTGTTAACATGATGTAAACGTTATTATTATACTCACCATATGATTTAGAGTAGTCTGCAACAAATTTTATGAGTGTGCTACCTATGCTCCAGATGTTCATTTTAGTAACATCACCTTTTCTGCCCAGTGGAACATTAGGGTTTGCAGAAGTAAACAAAGTCAAAGACTGTTCCACAGTATAGAGCATCAGATAGGTTAGTGAATTCAGCTTGCATTGGTGTATTCCAGCTCAATGAGCTCTCTACATGCAATACCTAGACATTTGCAGATCACCTTGTGCAGTTATATACACAAACCTATCACAAATTGCATTGAATACAAAGCAAAGCACCCAACTCAATGAAGTGTCCAGTTCAATTTTGCTGAGAACCAGTATGTGCTAACATGATGTAAACCTTATTATTATACTCATCATATGATTTAGAGAAGTCTGCAACCAATTTTATGAGTGTGCTACCTATGCTCCAGATGTTAATTTCAGTAACATCACCTTTTCTTCACAGTGGAACATTAGGGTTTGCAGCACAAAACCAAGTCAATGGCTGTTCCACTGGAAAGCGTACCAGGTAGGTTACTGAATTCAGCTTTGATTGGTTTATTCCATAGTATTCAGCACTCTACATGCAATATCTATACAGTTCCAGATCACCTTGTGTAGTTATATACATGACCTTATCACAAAATACAATGAATAGAAAGTAAAGCATTCAACTCAAAGGAGTGTATCGTTCAATTTCGCTGGAAACCAATATGTGCTAACATGATGTAAACCTTATTATTATACTCACCATATGATTTAGAGTAGTCTGCAACCAATTTTATGAGTGTGCTACCTATGCTCCAGATGTTAATTTCAGTAACATCACCTTTTCTGCACAGTGCAACATTAGGGTTTGCAGAAGTAAACAAAGTCAAAGACTGTTCCACAGTATAGAGCATCAGATAGGTTAGTGAATTCAGCTTGCATTGGTGTATTCCAGCTCAATGAGCTCTCTACATGCAATACCTAGACATTTGCAGATCACCTTGTGCAGTTATATACACAAACCTATCACAAATTGCATTGAATACAAAGCAAAGCACCCAACTCAATGAAGTGTACAGTTCAATTTTGCTGAAAACCAGTATGTGTTAACATGATGTAAACCTTATTATTATACTCACCATATGATTTAGAGTAGTCTGCAACCAATTTTATGAGTGTGCTACCTAAGCTCAAGATGTTAATTTCAGTAACATCACCTTTTCTTCACAGTGGAACATTAGGGTTTGCAGCACAAAACCAAGTCAATGGCTGTTCCACTGGAAAGCGTACCAGGTAGGTTACTGAATTCAGCTTTGATTGGTTTATTCCATAGTACTCAGCACTCTACATGCAATATCTATACAGTTCCAGATCACCTTGTGTAGTTATATACATGACCTTATCACAAAATACAATGAATAGAAAGTAAAGCATTCAACTCAAAGGAGTGTATCGTTCAATTTTGCTGAAAACCAATATGTGCTAACATCATGTAAACCTTATTATTATGCTCACCATATGATTTAGAGTAGTCTGCAACCAATTTTATGAGTGTGCTACCTAAGCTCAAGATGTTACTTTCAGGAACATCAAGCTTTCTCCACACTGGAACATTACGGTTTGCAGAAGTAAACAAAGTCAAAGACTGTTCCACAGTATAGAGCATCAGATAGGTTAGTGAATTCAGCTTGCATTGGTGTATTCCAGCTCAATGAGCTCTCTACATGCAATACCTAGACATTTGCAGATCACCTTGTGCAGTTATATACACAAACCTATCACAAATTGCATTGAATACAAAGCAAAGCACACAACTCAATGAAGTGTACAGTTCAATTTTGCTGAAAACCAGTATGTGCTAACATGATGTAAACCTTATTATAATACTCACCATATGATTTAGAGTAGTCTGCAACCAATTTTATGAGTGTGCTACCTAAGCTCAAGATGTTACTTTCAGTAACATCAGCTTTTCTACACACTGGAACACAACCGTTTGCAGAACTTAACCAAGTCAATGACAGTTCATCTGCAAAGGGTGCCAGATAGGTTACTGAATTCAGCTTGCATTGGTTTATTCCATGGCATTGTGCACTCTACATGCAATATCTGTACAGTTCCAGATCACCTTTTGTAGTTATATACATGACCTTATCACAAAATACAATGAATAGAAAGTTAAGCATTCAACTCAAAGGAGTGTATTGTTCAATCTTCCTGGAAACCAATATGTGTTAACATGATGTAAACCTTATTATTATACTCACCATACGATTTAGAATAGTCTGCAACCAATTTTATGAGTGTGCTACCTAAGCTCAAGATGTTACGTTCAGTAAAATCAGCTTTTCTACACACTGGAACATTAGCGTTTGCAGAAGTAAACCAAGTCAATGGCAGTTCATATGCAAAGGGTGCCAGATAGGTTACTGAATTCAACTTGTATTGGGGTATTCCATGGCATTGTGCACTCTACATGCAATATCTGTACAGTTCCAGATCACCTTGTGTAGTTATATACATGACCTTATCACAAAATACAATGAATAGAAAGTTAAGCATTCAACTCAAAGGAGTGTATTGTTCAATTTTGCTGGAAACCAATATGTGTTAACATCATGTAAACGTTATTATTATACTCACCATATGATTGAGAGTAGTCTGCAACCAAGTTTATGAGTGTGCTACCTATGCTCCAGATGTTAATTTCAGTAACATCACCTTTTCTGCACAGTGGAACATTAGGGTTTGCAGAAGTAAACAAAGTCAAAAACTGTTCCACAGTATAGAGCATCAGATAGGTTAGGGAATTCAGCTTGCATTGGTGTATTCCAGCTCAATGAGCTCTCTACACGCAATACCTAGACATTTGCAGATCACCTTGTGCAGTTATATACACAAACCTATCACAAATTGCATTGAATACAAAGCAAAGCACCCAACTCAATGAAGTGTACAGTTCAATTTTGCCGGAAACCAATATGTGCTAACATGATGTAAACCTTATTATTATACTCACCATATGATTTAGAGTAGTCTGCAACCAATTTTATGAGTGTGCTACCTAAGCTCAAGATGTTACTTTCAGGAACATCAAGCTTTTTCCACACTGGAACATGAGCGTTTGCAGAAGTAAACAAAGTCAAAGACTGTTCCACAGTATAGAGCATCAGATAGGTTAGTGAATTCAGCTTGCATTGGTGTATTCCAGCTCAATGAGCTCTCTACATGCAATACCTAGACATTTGCAGATCACCTTGTGCAGTTATATACACAAACCTATCAGAAATTGCATTGAATACAAAGCAAAGCACCCAACTCAATGAAGTGTCCAGTTCAATTTTGCCTAAAACCAGTATGTGCTAACATGATGTAAGCCTTATTATTATACTCACCATATGATTTAGAGAAGTCTGCAACCAATTTTATGAGTGCGCTACCTATGCTCCAGATGTTAATTTCAGTAACATCACCATTTCTTCACAGTGGAACATTAGGGTTTGCAGCACAAAACCAAGTCAAAGGCTGTTCCACTGGAAAGCGTACCAGGTAGGTTACTGAATTCAGCTTTGATTGGTTTATTCCATAGTATTCAGCACTCTACATGCAATATCTATACAGTTCCAGATCACCTTGTGTAGTTATATACATGACCTTATCACAAAATACAATGAATAGAAAGTAAAGCATTCAACTCAAAGGAGTGTATCGTTCAATTTTGCTGAAAACCAATATGTGCTAACATGATGTAAACCTTATTATTATGCTCACCATATGATTCAGAGTAGTCTGCAACCAATTTTATGAGTGTGCTACCTAAGCTCAAGATGTTACTTTCAGTAACATCACCTTTTCTACAAACTGGAACATTAGCGTTTGCAGAACTAAACCAAGTCATTGACAGTTCATCTGCAAAGGGTGCCAGATAGGTTACTGAATTCAGCTTGCATTGGTTTATTCCATGGCATTGTGCACTCTACATGCAATATCTGTACAGTTCCAGATCACCTTGTGTAGTTATATACATGACCTTATCACAAAATACAATGAATAGAAAGTAAAGCATTCAACTCAAAGGAGTGTATCGTTCAATTTTGCTGAAAACCAATATGTGCTAACATGATGTAAACCTTATTATTATGCTCACCATATGATTTAGAGTAGTCTGCAACCAATTTTATGAGTGTGCTACTTAAGCACCAGAAGTTACTTTCAGGAACATCAAGCTTTCTCCACACTGGAACATTAGGGTTTGCAGAAGTAAACAAAGTCAAAGACTGTTCCACAGTTTAGAGCATCAGATAGGTTAGTGAATTCAGCTTGCATTGGTGTATTCCAGCTCAATGAGCTCTCTACATGCAATACCTAGACATTTGCAGATCACCTTGTGCAGTTATATACACAAACCTATCACAAATTGCATTGAATACAAAGCAAAGCACCCAACTCAATGAAGTGTCCAGTTCAATTTTGCTGAAAACCAGTATGTTGTAACATGATGTAAACCTTATTATTATACTCATCATATGATTTAGAGAAGTCTGCAACCAATTTTATGAGTGTGCTACCTATGCTCCAGATGTTAATAACAGTAACATCACCTTTTCTTCACAGTGGAACATTAGGGTTTGCAGCACAAAACCAAGTCAATGGCTGTTCCACTGGAAAGCGTACCAGGTAGGTTACTGAATTCAGCTTTGATTGGTTTATTCCATAGTATTCAGCACTCTACATGCAATATCTATACAGTTCCAGATCACCTTGTGTAGTTATATACATGACCTTATCACAAAATACAATGAATAGAAAGTAAAGCATTCAACTCAAAGGAGTGTATCGTTCAATTTCGCTGGAAACCAATATGTGCTAACATGATGTAAACCTTATTATTATACTCACCATATGATTTAGAGTAGTCTGCAACCAATTTTATGAGTGTGCTACCTATGCTCCAGATGTTAATTTCAGTAACATCACCTTTTCTGCACAGTGGAACATTAGGGTTTGCAGAAGTAAACAAAGTCAAAGACTGTTCCACAGTATAGAGCATCAGATAGGTTAGTGAATTCAGCTTGCATTGGTGTATTCCAGCTCAATGAGCTCTCTACATGCAATACCTAGACATTTGCAGATCACCTTGTGCAGTTATATACACAAACCTATCACAAATTGCATTGAATACAAAGCAAAGCACACAACTCAATGAAGTGTACAGTTCAATTTTGCTGAAAACCAGTATGTGCTAACATGATGTAAACCTTATTATTATACTCACCATATGATTTAGAGTAGTCTGCAACCAATTTTATGAGTGTGCTACCTAAGCTCAAGATGTTACTTTCAGTAACATCAGCTTTTCTTCACAGTGGAACATTAGGGTTTGCAGCACAAAACCAAGTCAATGGCTGTTCCACTGGAAAGCGTACCAGGTAGGTTACTGAATTCAGCTTTGATTGGTTTATTCCATAGTATTCAGCACTCTACATGCAATATCTATACAGTTCCAGATCACCTTGTGTAGTTATATACATGACCTTATCACAAAATACAATGAATAGAAAGTAAAGCATTCAACTCAAAGGAGTGTATCGTTCAATTTTGCTGAAAACCAATATGTGCTAACATGATATAAACCTTATTATTATGCTCACCATATGATTTAGAGTAGTCTGCAACCAATTTTATGAGTGTGCTACCTAAGCTCAAGATGTTACTTTCAGTAACATCACCTTTTCTACACACTGGAACATTAGCGTTTGCAGAACTAAACCAAGTCATTGACAGTTCATCTGCAAAGGGTGCCAGATAGGTTACTGAATTCAGCTTGCATTGGTTTATTCCATGGCATTGTGCACTCTACATGCAATATCTGTACAGTTCCAGATCACCTTGTGTAGTTATATACATGACCTTATCACAAAATACAATGAATAGAAAGTAAAGCATTCAACTCAAAGGAGTGTATCGTTCAATTTTGCTGAAAACCAATATGTGCTAACATGATGTAAACCTTATTATTATGCTCACCATATGATTTAGAGTAGTCTGCAACCAATTTTATGAGTGTGCTACTTAAGCACCAGAAGTTACTTTCAGGAACATCAAGCTTTCTCCACACTGGAACATTAGGGTTTGCAGAAGTAAACAAAGTCAAAGACTGTTCCACAGTATAGAGCATCAGATAGGTTAGTGAATTCAGCTTGCATTGGTGTATTCCAGCTCAATGAGCTCTCTACATGCAATACCTAGACATTTGCAGATCACCTTGTGCAGTTATATACACAAACCTATCACAAATTGCATTGAATACAAAGCAAAGCACACAACTCAATGAAGTGTACAGTTCAATTTTGCTGAAAACCAGTATGTGCTAACATGATGTAAACCTTATTATTATACTCACCATATGATTTAGAGTAGTCTGCAACCAATTTTATGAGTGTGCTACCTAAGCTCAAGATGTTACTTTCAGTAACATCAGCTTTCCTACACACTGGAACATAACCGTTTGCAGAACTTAACCAAGTCAATGACAGTTCATCTGAAAAGGGTGCCAGATAGGTTACTGAATTCAGCTTGCATTGGTTTATTCCATGGCATTGTGCACTCTACATGCAATATCTGTACAGTTCCAGATCACCTTTTGTAGTTATATACATGACCTTATCACAAAATACAATGAATAGAAAGTTAAGCATTCAACTCAAAGGAGTGTATTGTTCAATCTTCCTGGAAACCAATATGTGTTAACATGATGTAAACCTTATTATTATACTCACCATACGATTTAGAATAGTCTGCAACCAATTTTATGAGTGTGCTACCTAAGCTCAAGATGTTACGTTCAGTAACATCAGCTTTTCTACACACTGGAACATTAGCGTTTGCAGAAGTAAACCAAGTCAATGGCAGTTCATATGCAAAGGGTGCCAGATAGGTTACTGAATTCAACTTGCATTGGGGTATTCCATGTCACAGAGCAATCTACATGCAATATCTAGACAGTTCTGGATCACCTTCTGTAGTTATATACACAAACCTATCAGAAAATGCTTTGAATAGAAAGCAAAGCATTTAACTCAATGAAGTGTCCTGTTCAATTTTGCTGAAAACCAGTATGTGCTAACATGATGTAAACCTTATTATTATACTCACCATATGATTTAGAGTAGTCTGCAACCAATTTTATGAGTGTGCTAGTTAAGCACCAGAAGTTGCTTTCAAAAACAGCAAGCTTTCTCCACACTGGAAGATTAGCGTTTGCAGAAGTAAACAAAGTCAAAGACTGTTCCACAGTATAGAGCATCAGATAGGTTAATGAATTCAGCTTGCATTGGTGTATTCCAGCTCAATGAGCTCTCTACACGCAATATCTAGACATTTGCAGATCACCTTGTGCAGTTATATACACAAACCTATCACAAATTGCATTGAATACAAAGCAAAGGACCCAACTCAATGAAGTGTACAGTTCAATTTTGCTGAAAACCAGTATGTGCTAACATGATGTAAACCTTATTATTATACTCACCATATGATTTAGAGTAGTCTGCAACCAATTTTATGAGTGTGCTACCTAAGCTCAAGATGTTAATTTCAGTAACATCACCTTTTCTTCACAGTGGAACATTAGGGTTTGCAGCACAAAACCAAGTCAATGGCTGTTCCACTGGAAAGCGTACCAGGTAGGTTACTGAATTCAGCTTTGATTGGTTTATTCCATAGTATTCAGCACTCTACATGCAATATCTATACAGTTCCAGATCACCTTGTGTAGTTATATACATGACCTTATCACAAAATACAATGAATAGAAAGTAAAGCATTCAACTCAAAGGAGTGTATCGTTCAATTTTGCTGAAAACCAATATGTGCTAACATGATGTAAACCTTATTATTATGCTCACCATATGATTTAGAGTAGTCTGCAACCAATTTTATGAGTGTGCTACCTAAGCTCAAGATGTTACTTTCAGTAACATCACCTTTTCTACACACTGGAACATTAGCGTTTGCAGAACTAAACCAAGTCATTGACAGTTCATCTGCAAAGGGTGCCAGATAGGTTACTGAATTCAGCTTGCATTGGTTTATTCCATGGCATTGTGCACTCTACATGCAATATCTGTACAGATCCAGATCACCTTGTGTAGTTATATACATGACCTTATCACAAAATACAATGAATAGAAAGTAAAGCATTCAACTCAAAGAAGTGTATCGTTCAATTTTGCTGAAAACCAGTATGTGCTAACATGATGTAAACCTTATTATTATACTCACCATATGATTTAGAGTAGTCTGCAACCAATTTTATGAGTGTGCTAGTTAAGCACCAGAAGTTGCTTTCAAAAACAGCAAGCTTTCTCCACACTGGAAGATTAGCGTTTGCAGAAGTAAACAAAGTCGAAGACTGTTCCACAGTATAGAGCATCAGATAGGTTAATGAATTCAGCTTGCATTGGTGTATTCCAGCTCAATGAGCTCTCTACACGCAATATCTAGACATTTGCAGATCACCTTGTGCAGTTATATACACAAACCTATCACAAATTGCATTGAATACAAAGCAAAGCACCCAACTCAATGAAGTGTACAGTTCAATTTTGCTGAAAACCAGTATGTGCTAACATGATGTAAACCTTATTATTATACTCACCATATGATTTAGAGTAGTCTGCAACCAATTATATGAGTGTGCTACTTAAGCACCAGAATTTACTCTCAGGAAAATCAAGTTTTCTCCACACTGGAAAATTAGCGTTTGCAGAAGTAAACCAAGTCAATGGCAGTTCATATGCAAAGGGTGCCAGATAGGTTACTGAATTCAACTTGCATTGGGGTATTCCATGGCATTGTGCACTCTACAGGCAATATCTGTACAGTTCCAGATCACCTAGTGTAGTTATATACATGACATCACAAAATACAATGAATTGAAAGTTAAGCATTCAACTCAAAGGAGTGTATTGTTCAATTTCGCTGGAAACCAATATGTGCTAACATGATGTAAACCTTATTATTATACTCACCATATGATTTAGAGTAGTCTGCAACCAATTTTATGAGGGTGCTACTTAAGCACCAGAAGTTACTTTCAGGAACATCAAGCTTTCTCCACACGAACATTAGCGTTTGCAGAAGTAAACAAAGTCAAAGACTGTTCCACAGTATAGAGCATCAGATAGGTTAGTGAATTCAGCTTGCATTGGTGTATTCCAGCTCAATGAGCTCTCTACATGCAATACCTAGACATTTGCAGATCACCTTGTTCAGTTATATACACAAACCTATCACAAATTGCATTGAATACAAAGCAAAGCACCCAACTCAATGAAGTGTACAGTTCAATTTTGCTGAAAACCAGTATGTGCTAACATGATGTAAACCTTATTATTATACTCACCATATGATTTAGAGTAGTCTGCAACCAATGTTATGAGTGTGCTACCTAAGCTCAAGATGTTACTTTCAGTAACATCACCTTTTCTACACACTGGAACATTAGCGTTTGCAGAACTAAACCAAGTCATTGACAGTACATCTGCAAAGGGTGCCAGATAGGTTACTGAATTCAGCTTGCATTGGTTTATTCCATGGTATTGTGCACTCTACATGCAATATCTGTACAGTTCCAGATCACCTTGTGTAGTTATATACATGACCTTATCACAAAATACAATGAATAGAAAGTTAAGCATTCAACTCAAAGGACTGTATTGTTCAATTTTCCTGGAAACCAATATGTGTTAACATGATGTAAGCGTTATTATTATACTCACCATATGATTTAGAGTAGTCTGCAACCAATTTTATGAGTGTGTTACCTATGCTCCAGATGTTAATTTCAGTAACAACACCTTTTCTGCACAGTGGAACATTAGGGTTTGCAGAAGTAAACAAAGTCAAAGACTGTTCCACAGTATAGAGCATCAGATAGGTTAGTGAATTCAGCTTGCATTGGTGTATTCCAGCTCAATGAGCTCTCTACATGCAATACCTAGACATTTGCAGATCACCTTGTGCAGTTATATACACAAACCTATCACAAATTGCATTGAATACAAAGCAAAGCACCCAACACAATGAAGTGTACAGTTCAATTTTGCCGGAAACCAGTATGTGCTAACATGATGTAAACCTTATTATTATACTCACCATATGATTTAGAGTAGTCTGCAACCAATGTTATGAGTGTGCTACCTAAGCTCAAGATGTTACTTTCAGTAATATCAGCTTTTCTACACACTGGAACATAACCGTTTGCAGAACTTAACCAAGTCAATGACAGTTCATCTGCAAAGGGTGCCAGATAGGTTACTGAATTCAGCTTGCATTGGTTTATTCCATGGCATTGTGCACTCTACATGCAATATCTGTACAGTTCCAGATGACCTTTTGTAGTTATATACATGACCTTATCACAAAATACAATGAATAGAAAGTTAAGCATTCAACTCAAAGGAGTGTATTGTTCAATCTTCCTGGAAACCAATATGTGTTAACATGATGTAAACCTTATTATTATACTCACCATACGATTTAGAATAGTCTGCAACCAATTTTATGAGTGTGCTACCTAAGCTCAAGATGTTACGTTCAGTAACATCAGCTTTTCTACACACTGGGTTTGCAGAAGTAAACCAAGTCAATTGCAGTTCATATGCAAAGGGTGCCAGATAGGTTACTGAATTCAACTTGCATTGGTTTATTCCATGGCATTGTGCACTCTACATGCAATATCTGTACAGTTCCAGATCACCTTATGTAGTTATATACATGAGCTTATCACAAAATACAATGAATAGAAAGTTAAGCATTCAACTCAAAGGAGTGTATTGTTCGATTTTGCTGGAAACCAATATGTGTTAACATCATGTAAACGTTATTATTATACTCACCATATGATTTAGAGTAGTCTGCAACCAATTTTATGAGTTTGCTACCTAAGCTCAAGATGTTACTTTCAGTAACATCACCTTTTCTACACAGTGGAACATTAGGGTTTGCAGCACAAAACCAAGTCAATGGCTGTTCCACTGGAAAGCGTACCAGGTAGGTTACTGAATTCAGCTTTGATTGGTTTATTCCATAGTATTCAGCACTCTACATGCAATATCTATACAGTTCCAGATCACCTTGTGTAGTTATATACATGACCTTATCACAAAATACAATGAATAGAAAGCAAAGCATTCAACACAAAGGAGTGTATCGTTCAATTTTGCTGAAAACCAATATGTCCTAACATGATGTAAACATTATTATGCTCACCATATGATTTAGAGTAGTCTGCAACCAATTTTATGAGTGTGCTACTTAAGCACCAGAAGTTACTTTCAGGAACATCAAGCTTTCTCCACACGAACATTACGGTTTGCAGAAGTAAACAAAGTCAAAGACTGTTCCACAGTATAGAGCATCAGATAGGTTAGTGAATTCAGCTTGCATTGGTGTATTCCAGCTCAATGAGCTCTCTACATGCAATACCTGGACATTTGCAGATAACCTTGTGCAGTTATATACACAAACCTATCACAAATTGCATTGAATACAAAGCAAAGCACACGACTCAATGAAGTGTACAGTTCAATTTTGCGGAAAACCAGTATGTGCTAACATGATGTAAACCTTATTATTATACTCACTATATGATTTAGAGTAGTCTGCAACCAATTTTATGAGTGTGCTACCTAAGCTCAAGATGTTACTTTCAGTAACATCAGCTTTTCTACACACTGGAACATAACCGTTTGCAGAACTTAACCAAGTCAATGACAGTTCATCTGCAAAGGGTGCCAGATAGGTTACTGAATTCAGCTTGTATTGGTTTATTCCATGGCATTGTGCACTCTACATGCAATATCTGTACAGTTCCAGATCACCTTTTGTAGTTATATACATGACCTTATCACAAAATACAATGAATAGAAAGTTAAACATTCAACTCAAAGGAGTGTATTGTTCAATCTTCCTGGAAACCAATATGTGTTAACATGATGTAAACCTTATTATTATACTCACCATACGATTTAGAATAGTCTGCAACCAATTTTATGAGTGTGCTACCTAAGCTCAAGATGTTATGTTCAGTAACATCAGCTTTTCTACACACTGGAACATTAGCGTTTGCAGAAGTAAATCAAGTCAATGGCAGTTCATATGCAAAGGGTGCCAGATAGGTTACTGAATTCAACTTGCATTGGGGTATTCCATGGCATTGTGCACTCTACATGCAATATCTGTACAGTTCCAGATCACCTTGTGTAGTTATATACATGTCCTTATCAGAAAATACAATGAATAGAAAGTTAAGCATTCAACTCAAAGGACTGTATTGTTCAATTTTCCTGGAAACCAATATGTGTTAACATGATGTAAACGTTATTATTATACTCACCATATGATTTAGAGTAGTCTGGAACCAATTTTATGAGTGTGCTACCTATGCTCCAGAAGTTAATTTCAGTAACATCACCTTTTCTGCACAGTGGAACATTAGGGTTTGCAGAAGTAAACAAAGTCAAAGACTGTTCCACAGTATAGAGCATCAGATTGGTTAGTGAATTCAGCTTGCATTGGTGTATTCCAGCTCAATGAGCTCTCTACATGCAATACCTAGACATTTGCAGATCACCTTGAGCAGTTATATACACAAACCTATCACAAATTGCATTGAATACAAAGCAAAGCACCCAACTCAAAGGAGTGTATCGTTCAATTTTGCTGAAAACCAATATGTGCTAACATGATGTAAACCTTATTATTATGCTCACCATATGATTTAGAGTAGTCTGCAACCAATTTTATGAGTGTGCTACTTA
Source organism: Hypanus sabinus (assembly GCF_030144855.1). Lineage (NCBI taxonomy): Eukaryota > Metazoa > Chordata > Chondrichthyes > Myliobatiformes > Dasyatidae > Hypanus > Hypanus sabinus. The sequence continues at coordinate 60,703,396 of NC_082738.1, read as the reverse complement.
AGCACCAGAAGTTACTTTCAGGAACATCAAGCTTTCTCCACACTGGAACATTAGCGTTTGCAGAAGTAAACAAAGTCAAAGACTGTTCCACAGTATAGAGCATCAGATAGGTTAGTGAATTCAGCTTTGATTTGTTTATTCCATAGTATTCAGCACTCTACATGCAATATCTATACAGTTCCAGATCACCTTGTGTAGTTATATACATGACCTTATCACAAAATACAATGAATAGAAAGTAAAGCATTCAACTCAAAGGAGTGTATCGTTCAATTTTGCTGAAAACCAATATGTGCTAACATGATGTAAACATTATTATGCTCACCATATGATTTAGAGTAGTCTGCAACCAATTTTATGAGTGTGCTACTTAAGCACCAGAAGTTACTTTCAGGAACATCAAGCTTTCTCCACACTGGAACATTAGCGTTTGCAGAAGTAAACAAAGTCAAAGACTGTTCCACAGTATAGAGCATCAGATAGGTTAGTGAATTCAGCTTGCATTGGTGTATTCCAGCTCAATGAGCTCTCTACATGCAATACCTAGACATTTGCAGATCACCTTGTGCAGTTATATACACAAACCTATCACAAATTGCATTGAATACAAAGCAAAGCACACAACTCAATGAAGTGTACAGTTCAATTTTGCTGAAAACCAGTATGTGCTAACATGATGTAAAAATTATTATTATACTCACCATATGATTTAGAGTAGTCTGCAACCAATTTTATGAGTGTGCTACCTAAGCTCAAGATGTTACTTTCAGTAACATCAGCTTTTCTACACACTGGAACATAACCGTTTGCAGAACTTAAAGAAGTCAATGACAGTTCATCTGCAAAGGGTGCCAGATAGGTTACTGAATTCAGCTTGCATTGGTTTATTCCATGGCATTGTGCACTCTACATGCAATATCTGTACAGTTCCAGATCACCTTTTGTAGTTATATACATGACCTTATCACAAAATACAATGAATAGAAAGTTAAGCATTCAACTCAAAGGAGTGTATTGTTCAATCTTCCTGGAAACCAATATGTGTTAACATGATGTAAACCTTATTATTATACTCACCATACGATTTAGAATAGTCTGCAAACAAATTTTATGAGTGTGCTACCTAAGCTCAAGATGTTACATTCAGTAACATCAGCTTTTCTACACACTGGAACATTAGCGTTTGCAGAAGTAAACCAAGTCAATGGCAGTTCATATGCAAAGGGTGCCAGATAGGTTACTGAATTCAACTTGCATTGGGGTATTCCATGGCATTGTGCACTCTACATGCAATATCTGTACAGTTCGAGATCACCTTGTGTAGTTATATACATGACCTTATCACAAAATACAATGAATAGAAAGTTAAGCATTCAACTCAAAGGAGTGTATTGTTCAATTTTGCTCGAAACCAATATGTGTTAACATCATGTAAACGTTATTATTATACTCACCATATGCTTTAGAGTAGTCTGCAACCAATTTTATGAGTGTGCTACCTATGCTCCAGATGTTAATTTCAGTAACATCACCTTTTCTGCACAGTGGAACTTTAGGGTTTGCAGAAGTAAACAAAGTCAAAGACTGTTCCACAGTATAGAGCATCAGATAGGTTAGGGAATTCAGCTTGCATTGGTATATTCCAGCTCAATGAGCTCTCTACATGCAATACCTAGACATTTGCAGATCACCTTGTGCAGTTATATACACAAACCTATCACAAATTGCATTGAATACAAAGCAAAGCACCCAACTCAATGAAGTGTCCAGTTCAATTTTGCTGAAAACCAGTATGTGCTAACATGATGTAAACCTTATTATTATACTCACCATATGATTTAGAGAAGTCTGCAACCAATTTTATGAGTGTGCTACCTATGCTCCAGATGTTAATTTCAGTAACATCACCTTTTCTTCACAGTGGAACATTAGGGTTTGCAGCACAAAACCAAGTCAGTGGCTGTTCCACTGGAAAGCGTACCAGGTAGGTTACTGAATTCAGCTTTGATTGGTTTATTCCATAGTATTCAGCACTCTACATGCAATATCTGTACAGTTCCAGATCACCTTTTGTAGTTACATACATGACCTTACCACAAAATACAATGAATAGAAAGTTAAGCATTCAACTCAAAGGAGTGTATTGTTCAATCTTCCTGGAAACCAATATGTGTTAACATGATGTAAACCTTATTATTATACTCACCATACGATTTAGAATAGTCTGCAACCAATTTTATGAGTGTGCTACCTAAGCTCAAGATGTTACGTTCAGGAACATCAGCTTTTCTACACACTGGAACATTAGCGTTTGCAGAACTAAACCAAGTCATTGATAGTTCATCTGCAAAGGATGCCAGATAGGTTACTGAATTCAGCTTGCATTGGTTTATTCCATGGCATTGTGCACTCTACATGCAATATCTGTACAGTTCCAGATCACCTTGTGTAGTTATATACATGACCTTATCACAAAATACAATGAATAGAAAGTTAAGCATTCAACTCAAAGGACTGTATTGTTCAATTTTCCTGGAAACCAATATGTGTTAACATGATGTAAACGTTATTATTATACTCACCATATGATTTAGAGTAGTCTGCAACCAATTTTATGAGTGTGCTACCTATGCTCCAGATGTTAATTTCAGTAACATCACCTTTTCTGCACAGTGGAACATTAGGGTTTGCAGAAGTAAACAAAGTCTAAGACTGTTCCACAGTATAGAGCATCAGATAGGTTAGTGAATTCAGCTTGCATTGGTGTATTCCAGCTCAATGAGCTCTCTACATGCAATACCTAGACATTTGCAGATCACCTTGTGCAGTTATGTACACAAACCTATCACAAATTGCATTGAATACAAAGCAAAGCACCCAACTCAATGAAGTGTCCAGTTCAATTCTGCTGAAAACCAGTATGTGCTAACATGATGTAAACCTTATTATTATACTCACCATATGATTTAGAGAAGTCTGCAACCAATTTTATGAGTGTGCTACCTATGCTCCAGATGTTAATTTCAGTAACATCACCTTTTCTTCACAGTGGAACATTAGGGTTTGCAGCGCAAAACCAAGTCAATGGCTGTTCCACTGGAAAGCGTACCAGGAAGGTTACTGAATTCAGCTTTGATTGGTTTATTCCATAGTATTCAGCACTCTACATGCAATATCTATACAGTTCCAGATCACCTTGTGTAGTTATATACATGACCTTATCACAAAATACAATGAATAGAAAGTAAAGCATTCAACTCAAAGGAGTGTATCGTTCAATTTTGCTGAAAACCAATATGTGCTAACATGATGTAAACCTTATTATTATGCTCACCATATGATTTAGAGTAGTCTGCAACCAATTTTATGAGTGTGCTACTTAAGCACCAGAGGTTACTTTCAGGAACATCAAGCTTTCTCCATACTGGAACATTAGCGTTTGCAGAAGTAAACAAAGTCAAAGACTGTTCCACAGTATAGAGCATCAGATAGGTTAGTGAATTCAGCTTGCATTGGTGTATTCCAGCTCAATGAGCTCTCTACATGCAATACCTAGACATTTGCAGATCACCTTGTGCAGTTATATACACAAACCTATCACAAATTGCATTGAATACAAAGCAAAGCACACAACTCAATGAAGTGTACAGTTCAATTTTGCTGAAAACCAGTATGTGCTAACATGATGTAAACCTTATTATTATACTCACCATATGATTTAGAGTAGTCTGCAACCAATTTGATGAGTGTGCTACCTATGCTCCAGATGTTAATTTCAGTAACATCACCTTTTCTGCACAGTGGAACATTAGGGTTTGCAGAAGTAAACAAAGTCAAAGACTGTTCCACAGTATAGAGCATCAGATAGGTTAGTGAATTCAGCTTGCATTGGTGTATTCCAGCTCAATGAGCTCTCTACATGCAATACCTAGACATTTGCAGATCACCTTGTGCAGTTATATACACAAACCTATCACAAATTGCATTGAATACAAAGCAAAGCACCCAACTCAATGAAGTGTACAGTTCAATTTTGCTGAAAACCAGTATGTGCTAACATGATGTAAACCTTATTATTATACTCACCATATGATTTAGAGTAGTCTGCAACCAATTTTATGAGTGTGCTACCTATGCTCCAGATGTTAATTTCAGTAACATCACCTTTTCTTCACAGTGGAACATTAGGGTTTGCAGCACAAAACCAAGTCAATGGCTGTTCCACTGGAAAGCGTACCAGGTAGGTTACTGAATTCAGCTTTGATTGGTTTATTCCATAGTATTCAGCACTCTACATGCATTATCTATACAGTTCCAGATCACCTTGTGTAGTTATATACATGACCTTATCACAAAATACAATGAATAGAAAGTAAAGCATTCAACTCAAAGGAGTGTATCGTTCAATTTTGCTGAAAACCAATATGTGCTAACATGATGTAAACCTTATTATTATGCTCACCATATGATTTAGAGTAGTCTGCAACCAATTTTATGAGTGTGCTACTTAAGCACCAGAAGTTACTTTCAGGAACATCAAGCTTTCTCCACACTGGAACATTAGCGTTTGCAGAAGTAAACCAAGTCAATGGCAGTTCATATGCAAAGGGTGCCAGATAGGTTACTGAATTCAACTTGCATTGGGGTATTCCATGGCATTGTGCACTCCACATGCAATATCTGTACAGTTCCAGATCACCTAGTGTAGTTATATACATGACATCACAAAATACAATGAATTGAAAGTTAAGCATTCAACTCAAAGGAGTGTATTGTTCAATTTCGCTGGAAACCAATATGTGCTAACATGATGTAAACCTTATTATTATACTCACCATATGATTTAGAGTAGTCTGCAACCAATTTTATGAGTGTGCTACCTATGCTCCAGATGTTAATTTCAGTAACATCACCTTTTCTGCACAGTGGAACATTAGGGTTTGCAGAAGTAAACAAAGTCAAAGACGGTTCCACAGTATAGAGCATCAGATACGTTAGTGAATTCAGCTTGCATTGGTGTATTCCAGCTCAATGAGCTCTCTACATGCAATACCTAGACATTTGCAGATCACCTTGTGCAGTTATATACACAAACCTATCACAAATTGCATTGAATACAAAGCAAAGCACCCAACTCAATGAAGTGTACAGTTCAATTTTGCTGAAAACCAGTATGTGCTAACATGATGTAAACCTTATTATTATACTCACCATATGATTTAGAGTAGTCTGCAACCAATTTTATGAGTGTGCTACCTAAGCTCAAGATGTTACTTTCAGTAACATCAGCTTTTCTACACACTGGAACATTAGCGTTTGCAGAACTAAACCAAGTCATTGACAGTTCATCTGCAAAGGGTGCCAGATAGTTTACTGAATTCAGCTTGCATTGGTTTATTCCATGGCATTGTGCACTCTACATGCAATATCTGTACAGTTCCAGATCACCTTGTGTAGTTATATACATGACCTTATCACAAAATACAATGAATAGAAAGTTAAGCATTCAACTCAAAGGACTGTATTGTTCAATTTTCCTGGAAACCAATATGTGTTAACATGATGTAAACGTTATTATTATACTCACCATATGATTTAGAGTAGTCTGCAACCAATTTTATGAGTGTGCTACCTATGCTCCAGATGTTAATTTCAGTAACATCACCTTTTCTGCACAGTGGAACTTTAGGGTTTGCAGAAGTAAACAAAGTCAAAGACTGTTCCACAGTATAAAGCATCAGATAGGTTAGTGAATTCAGCTTGCATTGGTGTATTCCAGCTCAATGAGCTCTCTACATGCAATACCTAGACATTTGCAGATCACCTTGTGCAGTTATATACACAAACCTATCACAAATTGCATTGAATACAAAGCAAAGCACCCAACTCAATGAAGTGTCCAGTTCAATTTTGCTGAAAACCAGTATGTGCTAACATGATGTAAACCTTATTATTATACTCACCATATGATTTAGAGTAGTCTGCAACCAATTTTATGAGTGTGCTACCTAAGCTCAAGATGTTACTTTCAGTAACATCACCTTTTCTACACACTGGAACATTAGCGTTTGCAGAACTAAACCAAGTCATTGACAGTTCATCTGCAAAGGGTGCCAGATAGGTTACTGAATTCAGCTTGCATTGGTTTATTCCATGGCATTGTGCACTCTACATGCAATATCTGTACAGTTCCAGATCACCTTGTGTAGTTATATACCTTATCACAAAATACAATGAATAGAAAGTTAAGCATTCAACTCAAAGGACTGTATTGTTCAATTTTCCTGGAAACCAATATGTGTTAACATGATGTAAACGTTATTATTATACTCACCATATGATTTAGAGTAGTCTGCAACCAATTTTATGAGTGTGCTACTTAAGCACCAGAGGTTACTTTCAGGAACATCAAGCTTTCTCCATACTGGAACATTAGCGTTTGCAGAAGTAAACAAAGTCAAAGACTGTTCCACAGTATAGAGCATCAGATAGGTTAGTGAATTCAGCTTGCATTGGTGTATTCCAGCTCAATGAGCTCTCTACATGCAATATCTAGACATTTGCAGATCACCTTGTGCAGTTATATACACAAACCTATCACAAATTGCATTGAATACAAAGCAAAGCACCCAACTCAATGAAGTGTACAGTTCAATTTTGCTGAAAACCAGTATGTGCTAACATGATGTAAACCTTATTATTATACTCACCATATGATTTAGAGTAGTCTGCAACCAATTTTATGAGTGTGCTACCTATGCTCCAGATGTTAATTTCAGTAACATCACCTTTTCTTCACAGTGGAACATTAGGGTTTGCAGCACAAAACCAAGTCAATGGCTGTTCCACTGGAAAGCGTACCAGGTAGGTTACTGAATTCAGCTTTGATTGGTTTATTCCATAGTATTCAGCACTCTACATGCAATATCTATACAGTTCCAGATCACCTTGTGTAGTTATATACATGACCTTATCACAAAATACAATGAATAGAAAGTAAAGCATTCAACTCAAAGGAGTGTATCGTTCAATTTTGCTGAAAACCAATATGTGCTAACATGATGTAAACCTTATTATTATGCTCACCATATGATTTAGATTAGTCTGCAACCAATTTTATGAGTGTGCTACTTAAGCACCAGAAGTTACTTTCAGGAACATCAAGCTTTCTCCACACTGGAACATTAGCGTTTGCAGAAGTAAACCAAGTCAATGGCAGTTCATATGCAAAGGGTGCCAGATAGGTTACTGAATTCAACTTGCATTGGGGTATTCCATGGCATTGTGCACTCCACATGCAATATCTGTACAGTTCCAGATCACCTAGTGTAGTTATATACATGACATCACAAAATACAATGAATTGAAAGTTAAGCATTCAACTCAAAGGAGTGTATTGTTCAATTTCGCTGGAAACCAATATGTGCTAACATGATGTAAACCTTATTATTATACTCACCATATGATTTAGAGTAGTCTGCAACCAATTTTATGAGTGTGCTACCTATGCTCCAGATGTTAATTTCAGTAACATCACCTTTTCTGCACAGTGGAACATTAGGGTTTGCAGAAGTAAACAAAGTCAAAGACGGTTCCACAGTATAGAGCATCAGATACGTTAGTGAATTCAGCTTGCATTGGTGTATTCCAGCTCAATGAGCTCTCTACATGCAATACCTAGACATTTGCAGATCACCTTGTGCAGTTATATACACAAACCTATCACAAATTGCATTGAATACAAAGCAAAGCACCCAACTCAATGAAGTGTACAGTTCAATTTTGCTGAAAACCAGTATGTGCTAACATGATGTAAACCTTATTATTATACTCACCATATGATTTAGAGTAGTCTGCAACCAATTTTATGAGTGTGCTACCTAAGCTCAAGATGTTACTTTCAGTAACATCAGCTTTTCTACACACTGGAAAATTAGCGTTTGCAGAACTAAACCAAGTCATTGACAGTTCATCTGCAAAGGGTGCCAGATAGGTTACTGAATTCAGCTTGCATTGGTTTATTCCATGGCATTGTGCACTCTACATGCAATATCTGTACAGTTCCAGATCACCTTGTGTAGTTCTATACATGACCTTATCAGAAAATACAATGAATAGAAAGTTAAGCATTCAACTCAAAGGACTATATTGTTCAATCTTCCTGGAAACCAATATGTGTTAACATGATGTAAATGTTATTATTATACTCACCATATGATTTAGAGTAGTCTGCAACCAATTTTATGAGTGTGCTACCTAAGCTCAAGATGTTACTTTCAGTAACATCACCTTTTCTACACACTGGAACATTAGCGTTTGCAGAACTAAACCAAGTCATTGACAGTTCATCTGCAAAGGGTGCCAGATAGGTTACTGAATTCAGCTTGCATTGGTTTATTCCATGGCATTGTGCACTCTACATGCAATATCTGTACAGTTCCAGATCACCTTGTGTAGTTATATACATGACCTTATCACAAAATGCAATGAATAGAAAGTTAAGCATTCAACTCAAAGGAGTGTATTGTTCAATCTTCCTGGAAACCAATATGTGTTAACATGATGTAAACCTTATTATTATACTCACCATACGATTTAGAATAGTCTGCAACCAATTTTATGAGTGTGCTACCTAAGCTCAAGATGTTACGTTCAGTAACATCAGCTTTTCTACACACTGGAACATTAGCGTTTGCAGAAGTAAACCAAGTCAATGGCAGTTCATATGCAAAGGGTGCCAGATAGGTTACTGAATTCAACTTGCATTGGGGTATTCCATGGCATTGTGCACTCCACATGCAATATCTGTACAGTTCCAGATCACCTAGTGTAGTTATATACATGACATCACAAAATACAATGAATTGAAAGTTAAGCATTCAACTCAAAGGAGTGTATTGTTCAATTTCGCTGGAAACCAATATGTGCTAACATGATGTAAACCTTATTATTATACTCACCATATGATTTAGAGTAGTCTGCAACCAATTTTATGAGTGTGCTACCTATGCTCCAGATGTTAATTTCAGTAACATCACCTTTTCTGCACAGTGGAACATTAGGGTTTGCAGAAGTAAACAAAGTCAAAGACTGTTCCACAGTATAGAGCATCAGATAGGTTAGTGAATTCAGCTTGCATTGGTGTATTCCAGCTCAATGAGCTCTCTACATGCAATACCTAGACATTTGCAGATCACCTTGTGCAGTTATATACACAAACCTATCACAAATTGCATTGAATACAAAGCAAAGCACCCAACTCAATGAAGTGTACAGTTCAATTTTGCTGAAAACCAGTATGTGCTAACATGATGTAAACCTTATTATTATACTCACCATATGATTTAGAGTAGTCTGCAACCAATTTTATGAGTGTGCTACCTAAGCTCAAGATGTTACTTTCAGTAACATCACCTTTTCTACACACTGGAACATTAGCGTTTGCAGAACTAAACCAAGTCATTGACAGTTCATCTGCAAAGGGTGCCAGATAGGTTACTGAATTCAGCTTGCATTGGTTTATTCCATGGCATTGTGCACTCTACATGCAATATCTGTACAGTTCCAGATCACCTTGTGTAGTTATATACCTTATCACAAAATACAATGAATAGAAAGTTAAGCATTCGACTCAAAGGACTGTATTGTTCAATTTTCCTGGAAACCAATATGTGTTAACATGATGTAAACGTTATTATTATACTCACCATATGATTTAGAGTAGTCTGCAACCAATTTTATGAGTGTGCTACCTATGCTCCAGATGTTAATTTCAGTAACATCACCTTTTCTGCACAGTGGAACATTAGGGTTTGCAGAAGTAAACAAAGTCAAATACTGTTCCACAGTATAGAGCATCAGATAGGTTAGTGAATTCAGCTTGCATTGGTGTATTCCAGCTCAATGAGCTCTCTACATGCAATACCTAGACATTTGCAGATCACCTTGTGCAGTTATATACACAAACCTATCACAAATTGCATTGAATACAAAGCAAAGCACCCAACTCAATGAAGTGTACAGTTCAATTTTGCTGAAAACCAGTATGTGCTAACATGATGTAAACCTTATTATTATACTCACCATATGATTTAGAGTAGTCTGCAACCAATTTTATGAGTGTGCTACCTAAGCTCAAGATGTTACTTTCAGTAACATCAGCTTTTCTACACACTGGAACATTAGCGTTTGCAGAACTAAACCAAGTCATTGACAGTTCATCTGCAAAGGGTGCCAGATAGGTTACTGAATTCAGCTTGCATTGGTTTATTCCATGGCATTGTGCACTCTACATGCAATATCTGTACAGTTCCAGATCACCTTGTGTAGTTCTATACATGACCTTATCAGAAAATACAATGAATAGAAAGTTAAGCATTCAACTCAAAGGACTATATTGTTCAATTTTCCTGGAAACCAATATGTGTTAACATGATGTAAATGTTATTATTATACTCACCATATGATTTAGAGTAGTCTGCAACCAATTTTATGAGTGTGCTACCTAAGCTCAAGATGTTACTTTCAGTAACATCACCTTTTCTACACACTGGAACATTAGCGTTTGCAGAACTAAACCAAGTCATTGACAGTTCATCTGCAAAGGGTGCCAGATAGGTTACTGAATTCAGCTTGCATTGGTTTATTCCATGGCATTGTGCACTCTACATGCAATATCTGTACAGTTCCAGATCACCTTGTGTAGTTATATACCTTATCACAAAATACAATGAATAGAAAGTTAAGCATTCAACTCAAAGGACTGTATTGTTCAATTTTCCTGGAAACCAATATGTGTTAACATAATGTAAACGTTATTATTATACTCACCATATGATTTAGAGTAGTCTGCAACCAATTTTATGAGTGTGCTACCTATGCTCCAGATGTTAATTTCAGTAACATCACCTTTTCTGCACAGTGGAACATTAGGGTTTGCAGAAGTAAACAAAGTCAAAGACTGTTCCACAGTATAGAGCATCAGATAGGTTAGTGAATTCAGCTTGCATTGGTGTATTCCAGCTCAATGAGCTCTCTACATGCAATACCTAGACATTTGCAGATCACCTTGTGCAGTTATATACACAAACCTATCACAAATTGCATTGAATACAAAGCAAAGCACCCAACTCAATGAAGTGTACAGTTCAATTTTGCTGAAAACCAGTATGTGCTAACATGATGTAAACCTTATTATTATACTCACCATATGATTTAGAGTAGTCTGCAACCAATTTTATGAGTGTGCTACCTAAGCTCAAGATGTTACTTTCAGTAACATCACCTTTTCTACACACTGGAACATTAGCGTTTGCAGAACTAAACCAAGTCATTGACAGTTCATCTGCAAAGGGTGCCAGATAGGTTACTGAATTCAGCTTGCTTTGGTTTATTCCATGGCATTGTGCACTCTACATGCAATATCTGTACAGTTCCAGATCACCTTGTGTAGTTCTATACATGACCTTATCAGAAAATACAATGAATAGAAAGTTAAGCATTCAACTCAAAGGACTATATTGTTCAATTTTCCTGGAAACCAATATGTGTTAACATGATGTAAATGTTATTATTATACTCACCATATGATTTAGAGTAGTCTGCAACCAATTTTATGAGTGTGCTACCTAAGCTCAAGATGTTACTTTCAGTAACATCAGCTTTTCTACACACTGGAACATTAGCGTTTGCAGAACTAAACCAAGTCATTGACAGTTCATCTGCAAAGGGTGCCAGATAGGTTACTGAATTCAGCTTGCATTGGTTTATTCCATGGCATTGTGCACTCTACATGCAATATCTGTACAGTTCCAGATCACCTTGTGTAGTTATATACCTTATCACAAAATACAATGAATAGAAAGTTAAGCATTCAACTCAAAGGACTGTATTGTTCAATTTTCCTGGAAACCAATATGTGTTAACATAATGTAAACGTTATTATTATACTCACCATATGATTTAGAGTAGTCTACAACCAATTTTATGAGTGTGCTACCTATGCTCCAGATGTTAATTTCAGTAACATCACCTTTTCTGCACAGTGGAACATTAGGGTTTGCAGAAGTAAACAAAGTCAAAGACTGTTCCACAGTATAGAGCATCAGATATGTTAGTGAATTCAGCTTGCATTGGTGTATTCCAGCTCAATGAGCTCTCTACATGCAATACCTAGACATTTGCAGATCACCTTGTGCAGTTATATACACAAACCTATCACAAATTGCATTGAATACAAAGCAAAGCAGGCAACTCAATGAAGTGTCCAGTTCAATTTTGCTGAAAACCAGTATGTGCTAACATGATGTAAACCTTATTATTATACTCACCATATGATTTAGAGAAGTCTGCAACCAATTTTATGAGTGTGCTACCTATGCTCCAGATGTTAATTTCAGTAACATCACCTTTTCTTCACAGTGGAACATTAGGGTTTGCAGCACAAAACCAAGTCAATGGCTGTTCCACTGGAAAGCGTACCAGGTAGGTTACTGAATTCAGCTTTGATTGGTTTATTCCATAGTATTCAGCACTCTACATGCAATATCTGTACAGTTCCAGATCACCTTTTGTAGTTATATACATGACCTTACCACAAAATACAATGAATAGAAAGTTAAGCATTCAACTCAAAGGAGTGTATCGTTCAATTTTGCTGAAAAACAATATGTGCTAACATGACGTAAACGTTATTATTATACTCACCATATGATTTAGAGTAGTCTGCAACCAATTTTATGAGTGTGCTACCTAAGCTCAAGATGTTTCTTTCAGGAACATCACCTTTTCTACACACTGGAACATTAGCGTTTGCAGAACTAAACCAAGTCATTGACAGTTCATCTGCAAAGGGTGCCAGATAGGTTACTGAATTCAGCTTGCATTGGTTTATTCCATGGCATTGTGCACTCTACATGCAATATCTGTACAGTTCCAGATCACCTTGTGTAGTTCTATACATGACCTTATCAGAAAATACAATGAATAGAAAGTTAAGCATTCAACTCAAAGGACTATATTGTTCAATTTTCCTGGAAACCAATATGTGTTAACATGATGTAAATGTTATTATTATACTCACCATATGATTTAGAGTAGTCTGCAACCAATTTTATGAGTGTGCTACCTAAGCTCAAGATGTTACTTTCAGTAACATCACCTTTTCTACACACTGGAACATTAGCGTTTGCAGAACTAAACCAAGTCATTGACAGTTCATCTGCAAAGGGTGCCAGATAGGTTACTGAATTCAGCTTGCATTGGTTTATTCCATGGCATTGTGCACTCTACATGCAATATCTGTACAGTTCCAGATCACCTTGTGTAGTTATATACCTTATCACAAAATACAATGAATAGAAAGTTAAGCATTCAACTCAAAGGACTGTATTGTTCAATTTTCCTGGAAACCAATATGTGTTAACATAATGTAAACGTTATTATTATACTCACCATATGATTTAGAGTAGTCTGCAACCAATTTTATGAGTGTGCTACCTATGCTCCAGATGTTAATTTCAGTAACATCACCTTTTCTGCACAGTGGAACATTAGGGTTTGCAGAAGTAAACAAAGTCAAAGACTGTTCCACAGTATAGAGCATCAGATATGTTAGTGAATTCAGCTTGCATTGGTGTATTCCAGCTCAATGAGCTCTCTACATGCAATACCTAGACATTTGCAGATCACCTTGTGCAGTTATATACACAAACCTATCACAAATTGCATTGAATACAAAGCAAAGCAGGCAACTCAATGAAGTGTCCAGTTCAATTTTGCTGAAAACCAGTATGTGCTAACATGATGTAAACCTTATTATTATACTCACCATATGATTTAGAGAAGTCTGCAACCAATTTTATGAGTGTGCTACCTATGCTCCAGATGTTAATTTCAGTAACATCACCTTTTCTTCACAGTGGAACATTAGGGTTTGCAGCACAAAACCAAGTCAATGGCTGTTCCACTGGAAAGCGTACCAGGTAGGTTACTGAATTCAGCTTTGATTGGTTTATTCCATAGTATTCAGCACTCTACATGCAATATCTGTACAGTTCCAGATCACCTTTTGTAGTTATATACATGACCTTACCACAAAATACAATGAATAGAAAGTTAAGCATTCAACTCAAAGGAGTGTATCGTTCAATTTTGCTGAAAAACAATATGTGCTAACATGACGTAAACGTTATTATTATACTCACCATATGATTTAGAGTAGTCTGCAACCAATTTTATGAGTGTGCTACCTAAGCTCAAGATGTTTCTTTCAGGAACATCACCTTTTCTACACACTGGAACATTAGCGTTTGCAGAACTAAACCAAGTCATTGACAGTTCATCTGCAAAGGGTGCCAGATAGGTTACTGAATTCAGCTTGCATTGGTTTATTCCATGGCATTGTGCACTCTACATGCAATATCTGTACAGTTCCAGATCATCTTGTGTAGTTATATACATGACCTTATCAGAAAATACAATGAATAGAAAGTTAAGCATTCAACTCAAAGGACTGTATTGTTCAATCTTCCTGGAAACCAATATGTGTTAACATGATGTAAACGTTATTATTATACTCACCATATGATTTAGAGTAGTCTGCAACCAATTTTATGAGTGTGCTACCTAAGCTCAAGATGTTACTTTCAGTAACATCACCTTTTCTACACACTTGAACATTAGCGTTTGCAGAACTAAACCAAGTCATTGACAGTTCATCTGCAAAGGGTGCCAGATAGGTTACTGAATTCAGCTTGCATTGGTTTATTCCATGGCATTGTGCACTCTACATGCAATATCTGTACAGTTCCAGATCACCTTGTGTAGTTATATACCTTATCACAAAATACAATGAATAGAAAGTTAAGCATTCAACTCAAAGGACTGTATTGTTCAATTTTCCTGGAAACCAATATGTGTTAACATAATGTAAACGTTATTATTATACTCACCATATGATTTAGAGTAGTCTACAACCAATTTTATGAGTGTGCTACCTATGCTCCAGATGTTAATTTCAGTAACATCACCTTTTCTGCACAGTGGAACATTAGGGTTTGCAGAAGTAAACAAAGTCAAAGACTGTTCCACAGTATAGAGCATCAGATATGTTAGTGAATTCAGCTTGCATTGGTGTATTCCAGCTCAATGAGCTCTCTACATGCAATACCTAGACATTTGCAGATCACCTTGTGCAGTTATATACACAAACCTATCACAAATTGCATTGAATACAAAGCAAAGCAGGCAACTCAATGAAGTGTCCAGTTCAATTTTGCTGAAAACCAGTATGTGCTAACATGATGTAAACCTTATTATTATACTCACCATATGATTTAGAGAAGTCTGCAACCAATTTTATGAGTGTGCTACCTATGCTCCAGATGTTAATTTCAGTAACATCACCTTTTCTTCACAGTGGAACATTAGGGTTTGCAGTACAAAACCAAGTCAATGGCTGTTCCACTGGAAAGCGTACCAGGTAGGTTACTGAATTCAGCTTTGATTGGTTTATTCCATAGTATTCAGCACTCTACATGCAATATCTGTACAGTTCCAGATCACCTTTTGTAGTTATATACATGACCTTACCACAAAATACAATGAATAGAAAGTTAAGCATTCAACTCAAAGGAGTGTATCGTTCAATTTTGCTGAAAAACAATATGTGCTAACATGACGTAAACGTTATTATTATACTCACCATATGATTTAGAGTAGTCTGCAACCAATTTTATGAGTGTGCTACCTAAGCTCAAGATGTTTCTTTCAGGAACATCACCTTTTCTACACACTGGAACATTAGCGTTTGCAGAACTAAACCAAGTCATTGACAGTTCATCTGCAAAGGGTGCCAGATAGGTTACTGAATTCAGCTTGCATTGGTTTATTCCATGGCATTGTGCACTCTACATGCAATATCTGTACAGTTCCAGATCACCTTGTGTAGTTCTATACATGACCTTATCAGAAAATACAATGAATAGAAAGTTAAGCATTCAACTCAAAGGACTATATTGTTCAATTTTCCTGGAAACCAATATGTGTTAACATGATGTAAATGTTATTATTATACTCACCATATGATTTAGAGTAGTCTGCAACCAATTTTATGAGTGTGCTACCTAAGCTCAAGATGTTACTTTCAGTAACATCACCTTTTCTACACACTGGAACATTAGCGTTTGCAGAACTAAACCAAGTCATTGACAGTTCATCTGCAAAGGGTGCCAGATAGGTTACTGAATTCAGCTTGCATTGGTTTATTCCATGGCATTGTGCACTCTACATGCAATATCTGTACAGTTCCAGATCACCTTGTGTAGTTATATACCTTATCACAAAATACAATGAATAGAAAGTTAAGCATTCAACTCAAAGGACTGTATTGTTCAATTTTCCTGGAAACCAATATGTGTTAACATAATGTAAACGTTATTATTATACTCACCATATGATTTAGAGTAGTCTGCAACCAATTTTATGAGTGTGCTACCTATGCTCCAGATGTTAATTTCAGTAACATCACCTTTTCTGCACAGTGGAACATTAGGGTTTGCAGAAGTAAACAAAGTCAAAGACTGTTCCACAGTATAGAGCATCAGATATGTTAGTGAATTCAGCTTGCATTGGTGTATTCCAGCTCAATGAGCTCTCTACATGCAATACCTAGACATTTGCAGATCACCTTGTGCAGTTATATACACAAACCTATCACAAATTGCATTGAATACAAAGCAAAGCAGGCAACTCAATGAAGTGTCCAGTTCAATTTTGCTGAAAACCAGTATGTGCTAACATGATGTAAACCTTATTATTATACTCACCATATGATTTAGAGAAGTCTGCAACCAATTTTATGAGTGTGCTACCTATGCTCCAGATGTTAATTTCAGTAACATCACCTTTTCTTCACAGTGGAACATTAGGGTTTGCAGCACAAAACCAAGTCAATGGCTGTTCCACTGGAAAGCGTACCAGGTAGGTTACTGAATTCAGCTTTGATTGGTTTATTCCATAGTATTCAGCACTCTACATGCAATATCTGTACAGTTCCAGATCACCTTTTGTAGTTATATACATGACCTTATCACAAAATACAATGAATAGAAAGTTAAGCATTCAACTCAAAGGACTGTATTGTTCAATTTTGCTGGAAACCAATATGTGTTAACATCATGTAAACGTTATTATTATACTCACCATATGATTTAGAGTAGTCTGCAACCAATTTTATGAGTGTGCTACCTATGCTCCAGATGTTAATTTCAGTAACATCACCTTTTCTGCACAGTGGAACATTAGGGTTTGCAGAAGTAAACAAAGTCAAAGACTGTTCCACAGTATAGAGCATCAGATAGGTTAGTGAATTCAGCTTGCATTGGTGTATTCCAGCTCAATGAGCTCTCTACATGCAATACCTAGACATTTGCAGATCACCTTGTGCAGTTATATACACAAACCTATCACAAATTGCATTGAATACAAAGCAAAGAACCCAACTCAATGAAGTGTACAGTTCAATTTTGCTGAAAACCAGTATGTGCTAACATGATGTAAACCTTATTATTATACTCACCATATGATTTAGAGTAGTCTGCAACCAATTTTATGAGTGTGCTACCTAAGCTCAAGATGTTACTTTCAGTAACATCAGCTTTTCTACACACTGGAACATAACCGTTTGCAGAACTTAACCAAGTCAATGACAGTTCATCTGCAAAGGGTGCCAGATAGGTTACTGAATTCAGCTTGCATTGGTTTATTCCATGGCATTGTCCACTCTACATGCAATATCTGTACAGTTCCAGATCACCTTTTGTAGTTATATACATGACCTTATCACAAAATACAATGAATAGAAAGTTAAGCATTCAACTCAAAGGAGTGTATTGTTCAATCTTCCTGGAAACCAATATGTGTTAACATGATGTAAACCTTATTATTATACTCACCATACGATTTAGAATAGTCTGCAACCAATTTTATGAGTGTGCTACTTAAGCTCAAGATGTTACGTTCAGTAACATCAGCTTTTCTACACACTGGAACATAACCGTTTGCAGAACTTAACCAAGTCAATGACAGTTCATCTGCAAAGGGTGCCAGATAGGTTACTGAATTCAACTTGCATTGGGGTATTCCATGGCATTGTGCACTCTACATGCAATATCTGTACAGTTCCAGATCACCTTGTGTAGTTATATACATGACCTTATCACAAAATACAATGAATAGAAAGTTAAGCATTCAACTCAAAGGAGTGTATTGTTCAATTTTGCTGGAAACCAATATGTGTTAACATCATGTAAACGTTATTATTATACTCACCATATGATTTAGAGTAGTCTGCAACCAATTTTATGAGTGTGCTACCTATGCTCCAGATGTTAATTTCAGTAACATCACCTTTTCTGCACAGTGGAACATTAGGGTTTGCAGAAGTAAACAAAGTCAAAGACTGTTCCACAGTATAGAGCATCAGATAGGTTAGTGAATTCAGCTTGCATTGGTGTATTCCAGCTCAATGAGCTCTCTACATGCAATACCTAGACATTTGCAGATCACCTTGTGCAGTTATATACACAAACCTATCACAAATTGCATTGAATACAAAGCAAAGCACACAACTCAATGAAGTGTACAGTTCAATTTTGCTGAAAACCAGTATGTGCTAACATGATGTAAACCTTATTATTATACTCACCATATGATTTAGAGTAGTCTTCAACCAATTTTATGAGTGTGCTACCTAAGCTCAAGATGTTACTTTCAGTAACATCAGCTTTTCTACACACTGGAACATAACCGTTTGCAGAACTTAACCAAGTCAATGACAGTTCATCTGCAAAGGGTGCCAGATAGGTTACTGAATTCAGCTTGCATTGGTTTATTCCATGGCATTGTGCACTCTACATGCAATATCTGTACAGTTCCAGATCACCTTTTGTAGTTATATACATGACCTTATCACAAAATACAATGAATAGAAAGTTAAGCATTCAACTCAAAGGAGTGTATTGTTCAATCTTCCTGGAAACGAATATGTGTTAACATGATGTAAACCTTATTATTATACTCACCATACGATTTAGAATAGTCTGCAACCAATTTTATGAGTGTGCTACCTAAGCTCAAGATGTTACGTTCAGTAACATCAGCTTTTCTACACACTGGAACATAACCGTTTGCAGAACTTAACCAAGTCAATGACAGTTCATCTGCAAAGGGTGCCAGATAGGTTACTGAATTCAACTTGCATTGGTTTATTCCATGGCATTGTGCACTCTACATGCAATATCTGTACAGTTCCAGATCTCCTTGTGTAGTTATATACATGATCTTATCACAAAATACAATGAATAGAAAGTAAAGCATTCAACTCAAAGGAGTGTATCGTTCAATTTTGCTGAAAACCGATATGTGCTAACATGATGTAAACCTTATTATTATGCTCACCATATGATTTAGAGTAGTCTGCAACCAATTTTATGAGTGTGCTACTTAAGCACCAGAAGTTACTTTCAGGAACATCAAGCTTTCTCCACACTGGAACATTAGCGTTTGCAGAAGTAAACAAAGTCAAAGACTGTTCCACAGTATAGAGCATCAGATAGGTTAGTGAATTCAGCTTGCATTGGTGTATTCCAGCTCAATGAGCTCTCTACATGCAATACCTAGACATTTGCAGATCACCTTGTGCAGTTATATACACAAACCTATCACAAATTGCATTGAATACAAAGCAAAGCACACAACTCAATGAAGTGTACAGTTCAATTTTGCTGAAAACCAGTATGTGCTAACATGATGTAAACCTTATTATTATACTCACCATATGATTTAGAGTAGTCTTCAACCAATTTTATGAGTGTGCTACCTAAGCTCAAGATGTTACTTTCAGTAACATCAGCTTTTCTACACACTGGAACATAACCGTTTGCAGAACTTAACCAAGTCAATGACAGTTCATCTGCAAAGGGTGCCAGATAGGTTACTGAATTCAGCTTGCATTGGTTTATTCCATGGCATTGTGCACTCTACATGCAATATCTGTACAGTTCCAGATCACCTTTTGTAGTTATATACATGACCTTATCACAAAATACAATGAATAGAAAGTTAAGCATTCAACTCAAAGGAGTGTATTGTTCAATCTTCCTGGAAACGAATATGTGTTACCATGATGTAAACCTTATTATTATACTCACCATACGATTTAGAATAGTCTGCAACCAATTTTATGAGTGTGCTACCTAAGCTCAAGATGTTACGTTCAGTAACATCAGCTTTTCTACACACTGGAACATAACCGTTTGCAGAACTTAACCAAGTCAATGACAGTTCATCTGCAAAGGGTGCCAGATAGGTTACTGAATTCAACTTGCATTGGGGTATTCCATGGCATTGTGCACTCTACATGCAATATCTGTACAGTTCCAGATCACCTTGTGTAGTTATATACATGACCTTATCACAAAATACAATGAATAGAAAGTTAAGCATTCAACTCAAAGGAGTGTATTGTTCAATTTTGCTGGAATCCAATATGTGTCAACATCATGTAAACGTTATTATTATACTCACCATATGATTTAGAGTAGTCTGCAACCAATTTTATGAGTGTGCTACCTATGCTCCAGATGTTAATTTCAGTAACATCACCTTTTCTGCACAGTGGAACATTAGGGTTTGCAGAAGTAAACAAAGTCAAAGACTGTTCCACAGTATAGAGCATCAGATAGGTTAGTGAATTCAGCTTGCATTGGTGTATTCCAGCTCAATGAGCTCTCTACATGCAATACCTAGACATTTGCAAATCACCTTCTGCAGTTATATACACAAACCTATCACAAATTGCATTGAATACAAAGCAAAGCACCCAACTCAATGAAGTGTCCAGTTCAATTTTGCTGAAAACCAGTATGTGCTAACATGATGTAAACCTTATTATTGTACTCACCATATGATTTAGAGTAGTCTGCAACCAATTTTATGAGTGTGCTACCTAAGCTCAAGATGTTACTTTCAGTAACATCACCTTTTCTACACACTGGAACATTATCGTTTGCAGAACTAAACCAAGTCATTGACAGTTCATCTGCAAAGGGTGCCAGATAGGTTACTGAATTCAGCTTGCATTGGTTTATTCCATGGCATTGTGCACTCTACATGCAATATCTGTACAGTTCCAGATCACCTTGTGTAGTTATATACATGACCTTATCACAAAATACAATGAATAGAAAGTTAAGCATTCAACTCAAAGGACTGTATTGTTCAATTTTCCTGGAAACCAATATGTGTTAACATGATGTAAACGTTATTATTATACTCACCATATGATTTAGAGTAGTCTGCAACCAATTTTATGAGTGTGCTACCTATGCTCCAGATGTTAATTTCAGTAACATCACCTTTTCTGCACAGTGGAACGTTAGGGTTTGCATAAGTAAACAAAGTCAAAGACTGTTCCACAGTATAGAGCATCAGATAGGTTAGTGAATTCAGCTTGCATTGGTGTATTCCAGCTCAATGAGCTCTCTACATGCAATACCTAGACATTTGCAAATCACCTTCTGCAGTTATATACACAAACCTATCACAAATTGCATTGAATACAAAGCAAAGCACCCAACTCAATGAAGTGTCCAGTTCAATTTTGCTGAAAACCAGTATGTGCTAACATGATGTAAACCTTATTATTGTACTCACCATATGATTTAGAGTAGTCTGCAACCAATTTTATGAGTGTGCTACCTAAGCTCAAGATGTTACTTTCAGTAACATCACCTTTTCTACACACTGGAACATTAGCGTTTGCAGAACTAAACCAAGTCATTGACAGTTCATCTGCAAAGGGTGCCAGATAGGTTACTGAATTCAGCTTGCATTGGTTTATTCCATGGCATTGTGCACTCTACATGCAATATCTGTACAGTTCCAGATCACCTTGTGTAGTTATATACATGACCTTATCACAAAATACAATGAATAGAAAGTAAAGCATTCAACTCAAAGGAGTGTATCGTTCAATTTTGCTGAAAACCAATATGTGCTAACATGATGTAAACCTTATTATTATGCTCACCATATGATTTAGAGTAGTCTGCAACCAATTTTATGAGTGTGCTACTTAAGCACCAGAAGTTACTTTCAGGAACATCAAGCTTTCTCCACACTGGAACATTAGCGTTTGCAGAAGTAAACAAAGTCAAAGACTGTTCCACAGTATAGAGCATCAGATAGGTTAGTGAATTCAGCTTGCATTGGTGTATTCCAGCTCAATGAGCTCTCTACATGCAATACCTAGACATTTGCAGATCACCTTGTGCAGTTATATACACAAACCTATCACAAATTGCATTGAATACAAAGCAAAGCACACAACTCAATGAAGTGTACAGTTCAATTTTGCTGAAAACCAGTATGTGCTAACATGATGTAAACCTTATTATTATACTCACCATATGATGTAGAGTAGTCTGCAACCAATTTTATGAGTGTGCTACCTAAGCTCAAGATGTTACTTTCAGTAACATCACCTTTTCTACACACTGGAACATTAGCGTTTGCAGAACTAAACCAAGTCATTGACAGTTCATCTGCAAAGGGTGCCAGATAGGTTACTGAATTCAGCTTGCATTGGTTTATTCCATGGCATTGTGCACTCTACATGCAATATCTGTACAGTTCCAGATCACCTTTTGTAGTTATATACATGACCTTATCACAAAATACAATGAATAGAAAGTTAAGCATTCATCTCAAAGGAGTGTATTGTTCAATCTTCCTGGAAACCAATATGTGTTAACATGATGTAAACCTTATTATTATACTCACCATACGATTTAGAATAGTCTGCAACCAATTTTATGAGTGTGCTACCTAAGCTCAAGATGTTACGTTCAGTAACATCAGCTTTTCTACACACTGGAACATAACCGTTTGCAGAACTTAACCAAGTCAATGACAGTTCATCTGCAAAGGGTGCCAGATAGGTTACTGAATTCAACTTGCATTGGGGTATTCCATGGCATTGTGCACTCTACATGCAATATCTGTACAGTTCCAGATCACCTTGTGTAGTTATATACATGACCTTATCACAAAATACAATGAATAGAAAGTTAAGCATTCAACTCAAAGGAGTGTATTGTTCAATTTTGCTGGAAACCAATATGTGTTAACATCATGTAAACGTTATTATTATACTCACCATATGATTTAGAGTAGTCTGCAACCAATTTTATGAGTGTGCTACCTATGCTCCAGATGTTAATTTCAGTAACATCACCTTTTCTGCACAGTGGAACCTTAGGGTTTGCATAAGTAAACAAAGTCAAAGACTGTTCCACAGTATAGAGCATCAGATAGGTTAGTGAATTCAGCTTGCATTGGTGTATTCCATCTCAATGAGCTCTCTACATGCAATACCTAGACATTTGCAAATCACCTTCTGCAGTTATATACACAAACCTATCACAAATTGCATTGAATACAAAGCAAAGCACCCAACTCAATGAAGTGTCCAGTTAAATTTTGCTGAAAACCAGTATGTGCTAACATGATGTAAACCTTATTATTGTACTCACCATATGATTTAGAGTAGTCTGCAACCAATTTTATGAGTGTGCTACCTAAGCTCAAGATGTTACTTTCAGTAACATCACCTTTTCTACACACTGGAACATTAGCGTTTGCAGAACTAAACCAAGTCATTGACAGTTCATCTGCAAAGGGTGCCAGATAGGTTACTGAATTCAGCTTGCATTGGTTTATTCCATGGCATTGTGCACTCTACATGCAATATCTGTACAGTTCCAGATCACCTTGTGTAGTTATATACATGACCTTATCACAAAATACAATGAATAGAAAGTAAAGCATTCAACTCAAAGGAGTGTATCGTTCAATTTTGCTGAAAACCAATATGTGCTAACATGATGTAAACCTTATTATTATGCTCACCATATGATTTAGAGTAGTCTGCAACCAATTTTATGAGTGTGCTACTTAAGCACCAGAAGTTACTTTCAGGAACATCAAGCTTTCTCCACACTGGAACATTAGCGTTTGCAGAAGTAAACAAAGTCAAAGACTGTTCCACAGTATAGAGCATCAGATAGGTTAGTGAATTCAGCTTGCATTGGTGTATTCCAGCTCAATGAGCTCTCTACATGCAATACCTAGACATTTGCAGATCACCTTGTGCAGTTATATACACAAACCTATCACAAATTGCATTGAATACAAAGCAAAGCACACAACTCAATGAAGTGTACAGTTCAATTTTGCTGAAAACCAGTATGTGCTAACATGATGTAAACCTTATTATTATACTCACCATATGATTTAGAGCAGTCTGCAACCAATTTTATGAGTGTGCTACCTAAGCTCAAGATGTTACTTTCAGTAACATCAGCTTTTCTACACACTGGAACATTAGCGTTTGCAGAAGTAAACGAAGTCAATGGCAGTTCATATGCAACGGGTGCCAGATAGGTTACTGAATTCAACTTGCATTGGGGTATTCCATGGCATTGTGCACTGTACATGCAATATCTGTACAGTTCCAGATCACCTTGTGTAGTTATATACATGACCTTATCACAAAATACAATGAATAGAAAGTTAAGCATTCAACTCAAAGGAGTGTATTGTTCAATTTTGCTGGAATCCAATATGTGTCAACATCATGTAAACGTTATTATTATACTCACCATATGATTTAGAGTAGTCTGCAACCAATTTTATGAGTGTGCTACCTATGCTCCAGATGTTAATTTCAGTAACATCACCTTTTCTGCACAGTGGAACATTAGGGTTTGCAGAAGTAAACAAAGTCAAAGACTGTTCCACAGTATAGAGCATCAGATAGGTTAGTGAATTCAGCTTGCATTGGTGTATTCCAGCTCAATGAGCTCTCTACATGCAATACCTAGACATTTGCAAATCACCTTCTGCAGTTATATACACAAACCTATCACAAATTGCATTGAATACAAAGCAAAGCACCCAACTCAATGAAGTGTCCAGTTCAATTTTGCTGAAAACCAGTATGTGCTAACATGATGTAAACCTTATTATTGTACTCACCATATGATTTAGAGTAGTCTGCAACCAATTTTATGAGTGTGCTACCTAAGCTCAAGATGTTACTTTCAGTAACATCACCTTTTCTACACACTGGAACATTATCGTTTGCAGAACTAAACCAAGTCATTGACAGTTCATCTGCAAAGGGTGCCAGATAGGTTACTGAATTCAGCTTGCATTGGTTTATTCCATGGCATTGTGCACTCTACATGCAATATCTGTACAGTTCCAGATCACCTTGTGTAGTTATATACATGACCTTATCACAAAATACAATGAATAGAAAGTTAAGCATTCAACTCAAAGGACTGTATTGTTCAATTTTCCTGGAAACCAATATGTGTTAACATGATGTAAACGTTATTATTATACTCACCATATGATTTAGAGTAGTCTGCAACCAATTTTATGAGTGTGCTACCTATGCTCCAGATGTTAATTTCAGTAACATCACCTTTTCTGCACAGTGGAACATTAGGGTTTGCATAAGTAAACAAAGTCAAAGACTGTTCCACAGTATAGAGCATCAGATAGGTTAGTGAATTCAGCTTGCATTGGTGTATTCCAGCTCAATGAGCTCTCTACATGCAATACCTAGACATTTGCAGATCACCTTCTGCAGTTATATACACAAACCTATCACAAATTGCATTGAATACAAAGCAAAGCACCCAACTCAATGAAGTGTCCAGTTCAATTTTGCTGAAAACCAGTATGTGCTAACATGATGTAAACCTTATTATTGTACTCACCATATGATTTAGAGTAGTCTGCAACCAATTTTATGAGTGTGCTACCTAAGCTCAAGATGTTACTTTCAGTAACATCACCTTTTCTACACACTGGAACATTAGCGTTTGCAGAACTAAACCAAGTCATTGACAGTTCATCTGCAAAGGGTGCCAGATAGGTTACTGAATTCAGCTTGCATTGGTTTATTCCATGGCATTGTGCACTCTACATGCAATATCTGTACAGTTCCAGATCACCTTGTGTAGTTATATACATGACCTTATCACAAAATACAATGAATAGAAAGTAAAGCATTCAACTCAAAGGAGTGTATCGTTCAATTTTGCTGAAAACCAATATGTGCTAACATGATGTAAACCTTATTATTATGCTCACCATATGATTTAGAGTAGTCTGCAACCAATTTTATGAGTGTGCTACTTAAGCACCAGAAGTTACTTTCAGGAACATCAAGCTTTCTCCACACTGGAACATTAGCGTTTGCAGAAGTAAACAAAGTCAAAGACTGTTCCACAGTATAGAGCATCAGATAGGTTAGTGAATTCAGCTTGCATTGGTGTATTCCAGCTCAATGAGCTCTCTACATGCAATACCTAGACATTTGCAGATCACCTTGTGCAGTTATATACACAAACCTATCACAAATTGCATTGAATACAAAGCAAAGCACACAACTCAATGAAGTGTACAGTTCAATTTTGCTGAAAACCAGTATGTGCTAACATGATGTAAACCTTATTATTATACTCACCATATGATTTAGAGTAGTCTGCAACCAATTTTATGAGTGTGCTACCTAAGCTCAAGATGTTACTTTCAGTAACATCACCTTTTCTACACACTGGAACATTAGCGTTTGCAGAACTAAACCAAGTCATTGACAGTTCATCTGCAAAGGGTGCCAGATAGGTTACTGAATTCAGCTTGCATTGGTTTATTCCATGGCATTGTGCACTCTACATGCAATATCTGTACAGTTCCAGATCACCTTTTGTAGTTATATACATGACCTTATCACAAAATACAATGAATAGAAAGTTAAGCATTCAACTCAAAGGAGTGTATTGTTCAATCTTCCTGGAAACCAATATGTGTTAACATGATGTAAACCTTATTATTATACTCACCATACGATTTAGAATAGTCTGCAACCAATTTTATGAGTGTGCTACCTAAGCTCAAGATGTTACGTTCAGTAACATCAGCTTTTCTACACACTGGAACATAACCGTTTGCAGAACTTAACCAAGTCAATGACAGTTCATCTGCAAAGGGTGCCAGATAGGTTACTGAATTCAACTTGCATTGGGGTATTCCATGGCATTGTGCACTCTACATGCAATATCTGTACAGTTCCAGATCACCTTGTGTAGTTATATACATGACCTTATCACAAAATACAATGAATCGAAAGTTAAGCATTCAACTCAAAGGAGTGTATTGTTCAATTTTGCTGGAAACCAATATGTGTTAACATCATGTAAACGTTATTATTATACTCACCATATGATTTAGAGTAGTCTGCAACCAATTTTATGAGTGTGCTACCTATGCTCCAGATGTTAATTTCAGTAACATCACCTTTTCTGCACAGTGGAACCTTAGGGTTTGCATAAGTAAACAAAGTCAAAGACTGTTCCACAGTATAGAGCATCAGATAGGTTAGTGAATTCAGCTTGCATTGGTGTATTCCAGCTCAATGAGCTCTCTACATGCAATACCTAGACATTTGCAAATCACCTTCTGCAGTTATATACACAAACCTATCACAAATTGCATTGAATACAAAGCAAAGCACCCAACTCAATGAAGTGTCCAGTTCAATTTTGCTGAAAACCAGTATGTGCTAACATGATGTAAACCTTATTATTGTACTCACCATATGATTTAGAGTAGTCTGCAACCAATTTTATGAGTGTGCTACCTAAGCTCAAGATGTTACTTTCAGTAACATCACCTTTTCTACACACTGGAACATTAGCGTTTGCAGAACTAAACCAAGTCATTGACAGTTCATCTGCAAAGGGTGCCAGATAGGTTACTGAATTCAGCTTGCATTGGTTTATTCCATGGCATTGTGCACTCTACATGCAATATCTGTACAGTTCCAGATCACCTTGTGTAGTTATATACATGACCTTATCACAAAATACAATGAATAGAAAGTAAAGCATTCAACTCAAAGGAGTGTATCGTTCAATTTTGCTGAAAACCAATATGTGCTAACATGATGTAAACCTTATTATTATGCTCACCATATGATTTAGAGTAGTCTGCAACCAATTTTATGAGTGTGCTACTTAAGCACCAGAAGTTACTTTCAGGAACATCAAGCTTTCTCCACACTGGAACATTAGCGTTTGCAGAAGTAAACAAAGTCAAAGACTGTTCCACAGTATAGAGCATCAGATAGGTTAGTGAATTCAGCTTGCATTGGTGTATTCCAGCTCAATGAGCTCTCTACATGCAATACCTAGACATTTGCAGATCACCTTGTGCAGTTATATACACAAACCTATCACAAATTGCATTGAATACAAAGCAAAGCACACAACTCAATGAAGTGTACAGTTCAATTTTGCTGAAAACCAGTATGTGCTAACATGATGTAAACCTTATTATTATACTCACCATATGATTTAGAGTAGTCTGCAACCAAATTTATGAGTGTGCTACCTAAGCTCAAGATGTTACTTTCAGTAACATCAGCTTTTCTACACACTGGAACATTAGCGTTTGCAGAAGTAAACGAAGTCAATGGCAGTTCATATGCAACGGGTGCCAGATAGGTTACTGAATTCAACTTGCATTGGGGTATTCCATGGCATTGTGCACTGTACATGCAATATCTGTACAGTTCCAGATCACCTTGTGTAGTTATATACATGACCTTATCACAAAATACAATGAATAGAAAGTTAAGCATTCAACTCAAAGGAGTGTATTGTTCAATTTTGCTGGAAACCAATATGTGTTAACATCATGTAAACGTTATTATTATACTCACCATATGATTTAGAGTAGTCTGCAACCAATTTTATGAGTGTGCTACCTATGCTCCAGATGTTAATTTCAGTAACATCACCTTTTCTGCACAGTGGAACATTAGGGTTTGCAGAAGTAAACAAAGTCAAAGACTGTTCCACAGTATAGAGCATCAGATAGGTTAGGGAATTCAGCTTGCATTGGTGTATTCCAGCTCAATGAGCTCTCTACATGCAATACCTAGACATTTGCAGATCACCTTGTGCAGTTATATACACAAACCTATCACAAATTGCATTGAATACAAAGCAAAGCACCCAACTCAATGAAGTGTACAGTTCAAGTTTGCCGGAAACCAATATGTGCTAACATGATGTAAACCTTATTATTATACTCACCATATGATTTAGAGTAGTCTGCAACCAATTTTATGAGTGTGCTACCTAAGCTCAAGATGTTACTTTCAGTAACATCACCTTTTCTACACACTGGAACATTAGCGTTTGCAGAACTAAACCAAGTCATTGACAGTTCATCTGCAAAGGGTGCCAGATAGGTTACTGAATTCAGCTTGCATTGGTTTATTCCATGGAATTGTGCACTCTACATGCAATATCTGTACAGTTCCAGATCACCTAGTGTAGTTATATACATGACATCACAAAATACAATGAATTGAAAGTTAAGCATTCAACTCAAAGGAGTGTATTGTTCAATTTCGCTGGAAACCAATATGTGCTAACATGATGTAAACCTTATTATTATACTCACCATATGATTTAGAGTAGTCTGCAACCAATTTTATGAGTGTGCTACCTATGCTCCAGATGTTAATTTCGGTGACATCACCTTTTCTGCAAGGTGGAACATTAGGGTTTGCAGAAGTAAACAAAGTCAAAGACTGTTCCACAGTATAGAGCATCAGATAGGTTAGTGAATTCAGCTTGCATTGGTGTATTCCAGCTCAATGAGCTCTCTACATGCAATACCTAGACATTTGCAAATCACCTTCTGCAGTTATATACACAAACCTATCACAAATTGCATTGAATACAAAGCAAAGCACCCAACTGAATGAAGTGTCCAGTTCAATTTTGCTGAAAACCAGTATGTGCTAACATGATGTAAACCTTATTATTGTACTCACCATATGATTTAGCGTAGTCTGCAACCAATTTTATGAGTGTGCTACCTAAGCTCAAGATGTTATTTTCAGTAACATCACCTTTTCTACACACTGGAACATTAGCGTTTCCAGAACTAAACCAAGTCATTGACAGTTCATCTGCAAAGGGTGCCAGATAGGTTACTGAATTCAGCTTGCATTGGTTTATTCCATGGCATTGTGCACTCTACATGCAATATCTGTACAGTTCCAGATCACCTTGTGTAGTTATATACATGACCTTATCACAAAATACAATGAATAGAAAGTAAAGCATTCAACTCAAAGGAGTGTATCGTTCAATTTTGCTGAAAACCAATATGTGCTAACATGATGTAAACCTTATTATTATGCTCACCATATGACTTAGAGTAGTCTGCAACCAATTTTATGAGTGTGCTACTTAAGCACCAGAAGTTACTTTCAGGAACATCAAGCTTTCTCCACACTGGAACATTAGCGTTTGCAGAAGTAAACAAAGTCAAAGACTGTTCCACAGTATAGAGCATCAGATAGGTTAGTGAATTCAGCTTGCATTGGTGTATTCCAGCTCAATGAGCTCTCTACATGCAATACCTAGACATTTGCAGATCACCTTGTGCAGTTATATACACAAACCTATCACAAATTGCATTGAAGACAAAGCAAAGCACCCAACTCAATGAAGTGTAAAGTTCAATTTTGCCGGAAACCAATATGTGCTAACATGATGTAAACCTTATTATTATACTCACCATATGATTTAGAGTAGTCTGCAACCAATTTTATGAGTGTGCTACCTATGCTCCAGATGTTAATTTCGGTAACATCACCTTTTCTGCAAGGTGGAACATTAGGGTTTGCAGAAGTAAACAAAGTCAAAGACTGTTCCACAGTATAGAGCATCAGATAGGTTAGTGAATTCAGCTTGCATTGGTGTATTCCAGCTCAATGAGCTCTCTACATGCAATACCTAGACATTTGCAGATCAACTTGTGCAGTTATATACACAAACCTATCACAAATTGCATTGAATACAAAGCAAAGCACCCCTCAATGAAGTGTACAGTTCAATTCTGCTGAAAACCAGTATGTGCTAACATGATGTAAACCTTATTATTATACTCACCATATGATTTAGAGTAGTCTGCAACCAATTTTATGAGTGTGCTACCTGAGCTCAAGATGTTACTTTCAGTAACATCACCTTTTCTACACACTGGAACATTAGCGTTTGCAGAACTAAACCAAGTCATTGACAGTTCATCTGCAAAGGGTGCCAGATAGGTTACTGAATTCAGCTTGCATTGGTTTATTCCATGACATTGTGCACTCTACATGCAATATCTGTACAGTTCCAGATCACCTTGTGTAGTTATATACATGACCTTATCACAAAATACAATGAATAGAAAGTTAAGCATTCAACTCAAAGGACTGTATTGTTCAATTTTCCTGGAAACCAATATGTGTTAACATGATGTAAACGTTATTATTATACTCACCATATGATTTAGAGAAGTCTGCAACCAATTTTATGAGTGTGCTACCTTTGCTCCAGATGTTAATTTCAGTAACATCACCTTTTCTTCACAGTGGAACATTAGGGTTTGCAGCACAAAACCAAGTCAATGGCTGCTCCACTGGAAAGCGTACCAGGTAGGTTACTGAATTCAGCTTTGATTGGTTTATTCCATAGTATTCAGCACTCTACATGCAATATCTATACAGTTCCAGATCACCTTGTGTAGTTATATACATGACCTTATCACAAAATACAATGAATAGAAAGTAAAGCATTCAACTCAAAGGAGTGTATCGTTCAATTTTGCTGAAAACCAATATGTGCTAACATGATGTAAACCTTATTATTATGCTCACCATATGATTTAGAGTAGTCTGCAACCAATTTTATGAGTGTGCTACTTAAGCACCAGAAGTTACTTTCAGGAACATCAAGCTTTCTCCACACTGGAACATTAGCGTTTGCAGAAGTAAACAAAGTCAAAGACTGTTCCACAGTATAGAGCATCAGATAGGTTAGTGAATTCAGCTTGCATTGGTGTATTCCAGCTCAATGAGCTCTCTACATGCAATACCTAGACATTTGCAAATCACCTTCTGCAGTTATATACACAAACCTATCACAAATTGCATTGAATACAAAGCAAAGCACCCAACTCAATGAAGTGTCCAGTTCAATTTTGCTGAAAACCAGTATGTGCTAACATGATGTAAACCTTATTATTGTACTCACCATATGATTTAGAGTAGTCTGCAACCAATTTTATGAGTGTGCTACCTAAGCTCAAGATGTTACTTTCAGTAACATCACCTTTTCTACACACTGGAACATTAGCGTTTGCAGAACTAAACCAAGTCATTGACAGTTCATCTGCAAAGGGTGCCAGATAGGTTACTGAATTCAGCTTGCATTGGTTTATTCCATGGCATTCTGCACTCTACATGCAATATCTGTACAGTTCCAGATCACCTTGTGTAGTTATATACATGACCTTATCACAAAATACAATGAATAGAAAGTAATGCATTCAACTCAAAGGAGTGTATCGTTCAATTTTGCTGAAAACCAATATGTGCTAACATGATGTAAACCTTATTATTATGCTCACCATATGATTTAGAGTGGTCTGCAACCAATTTTATGAGTGTGCTACTTAAGCACCAGAAGTTACTTTCAGGAACATCAAGCTTTCTCCACACTGGAACATTAGCGTTTGCAGAAGTAAACAAAGTCAAAGACTGTTCCACAGTATAGAGCATCAGATAGGTTAGTGAATTCAGCTTGCATTGGTGTATTCCAGCTCAATGAGCTCTCTACATGCAATACCTAGACATTTGCAGATCACCTTGTGCAGTTATATACACAAACCTATCACAAATTGCATTGAATACAAAGCAAAGCACACAACTCAATGAAGTGTACAGTTCAATTTTGCTGAAAACCAGTATGTGCTAACATGATGTAAAAATTATTATTATACTCACCATATGATTTAGAGTAGTCTGCAACCAATTTTATGAGTGTGCTACCTAAGCTCAAGATGTTACTTTCAGTAACATCACCTTTTCTACACACTGGAACATTAGCGTTTGCAGAACTAAACCAAGTCATTGACAGTTCATCTGCAAAGGGTGCCAGATAGATTACTGAATTCAGCTTGCATTGGTTTATTCCATGGCATTGTGCACTCTACATGCAATATCTGTACAGTTCCAGATCACCTAGTGTAGTTATATACATGACATCACAAAATACAATGAATTGAAAGTTAAGCATTCAACTCAAAGGAGTGTATTGTTCAATTTCGCTGGAAACCAATATGTGCTAACATGATGTAAACCTTATTATTATACTCACCATATGATTTAGAGTAGTCTGCAACCAATTTTATGAGTGTGCTACCTATGCTCCAGATGTTAATTTCGGTAACATCACCTTTTCTGCAAGGTGGAACATTAGGGTTTGCAGAAGTAAACAAAGTCAAAGACTGTTCCACAGTATAGAGCATCAGATAGGTTAGTGAATTCAGCTTGCATTGGTGTATTCCAGCTCAATGAGCTCTCTACATGCAATACCTAGACATTTGCAGATCACCTTGTGCAGTTATATACACAAACCTATCACAAATTGCATTGAATACAAAGCAAAGCACCCCTCAATGAAGTGTACAGTTCAATTCTGCTGAAAACCAGTATGTGCTAACATGATGTAAACCTTATTATTATACTCACCATATGATTTAGAGTAGTCTGCAACCAATTTTATGAGTGTGCTACCTAAGCTCAAGATGTTACTTTCAGTAACATCACCTTTTCTACACACTGGACCATCAGCGTTTGCAGAACTAAACCAAGTCATTGACAGTTCATCTGCAAAGGGTGCCAGATAGGTTACTGAATTCAGCTTGCATTGGTTTATTCCATGGCATTGTGCACTCTACATGCAATATCTGTATAGTTACAGATCACCTTGTGTAGTTATATACATGACCTTATCACAAAATACAATGAATAGAAAGTAAAGCATTCAACTCAAAGGAGTGTATCGTTCAATTTTGCTGAAAACCAATATGTGCTAACATGATGTAAACCTTATTATTATGCTCACCATATGATTTAGAGTAGTCTGCAACCAATTTTATGAGTGTGCTACTTAAGCACCAGAAGTTACTTTCAGGAACATCAAGCTTTCTCCACACTAGAACATTAGCGTTTGCAGAAGTAAACAAAGTCAAAGACTGTTCCACAGTATAGAGCATCAGATAGGTTAGTGAATTCAGCTTGCATTGGTGTATTCCAGCTCAATGAGCTCTCTACATGCAATACCTAGACATTTGCAGATCACCTTGTGCAGTTATATACACAAACCTATCACAAATTGCATTGAATACAAAGCAAAGCACCCAACTCAATGAAGTGTACAGTTCAATTTTGCCGGAAACCAATATGTGCTAACATGATGTAAACCTTATTATTATACTCACCATACGATTTAGAATAGTCTGCAACCAATTTTATGAGTGTGCTACCTAAGCTCAAGATGTTACGTTCAGTAACATCAGCTTTTCTACACACTGGAACATTAGCGTTTGCAGAAGTAAACCAAGTCAATGGCAGTTCATATGCAACGGGTGCCAGATAGGTTACTGAATTCAACTTGCATTGGGGTATTCCATGGCATTGTGCACTGTACATGCAATATCTGTACAGTTCCAGATCTCCTTGTGTAGTTATATACATGACCTTATCACAAAATACAATGAATAGAAAGTTAAGCATTCAACTCAAAGGAGTGTATTGTTCAATTTTGCTGGAAACCAATATGTGTTAACATCATGTAAACGTTATTATTATACTCACCATATGATTTAGAGTAGTCTGCAACCAATTTTATGAGTGTGCTACCTATGCTCCAGATGTTAATTTCAGTAACATCACCTTTTCTGCACAGTGGAACATTAGGGTTTGCAGAACTAAACAAAGTCAAAGACTGTTCCACATTATAGAGCATCAGATAGGTTAGGGAATACAGCTTGCATTGGTGTATTCCAGCTCAATGAGCTCTCTACATGCAATACCTAGACATTTGCAGATCACCTTGTGCAGTTATATACACAAACCTATCACAAATTGCATTGAATACAAAGCAAAGCACCCAACTCAATGAAGTATACAGTTCAATTTTGCCGGAAACCAATATGTGCTAACATGATGTAAACCTTATTATTATACTCACCATATGATTTAGAGTAGTCTGCAACCAATTTTATGAGTGTGCTACCTAAGCTCAAGATGTTACTTTCAGTAACATCACCTTTTCTACACACTGGAACATTAGCGTTTGCAGAACTAAACCAAGTCATTGACAGTTCATCTGCAAAGGGTGCCAGATAGGTTACTGAATTCAGCTTGCATTGGTTTATTCCATGGCATTGTGCACTCTACATGCAATATCTGTACAGTTCCAGAGCACCTTGTGTAGTTATATACATGACCTTATCACAAAATACAATGAATAGAAAGTTAAGCATTCAACTCAAAGGACTGTATTGTTCAATTTTCCTGGAAACCAATATGTGTTAACATGATGTAAACGTTATTATTATACTCATTTATGATTTAGAGTAGTCTGCAACCAATTTTATGAGTGTGCTACTTAAGCACCAGAAGTTACTTTCAGGAACATCAAGCTTTCTCCACACTGGAACATTAGCGTTTGCAGAAGTAAACAAAGTCAAAGACTGTTCCACAGTATAGAGCATCAGATAGGTTAGTGAATTCAGCTTGCATTGGTGTATTCCAGCTCAATGAGCTCTCTACATGCAATACCTAGACATTTGCAGATCACCTTGTGCAGTTATATACACAAACCTATCACAAATTGCATTGAATACAAAGCAAAGCACCCCTCAATGTAGTGTACAGTTCAATTCTGCTGAAAACCAGTATGTGCTAACATGATGTAAACCTTATTATTATACTCACCATATGATTTAGAGTAGTCTGCAACCAATTTTATGAGTGTGCTACCTAAGCTCAAGATGTTACTTTCAGTAACATCACCTTTTCTACACACTGGACCATCAGCGTTTGCAGAACTAAACCAAGTCATTGACAGTTCATCTGCAAAGGGTGCCAGATAGGTTACTGAATTCAGCTTGCATTGGTTTATTCCATGGCATTGTGCACTCTACATGCAATATCTGTATAGTTACAGATCACCTTGTGTAGTTATATACATGACCTTATCACAAAATACAATGAATAGAAAGTAAACCATTCAACTCAAAGGAGTGTATCGTTCAATTTTGCTGAAAACCAATATGTGCTAACATGATGTAAACCTTATTATTATACTCACCATATGATTTAGAGTAGTCTGCAACCAATTTTATGAGTGTGCTACCTATGCTCCAGAAGTTAATTTCAGTAACATCACCTTTTCTGCACAGTGGAACATTAGGGTTTGCAGAAGTAAACAAAGTCAAAGACTGTTCCACAGTATAGAGCATCAGATAGGTTAGTGAATTCAGCTTGCATTGGTGTATTCCAGCTCAATGAGCTCTCTACATGCAATACCTAGACATTTGCAGATCACCTTGTGCAGTTATATACACAAACCTATCACAAATTGCATTGAATACAAAGCAAAGCACCCAACTCAATGAAGTGTACAGTTCAATTTTGCCGGAAACCAATATGTGCTAACATGATGTAAACCTTATTATTATATTCACCATATGATTTAGAGTAGTCTGCAACCAATTTTATGAGTGTGCTACCTAAGCTCAAGATGTTACTTTCAGTAACATCAGCTTTTCTACACACTGGAACATAACCGTTTGCAGAACTTAACCAAGTCAATGGCAGTTCATCTGCAAAGGGTGCCAGATAGGTTACTGAATTCAGCTTGCATTGGTTTATTCCATGGCATTGCGCACTCTACATGCAATATCTGAACAGTTCCAGATCACCTTTTGTACTTATATACATGACCTTATCACAAAATACAATGAATAGAAAGTTAAGCATTCAACTCAAAGGAGTGTATTGTTCAATCTTCCTGGAAACCAATATGTGTTAACATGATGTAAACCTTATTATTATACTCACCATACGATTTAGAATAGTCTGCAACCAATTTTATGAGTGTGCTACCTAAGCTCAAGATGTTACTTTCAGTAACATCAGCTTTTCTACACACTGGAACATTAGCGTTTGCAGAAGTAAACCAAGTCAATGGCAGTTCATATGCAAAGGGTGCCAGATAGGTTACGGAATTCAACTTGCATTGGGGTATTCCATGGCATTGTGCACTCTACATGCAATATCTGTACAGTTCCAGATCACCTTGTGTAGTTATATACATGAACTTATCACAAAATACAATGAATAGAAAGTTAAGCATTCAACTCAAAGCAGTGTATTGTTCAATTTTGCTGGAAACCAATATGTGTTAACATCATGTAAACGTTATTATTATACTCACCATATGATTTAGAGTAGTCTGCAACCAATTATATGAGTGTGCTACCTGTGCTCCAGATGTTAATTTCAGTAACATCAACTTTTCTGCACAGTGGAACATTAGGGTTTGCAGAAGTAAACAAAGTCAAAGACTGTTCCACAGTATAGAGCATCAGATAGGTTAGGGAATTCAGCTTGCATTGGTGTATTCCAGCTCAATGAGCTCTCTACATGCAATACCTAGACATTTGCAGATCACCTTGTGCAGTTTTTTACACAAACCTATCGGAAATTGCATTGAAAACAAAGCAAAGCACCCAACTCAATGAAGTGTACAGTTCAATTTTGCTGGAAACCAATATGTGCTAACATGATGTAAACCTTATTATTATACTCACCATATGATTTAGAGTAGTCTGCAACCAATTTTATGTGTGTGCTACCTATGCTCCAGATGTTAATTTCAGTAACATCACCTTTTCTGCACAGTGGAACATTAGGGTTTGCAGAAGTAAACAAAGTCAAAGACTGTTCCACAGTATAGAGCATCAGATAGGTTAGTGAATTCAGCTTGCATTGGTGTATTCCAGCTCAATGAGCACTCTACATGCAATACCTAGACATTTGCAGATCACCTTGTGCAGTTATATACACAAACCTATCACAAATTGCATTGAATACAAAGCAAAGCACCCAACTCAATGAAGTGTCCAGTTCAATTTTGCTGAAAACCAGTTTGTGCTAACATGATGTAAACCTTATTATTATACTCACCATATGATTTAGAGAAGTCTGCAACCAATTTTATGAGTGTGCTACCTATGCTCCAGATGTTAATTTCAGTAACATCACCTTTTCTTCACAGTGGAACATTAGGGTTTGCAGCACAAAACCAAGTCAATGGCTGTTCCACTGGAAAGCGTACCAGGTAGGTTACTGAATTCAGCTTTGATTGGTTTATTCCATAGTATTCAGCACTCTACATGCAATATCTATACAGTTCCAGATCACCTTGTGTAGTTATATACATGACCTTATCACAAAATACAATGAATAGAAAGTAAAGCATTCAACTCAAAGGAGTCTATCGTTCAATTTTGCTGAAAACCAATATGTGCTAACATGATGTAAACCTTATTATTATGCTCACCATATGATTTAGAGTAGTCTGCAACCAATTTTATGAGTGTGCTACCTAAGCTCAAGATGTTACTTTCAGTAACATCAGCTTTTCTACACACTGGAACATAACCGTTTGCAGAACTTAACCATGTCAATGACAGTTCATCTGCAAAGGGTGCCAGATAGGTTACTGAATTCAGCTTGCATTGGTATATTCCATGGCATTGTGCACTCTACATGCAATATCTGTACAGTTCCAGATCACCTTTTGTAGTTATATACATGACCTTATCACAAAATACAATGAATAGAAAGTTAAGCATTCAACTCAAAGGAGTGTATTGTTCAATCTTCCTGGAAACCAATATGTGTTAACATGATGTAAACCTTATTTTTATACTCACCATACGATTTAGAATACTCTGCAACCAATTTTATGAGTGTGCTAGCTAAGCTCAAGATGTTACGTTCAGTAACATCAGCTTTTCTACACACTGGAGCATTAGCGTTTGCAGAAGTAAACCAAGTCAATGGCAGTTCATATGCAAAGGGTGCCAGATAGGTTACTGAATTCAACTTGCATTGGGGTATTCCATGGCATTGTGCACTCTACATGCAATATCTGTACAGTTCCAGATCACCTAGTGTAGTTATATACATGACATCACAAAATACTATGAATTGAAAGTTAAGCATTCAACTCAAAGGAGTGTATTGTTCAATTTCGCTGGAAACCAATATGTGCTAACATGATGTAAACCTTATTATTATACTCACCATATGATTTAGAGTAGACTGCAACCAATTTTATGAGTGTGCTACCTATGCTCCAGATGTTAATTTCAGTAACATCACCTTTTCTGCACAGTGGAACATTAGGGTTTGCAGAAGTAAACAAAGTCAAAGACTGTTCCACAGTATAGAGCATCAGATAGGTTAGTGAATTCAGCTTGCATTGGTGTATTCCAGCTCAATGAGCTCTCTACATGCAATACCTAGACATTTGCAGATCACCTTGTGCAGTTATATACACAAACCTATCACAAATTGCATTGAATACAAAGCAAAGCACCCAACTCAATGAAGTGTACAGTTCAATTTTGCCGGAAACCAATATGTGCTAACATGATGTAAACCTTATTATTATACTCACCATATGATTTAGAGAAGTCTGCAACCAATTTTATGAGTGTGCTACCTATCCTCCAGATGTTAATTTCAGTAACATCACCTTTTCTTCACAGTGGAACGTTAGGGTTTGCAGCACAAAACCAAGTCAATGGCTGTTCCACTGGAAAGCGTACCAGGTAGGTTACTGAATTCAGCTTTGATTGGTTTATTCCATAGTATTCAGCACTCTACATGCAATATCTATACAGTTCCAGATCACCTTGTGCAGTTATATACATGACCTTATCACAAAATACAATGAATAGAAAGTAAAGCATTCAACTCAAAGGAGTGTATCGTTCATTTTTGCTGAAAACCAATATGTGCTAACATGATGTAAACCTTATTATTTTGCTCACCATATGATTTA
Organism: Hypanus sabinus; assembly: GCF_030144855.1. Lineage (NCBI taxonomy): Eukaryota > Metazoa > Chordata > Chondrichthyes > Myliobatiformes > Dasyatidae > Hypanus > Hypanus sabinus. The sequence goes on along the minus strand of NC_082738.1, from coordinate 60,663,263 downwards.
GAGTAGTCTGCAACCAATTTTATGAGTGTGCTACCTAAGCTCAAGATGTTACTTTCAGTAACATCAGCTTTTCTACACACTGGAACATAACCGTTTGCAGAACTTAACCAAGTCAATGACAGTTCATCTGCAAAGGGTGCCAGATAGGTTACTGAATTCAGCTTGCATTGGTTTATTCCATGGCATTGTGCACTCTACATGCAATATCTGAACAGTTCCAGATCACCTTTTGTACTTATATACATGACCTTATCACAAAATACAATGAATAGAAAGTTAAGCATTCAACTCAAAGGAGTGTATTGTTCAATCTTCCTGGAAACCAATATGTGTTAACATGATGTAAACCTTATTATTATACTCACCATACGATTTAGAATAGTCGGCAACCAATTTTATGAGTGTGCTACCTAAGCTCAAGATGTTACTTTCAGTAACATCAGCTTTTCTACACACTTGAACATTAGCGTTTGCAGAAGTAAACCAAGTCAATGGCAGTTCATATGCAAAGGGTGCCAGATAGGTTACGGAATTCAACTTGCATTGGGGTATTCCAGCTCAATGAGCTCTCTACATGCAATACCTAGACATTTGCAGATCACCTTGTGCAGTTTTTTACACAAACCTATCAGAAATTGCCTTGAAAACAAAGCAAAGCACCCAACTCAATGAAGTGTACAGTTCAATTTTGCTGGAAACCAATATGTGCTAACATGATGTAAACCTTATTATTATACTCTCCATATGATTTAGTGTAGTCTGCAACCAATTTTATGAGTGTGCTACCTAAGCTCAAGATGTTACTTTCAGTAACATCACCTTTTCTACACACTGGAACATTAGCGTTTGTAGAACTAAACCAAGTCATTGACAGTTCATCTGCAAAGGGTGCCAGATAGGTTACTGAATTCAGCTTGCATTGGTTTATTCCATGGCATTGTGCACTCTACATGCAATATCTGTACAGTTCCAGATCACCTTGTGTAGTTATATACATGACCTTATCACAAATTACAATGAATAGAAAGTTAAGCATTCAACTCAAAGGACTGTATTGTTCAATTTTCCTGGAAACCAATATGTGTTAACATGATGTAAACGTTATTATTATACTCACCATATGATTTAGAGTAGTCTGCAACCAATTTTATGAGTGTGCCACCTATGCTCCAGATGTTAATTTCAGTAACATCACCTTTTCTGCACAGTGGAACATTAAGGTTTGCAGAAGTAAACAAAGTCAAAGACTGTTCCACAGTATAGAGCATCAGATAGGTTAGTGAATTCAGCTTGCATTGGTGTATTCCAGCTCAATGAGCTCTCTACATGCAATACCTAGACATTTGCAGATCACCTTGTGCAGTTATATACACAAACCTATCAGAAATTGCATTGAATACAAAGCAAAGCACCCAACTCAATGAAGTGTACAGTTCAATTTTGCCGGAAACCAATATGTGCTAACATGATGTAAACCTTATTATTATACTCACCATATGATTTAGAGTAGTCTGCAACCAATTTTATGAGTGTGCTACCTAAGCTCAAGATGTTACTTTCAGTAACTTCACCTTTTCTACACACTGGAACATTAGCGTTTGTAGAACTAAACCAAGTCATTGACAGTTCATCTGCAAAGGGTGCCAGATAGGTTACTGAATTCAGCTTGCATTGGTTTATTCCATGGCATTGTGCACTCTACATGCAATATCTGTACAGTTCCAGATCACCTTGTGTAGTTATATACATGACCTTATCACAAAATACAATGAATAGAAAGTTAAGCATTCAACTCAAAGGACTGTATTCTTCAATTTTCCTGGAAACCAATATGTGTTAACATCATGTAAACGTTATTATTATACTCACCATATCATTTAGAGTAGTCTGCAACCAATTTTATGAGTGTGCTACCTATGCTCCAGATGTTAATTTCAGTAACATCACCTTTTCTGCACAGTGGAACATTAGGGTTTGCAGAAGTAAACAAAGTCAAAGACTGTTCCACAGTATAGAGCATCAGATAGGTTAGTGAATTCAGCTTGCATTGGTGTATTCCAGCTCAATGAGCTCTCTACATGCAATACCTAGACATTTGCAGATCACCTTGTACAGTTATATACACAAACCTATCACAAATTGCATTGAATACAAAGCAAAGCACCCAACTCAATGAAGTGTCCAGTTCAATTTTGCTGAAAACCAGTTTGTGCTAACATGATGTAAACCTTATTATTATACTCACCATATGATTTAGAGAAGTCTGCAACCAATTTTATGAGTGTGCTACCTATGCTCCAGATGTTAATTTCAGTAACATCACCTTTTCTTCACAGTGGAACATTAGGGTTTGCAGCACAAAACCAAGTCAATGGCTGTTCCACTGGAAAGCGTACCAGGTAGGTTACTGAATTCAGCTTTGATTGGTTTATTCCATAGTATTCAGCACTCTACATGCAATATCTATACAGTTCCAGATCACCTTGTGTAGTTATATACATGACCTTATCACAAAATACAATGAATAGAAAGTAAAGCATTCAACTCAAAGGAGTCTATCGTTCAATTTTGCTGAAAACCAATATGTGCTAACATGATGTAAACCTTATTATTATGCTCACCATATGATTTAGAGTAGTCTGCAACCAATTTTATGAGTGTGCTACCTAAGCTCAAGATGTTACTTTCAGTAACATCAGCTTTTCTACACACTGGAACATAACCGTTTGCAGAACTTAACCATGTCAATGACAGTTCATCTGCAAAGGGTGCCAGATAGGTTACTGAATTCAGCTTGCATTGGTATATTCCATGGCATTGTGCACTCTACATGCAATATCTGTACAGTTCCAGATCACCTTTTGTAGTTATATACATGACCTTATCACAAAATACAATGAATAGAAAGTTAAGCATTCAACTCAAAGGAGTGTATTGTTCAATCTTCCTGGAAACCAATATGTGTTAACATGATGTAAACCTTATTTTTATACTCACCATACGATTTAGAATACTCTGCAACCAATTTTATGAGTGTGCTAGCTAAGCTCAAGATGTTACGTTCAGTAACATCAGCTTTTCTACACACTGGAGCATTAGCGTTTGCAGAAGTAAACCAAGTCAATGGCAGTTCATATGCAAAGGGTGCCAGATAGGTTACTGAATTCAACTTGCATTGGGGTATTCCATGGCATTGTGCACTCTACATGCAATATCTGTACAGTTCCAGATCACCTAGTGTAGTTATATACATGACATCACAAAATACTATGAATTGAAAGTTAAGCATTCAACTCAAAGGAGTGTATTGTTCAATTTCGCTGGAAACCAATATGTGCTAACATGATGTAAACCTTATTATTATACTCACCATATGATTTAGAGTAGACTGCAACCAATTTTATGAGTGTGCTACCTATGCTCCAGATGTTAATTTCAGTAACATCACCTTTTCTGCACAGTGGAACATTAGGGTTTGCAGAAGTAAACAAAGTCAAAGACTGTTCCACAGTATAGAGCATCAGATAGGTTAGTGAATTCAGCTTGCATTGGTGTATTCCAGCTCAATGAGCTCTCTACATGCAATACCTAGACATTTGCAGATCACCTTGTGCAGTTATATACACAAACCTATCACAAATTGCATTGAATACAAAGCAAAGCACCCAACTCAATGAAGTGTACAGTTCAATTTTGCCGGAAACCAATATGTGCTAACATGATGTAAACCTTATTATTATACTCACCATATGATTTAGAGAAGTCTGCAACCAATTTTATGAGTGTGCTACCTATCCTCCAGATGTTAATTTCAGTAACATCACCTTTTCTTCACAGTGGAACGTTAGGGTTTGCAGCACAAAACCAAGTCAATGGCTGTTCCACTGGAAAGCGTACCAGGTAGGTTACTGAATTCAGCTTTGATTGGTTTATTCCATAGTATTCAGCACTCTACATGCAATATCTATACAGTTCCAGATCACCTTGTGCAGTTATATACATGACCTTATCACAAAATACAATGAATAGAAAGTAAAGCATTCAACTCAAAGGAGTGTATCGTTCATTTTTGCTGAAAACCAATATGTGCTAACATGATGTAAACCTTATTATTTTGCTCACCATATGATTTAGAGTAGTCTGCAACCAATTTTATGAGTGTGCTACCTAAGCTCAAGATGTTACTTTCAGTAACATCAGCTTTTCTACACACTGGAACATAACCGTTTGCAGAACTTAACCAAGTCAATGACAGTTCATCTGCAAAGGGTGCCAGATAGGTTACTGAATTCAGCTTGCATTGGTTTATTCCATGGCATTGTGCACTCTACATGCAATATCTGAACAGTTCCAGATCACCTTTTGTACTTATATACATGACCTTATCACAAAATACAATGAATAGAAAGTTAAGCATTCAACTCAAAGGAGTGTATTGTTCAATCTTCCTGGAAACCAATATGTGTTAACATGATGTAAACCTTATTATTATACTCACCATACGATTTAGAATAGTCGGCAACCAATTTTATGAGTGTGCTACCTAAGCTCAAGATGTTACTTTCAGTAACATCAGCTTTTCTACACACTTGAACATTAGCGTTTGCAGAAGTAAACCAAGTCAATGGCAGTTCATATGCAAAGGGTGCCAGATAGGTTACGGAATTCAACTTGCATTGGGGTATTCCAGCTCAATGAGCTCTCTACATGCAATACCTAGACATTTGCAGATCACCTTGTGCAGTTTTTTACACAAACCTATCAGAAATTGCCTTGAAAACAAAGCAAAGCACCCAACTCAATGAAGTGTACAGTTCAATTTTGCTGGAAACCAATATGTGCTAACATGATGTAAACCTTATTATTATACTCTCCATATGATTTAGTGTAGTCTGCAACCAATTTTATGAGTGTGCTACCTAAGCTCAAGATGTTACTTTCAGTAACATCACCTTTTCTACACACTGGAACATTAGCGTTTGTAGAACTAAACCAAGTCATTGACAGTTCATCTGCAAAGGGTGCCAGATAGGTTACTGAATTCAGCTTGCATTGGTTTATTCCATGGCATTGTGCACTCTACATGCAATATCTGTACAGTTCCAGATCACCTTGTGTAGTTATATACATGACCTTATCACAAATTACAATGAATAGAAAGTTAAGCATTCAACTCAAAGGACTGTATTGTTCAATTTTCCTGGAAACCAATATGTGTTAACATGATGTAAACGTTATTATTATACTCACCATATGATTTAGAGTAGTCTGCAACCAATTTTATGAGTGTGCCACCTATGCTCCAGATGTTAATTTCAGTAACATCACCTTTTCTGCACAGTGGAACATTAAGGTTTGCAGAAGTAAACAAAGTCAAAGACTGTTCCACAGTATAGAGCATCAGATAGGTTAGTGAATTCAGCTTGCATTGGTGTATTCCAGCTCAATGAGCTCTCTACATGCAATACCTAGACATTTGCAGATCACCTTGTGCAGTTATATACACAAACCTATCAGAAATTGCATTGAATACAAAGCAAAGCACCCAACTCAATGAAGTGTACAGTTCAATTTTGCCGGAAACCAATATGTGCTAACATGATGTAAACCTTATTATTATACTCACCATATGATTTAGAGTAGTCTGCAACCAATTTTATGAGTGTGCTACCTAAGCTCAAGATGTTACTTTCAGTAACTTCACCTTTTCTACACACTGGAACATTAGCGTTTGTAGAACTAAACCAAGTCATTGACAGTTCATCTGCAAAGGGTGCCAGATAGGTTACTGAATTCAGCTTGCATTGGTTTATTCCATGGCATTGTGCACTCTACATGCAATATCTGTACAGTTCCAGATCACCTTGTGTAGTTATATACATGACCTTATCACAAAATACAATGAATAGAAAGTTAAGCATTCAACTCAAAGGACTGTATTCTTCAATTTTCCTGGAAACCAATATGTGTTAACATCATGTAAACGTTATTATTATACTCACCATATCATTTAGAGTAGTCTGCAACCAATTTTATGAGTGTGCTACCTATGCTCCAGATGTTAATTTCAGTAACATCACCTTTTCTGCACAGTGGAACATTAGGGTTTGCAGAAGTAAACAAAGTCAAAGACTGTTCCACAGTATAGAGCATCAGATAGGTTAGTGAATTCAGCTTGCATTGGTGTATTCCAGCTCAATGAGCTCTCTACATGCAATACCTAGACATTTGCAGATCACCTTGTACAGTTATATACACAAACCTATCACAAATTGCATTGAATACAAAGCAAAGCACCCAACTCAATGAAGTGTCCAGTTCAATTTTGCTGAAAACCAGTTTGTGCTAACATGATGTAAACCTTATTATTATACTCACCATATGATTTAGAGAAGTCTGCAACCAATTTTATGAGTGTGCTACCTATGCTCCAGATGTTAATTTCAGTAACATCACCTTTTCTTCACAGTGGAACATTAGGGTTTGCAGCACAAAACCAAGTCAATGGCTGTTCCACTGGAAAGAGTACCAGGTAGGTTACTGAATTCAGCTTTGATTGGTTTATTCCATAGTATTCAGCACTCTACATGCAATATCTATACAGTTCCAGATCACCTTGTGTAGTTATATACATGACCTTATCACAAAATACAATGAATAGAAAGTAAAGCATTCAACTCAAAGGAGTGTATCGTTCAATTTTGCTGAAAACCAATATGTGCTAACATGATGTAAACCTTATTATTATGCTCACCATATGATTTAGAGTAGTCTGCAACCAATTTTATGAGTGTGCTACTTAAGCACCAGAAGTTACTTTCAGGAACATCAAGGTTTCTCCACACTGGAACATTAGCGTTTGCAGAAGTAAACAAAGTCAAAGACTGTTCCACAGTATAGAGCATCAGATAGGTTAGTGAATTCAGCTTGCATTGGTGTATTCCAGCTCACTGAGCTCTCTACATGCAATACCTAGACATTTGCAGATCACCTTGTGCAGTTATATACACAAACCTATCACAAATTGCATTGAATACAAAGCAAAGCACACAACTCAATGAAGTGTACAGTTCAATTTTGCTGAAAACCAGTATGTGCTAACATGATGTAAACCTTATTATTATACTCACCATATGATTTAGAGTAGTCTGCAACCAATTTTATGAGTGTGCTACCTAAGCTCAAGATGTTACTTTCAGTAACATCAGCTTTTCTACACACTGGAACATAACCGTTTGCAGAACTTAAACAAGTCAATGACAGTTCATCTGCAAAGGGTGCCAGATAGGTTACTGAATTCAGCTTGCATTGGTTTATTCCATGGCATTGTGCACTCTACATGCAATATCTGTACAGTTCCAGATCACCTTTTGTAGTTATATACATGACCTTATCACAAAATACAATGAATAGAAAGTTAAGCATTCAACTCAAAGGAGTGTATTGTTCAATTTCGCTGGAAACCAATATGTGTTAACATGATGTAAACCTTATTATTATACTCACCATATGAGTTAGAGTAGTCTGCAACCAATTTTATGAGTGTGCTACCTATGCTCCAGATGTTAATTTCAGTAACATCACCTTTTCTGCACAGTGGAACATTAGGGTTTGCAGAAGTAAACAAAGTCAAAGACTGTTCCACAGTATAGAGCATCAGATAGGTTAGTGAATTCAGCTTGCATTGGTGTATTCCAGCTCAATGAGCTCTCTACATGCAATACCTAGACATTTGCAGATCACCTTGTACAGTTATATACACAAACCTATCACAAATTGCATTGAATACAAAGCAAAGCACCCAACTCAATGAAGTGTCCAGTTCAATTTTGCTGAAAACCAGTTTGTGCTAACATGATGTAAACCTTATTATTATACTCACCATATGATTTAGAGAAGTCTGCAACCAATTTTATGAGTGTGCTACCTATGCTCCAGATGTTAATTTCAGTAACATCACCTTTTCTTCACAGTGGAACATTAGGGTTTGCAGCACAAAACCAAGTCAATGGCTGTTCCACTGGAAAGAGTACCAGGTAGGTTACTGAATTCAGCTTTGATTGGTTTATTCCATAGTATTCAGCACTCTACATGCAATATCTATACAGTTCCAGATCACCTTGTGTAGTTATATACATGACCTTATCACAAAATACAATGAATAGAAAGTAAAGCATTCAACTCAAAGGAGTGTATCGTTCAATTTTGCTGAAAACCAATATGTGCTAACATGATGTAAACCTTATTATTATGCTCACCATATGATTTAGAGTAGTCTGCAACCAATTTTATGAGTGTGCTACTTAAGCACCAGAAGTTACTTTCAGGAACATCAAGCTTTCTCCACACTGGAACATTAGCGTTTGCAGAAGTAAACAAAGTCAAAGACTGTTCCACAGTATAGAGCATCAGATAGGTTAGTGAATTCAGCTTGCATTGGTGTATTCCAGCTCAATGAGCTCTCTACATGCAATACCTAGACATTTGCAGATCACCTTGTGCAGTTATATACACAAACCTATCACAAATTGCATTGAATACAAAGCAAAGCACACAACTCAATGAAGTGTACAGTTCAATTTTGCTGAAAACCAGTATGTGCTAACATGATGTAAACCTTATTATTATACTCACCATATGATTTAGAGTAGTCTGCAACCAATTTTATGAGTGTGCTACCTAAGCTCAAGATGTTACTTTCAGTAACATCAGCTTTTCTACACACTGGAACATAACCGTTTGCAGAACTTAAACAAGTCAATGACAGTTCATCTGCAAAGGGTGCCAGATAGGTTACTGAATTCAGCTTGCATTGGTTTATTCCATGGCATTGTGCACTCTACATGCAATATCTGTACAGTTCCAGATCACCTTTTGTAGTTATATACATGACCTTATCACAAAATACAATGAATAGAAAGTTAAGCATTCAACTCAAAGGAGTGTATTGTTCAATTTCGCTGGAAACCAATATGTGTTAACATGATGTAAACCTTATTATTATACTCACCATATGAGTTAGAGTAGTCTGCAACCAATTTTATGAGTGTGCTACCTATGCTCCAGATGTTAATTTCAGTAACATCACCTTTTCTGCACAGTGGAACATTAGGGTTTGCAGAAGTAAACAAAGTCAAAGACTGTTCCACAGTCTTGAGCATCAGATAGGTTAGTGAATTCAGCTTGCATTGGTGTATTCCAGCTCAATGAGCTCTCTACATGCAATACCTAGACATTTGCAGATCACCTTGTGCAGTTATATACACAAACCTATCACAAATTGCATTGAATACAAAGCAAAGCACCCAACTCAATGAAGTGTACAGTTCAATTTTGCTGAAAACCAGTATGTGCTAACATGATGTAAACATTATTTTTATACTCATCATATGATTTAGAGAAGTCTGCAACCAATTTTATGAGTGTGCTACCTAAGCTCAAGATGTTACTTTCAGTAACATCACCTTTTCTACACACTGGAACATTAGCGTTTGCAGAACTAAACCAAGTCATTGACAGTTCATCTGCAAAGGTTGCCAGATAGGTTACTGAATTCAGCTTGCATTGGTGTATTCCATGGCATTGTGCACTCTACATGCAATATCTGTACAGTTCCAGATCACCTTGTGTAGTTATATACATGACCTTATCACAAAATACAATGAATAGAAAGTTAAGCATTCAACTCAAAGGACTGTATTGTTCAATTTTCCTGGAACCAATATGTGTTAACATGATGTAAACGTTATTATTATACTCACCATATGATTTAGAGAAGTCTGCAACCAATTTTATGAGTGTGCTACCTATGCTCCAGATGTTAATTTCAGTAACATCACCTTTTCTTCACAGTGGAACATTAGGGTTTGCAGCACAAAACAAAGTCAAAGACTGTTCCACAGTATAGAGCATCAGATAGGTTAGTGAATTCAGCTTGCATTGGTGTATTCCAGCTCAATGAGCTCTCTACAGGCAATACCTAGACATTTGCAGATCACCTTGTGCAGTTATATACACAAACCTATCACAAATTGCATTGAATACAAAGCAAAGCACCCAACTCAATGAAGTGTACAGTTCAATTTTGCTGGAAACCAATATGTGCTAACATGATGTAAACCTTATTATTATACTCACCATATGATTTAGAGTAGTCTGCAACCAATTTTATGAGTGTGCTACATAAGCTCAAGATGTTACTTTCAGTAACATCACCTTTTCTACACACTGGAACATTAGCGTTTGTAGAACTAAACCAAGTCATTGACAGTTCATCTGCAAAGGGTGCCAGATAGGTTACTGAATTCAGCTTGCATTGGTTTATTCCATGGCATTGTGCACTCTACATGCAATATCTGTACAGTTCCAGATCACCTTGTGTAGTTATATACATGACCTTATCACAAAATACAATGAATAGAAAGTTAAGCATTCAACTCAAAGGACTGTATTGTTCAATTTTCCTGGAAACCAATATGTGTTAACATGATGTAAACGTTATTATTATACTCACCATATGATTTAGAGTAGTCTGCAACCAATTTTATGAGTGTGCCACCTATGCTCCAGATGTTAATTTCAGTAACATCACCTTTTCTGCACAGTGGAACATTAAGGTTTGCAGAAGTAAACAAAGTCAAAGACTGTTCCACAGTATAGAGCATCAGATAGGTTAGTGAATTCAGCTTGCATTGGTGTATTCCAGCTCAATGAGCTCTCTACATGCAATACCTAGACATTTGCAGATCACCTTCTGCAGTTATATACACAAACCTATCAGAAATTGCATTGAATACAAAGCAAAGCACCCAACTCAATGAAGTGTACAGTTCAATTTTGCCGGAAACCAATATGTGCTAACATGATGTAAACCTTATTATTATACTCACCATATGATTTAGAGTAGTCTGCAACCAATTTTATGAGTGTGCTACCTAAGCTCAAGATGTTACTTTCAGTAACTTCACCTTTTCTACACACTGGAACATTAGCGTTTGTAGAACTAAACCAAGTCATTGACAGTTCATCTGCAAAGGGTGCCAGATAGGTTACTGAATTCAGCTTGCATTGGTTTATTCCATGGCATTGTGCACTCTACATGCAATATCTGTACAGTTCCAGATCACCTTGTGTAGTTATATACATGACCTTATCACAAAATACAATGAATAGAAAGTTAAGCATTCAACTCAAAGGACTGTATTCTTCAATTTTCCTGGAAACCAATATGTGTTAACATCATGTAAACGTTATTATTATACTCACCATATCATTTAGAGTAGTCTGCAACCAATTTTATGAGTGTGCTACCTATGCTCCAGATGTTAATTTCAGTAACATCACCTTTTCTGCACAGTGGAACATTAGGGTTTGCAGAAGTAAACAAAGTCAAAGACTGTTCCACAGTATAGAGCATCAGATAGGTTAGTGAATTCAGCTTGCATTGGTGTATTCCAGCTCAATGAGCTCTCTACATGCAATACCTAGACATTTGCAGATCACCTTGTACAGTTATATACACAAACCTATCACAAATTGCATTGAATACAAAGCAAAGCACCCAACTCAATGAAGTGTCCAGTTCAATTTTGCTGAAAACCAGTTTGTGCTAACATGATGTAAACCTTATTATTATACTCACCATATGATTTAGAGAAGTCTGCAACCAATTTTATGAGTGTGCTACCTATGCTCCAGATGTTAATTTCAGTAACATCACCTTTTCTTCACAGTGGAACATTAGGGTTTGCAGCACAAAACCAAGTCAATGGCTGTTCCACTGGAAAGCGTACCAGGTAGGTTACTGAATTCAGCTTTGATTGGTTTATTCCATAGTATTCAGCACTCTATATGCAATATCTATACAGTTCCAGATCACCTTGTGTAGTTATATACATGACCATATCACAAAATACAATGAATAGAAAGTAAAGCATTCAACTCAAAGGAGTGTATCGTTCAATTTTGCTGAAAACTAATATGTGCTGACATGATGTAAACCTTATTATTATGCTCACCATATGATTTAGAGTAGTCTGCAACCAATTTTATGAGTGTGCTACTTAAGCACCAGAAGTTACTTTCAGGAACATCAAGCTTTCTCCACACTGGAACATTAGCGTTTGCAGAAGTAAACAAAGTCAAAGACTGTTCCACAGTATAGAGCATCAGATAGGTTAGTGAATTCAGCTTGCATTGGTGTATTCCAGCTCAATGAGCTCTCTACATGCAATACCTAGACATTTGCAGATCACCTTGTGCAGTTATATACACAAACCTATCACAAATTGCATTGAATACAAAGCAAAGCACACAACTCAATGAAGTGTACAGTTCAATTTTGCTGAAAACCAGTATGTGCTAACATGATGTAAACCTTATTATTATACTCACCATATGATTTAGAGTAGTCTGCAACCAATTTTATGAGTGTGCTACCTAAGCTCAAGATGTTACTTTCAGTAACATCAGCTTTTCTACACACTGGAACATAACCGTTTGCAGAACTTAACCAAGTCAGTGACAGTTCATCTGCAAAGGGTGCCAGATAGGTTACTGAATTCAGCTTGCATTGGTTTATTCCATGGCATTGTGCACTCTACATGCAATATCTGTACAGTTCCAGATCACCTTTTGTAGTTATATACATGACCTTATCACAAAATACAATGAATAGAAAGTTAAGCATTCAACTCAAAGGAGTGTATTGTTCAATCTTCCTGGAAACCAATATGTGTTAACATTATGTAAACCTTATCATTATACTCACCATACGATTTAGAATAGTCTGCAACCAATTTTATGAGTGTGCTACCTAAGCTCAAGATGTTACGTTCAGTAACATCAGCTTTTCTACACACTGGAACATTAGCGTTTGCAGAAGTAAACCAAGTCAATGGCAGTTCATATGCAAAGGGTGCCAGATAGGTTACTGAATTCAACTTGCATTGGGGTATTCCATGGCATTGTGCACTCTACATGCAATATCTGTACAGTTCCAGATCACCTTTTGTAGTTATATACATGACCTTATCACAAAATACAATGAATAGAAAGTTGAGCATTCAACTCAAAGGAGTGTATTGTTCAATTTCGCTGGAAACCAATATGTGCTAACATGATGTAAACCTTATTATTATACTCACCATATGAGTTAGAGTAGTCTGCAACCAATTTTATGAGTGTGCTACCTATGCTCCAGATGTTAATTTCAGTAACATCACCTTTTCTGCACAGTGGAACATTAGGGTTTGCAGAAGTAAACAAAGTCAAAGACTGTTCCACAGTCTTGAGCATCAGATAGGTTAGTGAATTCAGCTTGCATTGGTGTATTCCAGCTCAATGAGCTCTCTACATGCAATACCTAGACATTTGCAGATCACCTTGTGCAGTTATATACACAAACCTATCACAAATTGCATTGAATACAAAGCAAAGCACCCAACTCAATGAATTGTACAGTTCAATTTTGCTGAAAACCAGTATGTGCTAACATGATGTAAACCTTATTTTTATACTCATCATATGATTTAGAGAAGTCTGCAACCAATTTTATGAGTGTGCTACCTAAGCTCAAGATGTTACTTTCAGTAACATCACCTTTTCTACACACTGGAACATTAGCGTTTGCAGAACTAAACCAAGTCATTGACAGTTCATCTGCAAAGGGTGCCAGATAGGTTACTGAATTCAGCTTGCATTGGTGTATTCCATGGCATTGTGCACTCTACAAGCAATATCTGTACAGTTCCAGATCACCTTGTGTAGTTATATACATGACCTTATCACAAAATACAATGAATAGAAAGTTAAGCATTCAACTCAAAGGACCGTATTGTTCAATTTTCCTGGAACCAATATGTGTTAACATGATGTAAACGTTATTATTATACTCACCATATGATTTAGAGAAGTCTGCAACCAATTTTATGAGTGTGCTACCTATGCTCCAGATGTTAATTTCAGTAACATCACCTTTTCTTCACAGTGGAACATTAGGGTTTGCAGCACAAAACAAAGTCAAAGACTGTTCCACAGTATAGAGCATCAGATAGGTTAGTGAATTCAGCTTGCATTGGTGTATTCCAGCTCAATGAGCTCTCTACAGGCAATACCTAGACATTTGCAGATCACCTTGTGCAGTTATATACACAAACCTATCACAAATTGCATTGAATACAAAGCAAAGCACACAACTCAATGAAGTGTACAGTTCAATTTTGCTGAAAACCAGTATGTGCTAACATGATGTAAACCTTATTATTATACTCACCATATGATTTAGAGTAGTCTGCAACCAATTTTATGAGTGTGCTACCTAAGCTCAAGATGTTACTTTCAGTAACATCAGCTTTTCTACACACTGGAACATAACCGTTTGCAGAACTTAACCAAGTCAATGACAGTTCATCTGCAAAGGGTGCCAGATAGGTTACTGAATTCAGCTTGCATTGGTTTATTCCATGGCATTGTGCACTCTACATGCAATATCTGTACAGTTCCAGATCACCTTTTGTAGTTATATACATGACCTTATCACAAAATACAATGAATAGAAAGTTAAGCATTCAACTCAAAGGAGTGTATTGTTCAATCTTCCTGGAAACCAATATGTGTTAACATGATGTAAACCTTATTATTATACTCACCATACGATTTAGAATAGTCTGCAACCAATTTTATGAGTGTGCTACCTAAGCTCAAGATGTTACGTTCAGTAACATCAGCTTTTCTACACACTGGAACATTAGCGTTTGCAGAAGTAAACCAAGTCAATGGCAGTTCATATGCAAAGGGTGCCAGATAGGTTACTGAATTCAACTTGCATTGGGGTATTCCATGGCATTGTGCACTCTACATGCAATATCTGTACAGTTCCAGATCACCTACTGTAGTTATATACATGTCATCACAAAATACAATGAATTGAAAGTTAAGCATTCAACTCAAAGGAGTGTATTGTTCAATCTTCCTGGAAACCAATATGTGTTAACATGATGTAAACGTTATTATTATACTCACCATACGATTTAGAGTAGTCTGCAACCAATTTTATGAGTGTGCTACCTAAGCTCAAGATGTTACGTTCAGTAACATCAGCTTTTCTACACACTGGAACATTAGCGTTTGCAGAACTAAACCAAGTCATTGATATTTCATCTGCAAAGGGTGCCAGATAGGTTACTGAATTCAGCTTGCATTGGTTTATTCCATGGCATTGTGCACTCTACATGCAATATCTGTACAGTTCCAGATCACCTTGTGTAGTTATATACATGACCTTATCACAAAATACAATGAATAGAAAGTTAAGCATTCAACTCAAAGGACTGTATTGTTCAATTTTCCTGGAAACCAATATGTGTTAACATGATGTAAACGTTATTATTATACTCACCATATGATTTAGAGAAGTCTGCAACCAATTTTATGAGTGTGCTACCTATGCTCCAGATGTTAATTTCAGTAACATCACCTTTTCTTCACAGTGGAACATTAGGGTTTGCAGCACAAAACCAAGTCAATGGCTGTTCCACTGGAAAGCGTACCAGGTAGGTTACTGAATTCAGCTTTGATTGGTTTATTCCATAGTATTCCGCACTCTACATGCAATATCTATACAGTTCCAGATCACCTTGTGTAGTTATATACATGACCTTATTACAAAATACAATGAATAGAAAGTAAAGCATTCAACTCAAAGGAGTGTATCGTTCAATTTTGCTGAAAACCAATATGTGCTAACATGATGTAAACCTTATTATTATGCTCACCATATGATTTAGAGTAGTCTGCAACCAATTTTATGAGTGTGCTACTTAAGCACCAGAAGTTACTTTCAGGAACATCAAGCTTTCTCCACACTGGAACATTAGCGTTTGCAGAAGTAAACAAAGTCAAAGACTGTTCCACAGTATAGAGCATCAGATAGGTTAGTGAATTCAGCTTGCATTGGTGTATTCCAGCTCAATGAGCTCTCTACATGCAATACCTAGACATTTGCAGATCACCTTGTGCAGTTATATACACAAACCTATCACAAATTGCATTGAATACAAAGCAAAGCACACAACTCAATGAAGTGTACAGTTCAATTTTGCTGAAAACCAGTATGTGCTAACATGATGTAAACCTTATTATTATACTCAGCATATGATTTAGAGTAGTCTGCAACCAATTTTATGAGTGTGCTACCTAAGCTCAAGATGTTACTTTCAGTAACATCAGCTTTTCTACACACTGGAACATAACCGTTTGCAGAACTTAAACAAGTCAATGACAGTTCATCTGCAAAGGGTGCCAGATAGGTTACTGAATTCAGCTTGCATTGGTTTATTCCATGGCATTGTGCACTCTACATGCAATATCTGTACAGTTCCAGATCACCTTGTGTAGTTATATACACAAACCTATCAGAAAATGCATTGAATAGAAGGTAAAGCATTCAACTCAAAGGAGTGTATCGTTCAATTTTGCTGAAAACCAATATGTGCTAACATGATGTAAACATTATTATTATACGCACCATATGATTTAGAGTAGTCTGCAACCAATTTTATGAGTGTGCTACCTAAGCTCAAGATGTTACTTTCAGTAACATTAGCTTTTCTACACTCTGGAACATTAGAGTTTGCAGAAGTAAGCAAAGTCAATGGTAGTTCATCTGCAAAGGGTGCCAGATAGGTTAACTGAATTCAACTTGCATTGGGGTATTCCATGTCACTGAGCACTCTACATGCAATAACTAGACAGTTCTGGATCACCTTGTGTAGTTATATACACAAACCTATCAGAAAATGCATTGAATAGAAAGCAAAGCATTTAACTCAATGCAGTGTCCAGCTCAATTTTGCTGAAAACCAGTATGTGCTAACATGATGTAAACCTTATTATTATACTCACCATATGATTTAGAGTAGTCTGCAACCAATTTTACGAGTGTGCTACTTAAGCACCAGACCTTACTTTCAGGAACATCAAGTTTTCTCCACACTGGAACATTAGCGATTGCAGAAGTAAACCAAGTCAATGGAGGTTCATCTGCAAAGGGTGCAGGATAGGTTACTGAATTCAACTTGCATTGGTTTATTCCATCGTATTGTGCACTCTACATGCAATATCTATACAGTTCCAGATCACCTTGTGTAGTTATATACACGACCTTATCACAAAATACAATGAATAGAAGGTAAAGCATTCAACTCAAAGGAGTGTATCGTTCAATTTTGCTGAAAACCAATATGTGCTAACATGATGTAAACATTATTATTATACGCACCATATGATTTAGAGTAGTCTGCAACCAATTTTATGAGTGTTCTACTTAAGCACAAGAAGTTACTTTCAGGAACATCAAGTTCTCTCCACACTGGAACATTAGCGTTTGCAGAAGTAAACAAAGTCAAAGACTGTTCCACAGTATAGAGCATCAGATAGGTTACTGAATTCAGCTTGCTTTCGTGTAATCCAGCTCAATGAGCACTCTACATGCAATATCTAGACATTTGCAGATCACCTTGTGCAGTTATATACACAAACCTATCACAAATTGCATTGAATACAAAGCAAAGCACCCAACTCAATGAATTGCACAGTACAATTTTGCTGAAAACCAGTATGTGCTAACATGATGTAAACCTTATTATTATACTCACGATATGATTTAGAGTATTCTGTAACTACTTTTATGAGTGTGCTACCTAAGCTCAAGATGTTACTTTCAGTAACATTAGCTTTTCTACACTCTGGAACATTAGAGTTTGCAGAAGTAAACGAAGTCAATGGCAGTTCATCTGCAAAGGGTGCCAGATAGGTTAACTGAATTCAACTTGCATTGGGGTATTCCATGTCACTGAGCACTCTACATGCAATAACTAGACAGTTCTGGATCACCTTGTGTAGTTATATACACAAACCTATCAGAACATGCATTGAATAGAAAGCAAAGCATTTAACTCAATGCAGTGTCCAGCTCAATTTTGCTGAAAACCAGTATGTGCTAACATGATGTAAACCTTATTATGATACTCACCATATGATTTAGAGTATTCTGTAACTACTTTTATGAGTGTGCTATCTGAGCTCAAGATGTTACTTTCAGTAACATTAGCTTTTCTACACTCTGGAACATTAGAGTTTGCAGAAGTAAACCAAGTCAATGGCATTTCATCTGCAAAGGGTGCCAGATAGGTTACTGAATTCAACTTGCATTGGTTTATTCCATGGTATTGTGCACTCTACATGCAATATCTATACAGTTCCAGATCACCTTGTGTAGTTATATACACGACCTTATCACAAAATACAATGAATAGAAGGTAAAGCATTGAACTCAAAGGAGTGTATCGTTCAATTTTGCTGAAAACCAGTATGTGCTAACATGATGTAAACATTATTATTATACGCACCATATGATTTAGAGTAGTCTGCAACCAATTTTATGAGTGTTCTACTTAAGCACCAGAAGTTACTTTCAGGAACATCAAGTTCTCTCCACACTGGAACATTAGCGTTTGCAGAAGTAAACAAAGTCAAAGACTGTTCCACAGTATAGAGCATCAGATAGGTTACTGAATTCAGCTTGCTTTCGTGTATTCCAGCTCAATGAGGACTGTACATGCAATATCTAGACATTTGCAGATCACCTTGTGCAGTTATATACACAAACCTATCACAAATTGCATTGAATACAAAGCAAAGCACCCAACTCAATGAATTGCACAGTACAATTTTGCTGAAAACCAGTATGTGCTAACATGATGTAAACCTTATTATTATACTCACCATATGATTTAGAGTATTCTGTAACTACTTTTATGAGTGTGCTACCTAAGCTCAAGATGTTACTTTCAGTAACATTAGCTTTTCTACACTCTGGAACATTAGAGTTTGCAGAAGTAAACCAAGTCAATGGCAGTTCATCTGCAAAGGGTGCCAGATAGGTTAACTGAATTCAACTTGCATTGGGGTATTCCATGTCACTGAGCACTCTACATGCAATAACTAGACAGTTCTGGATCACCTTGTGTAGTTATATACACAAACCTATCAGAAAATACAATGAATAGAAGGTAAAGCATTCAACTCAAAGGAGTATCTCGTTCAATTGTGCTGAAAACCAATATGTGCTAACATGATGTAAACATTATTATTATACGCACCATATGATTTAGAGTAGTCTGCAACCAATTTTATGAGTGTGCTACTTAAGCACCAGAAGTTACTTTCAGGAACATCAAGTTTTCTCGACACTGGAACATTAGCGTTTGCAGAAGTAAACAAAGTCAAAGACTGTTCCACAGTATAGAACATCAGATAGGTTACTGAAATCAGCTTGCGTTCGTGTATTCCAGCTCAATGAGCACTCTACATGCAATATCTAGACATTTGCAGATCACCTTGTGCAGTTATATACACAAACCTATCACAAATTGCATTGAATACAAAGCAAAGCAGCCAACTCAATGAATTGCACAGTACAATTTTGCTGAAAACCAGTATGTGCTAACATGATGTAAACATTATTATACTCACCATATAATTTAGAGTAGTCTGCAACCAATTTTACGAGTGTGCTACTTAAGCACCAGACGTTACTTTCAGGAACATCAAGTTTTCTCCACACTGGAACATTAGCGTTTGCCGAATTAAACCAAGTCAATGGCAGTTCATCTGCAAAGGGTGCCAGATAGGTTACTGAATTCAACTTGCATTGGTTTATTCCATGGTATTGTGCACTCTACATGCAATATCTATACAGTTCCAGATCACCTTGTGTAGTTATATACACGACCTTATCACAAAATACAATGAATAGAAGGTAAAGCATTCAACTCAAAGGAGTGTATCGTTCAATTTTGCTGAAAACCAATATGTGCTAACATGATGTAAACATTATTATTATACGCACCATATGATTTAGAGTAGTCTGCAACCAATTTTATGAGTGTGCTACTTAAGCACCAGAAGTTACTTTCAGGAACATCAAGCTTTCTCCACACGAACATTAGCGTTTGCAGAAGTAAACAAAGTCAAAGACTGTTCCACAGTATAGAGCATCAGATAGGTTAGTGAATTCAGCTTGCATTGGTGTATTCCAGCTCAATGAGCTCTCTACATGCAATACCTAGACATTTGCAGATCACCTTGTGCAGTTATATACACAAACCTATCACAAATTGCATTGAATACAAAGCAAAGCACCCAACTCAATGAAGTGTACAGTTCAATTTTGCTGAAAACCAGTATGTGCTAACTTGATGTAAACCTTATTATTATACTCACCATATGATTTAGAGTATTCTGCCACTACTTTTATGAGTGTGCTACCTAAGCTCAAGATGTTACTTTCAGTAACATCAGCTTTTCTGCACACTGGAACAATAGCGTTTGCAGAAGTAAACCAAGTCAATGGCAGTTCAAATGCAAAGGGTGCCAGATAGGTTACTGAATTCAACTTGCATTGGGGTATTCCATGGCATTGTGCACTCTACATGCAATATCTGTACAGTTCCAGATCACCTTGTGTAGTTATATACATGACCTTATCACAAAATACAATGAATAGAAAGTTAAGCATTCAACTCAAAGGACTGTATTGTTCAATTTTCCTGGAAACCAATATGTGTTAACATGATGTAAACGTTATTATTATACTCACCATATGATTTAGAGTAGTCTGCAACCAATTTTATGAGTGTGCTACCTATGCTCCAGATGTTAATTTCAGTGACATCACCTTTTCTGCACAGTGGAACATTAGGGTTTGCAGAAGTAAACAAAGTCAAAGACTGTTCCACAGTATAGAGCATCAGATAGGTTAGTGAATTCAGCTTGCATTGGTGTATTCCAGCTCAATGAGCTCTCTACATGCAATATCTAGACAGTTCTGGATCACCCTGTGTAGTTATATACACAAACTTATCAGAAAATGCATTGAATAGAAAGCAAAGCATTTAACTCAATGAGGTGTCCTGTTCAATTTTGCTGAAAACCAGTATGTGCTAACATGATGTAAACCTTATTATTATACTCACCATATGATTTAGAGTAGTCTGCAACCAATTTTATGAGTGTGTTAGTTAAGCACCAGAAGTTGCTTTCAGGAACAGCAAGCTTTCTCCACACTGGAACATTAGTGTTTGCAGAAGTAAACAAAGTCAAAGACTGTTCCACAGTATAGACCATCAGATAGGTTAGTGAATTCAGCTTGCGTTGGTGTATTCCAGCTCAATGAGCTCTCTACATGCAATATCTAGACATTTGCAGATCACCTTATGCAGTTATATACACAAACCTATCACAAATTGCATTGAATACAAAGCAAAGCACCCAACTCAATGAAGTGTATAGTTCAATTTTGCTGAAAACCAGTATCTGCTAACATGATGTAAACCTTATTATGATACTCACCATATGATTTAGAGTAGTCTGCAACCAATTTTATGAGTGTGCTACCTAAGCTCAAGATGTTACTTTCAGTAACATCAGCTTTTCTATTCTCCTGAACATTAGCGTTTGCAGAACTAAACCAAGTCAATGACAGTTCATCTGCAAAGGGTGCCAGATAGGTTACTGAATTCAGCTTGCATTGGTTTATTCCATGGAATTGTGCACTCTACATGCAATATCTGTACAGTTCCAGATCACCTTGTGTAGTTATATACATGACCTTATCACAAAATACAATGAATAGAAAGTTAAGCAATCAACTCAAAGGACTGTATTGTTCAATTTTCCTGGAAACCAATATGTGTTAACATGATGTAAACGTTATTATTATACTCACCATATGATTTAGAGTAGTCCGCAACCAATTTTATGAGTGTGTTACCTAAGCTCAAGATGTTACTTTCAGTAACATCAGCTTTTCTACACACTGGAACAATAGCGTTTGCAGAAGTAAACCAAGTCAATGGCAGTTCATCTGCCAAGGGTGCTAGATAGTTTACTGAATTCAACTTGCATTGGGGTATTCCATGTCACAGAGCAATCTACATGCAATATCTAGACAGTTCTGGATCACCTTGTGTAGTTATATACACAAACGTATCAGAAAATGCATTGAATAGAAAGCAAAGCATTTAACTCGATGAAATGTCCTGTTCAATTTTGCTGAAAACCAGTATGTGCTAACATGATGTAAACCTTATTATTGTACTCACCATATGATTTAGAGTAGTCTGCAACCAATTTTATGAGTGTGCTACCTATGCTCCAGATGTTAATTTCAGTAACATCACCTTTTCTGCACAGTGGAACATTAGGGTTTGCAGAAGTAAACAAAGTCAAAGACTGTTCCACAGTATAGAGCATCAGATAGGTTAGTGAATTCAGCTTGCATTGGTGTATTCCAGCTCAATGAGCTCTCTACATCCAATACCTAGACATTTGCAGATCACCTTGTGCAGTTATATACACAAAATTATCAGAAAATACATTGAATAGAAAGCAAAGCATTTAACTCAATGAAGTGTCCTGTTCAATTTTGCTGAAAACCAGTATGTGCTAACATGATGTAAACCTTATTATTATACTCACCATATGATTTAGAGTAGTCTGCAACCAGTTTTATGAGTGTGCTACCTAAGCTCAAGATGTTACTTTCAGTAACATCAGCTTTTCTACACACCTGAACATTAGCGTTTGCAGAACTAAACAACGTCAATGACAGTTCATCTGCAAAGAGTGCCAGATAGGTTACTGAATTCAGCTTGCATTGGTTTATTCCATGGCATTGTGCACTCTACATGCAATATCTTTACAGTTCCAGATCACCTTCTGTAGTTATATAAATGACCTTATCACAAAATACAATGAATAGAAAGTTAAGCATTCAACTCAAAGGACTGTATTGTTCAATTTTCCTGGAAACCAATATCTGTTAACATGATGTAAACGTTATTATTATACTCACCATACGATTTAGAGTAGACTGCAACCAACTTTTTGAGTGTGTTACCTAAGCTCAAGATGTTACTTTCAGTAACATCAGCTTTTCTACACACTGGAACATTAGCGTTTGCAGAAGTAAACCAAGTCAATGGCAGTTCATCTGCAAAGGGTGCTAGATAGTTTACTGAATTCAACTTGCATTGGGGTATTCCATGTCACAGAGCAATCTACATGCAATATCTAGACAGTTCTGGATCACCTTGTGTAGTTATATACACAAACTTATCAGAAAATGCATTGAATAGAAAGCAAAGCATTTAACTCAATGAAATGTCCTGTTCAATTTTGCTGAAAACCAGTATGTGCTAACATGATGTAAACCTTATTATTGTACTCACCATATGATTTAGAGTAGTCTGCAACCAATTTTATGAGTGTGCTACCTATGCTCCAGATGTTAATTTCAGTAACATCACCTTTTCTGCACAGTGGAACATTAGGGTTTGCAGAAGTAAACAAAGTCAAAGACTGTTCCACATTATAGAGCATCAGATAGGTTAGTGAATTCAGCTTGCATTGGTGTATTCCAGCTCAATGAGCTCTCTACATGCAATATCTAGACATTTGCAGATCACCTTGTGCAGTTATATATACAAACCTATCACAAATTGCATTGAATACAAAGCAAAGCACCCGACTCAATGAAGTGTACAGTTCAATTTTGCTGAAAACCAGTATGTGCTAACATGATGTAAAACCTTATTATTATATTCACCATATGATTTAGAGTATTCTGCCACTACTTTTATGAGTGTGCTACCTAAGCTCAAGATGTTAATTTCAGTAACATCACCTTTTCTACACACTGGAACATTAGCGTTTGCAGAACTAAACCAATTCAATGACAGTTCATCTGCAAAGGGAGCCAGATAGGTTACTGAATTCAGCTTGCATTGGTTTATTCCATGGCATTGTGCACTCTACATCCAATATCTGTACAGTGCCAGATCACATTGTGTAGTTATATACAGGACCTTATCGCAAAATACAATGAATAGAAAGTTAAGCATTCAACTCAAAGGACTGTATTGTTCAATTTTCCTGGAAAACAATATGTGTTAACATGATGTAAACGTTATTATTATACTCACCATACGATTTAGAGTAGTCTGCAACCAATTTTATGAGTGTGTTACCTAAGCTCAAGATGTTACTTTCAGTAACATCAGCTTTTCTACACACTGGAACATTAGCGTTTGCAGAAGTAAACCAAGTCAATGGCAGTTCATCTGCAAAGGGTGCTAGATAGTTTACTGAATTCAACATGCATTGGGGTATTCCATGTCACAGAGCAATCTACATGCAATATCTAGACAGTTCTGGATCACCTTGTGTAGTTATATAAACAAACTTATCAGAAAATGCATTGAATAGAAAGCAAAGCATTTAACTCAATGAAATGTCCTGTTCAATTTTGCTGAAAACCAGTATGTGCTAACATGATGTAAACCTTATTATTGTACTCACCATATGATTTAGAGTAGTCTGCAACCAATTTTATGAGTGTGCTACCTATGCTCCAGATGTTAATCTCAGTAACATCACCTTTTCTGCACAGTGGAACATTAGGGTTTGCAGAAGTAAACAAAGTCAAAGACTGTTCCACATTATAGAGCATCAGATAGGTTAGTGAATTCAGCTTGCATTGGTGTATTCCAGCTCAATGAGCTCTCTACATGCAATATCTAGACATTTGCAGATCACCTTGTGCAGTTATATACACGAACCTATCACAAATTGCATTGAATACAAAGCAAAGCACCCGACTCAATGAAGTGTACAGTTCAATTATGCTGAAAACCAGTATGTGCTAACATGATGTAAAACCTTATTATTATACTCACCATATGATTTAGAGTATTCTGCCACTACTTTTATGAGTGTGCTACCTAAGCTCAAGATGTTACTTTCAGTAACATCACCTTTTCTACACACTGGAACATCAGCGTTTGCAGAAGTAAACCAAGTCAATGGCAGTTCATATGCAAAGGGTGCCAGATAGGTTACTGAATTCAACTTGCATTGGGGTATTCCATGGCATTGTGCACTCTTCATGCAATATCTGTACAGTTCCAGATCACCTTGTGTAGTTATATACATGACCTTATCACAAAATACAATGACTAGAAAGTTAAGCATTCAACTCAAAGGAGCGTATTGTTCAATTTTGCTGGAAACCAATATGTGTTAACATCATGTAAACGTTATTATTATACTCACCATATGATTTAGAGTAGTCTGCAACCAATTTTATGAGTGTGCAACCTATGCTCCAGATGTTAATTTCAGTAACATCACCTTTTCTGCACAGTGGAACATTAGGGTTTGCAGAAGTAAACAAAGTCAAAGACTGTTCCACAGTATAGAGCATCAGATAGGTTAGTGAATTCAGCTTGCATTGGTGTATTCCAGCTCAATGAGCTCTCTACATGCAATATCTAGACATTTGCAGATCACCTTGTGCAGTTATATATACAAACCTATCACAAATTGCATTGAATACAAAGCAAAGCACCCGACTCAATGAAGTGTACAGTTCAATTTTGCTGAAAACCAGTATGTGCTAACATGATGTAAAACCTTATTATTATATTCACCATATGATTTAGAGTATTCTGCCACTACTTTTATGAGTGTGCTACCTAAGCTCAAGATGTTAATTTCAGTAACATCACCTTTTCTACACACTGGAACATTAGCGTTTGCAGAACTAAACCAATTCAATGACAGTTCATCTGCAAAGGGTGCCAGATAGGTTACTGAATTCAGCTTGCATTGGATTATTCCATGGCATTGTGCACTCTACATCCAATATCTGTACAGTGCCAGATCACATTGTGTAGTTATATACAGGACCTTCTCACAAAATACAATGAATAGAAAGTTAAGCATTCAACTCAAAGGACTGTATTGTTCAATTTTCCTGGAAAACAATATGTGTTAACATGATGTAAACGTTATTATTATACTCACCATACGATTTAGAGTAGTCTGCAACCAATTTTATGAGTGCGCTACCTATGCTCCAGATGTTACTTTCAGTAACATCAGCTTTTCTACACACTGGAACATAAGCGTTTGCTGAACTTAACCAAGTCAATGACAGTTCATCTGCAAAGGGTGCCAGATAGGTTACTGAATTCAGCTTGCATTGGTTTATTCCATGGCATTGTGCACTCTACATGCAATATCTGTACAGTTCCAGATCACCTTGTGTAGTTATATACATGACCTTATCACAAAATACAATGAATAGAAAGTTAAGCATTCAACTCAAAGGACTGTATTGTTCAATTTTCCTGGAAACCAATATCTGTTAACATGATGTAAACGTTATTATTATACTCACCATACGATTTAGAGTAGACTGCAACCAACTTTTTGAGTGTGTTACCTAAGCTCAAGATGTTACTTTCAGTAACATCAGCTTTTCTACACACTGGAACATTAGCGTTTGCAGAAGTAAACCAAGTCAATGGCAGTTCATCTGCAAAGGGTGCTAGATAGTTTACTGAATTCAACTTGCATTGGGGTATTCCATGTCACAGAGCAATCTACATGCAATATCTAGACAGTTCTGGATCACCTTGTGTAGTTATATACACAAACTTATCAGAAAATGCATTGAATAGAAAGCAAAGCATTTAACTCAATGAAGTGTCCTGTTAAATTTTGCTGAAAACCAGTATGTGCTAACATGATGTAAACCTTATTATTATACTCACCATATGATTTAGAGTAGTCTGCAACCAATTTTATGAGTGTGCTACCTATGCTCCAGATGTTAATTTCAGTAACATCACCTTTTCGGCACAGTGGAACATTAGGGTTTGCAGAAGTAAACAAAGTCAAAGACTGTTCCACATTATAGAGCATCAGATAGGTTAGTGAATTCAGCTTGCATTGGTGTATTCCAGTTCAATGAGCTCTCTACATGCAATATCTAGACATTTGCAGATCACCTTGTGCAGTTATATACACAAACCTATCACAAATTGCATTGAATACAAAGCAAAGCACCCGACTCAATGAAGTGTACAGATCAATTTTGCTGAAAACCAGTATGTGCTAACATGATGTAAACCTTATTATTATACTCACCATATGACTTAGGGTAGTCTGCAACCAATTTTATGAGTGTGCTACCTAAGCTCAAGATGTTACTTTCAGTAACATCAGCTTTTCTACACACCTGTACATTAGCGTTTGCAGAACTAATCCAAGTCAATGACAGTTCATCTGCAAAGGGTGCCAGATAGGTTACTGAATTCAGCTTGCATTGGTTTATTCCATGTCATTGTGCACTCTTCATGCAATATCTGTACAGTTCCAGAACACCTTGTGTAGTTATATACATGACCTTATCACAAAATACACTGAATAGAAAGTTAAGCATTCAACTCAAAGGAGTGTATTATTCAATTTTGCTGGAAACCAATATGTGTTAACATCATGTAAACGTTATTATTATACTCACCATATGATAGAGAGTAGTCTGCAACCAATTTTATGAGTGTGCTACCTAAGCTCAAGATGTTACTTTCAGTAACATCACCTTTTCTACACACTGGAACTTTAGCGTTTGCAGAACTAAACCAATTCAATGACAGTTCATCTGCAAAGGGTGCCAGATAGGTTACTGAATACAGCTTGCATTGGGGTATTCCATGGCATTGTGCACTCTACATGCAATATCTGTACAGTTCCAGATCACCATGTGTAGTTATATACACAAACTTATCAGAAAATGCATTGAATAGAAAGCAAAGAATTTAACTCAATGAAGTGTCCTGTTCAATTTTGCTGAAAACCAGTATGTGCTAACATGATGTAAACCTTATTATTATACTCACCATATGATTTAGAGTAGTCTGCAACCAATTTTATGAGTGTGTTAGTTAAGCACCAGAAGTTGCTTTGAGGAAAAGCAAGCTTTCTCCACACTGGAACATTAGTCTTTGCAGAAGTAAACAAAGTCAAAGACTGTTCCACAGTATAGAGCATCAGATAGGTTAGTGAATTCAGCTTGCATTGGTGTATTCCAGCTCAATGAGCTCTCTACATGCAATATCTAGACATTTGCAGATCACCTTATGCAGTTATATACACAAACCTATCACAAATTGCATTGAATACAAAGCAAAGCACCCAACTCAATGAAGTGTACAGTTCAATTTTGCTGAAAACCAGTATGTGCTAACATGATGTAAACCTTATTATTATACTCACCATATGATTTAGAGTATTCTGCCACTACTTTTATGAGTGTGCTAACTAAGCTCAAGATGTTACTTTCAGTAACATCAGCTTTTCTGCACACTGGAACATTAAAGTTTGCAGAAATAAACCAAGTCATTGGCAGTTCATCTGCAAAGGGTGCCAGATAGGTTACTGAATTCAACTTGCATTGGGTTATTCCATGTCACTGAGCACTCTACATGCAATATCTAGACAGTTCTGGATCACCCTGTGTAGATATTTACACAAACCTATCAGAAAATGCATTGAATAGAAAGCAAAGCATTTAACTCAATGAAGTGTCCAGTTCAATTTTGCTGAAAACCAGTATGTGCTAACATGATGTAAACCTTATTATTATACTCACCATATGATTTAGAGTAGTCTGCAACCAATTTTATGAGTGTGCTACCTATGCTCCAGATGTTAATTTCAGTAACATCACCTATTCTACACAGTGGAACATTAGGGTTTGTAGCACAAAACCAAGTCAGTGGCTGTTCCACTGGAAAGCGTACCAGGTAGGTTACTGAATTCAGCTTTGATTCGTTTATTCCATGGTATTCAGCACTCTACATGCAATATCTATACAGTTCCAGATCAACTTGTGTAGTTATATACATGACCTTATCACAAAATACAATGAATAGAAAGTAAAGCATTCAACTCAAAGGAGTGTATCGTTCAATTTTGCTGAAAACCAATATGTGCTAACATGATGTAAACCTTATTATTATGCTCACCATATGATTTAGAGTAGTCTGCAACCAATTTTATGAGTGTGCTACTTAAGCACCAGAAGTTACTTTCAGGAACATCGCTTTCTGCACACAGGAACATTAGCGTCTGCAGAAGTAAACAAAGTCAAAGACTGTTCCACAGTATAGAGCATCAGATAGGTTACTGAATTCAGCTTGCATTGGTGTATTCCAGCTCAATGAGCACTCTACATGCAATACCTAGACATTTGCAGATCACCTTGTGCAGTTATATACACAAACCTATCACAAATTGCATTGAATACAAAGCAAAGCACCCAACTCAATGAAGTGTACAGTTCAATTTTGCTGAAAACCAGTAATTGCTAACATGATGTAAACCTTATTATTATACTCACCATATGATTTAGAGTATTCTGCCACTACTTTTATGAGTGTGCTACCTAAGCTCAAGATGTTACTTTCAGTAACATCACCTTTTCTACACAGTGGAACATTAGGGTTTGCAGCACAAAACCAAGTCAATGGCTGTTCCACTGGAAAGCGTAACAGGTAGGTTACTGAATTCAGCTTTGATTGGTTTATTCCATGGCAATCAGCACTCTACATGCAATATCTATACAGTTCCACATCACCTTGTGTAGTTATATACATGACCTTATCACAAAATACAATGAATAGAAAGTAAAGCATTCAACTCAAAGGAGTGTATTGTTCAATTTTGCTGGAAACCAATATGGGTTAACATGGTGTAAACGTTATTATTATACTCACCATATGATTTAGAGTCGTCTGCAAACAATTTTATGAGTGTGCTACCTATGCTCCAGATGTTAATTTCAGTAACATCACCTTTTCTACACAGTGGAACATTAGGGTTTGCAGCACAAAACCAAGTCAATGGCTGTTCCACTGGAAAGCGTACCAGGTAGGTTACTGAATTCAGCTTTGATTGGTTTATTCCATGGCATTCAGCACTCTACATGCAATATCTAGACATTTGCAGATCACCTTGTGCAGTTATATACACAAACCTATCAGAAAATGCATTGAATAGAAAGCAAAGCATTTAACTCAATGAAGCGTCCTGTTCAATTTTGCTGAAAACCAGTATGTGCTAACATGATGTAAACCTTATTATTATACTCACCACATGATTTAGAGTAGTCTGCAACCAATTTTATGAGTGTGCTAGTTCAGCACCAGAAGTTGCTTTCAGGAACAGCAAGCTTTCTCCACACTGGAACATTAGCGTTTGCAGAACTAAACGAATTCAAAGACTGTTCCACAGTATAGAGCATCAGATAGGTTAGTGAATTCAGCTTGCATTGGTGTATTGCAGCTCAATGAGCACTCTACATGCAATATCTAGACATTTGCAGATCACCTTGTGCAGTTATATACACAAACCTATCACAAATGGCATTGAATACAAAGCAACGCACCCCTCAATGAAGAGTACAGTTCAATTGTGCTGAAAACTGGTATGTGCTAACATGATGTAAACCTTATTATTATACTCACCATATGATTTAGAGTATTCTGCCACTACTTTTATGAGTGTGCTACCTAAGCTCAAGATGTTACTTTCAGTATCATCACCGTTTCTACACACTGGAACATTAGCGTTTGCAGAACTAAACTAAGTCAATGACAGTTCATCTGCAAATGGTGCCAGATAGGTTACTGAATTCAGATTGCATTGGTTTTTTCCATGGCATTGTGCACTCTACATGCAATATCTCTACAGTTCCAGATCACCTTGTGTAGTTATATACATGAACTTATCACAAAATACAATGAATAGAAAGTTAAGCATTCAACTCAAAGGAGTGTATTGCTCAATTTTGCTGGAAACCAATATGTGTTAACATGAAGTAAACGTTATTATTATACTCACCATACGATTTAGAGTAGTCTGCAACCAATTTTATGAGTGTGCTTCCTATGCTCCAGAAGTTACTTTCAGGAACATCAAGCTTATTCCACACTGGAACATTAGAGTTTGCAGAACTAAACCAAGTCAATGACAGTTCATCTGCAAATGGTGCCAGATAGGTTACTGAATTGAGATTGCATTGGTATATTCCATGACATTGTGCACTCTACCTGCAATATCTAGACATTTCTGGATCAACCTGTGTAGTTATATACACAACCCTATCAGAAAATGCATTGAATAGATAGTAGAGCATTTAACTCAATGAATTGTCCTGTTCAATTTTGCTGAAAACCAGTATGTGCTAACATGATGTAAACCTTATTATTATACTCACCATATGATTTAGAGTAGTCTGCAACCAATTTTATGAGTGTGCTACTGAAGCACCAGAATTTACTTTCAGGAACATCAAGTTTTCTCCACACTGGTCAATTAGCGTTTGCAGAAGTAAACAAAGTCAAAGACTGTTCCACAGTATAGAGCATCAGATAGGTTACTGAATTCAGATTGCATTGGTGTATTCCAGCTCATTGAGCACTCCACATGCAATATCTAGACATTTGCCGATCACCTTGTGCAGTTATATACACAAACCTATCACAAATGGCATTGAATACAAAGCAAAGCACCCTCAATGAAGAATACAGTTCAATTTTGCTGAAAACCGGTATGTGCTAACATGATGTAAACGTTATTATTATACTCACCATATGATTTAGAGTATTCTGCCACTACTTTTATGAGTGTGCTACCTAAGCTCAAGATGTTACTTTCAGTAACATCAGCTTTTCTGCACACTGGAACATTAAAGTTTGCAGAAGTAAACCAAGTCATTGGCAGTTCATCTGCAAAGGGTGCCAGATAGGTTACTGAATTCAACTTGCATTGGGGTATTCCATCTCACCAGGCACTCTGCATGCAATATCTAGACTGTTCTGGATCACCCTGGGTAGATATTTACACAAACCTATCAGAAAATGCATTGAATAGAAAGCAAAGCATTTAACTCAATGATGTGTCCAGTTCAATTTTGCTGAAAACCAGTATGTGCTAACATGATGTAAACCTTATTATTATACTCACCATATGATTTAGAGTAGTCTGCAACCAATTATATGAGTGTGCTACTTAAGCACCAGAATTTACTTTCAGGAACATCAAGTTTTCTCCACACTGGACAATTAGCGTTTGCAGAAGTAAACAAAGTCAAAGACTGTTCCACAGTATAGAGCATCAGATAGGTTACTGAATTCAGCTTGCATTGGTGTCTTCCAGCTCAATGAGCACTCTACATGCTATATCTAGACATTTGCAGATATCCTTGTGCAGTTATATACACAAACCTATGACAAATGGCATTGAATACAAAGCAAAGCACCCCTCAATGAAGAGTACAGTTCAATTGTGCTGAAAACCAATATGTGGTAACATGATGTAAACCTTATTATTATACTCACCATATGATTTAGAGTAGTCTGCAACCAATTTTATGAGTGTGCTACTTAAGCACCAGAAGTTATTTTCAGGAACATCACCTTTTCTACACACTGGAACATTAGTGTTTGCAGAACTAAACCAAGTCAATGGCTGTTCATCTGCAAAGGGTGCTAGATAGTTTACAGAATTCAACTTGCATTGGAGTATTCCGTTTCACTGTGCACTCTACATGCAATATCTAGACAGTTCTGGATTACCTTGTGTATTTATACACACAAACCTATCAGAAAATGCATTGAATAGAAAGCAAAGCATTTAACTCAATGAAGTGTCCAGTTCAATTTTGCTGAAAACCAGTATGTGCTAACATGATGTAAACCTCATTATTATACTCACCATATGATTTAGAGTAGTCTGCAACCAATTTTTTGAGTGTGCTACCTAAGCACCAGAAGTTACTTTCAGGAACATCAAGTTTTCTGCACACTGGAACATTAGCGTTTACAGAAATAAACAAAGTCAATGACTGTTCCACAGTAAAGTGCAGCAGATAGATAACAGAATTCAGCTTGCATTGTTGTATTCCATGTCACTCAGCAGTCTACATGCAATATCTAGACAGTTCCGGATCACCTTGTGCAGTTATATACACAAACCTTTCACAAATTACATTGAATACAAAGGAAAGCACCAAACTCAATGAAGTGTACAGTTCAATTTTGCTCAGAACCAGTATGTGCTAACAGGATGTAAACGTTATTGTTATACTCGCCATATGATTTAGAGTAGTCTGCAACCAATTTTATGAGTGTGCTACCTAAGCTCCAGATGTTACTTTCAGTAACATCACCTTTTCTACACAGTGGAACATTAGCGTTTGCAGAAGTAATCAAAGTCAAAGACTGTTCCACAGTTTAGAGCATCAGATAGGTTACTGAATTCAGCTTGCATTGGTGTATTCCAGCTCAATGAGGACTCTACATGCAATATCTAGACATTTGCCGATCACCTTGTGCAGTTATATACACAAACCTATCACAAATGGCATTGAATACAAAGCAAAGCAACACTCAATGAAGAGTACAGTTCAATTGTGCTGAAAACCAATATGTGGTAACATGATGTAAACCTTATTATTATGCTCACCATATGATTTAGAGTAGTCTGCAACCAATTTTATGAGTTTGCCGCCTATGCTCCAGATGTTACTTTCAGTAACATCAGCTTTTCTACACAGTGAAACATTAGGGTTTGCAGCACAAAACCAAGTCAATGTCTGTTCCACTGGAAACAGTACAAGGTAGGTTACTGAATTCAGCTTACATTGGTGCATTCCATGTCACTGAGCAGACTACATGCCATATCTAGACAGTTCCAGATCAGCTTGTGCAGTTATATACACAAACCTATCACAAATTGCATTGAATACAAAGCAAAGCACCCAACTCAGTGAAGTGTACAGTTCAATTTTGCTGAAAACCAGTACGTGCTAACATGATGTAAACCTTATTATTATACTCACCATATGATTTAGAGTATTCTGCCAACACTTTTATGAGTGTGCTACATAAGCTTAAGATGTTACTTTCAGTAACATCACCTTTTCTACAGACTGGAACATTAGTGTTTGCAGAAGTAAACCAAATTATTATACTCTAAAGATAAACCTTTTCTACACCTTTTTAATTTTAAATTGTATTAAAGCATGTTTAGCACATATAGAAGAAGAATTAACCATTTGTAAAATTTTTTCCCATTTATCTGTTGGTATATTGTATCGAAGTTCTTTTTCCCATTGTTGTTTAATTCTATCAGACATCTCTGGTTGTATCTTCATAATCATGTTGTAAATAAAAGTAACTAATCCCTTCTGACAAGGATTTAAGGTTAAAATCAAATCTGAGAAATCCGTTGAAGTTGAGTTGGGAAAAGATAGTAAAACTTTATGTAAAAAATTTCTGATTTGTAAATATCTGAAGAAATTAGATTTGGGTAATTTAAATTTATTGGAAAGTTGGTCAAAAGACATCAAAGTACCATCAAAAAGAAGGTCACGAAAACATTTTATACCTTTCCTTTTCCATATGCTAAAGGCTTGATCTGTCAAGGAAGGTTTAAAGAAAAAAATAAATAAAATAGGGCTATCAAGAACAAAGTTTTTCAGAGTAAAAAATTTCCGAAATTGAAACCAAATTCGTAATGTGTGTTTAATAACAGGATTAGATATCTGTTTATTGAATTTAACTAAATCAGCAGGAAGAGAAGAACCAAGAACAGAGAATAAAGAATATCCCTTTACCTCATTGCATTCCAAATTTACCCACTGCGGACACAATGATGAGTCCAAATCTAATTTCCAATACGTTAGGTTACGAATATTATTCGCCCAATAATAAAATCTAAAGTTAGGTAAGGCTAAACCACCATCTTTTTTAGATTTTTGTAATTGCCTTTTACTTAACCTGGGGTTTTTATTTTGCCACACAAATGAGGAAATTTTTGAATCAATGTTGTCAAAAAAGGATTTAGGAATAAAAATTGGTAAGGCTTGAAATAAATATAAAAATTTCGGTAAAATCATCATTTTAATAGCATTAATCCGACCAACTAATGATAGGAATAAGGGAGACCATCTTGTAGTAAGATGTTGTATTTGAAGAAGCATAGGTAAAAAATTCAGTCTAAATAAATCTTTATATTTCTTGGTAATTTTTATACCTAAATAGATAAAATTATCAGTAACAACTTTAAATGGAATCCTGTCATTCAATAAAGTTTGCGCGTTCAAAGGGAATAATTCACTCTTATCTAAGTTTAATTTATAACCAGGAAAACTACCAAATTGAGCCAACAAGGATAAAATAGTGGGAATAGATCTATCAAGATCAGAAATATATAACAGCAAATCATCAGCATAAAGTGATAATTTATATGATTTCTCATTACGGGTAATACCAAAAATATTAGGAGGTTCACGAATAGCAATGGCTAAAGGTTCTAATGCAATATTAAATAATAAAGGACTTAAAGGACAACCTTGTCTCGTACCACGAGATAATTGAAAAAAGGAGGATCTATAATTATTTGTAAGAACAGAAGCAACAGGTTTATAGTATATTAGTTTAATCCATGATATAAAATTAGGACTAAAATTAAAATTTCTCAATGCATTAAATAAATATGTCCATTCAACTCTATCAAAGGCTTTTTCAGCATCTAATGAGATAACAGATTCTGGGACTGTGGGTGATGAAGTATGAATTATATTAATCAATTTTCTAACATTAGAAAAAGAATACCGATTCTTAATCAAACCAGTTTGATCTTCTGAAATAATCTGTGGTAGTACCTTTTCTAATCTAGTAGCTAAAATTTTTGTAAGAATCTTAGAATCTACATTTAATAATGATATAGGGCGATAAGATGCACATAAAGTAGGATCTTTATCTTTTTAAAGAATTAGAGAGATAGTAGCTTCATAAAAAGATTGAGGTAATCTCTTCTTAGCAAATGCATCGTTTAAGATTTCACATAACCAAGGGGAAAGCAAAGAAGAAAACGTTTTGAAAAATTCTACAATATAACCATCAGGGCCAGGAGCTTTCCCTGAATTCATTGATGAGACAGCCTCACCTATTTCGGCCATAGAGATAGGAGCATCAAACAAGCTACGATCTTCACCAATCAGTTTAGGAATATTCAAATTGTTAAAAAAATTATCCATCATGGACAGGTCACCATCAAATTCTGATTGATATAAAGATTTATAAAAATCTTGAAAAGTATTATTGATTTCTTTATGATCAGTAGTTAAATTACCGTCTTGATTACGAATTTTAATAATTTGTCGCTTGGTCGAAATAGCTTTTAATTGATTAGCTAACAGTTTACCAGTTTGATCACTGTGAATATAGAATTGAGCTCTGGTCCTAATTAATTGATTTTCAATTGAAGAAGATAATAATAAGCTATGTTCCATTTGAAGCTCAACTCTCTTCTTATAAAGTTCTTTAGTAGGAGTCACAGAATAAATCTTATCAATTTCCTTAATTTTATCCACTAATAAAGCAATATCTAAATATCTTTGTTTCCTTTTACCAGCGGAATATGAAATAATTTGTCCATGGATAAAAGCCTTGAAAGAGTCCCAAAGTATTCCTCTGTCAATTTCTTCAGTATAGTTTGTTGAGAAAAACAAATCAATTTGCTGTTTTATACAGGTGACAAATTCTGGGTCTTGAAGCAGAGTAGCATTAAATCTCCAAGATCTAACATTATTGGAAAAGTCCTGAATCAAGTCAATGGCAGTTCATCTACAAAGGGTACCAGATAGGTTAATGAATTCAACTTGCATTGGGGTATTCCATATCGCTGAGCGGTCTACATGCAATATCTAGACAGTTCCAGCTCTCCTTGTGCAGTTATATACACAAACCTATCAGAAAATGCATTGAATAAAAAGTCAAGCATTCAACACAATGAAGTGTACAGTTGAATTTTGCTGAAAACCAGTATGTGCTAACATGATGTAAACCTTAATATTATACTCACCATATGATCTAGAGTAGTCTGCAACCAATTTTATGAGTGTGCTACCTAAGCACCAGGTTACTTTCAGTAACATCACGTTTTCTACACAGTGGAACATCAGGGTATGCAGCACAAAACCAAGTCAATGGCTGTTCCACTGTAAAGAGTACAAGGTAGGTTACTGATTTCAGATTGCATTGGTTTATTGCATTGCATTGAGCACTATACATGCAATATGTATGCAGTTCCAGATCACCGTGTGTAGTTATATACACGACCTTATCAGAAACTACAATGAATAGAAAGTAAAGCATTCAACTCAAAGGAGTGTAGAGTACAATTTTGCTGAAAACCAATATGTGCTAACATGATGTAAACCTTATTATTATGCTCACCATTTGATTTAGAGTAGTCTGCAACCAATTTTATGAGTGTGCTACCTAACCACCAGAAGTTACTTTCAGGAACATCAAGTTTTCCCCAGACTGGAACATCAGCGTTTGCAGAAGTAAACAAAGTCAATGAGTGTTCCAAAGTAAAGAGCAGCAGATCGGTTACTGAATTCAGCTTGCATTGGTGTATTCCATGTCTCAGAGCACTTTACATGCAATATCTAGACAGTTCCAGATCACCTTCTGCAGTTATATTCACAAACCTATCACAAAATGCATTGAACAGAAAGCAAAGCATTCAACACAATGAAGTGTACAGTTCAATTTTGCTGAAAACCAGTATTTGCTAACATGATGTAAACCTCATTATTATACTCACCATATAATCTAGAGTAGTCTGCAACCAATTTTATGAGTGTGCTACCTAAGCACCAGGTTACCTTCAGTAACATCACGTTTTCTACACAGTCTAACATTAGGGTTTGCAGCACAAAACCAAGTCAATGGCTGTTCCACTGTAAAGGGTACTAGGTAGGTTACTGAATTCAGCTTGCATTGGTGTATTCCATGTCGCTGAGCACTCTACATGCAATATCTAGACATTTGCAGATCACCTTGTGTAGTTATATACACAAACCTATCAGAAAATGCATTGAATAGAAAGCAAAGCATTTAACTCAATTTAGTTTTCCAGTTCAATTTTGCTGAACACCAGTATGTGCTAACATGATGGCAACTTTATTATTATACTCAGCATACGATTTAGAGTACTCTGCAACCAGTTTTATGAGTCTGCTTCCTAAGCACCAGAAGTTACTTTAGGAACATCAAGTTTTCTCCACACTGGAACTTTAGCGTTTGCAGAAGTAAACAAAGTCAATGACTGTTCCACAGTAAAGAGCATCAGATAGCGTACTGAATTCAGCTTGCATTGGTGTATTCCAGCTCACTGAGCACTCTACATGCAATATCTAGACATTTGCAGATCACCTTGTGCAGTTATATACACAAACCTCTCACAAATTGCATTGAATACAAAGCAAAGCACCCAACTCAATTAAGTGTACAGTTCAATTTTGCTGCAAACCAGTACGTGCTAACATGATGTAAACCTTATTATTATACTCACCATATGATTTAGAGTAGTCTGCAACCAATTTTATGAGTGTGCTACATAAGCACCAGGTTACTTTCAGTAACATCACGTTTTCTACACAGTCGAACATTCGGGTTTGGAGCACAAAACCAAGTCAATGGCTGTTCCACTGTAAACGGTACCAGGTAGGTTAATGATTTCAGATTGCATTGGTTTATTGTATGGCATTGAGCACTCTACATGCAATATCTATACAGTTCCAGATCACCTTGTGTAGTTATATACACGGCCTTATCAGAAACTACAATGAATAGAAAGTAAAGCATTCAACTCAAAGGAGTGTGGAGTTCAATTTTGCTGAAAACCAATATGTGCTAACATGATGTAAACCTTATTATTATACTCACCATTTGATTTAGAGTAGTCTGCAACCAATTTTATGAGTGTGCTACCTAACCACCAGAAGTTACTTTCAGGAACATCAAGTTTTCCCCACACTGGAACATTTGCGTTTGCAGAAGTAAACAAAGTCAATGAGTGTTCCACAGTAAAGAGCAGCAGATCGGTTACTGACTTCAGCTTGCATTGGTGTATTCTAGCTCACTGAGCACTCTACATGCAATATCTAGACATTTGCAGATCAAATTGTGCAGTTATATACACAAACCTATCAGAAAATGCATTGAATAAAAAGCAAAGCATTCAACTGAATGAAGTGTACTGTGCAATTTTGCTGAAAACCAGTATGTGCTAACATGATGTAAATTTTATTATTGTATTCAGCATATCATCTAGAGTAGTTTGCAACCACTTTTGTGAGTGTGCTGCCTAAGCTCAAGATGTTACTTTCTGTAACATCACCTTTTCGACACAGTGGAACATTAGGGTATGCAGCACAAAACCAAGTCAATGGCAGTTCCACTGTAAAGGGTACCGAGTAGGTTACTGAATTCAGCTTGCATTGGTGTATTCCATATCTCTGAGCACTCTACATGCAATATCTATACAGTTCCAGCTCTCCTTCTGTAGTTATATACACAAACCTATCAGAAAATGCATTGAATAAAAAGCCAAGCATTCAACTGTATGAAGTGTACAGTTCAATTTTGCTGAAAACCAGTATGTGCGAAAATGATGTAATCCTTATTATTATACTCACCATATGATCTAGAGTAGTCTGCAACCAATTTTATGAGTGTGCTACCTAAGCACCGGAAGTTACTTTCAGTAACATCACGTTTTCTAAACAGTGGAACATTAGCGTTTGCAGAAGTAAACCAAAAGAACGGCTATTCCACTACAAATGGTACCAGGTAGGATACTGAATTCAGCTTGCATTGGTGTATTCCAGCTCATTGAGCACTCTACATGCAATATCTAGACATTTGCAGATCACCTTGTGCAGTTATATACACAAACCTATCATAAATTGCATTGAATACAAAGCAAAGCACCCAAGTCAATGAAGTGATCAGTGCAATTTTGCTGAAAACCAGTATGTGCTAACATGATGTAAACCTTATTATTATACGCACCATATGACTTAGAGTAGTCTGCAACCAATTTTATGAGTGTGCTACCTAAGCTACAGATGTTACTTTCAGTAACATCACCTTTTCGACACAGTGGAACATTAGGGTATGCAGCACAAAACCGAGTCAATGGCTGTTCCACTGTAAAGGGTACCAGGGAGATTACTGAATTCAGCTTGCATTGGTGTATTCCATGTCACTGAGCACTCTACATGCAATATCTAGACATTTCCAGATCACCTTCTGTAGTTATATTCACAAAGCTATCACAAAATGCATTGAACAGAAAGCAAAGCATTCAACAAAATGAAGTGTACAGTTCAATTTTGCTGAAAACCAGTATTTGCTAACATGATGTAAACCTCATTATTATACTCACCATATGATCTAGAGTAGGCTGCAACCAATTTTATGAGTGTGCTACCTAACCACCAGAAGATACTATCAGGAACATCAACTTTTCCCCACACTGGAACATTAGCGTTTACAGAAGTAATCAAAGCCAATGAGTGTTCCACAGTAAAGAGCAGCAGATCGGTTACTGAATTCAGCTTGGATTGGTGTATTCCATGTCACTGAGCAGACTACATGCAATATCTAGACATTTGCAGATCAACTTGTGCAGTTATATACTCAAACCTATCACAAATTGCATTGAATACAAAGCAAAGCATCCAACTCAATGAAGTGTACATTTCAATTTTGCTAAAAACCAGTATGTGCTAACATGATGTAAACCTCATTATTATACTCACCATATGATCTAGAGTAGGCTGCAACCAATTTTATGAGTGTGCTACCTAAGCACCGGAAGTTACTTTCAGTAACATCACGTTTTCTAAACAGTGGAACATTAGCGTTTGCAGAAGTAAACCAAAAGAACGGCTATTCCACTACAAATGGTACCAGGTAGGATACTGAATTCAGCTTGCATTGGTGTATTCCAGCTCATTGAGCACTCTACATGCAATATCTAGACATTTGCAGATCACCTTGTGCAGTTATATACACAAACCTATCATAAATTGCATTGAATACAAAGCAAAGCACCCAAGTCAATGAAGTGATCAGTGCAATTTTGCTGAAAACCAGTATGTGCTAACATGATGTAAACCTTATTATTATACGCACCATATGACTTAGAGTAGTCTGCAACCAATTTTATGAGTGTGCTACCTAAGCTACAGATGTTACTTTCAGTAACATCACCTTTTCGACACAGTGGAACATTAGGGTATGCAGCACAAAACCGAGTCAATGGCTGTTCCACTGTAAAGGGTACCAGGGAGATTACTGAATTCAGCTTGCATTGGTGTATTCCATGTCACTGAGCACTCTACATGCAATATCTAGACATTTCCAGATCACCTTCTGTAGTTATATTCACAAAGCTATCACAAAATGCATTGAACAGAAAGCAAAGCATTCAACAAAATGAAGTGTACAGTTCAATTTTGCTGAAAACCAGTATTTGCTAACATGATGTAAACCTCATTATTATACTCACCATATGATCTAGAGTAGGCTGCAACCAATTTTATGAGTGTGCTACCTAACCACCAGAAGATACTATCAGGAACATCAACTTTTCCCCACACTGGAACATTAGCGTTTACAGAAGTAATCAAAGCCAATGAGTGTTCCACAGTAAAGAGCAGCAGATCGGTTACTGAATTCAGCTTGGATTGGTGTATTCCATGTCACTGAGCAGACTACATGCAATATCTAGACATTTGCAGATCAACTTGTGCAGTTATATACTCAAACCTATCACAAATTGCATTGAATACAAAGCAAAGCATCCAACTCAATGAAGTGTACATTTCAATTTTGCTAAAAACCAGTATGTGCTAACATGATGTAAACCTTATTATTATACACACCATATGATCTAGAGTAGTCTGCAACCAATTTTATGAGTGTGCTACCTAAGCACCAGAAGTTACTTTCAGTAACATCACGTTTTCTACACAGTGGAACATTAGCGTTTGCAGAAATAAACCAAAACATTGGCTGTTCCACTACAAAAGGTACCAGGTAGGATACTGAATTCAGCTTGCATTGGTATATTCCATGTCACTGAGCACTCTACATGCAATATCTAGACAGTTCCAGATAACCTTCTGTAGTTATATTCACAAACCTATCACAAAATGCATTGAATAGAAAGCAAAGCACTCAGCAGAATGAAGTGTACAGTTCAATTTTGCTGAAAACCAGTATGTGCTAACATGATGTAAACCTTGATATTATACTCACCATATGATCTAGAGTAGTCTGCAATCAATTTTATGAGTGTGCTACCTAAGCACCAGGTTACTTTCAGTAACATCACGTTTTCTACACATTGGATCATTAGGGTATGCAGCACAATACCAAGTCAATGGCGGTTCCACTGTAAAGGGTACCAGGTAGGTTACTGATTTCAGATTGCATTGGTTTATTGCATGGCATTGAGCACTCTACATGCAATATCTATACAGTTCCAGATCACCTTGTGTAGTTATATACATGACCTTATCAGAAAATCCATTGAATAGAAAGCAAAGCATTCAACACAATGAAGTGTACAGTTCAAATTTACTGAAAACCAGTATGTGCGAACATGATGTAAACCTTATTATTATACTCACCATATGACCTAGAGTAGCCTGCAACCAATTATATGAGTGTGCTACCTAAGCACCAGAAGTTACTTTCAGTAACATCTCGTTTTCTACACAGTGGAACATTAGCGTTTGCAGAAATAAACCAAAACAATGGCTGTTCCACTACAAAAGGTAGCAGGTAGGATACTGAATTCAGCGTGCATTGGTATATTCCATGTCACTGTGCACTCTACATGCAATATCTAGACAGTTCCAGATAATCTTCTGTAGTTATATTCACAAACCTATCACAAATTGCATTGAATACAAAGCAAAGCACCCAACTCAATGAAGTGTACATTTCAATTTTGCTAAAAACCAGTATGTGCTAACATGATGTAAACCTTATTATTATACTCACCATTTGATTAACAGTAGTCTGCAACCAATTTTATGAGTAGGCTACCTAAGCTACAGATGTTACTTTCAGAAACATCACCTTTTCGACACAGTGGAACATTAGGATATGCAGCACAAAACCAAGTCAATGGCTGTTCCAATGTAAAGCGTACCAGGTAGGTTACTGAATTCAGCTTGCATTGGTATATTCCATGTCACTGAGCACTCTACATGCAATATCTAGACAGTTCCAGATAATCTTCTGTAGTTATATACACAAACCTATCACAAATTGCATTGAATACAAAGCAAAGCACCCAACTCAATGAAGTGTACATTTCAATTTTGCTAAAAACCAGTATGTGCTAACATGATGTAAACCTTATTATTATACTCACCATATGATTTACAGTAGTCTGCAACCAATTTTATGAGTGTGCTACCTAAGCTACAGATGATACTTTCAGTAACATCACCTTTTCGACACAGTGGAACATTAGGGTATGCAGCACAACACCAAGTCAATGGCACTTCCACTGTAAAGGGTACTAGGTAGGTTACTGAATTCAGCTTGCATTGGTGTATTCCAAGTCACTGAGCACTCTACATGCAATATCTAGACAGTTCCAGATCACCTTGTGTAGTTATATACACGACCTTATCACAAAATACAATGAATAGAAAGTAAAGCATTCAACTCAAAGGAGTGTATAGTTCATTTTTGCTGAAAACCAATATCTGCTGACATAATGAAAACCTTATTATTATACTCACCATATGATTTAGAGTAGTCTGCAACCAATTTTATGAATGTGCTACCTAAGCACCAGAAGTTACTTTCAGTAACATCACGTTTTCTACACACTGGAACATTAGCGTTTGCAGAAAT
Source organism: Hypanus sabinus (assembly GCF_030144855.1). Lineage (NCBI taxonomy): Eukaryota > Metazoa > Chordata > Chondrichthyes > Myliobatiformes > Dasyatidae > Hypanus > Hypanus sabinus. The sequence goes on along the minus strand of NC_082738.1, from coordinate 60,619,548 downwards.
AAACCAAAACAATGGCAGTTCCACTACAAAAGGTACCAGGTAGGATACTGAATTCAGCTTGCATTGGTATATTCCATGTCACTGAGCACTCTACATGCAATATCTAGACAGTTCCAGATAACCTTCTGTAGTTATGTTCACAAACCTATCACAAAATGCATTGAACAGAAAGCAAAGCATTCAACACAATGAAGTGTACAGTTCAATTTTGCTGAAAACCAGAATGTGCTAACATGATGTAAACTTTATTATTGTACTCACCATATGATCTAGAGCAGTCTGCAACCAATTTTGTGAGTGTGCTACCTAAGCTCAAGATGTTACTTTCAGTAACATCACCTTTTCTGCACAGTGGAACATTAGGGTTTGCAGCACAAAACCAAGTCAATGGCTGTTCCACTGTAAAGGGTACCAGGTAGGTTACTGATTTCAGATTGCATTGGTTTATTGCATGGCATTGAGCACTCTACATGCAATATCTATACAGTTCCAGATCACATTGTGTAGTTATATGCACGACCTTATCAGAAACTACAATGAATAGAAAGTAAAGCATTCAACTCAAAGGAGTGTAGAGTTCAATTTGGCTGAAAACCAATATGTGCTAACATGATGTAAACCTTATTATTATACTCATATGATTTAGAGTAGTCTGCAACCAATTTTATGAGTGTGCTACCTAACCACCAGAAGTTACATTCAGGAACATCAAGTTTTCTACACATTGGAACATTAGCGTTTGCAGAAATAAACCAAAACAATGGCAGTTCCACTACAAAAGGTACCAGGTAGGATACTGAATTCAGCTTGCATTGGTATATTCCATGTCACTGAGCACTCTACGTGCAATATCTAGACAGTTCCAGATAACCTTCTGTAGTTATGTTCACAAACCTATCACAAAATGCATTGAATAGAAAGCAAAGCATTCAACAGTATGAAGTGTACAGTTCAATTTTGCTGAAAACCAGTATTTGCTAACATGATGTAAACCTCATTATTATACTCACCATGTGATCTAGAGTAGTCTGCAACCAATTTTGTGAGTGTGCTACCTAAGCTCAAGATGTTACTTTCAGTAACATCACCTTTTCTGCACAGTGGAACATTAGGGTTTGCAGCACAAAACCAAGTCAATGGCTGTTCCACTGTAAAGGGTACCAGGTAGGTTACTGATTTCAGATTGCATTGGTTTATTGCATGGCATTGAGCACTCTACATGCAATATCTATACAGTTCCAGATCACAATGTGTAGTTATATGCACGACCTTATCAGAAACTACAATGAATAGAAAGTAAAGCATTCAACTCAATGAAGTGTACAGTTCAATTTTGCTGAAAACCAGTATGTGCTAACATGATGTAAACCTTATTATTATACTCACCATATGAGTTAGAGTAGTCTGCAACCAATTTTATGAGTGTGCTACTTAAGCACCAGAAGTTACTTTCAGGAACATCAAGCTTTCTCCACACTGGAACATTAGCGTTTACAGAAGTAAACAAAGTCAATGAGTGTTCCACAGTAAAGAGCAGCAGATCGGTTACTGAATTCAGCTTGGACTGGTGTATTCCAGCTCACTGAGCACTCTACATGCAATATCTAGACATTTGCAAATCAACTTGTGCAGTTATATACACAAACCTATAACAAATTGCATTGAATACAAAGCAAAGCACCCAACTCAATGAAGTGTACATTTAAATTTTGCTAAAAACCAGTATGTGCTAACATGATGTAAACCGTATTATTATACTCACCATATGATTTACAGTAGTCGGCAACCAATTTTATGAGTGTGCTACCCAAGCTACAGATGATACTTTCAGTAACATCACGTTTTCTACGCAGTGGAACATTAGCGTTTGCAGTACTAAGTCAAGGCAATGGCTGTTCCACGACAAAAAGTAATAGGTAGGTTACTGAATGCAGCTTGCGTTGTTGTACTCCATGCCACTGAGCACTCGACATGCAATATCTAAACAGTTCCAGATCACCATGAGTAGTTATAAACACGACCTTATCACATAATACAATGAATAGAAAGTAAAGCATTCAACTCAATGGAGTGTAGAGATAAATTTTGCTGAAAAATAGCATTTACTAAAATGAAGGAATCCTTATTATTATACTCACCATATGATTTAGACTAGCGTGTAACCAATTTTATCAGTGTCCTACCTAAGCTCCAGAAGTTACTTTCAGTAATATCACGTTTTCTACACACTGGACCATCAGCGTTTGCAGTGCTAAAGAAAGTCAATAGCTGTTCCGCTGTAAATGGTATCAGATAGATTACTGAATTCAGCTTGCATTGGTGTATTCCTTTTCACTGAGCACTCTACGTGCAATTTCTAGACAGTTCCAGATCACCTTGCGTAGTTATATACACAAACCTATCACAAATTGCATTGAATGCAAAGCAAAACACCCAACTCAAAGAAGTGTACAGTTCAATTTTGCTGAAAACCAGTATGTGCTAACATGATGTAAACCTTATTATTATACTCACCAGATGATTTAGAGTAGTCTGCAACGAATTTTATGAGTGTGCTACCTAAGCTCCAGATGTTACTTTCAGTAACATCACCATTTCTACACAGTGGAACATTAGGGTTTGCAGCATAAAACCAAGTCAATGGCTGTTCCACTGTAAAGGGTACCAGGTAGGTTACTGAACTCAGCTTGCATTGGTGTATTCCATGCACTGAGCACTCTACATGCAATATCTGTACAGTTCCAGATCACCTTGTGTAGTTACATACACAAACCTATCACAAAATGCATTGAAAGGAAAGCAAAGCATTCAACTCAATGAAGTGTACAGTTCAATTTTGCTGAAAACCAGTATGTGCTAACATGATGTAAACCTTATTATTATACTCACAATATGATTTAGAGTGGTCTGCAACCAATTTTATGAGTGCGCTACCTAAACTCAAGACGTTACTTTCAGTAACATCACCTTTTCTACAAAGTGGAACATTAGGGTTTGCAGAACAAAACCAAGTCAATGGCTGATCCACTGTAAAGGGTACCAGATAGGTTACTGAATTCTGCTTGCGTTGGTGTATTCCATGGCACTGAGCTCTCTACATGCAATATCTGTATACAGTTCCAGATCACCTTGTGTAGTTATATACACAAACCTATCGCAAAATGCATTGAATACAAAGCAAAGCATTCAACTCAAAGAGAACAGTTCAATTTTGCTGAATGCCAGTATATGCTAGCATGATGTAAACCTTATTATCATACTCACCATATGACTTATCGTAGCCTGTAACCACTTGTAAGAGTGTCCTACCTTAGCTCCAATACTTAATTTCAGTAACATCACCTTTTCTAGACAGTGGAACATTGGTGTTTGCAGAACTAAGTCAAGTCAATGGCTGTTCCACGACAAAAGGTACCAGGTAGGTTACTGAATTCAGCTTGCATTGGTGTATTCCATGTCACTGAGAACTCTGCACGCAATATCTAGACAGTTCCAGATCGCCTTGTGTAGTTATATACACAAACCTATCACAAAATGCATTCAATGGAAAGCAAAGCATTCAACTCAATGAAGTGTACAGTTCAATTTTGCTGAAAACCAGAATGTGCTAACATGATGTAAACCTTATTATTATACTCACCAGATGATTTAGAGTAGTCTGCAACGAATTTTATGAGTGTGCTACCTAAGCTCCAGATGTTACTTTCAGTAACATCACCATTTCTACACAGTGGAACATTAGGGTTTGCAGCATAAAACCAAGTCAATGGCTGTTCCACTGTAAAGGGTACCAGGTAGGTTACTGAATTCAGCTTGCATTGGTGTATGCCATGTCACTGAACACTCTACATGCAATATCTAGACATTTGCAGATCACCTTCTGTAGTTATATTCACAAGCCTATCACAAAATGCTTTGAAAAGAAAGCAAAGCATTCAACTCAATGAAGTGTACAGTTCAATTTTGCTGAAAGCCAGCAGGTGCTAACATGATGTAAACCTTATTATTATACTCACCAGAAGATATAGAGTGGTCTCCATCCAATTTTATGAGTGTGCTTCCTAAGCACCAGAAGTTACTTTCAGTAACATCACGTTTTCTACACAGTGGAACATTAGCGTTTGCAGAACGAAACCAAGGCAATGGCTGTTCCACTACAAAAGGTACCAGGTAGGTTACTGAATTCTGCTTGCGTTGGTGTATTCCATGCACTGAGCACTCTACATGCAATATCTGTACAGTTCCAGATCACCTTGTGTAGTTACATACACAAACCTATCACAAAATGCATTGAAAGGAAAGCAAAGCATTCAACTCAATGAAGTGTACAGTTCAATTTTGCTGAAAACCAGTATGTGCTAACATGATGTAAACCTTATTATTATACTCACAATATGATTTAGAGTAGTCTGCAACCAATTTTATGAGTGCGCTACCTAAACTCAAGACGTTACTGTCAGTAACATCACCTTTTCTACAAAGTGGAACATTAGGGTTTGCAGAACAAAACCAAGTCAATGGCTGATCCACTGTAAAGGGTACCAGATAGGTTACTGAATTCTGCTTGCGTTGGTGTATTCCATGGCACTGAGCTCTCTACATGCAATATCTGTATACAGTTCCAGATCACCTTGTGTAGTTATATACACAAACCTATCGCAAAATGCATTGAATACAAAGCAAAGCATTCAACTCAAAGAGAACAGTTCAATTTTGCTGAATGCCAGTATATGCTAGCATGATGTAAACCTTATTATCATACTCACCATATGACTTATCGTAGCCTGTAACCACTTGTAAGAGTGTCCTACCTTAGCTCCAGAAGTGAATTTCAGTAACATCACCTTTTCTAGACAGTGGAACATAAGTGTTTGCAGAACTAAGTCAAGTCAATAGCTGTTCCACTACAAACCGTACCAGGTAGGTTACTGAATTCAGCTTGCATTGGTGTATTCCATGTCACTGAGCATTCTGCACGCAATATCTAGACAGTTCCAGATCGCCTTGTGAGGTTATATACACAAACCTATCACAAAATGCATTCAATGGAAAGCAAAGCATTCAACTCAAGGAAGTGTACAGTTCAATTTTGCTGAAAACCAGTATGTGCTAACATGATGTAAACCTTATTATTATACTCCCCATATGATTTAGAGTAGTCTGCAACCAATTTCATCAGTGTGCTACCTAAGCACAAGATGTTACTTACTGTAATATCACCGTTCTACAAAGAGGAACATTCGGGTTTGCAGAACAAAACCAAGTCAATGGCTGATCCACTGTAAAGGGTACCAGATAGGTTACTGAATTCTGCTTGCGTTGGTGTATTCCATGGCACTGAGCTCTCTACATGCAATATCTAGACAGATCCAGATCACCTTGCGTAGTTACGTACACGACCTTATCACAAAATACAATGAATAGAAAGTAAAGAATTCAACTCAAAGGAGTGTGTAGTTCAATTTTGCTGAAAACCAATATGTGCTAACATGATGTAAACCTTATTATTATACTCACCAGATGATTTAGAGTAGTCTGCAACGAATTTTATGAGTGTGCTACCTAAGCTCCAGATGTTACTTTCAGTAACATCACCATTTCTACACAGTGGAACATTAGGGTTTGCAGCATAAAACCAAGTCAATGGCTGTTCCACTGTAAAGGGTACCAGGTAGGTTACTGAATTCAGCTTGCATTGGTGTATGCCATGTCACTGAACACTCTACATGCAATATCTAGACATTTGCAGATCACCTTCTGTAGTTATATTCACAAGCCTATCACAAAATGCTTTGAAAAGAAAGCAAAGCATTCAACTCAATGAAGTGTACAGTTCAATTTTGCTGAAAGCCAGCAGGTGCTAACATGATGTAAACCTTATTATTATACTCACCATAAGATATAGAGTGGTCTCCATCCAATTTTATGAGTGTGCTTCCTAAGCACCAGAAGTTACTTTCAGTAACATCACGTTTTCTACACAGTGGAACATTAGCGTTTGCAGAACGAAACCAAGGCAATGGCTGTTCCACTACAAAAGGTACCAGGTAGGTTACTGAATTCTGCTTGCGTTGGTGTATTCCATGCACTGAGCACTCTACATGCAATATCTGTACAGTTCCAGATCACCTTGTGTAGTTACATACACAAACCTATCACAAAATGCATTGAAAGGAAAGCAAAGCATTCAACTCAATGAAGTGTACAGTTCAATTTTGCTGAAAACCAGTATGTGCTAACATGATGTAAACCTTATTATTATACTCACAATATGATTTAGAGTAGTCTGCAACCAATTTTATGAGTGCGCTACCTAAACTCAAGATGTTACTGTCAGTAACATCACCTTTTCTACAAAGTGGAACATTAGGGTTTGCAGAACAAAACCAAGTCAATGGCTGATCCACTGTAAAGGGTACCAGATAGGTTACTGAATTCTGCTTGCGTTGGTGTATTCCATGGCACTGAGCTCTCTACATGCAATATCTGTACAGTTCCAGATCACCTTGTGTAGTTATATACACAACCCTATCGCAAAATGCATTGAATACAAAGCAAAGCATTCAACTCAATGAAGAGTACAGTTCAATTTTGCTGAATAGCAGTATGTGCTAACATGATGTAAACCTTATTAGTATACTCACCATATGATTTAGAGTAGTCTGTAACCACTTTTAAGAGTGTCCTACCTTAGCTCCAATACTTAATTTCAGTAACATCACCTTTTCTAGACAGTGGAACATTGGTGTTTGCAGAACTAAGTCAAGTCAATGGCTGTTCCACGACAAAAGGTACCAGGTAGGTTACTGAATTCAGCTTGCATTGGTGTATTCCATGTCACTGAGAACTCTGCACGCAATATCTAGACAGTTCCAGATCGCCTTGTGTAGTTATATACACAAACCTATCACAAAATGCATTCAATGGAAAGCAAAGCATTCAACTCAATGAAGTGTACAGTTCAATTTTGCTGAAAGCCAGCAGGTGCTAACATGATGTAAACCTTATTATTATACTCACCATAAGATATAGAGTGGTCTCCATCCAATTTTATGAGTGTGCTTCCTAAGCACCAGAAGTTACTTTCAGTAACATCACGTTTTCTACACAGTGGAACATTAGCGTTTGCAGAACGAAACCAAGGCAATCGCTGTTCCACTACAAAAGGTACCAGGTAGGTTACTGAATTCTGCTTGCGTTGGTGTATTCCATGCACTGAGCACTCTACATGCAATATCTGTACAGTTCCAGATCACCTTGTGTAGTTACATACACAAACCTATCACAAAATGCATTGAAAGGAAAGCAAAGCATTCAACTCAATGAAGAGTACAGTTCAATTTTGCTGAATAGCAGTATGTGCTAACATGATGTAAACCTTATTAGTATACTCACCATATGATTTAGAGTAGTCTGTAACCACTTTTAAGAGTGTCCTACCTTAGCTCCAATACTTAATTTCAGTAACATCACCTTTTCTAGACAGTGGAACATAAGTGTTTGCAGAACTAAGTCAAGTCAATAGCTGTTCCACTACAAACCGTACCAGGTAGGTTACTGAATTCAGCTTGCATTGGTGTATTCCATGTCACTGAGCATTCTGCACGCAATATCTAGACAGTTCCAGATCGCCTTGTGTAGTTATATACAAAAACCTATCACAAAATGCAATCAATGGAAAGCAAAGCATTCAACTCAAGGAAGTGTACAGTTCAATTTTGCTGAAAACCAGTATGTGCTAACATGATGTAAACCTTATTATTATACTCACCATATGATTTAGAGTAGTCTGCAACCAATTTCATCAGTGTGCTACCTAAGCACAAGATGTTACTTACTGTAATATCACCGTTCTACACAGTGGAACATTAGGGTGTGCAGAACAAAACCAAGTCAATGGCTGTTCCACTGTAAAGGGTATCAGATAGATTACTGAATTCAGCTTGCATTGGTGTATTCCATCTCACTGAACACTCTACATGCAATGTCTAGACAGATCCAGATCACCTTGAGTAGTTCCATACACGACCTTATCACAAAATACAGTGAGTAGAAATTAAAGCATTCAAATCAATGGAGTGTATAGTTCAGTTTTGCTGAAAACTAGTATGTGCTAACATGATGTAAACCTTAGTATTATACTCACCATATGATTTACAGTACTCTGCAACCAATTTTATGAGTGTGATACCAAAGCTCAAGATGTTACTTGCAGTAAAATCACCTTTTGTACACAGTGGAACAATAGCGTTTGCAGAACTACACCAAGACAATGACTGTTCCACAGTAAAGGGTAGCAGATAGGTTACTGAATTCAGCATGCATCGGTGTGTTCCATGTCACTGAGCACTCTACATGCAATATCTAGACAGTTGCAGATCACCTTGTATAGTTATATACACAAACCTATCGCAAAATGCATTGAATACAAAGCAAAGCACCCAACTCAAAGAAGTGTACAGTTCAATGTTGCTGAAAACCAGTATGTGCTAACATGATGTAAACCTTATTATTATACTCACAATATGATTTAGAGTGGTCTGCAACCAATTTTATGAGTGCGCTACCTAAACTCAAGACGTTACTTTCAGTAACATCACCTTTTCTACAAAGTGGAACATTAGGGTTTGCAGAACAAAACCAAGTCAATGGCTGATCCACTGTAAAGGGTACCAGATAGGTTACTGAATTCTGCTTGCGTTGGTGTATTCCATGGCACTGAGCTCTCTACATGCAATATCTGTATACAGTTCCAGATCACCTTGTGTAGTTATATACACAAACCTATCGCAAAATGCATTGAATACAAAGCAAAGCATTCAACTCAAAGAGAACAGTTCAATTTTGCTGAATGCCAGTATATGCTAGCATGATGTAAACCTTATTATCATACTCACCATATGACTTATCGTAGCCTGTAACCACTTGTAAGAGTGTCCTACCTTAGCTCCAGAAGTGAATTTCAGTAACATCACCTTTTCTAGACAGTGGAACATAAGTGTTTGCAGAACTAAGTCAAGTCAATAGCTGTTCCACTACAAACCGTACCAGGTAGGTTACTGAATTCAGCTTGCATTGGTGTATTCCATGTCACTGAGCATTCTGCACGCAATATCTAGACAGTTCCAGATCGCCTTGTGAGGTTATATACACAAACCTATCACAAAATGCATTCAATGGAAAGCAAAGCATTCAACTCAAGGAAGTGTACAGTTCAATTTTGCTGAAAACCAGTATGTGCTAACATGATGTAAACCTTATTATTATACTCCCCATATGATTTAGAGTAGTCTGCAACCAATTTCATCAGTGTGCTACCTAAGCACAAGATGTTACTTACTGTAATATCACCGTTCTACAAAGAGGAACATTCGGGTTTGCAGAACAAAACCAAGTCAATGGCTGATCCACTGTAAAGGGTACCAGATAGGTTACTGAATTCTGCTTGCGTTGGTGTATTCCATGGCACTGAGCTCTCTACATGCAATATCTAGACAGATCCAGATCACCTTGCGTAGTTACGTACACGACCTTATCACAAAATACAATGAATAGAAAGTAAAGAATTCAACTCAAAGGAGTGTGTAGTTCAATTTTGCTGAAAACCAATATGTGCTAACATGATGTAAACCTTATTATTATACTCACCAGATGATTTAGAGTAGTCTGCAACGAATTTTATGAGTGTGCTACCTAAGCTCCAGATGTTACTTTCAGTAACATCACCATTTCTACACAGTGGAACATTAGGGTTTGCAGCATAAAACCAAGTCAATGGCTGTTCCACTGTAAAGGGTACCAGGTAGGTTACTGAATTCAGCTTGCATTGGTGTATGCCATGTCACTGAACACTCTACATGCAATATCTAGACATTTGCAGATCACCTTCTGTAGTTATATTCACAAGCCTATCACAAAATGCTTTGAAAAGAAAGCAAAGCATTCAACTCAATGAAGTGTACAGTTCAATTTTGCTGAAAGCCAGCAGGTGCTAACATGATGTAAACCTTATTATTATACTCACCATAAGATATAGAGTGGTCTCCATCCAATTTTATGAGTGTGCTTCCTAAGCACCAGAAGTTACTTTCAGTAACATCACGTTTTCTACACAGTGGAACATTAGCGTTTGCAGAACGAAACCAAGGCAATCGCTGTTCCACTACAAAAGGTACCAGGTAGGTTACTGAATTCTGCTTGCGTTGGTGTATTCCATGCACTGAGCACTCTACATGCAATATCTGTACAGTTCCAGATCACCTTGTGTAGTTACATACACAAACCTATCACAAAATGCATTGAAAGGAAAGCAAAGCATTCAACTCAATGAAGAGTACAGTTCAATTTTGCTGAATAGCAGTATGTGCTAACATGATGTAAACCTTATTAGTATACTCACCATATGATTTAGAGTAGTCTGTAACCACTTTTAAGAGTGTCCTACCTTAGCTCCAATACTTAATTTCAGTAACATCACCTTTTCTAGACAGTGGAACATAAGTGTTTGCAGAACTAAGTCAAGTCAATAGCTGTTCCACTACAAACCGTACCAGGTAGGTTACTGAATTCAGCTTGCATTGGTGTATTCCATGTCACTGAGCATTCTGCACGCAATATCTAGACAGTTCCAGATCGCCTTGTGTAGTTATATACAAAAACCTATCACAAAATGCAATCAATGGAAAGCAAAGCATTCAACTCAAGGAAGTGTACAGTTCAATTTTGCTGAAAACCAGTATGTGCTAACATGATGTAAACCTTATTATTATACTCACCATATGATTTAGAGTAGTCTGCAACCAATTTCATCAGTGTGCTACCTAAGCACAAGATGTTACTTACTGTAATATCACCGTTCTACACAGTGGAACATTAGGGTGTGCAGAACAAAACCAAGTCAATGGCTGTTCCACTGTAAAGGGTATCAGATAGATTACTGAATTCAGCTTGCATTGGTGTATTCCATCTCACTGAACACTCTACATGCAATGTCTAGACAGATCCAGATCACCTTGAGTAGTTCCATACACGACCTTATCACAAAATACAGTGAGTAGAAATTAAAGCATTCAAATCAATGGAGTGTATAGTTCAGTTTTGCTGAAAACTAGTATGTGCTAACATGATGTAAACCTTAGTATTATACTCACCATATGATTTACAGTACTCTGCAACCAATTTTATGAGTGTGATACCAAAGCTCAAGATGTTACTTGCAGTAAAATCACCTTTTGTACACAGTGGAACAATAGCGTTTGCAGAACTACACCAAGACAATGACTGTTCCACAGTAAAGGGTAGCAGATAGGTTACTGAATTCAGCTTGCATTGGTGTATTCCATGTCACTGAGCACTCTACATGCAATATCTAGACAGTTGCAGATCACCTTGTATAGTTATATACACAAACCTATCGCAAAATGCATTGAATACAAAGCAAAGCACCCAACTCAAAGAAGTGTACAGTTCAATGTTGCTGAAAACCAGTATGTGCTAACATGATGTAGACCTTATTATTATACTCGCCAGATGATTTAGAGTAGTCTGCAACCAATTTTATGAGTGTGCTACCTCAGCTCCAGATGTTACTTTCAGTAACATCACCTTTTCTACACAGTGGAACATTAGGGTTTGCAGCAAACAACCAAGTCAATGGCTGTTCCACTGTAAAGTGTACAAGGTAGGTTACGGAATTCAGCTTGCATTGGTGTATTCCATGTCACTGAGCACTCTACGTGCAATTTCTAGACAGTTCCCGATCACCTTCTGTAGTTATATTCACAAGCCTATCACAAAATGCATTGAAAAGAAAGCAAAGCATTCAACTCAATGAAGTGTACTGTTCAATTTTGCTGTAAACCAGTATGTGCTAACATGATGTAAACCTTATTATTATACTCACCATAAGATATAGAGTAGTCTCCAACAATTTTATGAGTGTGCTACCTAAGCACCAGAAGTTACTTTCAGTAACATCACCTTTTCTACACAGTGGAACATTAGCGTTTGCAGAACTAAACCAAGGGAATGGCTGTTCATCTGCAAAGGGTACCAGATAGGTTACGGAATTCAGCTTGCATTGGTGTTTTGCATGGCACTAAGCACTCTACATGCAATATCTAGGCAGTTCCAGATCACCTTGTGTAGTTATATTCACAAACCTATCACAAAATGCATTGAATAGAAAGCAAAGCATTCAACTCAATGAAGTGTACAGTTCAATTTTGCTGAAAACCTGTATGTGCTAACATGATGTAAACCTTATTAATATACTCACAATATGATTTAGAGTAGTCTGCAACCAATTTTATGAGTGCGCTAACTAAACTCAAGATGTTACTGTCAGTAACATCACCTTTTCTACAAAGTGGAACATTAGCGTTTGCTGAACAAAACCAAGTCAATGGCTGTTCCACTGTAAAGGGTACCAGATAGGTTACTGAATTCAGCTTGCAATGGTTTATTCCATGGCATTGAGCACTCTACATGCAATATCTAGGCAGTTCCAGATCACGTTGTGTAGTTATATACACAAACCTATCACAAACTGCATTGAATACAAAGCAAAGCATTCAAATCAATGAAGTGTACAGTTCAATTTTGCTGAAAACTAGTATGTGCTAACATGATGTGAACCTTATTATAATACTCACCATATGATTTAGAGTAGTCTGCAACCAATTTTATCAGTGTACTACCTAAGCTCCAGAAGTTACTTTCAGTAACATCACCTTTTCCAGACAGTGGAACATTAGCGTTTGCAGAACTAAGTCAAGTCAATGGCTGTTCCACTACAAAAGGTACCAGGTAGGTTACTGAATTCAGCTTGCATTGGTGTATTCCATGTAACTGAGAACTCTGCATGCAATATCTAGACAGTTCCAGATCAACTTGTGTAGTTATATACACGACCTTATCACAAAATACAATGTATAGAAAGTAAAGAATTCAACTCAAAGGAGTGTGTAGTTCAATTTTGCTGATAACCAATATGTGCTAACATGATGTAAACCTTATTATTATACTCACCGTATGATTTAGAGTGCTCTGCAACCAATGTTATGAGTGTGCTACTAAGCACCAGAAGTTACTTTCAGGAACATCAAGATTTCTACCCACTGGAACATTTGCGTTTGCAGAACTAAACAAAGTCAATGACTGTTCCACAGTAAAGAGTAGCAGATAGGTTACTGATTTCAACTAGCATTGGTATATTCCATCTCACTGAGCACTCTACATGCAATATCTAGACATTTGCAGATAACCTTGTGCAGTTATATACACAAACCTATCACAAATTGCATTGAAAAGAAAGCAAAGCATTCAACCCAATGAAGTGTACAGTTCAATTTTGCTGAAAACCAGCATGGGCTAACATGATGTAAACCTTATTATTACACTCACCATAAGATATAGAGTGGTCTCCAACCAATTTTATGAGTGTGCTACCTAAGCACCAGAAGTTACTTTCAGTAACATCACGTTTTCTACACAGTGTAACATTAGCGTTTGCAGAACGAAACCAAGGCAATGGCTGTTCCACTACAAAAGGTACCAGGTAGGATACAGAATTCTGCTTGCATTGGTGTATTCCATGCACTGAGCACTCTACATGCAATATCTGTACAGTTCCAGATCAACTTGTGTAGTTATGTACACAAACCTATCACAAAATGCATTGAAAGGAAAGCAAAGCATTCAAATCAATGGAGTGTATAGTTCAGTTTTGCTGAAAACTAGTATATGCTAACATGATGTAAACCTTAGTATTATACTCACCATATGATTTACAGTACTCTGCAACCAATTTTATGAGTGTGATACCAAAGCTCAAGATGTTACTTGCAGTAAAATCACCTTTTGTACACAGTGGAACAATAGCGTTTGCAGAACTACACCAAGACAATGACTGTTCCACAGTAAAGGGTAGCAGATAGGTTACTGAATTCAGCTTGCATTGGTGTATTCCATGTCACTGAGCACTCTACATGCAATATCTAGACAGTTGCAGATCACCTTGTATAGTTATATACACAAACCTATCGCAAAATGCATTGAATACAAAGCAAAGCACCCAACTCAAAGAAGTGTACAGTTCAATGTTGCTGAAAACCAGTATGTGCTAACATGATGTAAACCCTATTATCATTCTCACCATATGATTTAGAGTAGTCTGCAACCAATTTTATGAGTGTGCTACCTCAGCTCCAGATGTTACTTTCAGTAACATCACCTTTTCTACACAGTGGAACATTAGGGTTTGCAGAACTAAACCAAGTCAATGGCTGTTCCACTTCAAAAGATCCCAAGTACGTTACGGAATTCAGCTTGTATTGTTGTATGCCATGGCATTGAGCACTCTGCACGCAATATCTATACAATTCCAGATCACCTTGAGTAGTTATATACACAACCTTATCAAAAGATGCATTTAGTAGAAAGTAAAGCATTCAACTCAAAGGAGTGTATAATTCAATTTTGCTGAAAACCAGTATGTGCTAACATGATGTAAACCCTATTATCATTCTCACCATATGAGTTAGAGTAGGCTGTAACCACTTTTATGAGTGTCCTACGTAAAGCTCCAGAAGTTTCTTTCAGTAAAATCACCTTTTCTACACAGTGCAACATTAGCGTTTGCAGAACTAAACCAAGTCAATGGCTGTTCCACTACAAATGGTACTTGGTAGGTTTCTGAATTCAGCTTGCGTAGGTGTATTCCATGGCACTGACCACTCTACATGCAATACCTATACCGTTCCAGATTACCTTGAATAGTTATATACACAAACCTATCACTAACTGCATTGAATACAAAGCAAAGAATTCAACTCAATGGAGTGTACAGTTCAATATTGCTGACAACCAGTATGTGCTAACATGATGTGAAACTGATTATAATACTCACCATATGATTTAGAGTAGTCTGCAACCAAAGTTATCAGTGTGCTACCTAAGCTCACGATGTTACTTTCAGTAACATCACGTTTTCTGCACAGTGAAACATTAGCGTTTGCAATACTAAGTCAAGGCAATGGCTGTTCCACTACAAAAGGTACCAGGTAGGTTACTGAATTCAGCTTGCATTGGTGTATTCCATGCCACTGAGCACTCTGCATGCAATATCTAGACAGTTCCAGATCGCCTAGTGTAGTTATATACACAAACCTATCACAAAATGCATTCAATAGAAAGCAAAGCATTCAACACAATGAAGTGTACAGTTCAATTTTGCTGAAAACCAGTATGTACTAACATGATGTAAACTTTATTATTACACTCACCATATGATTTAGAGTAGTCTGCAAACAACCTTATGAGTGTGCTACCTAAGCTCAAGATGTTACTTTCAGTAACATCACCTTTTCTACACAGTGGAACATTAGGGTTTGCAGAAGAAAACCAAGTCAATGGCTCTTCCAGTGTAAAGGGTACCAGATAGGATACTGAATTCAGCTTGCGTTGGTGTACTCCATGGCGCTGAGCACTCTACATGCAATATCTATACAGTCCAGATCACCTTGTGCAGTTATATACACAACGTTATCACAGAATCCATTTAGTAGAAAGTAAAGCATTCAACTCAAAGAAGTGTACAGTTCAATTTTGCTGAAAACCAGTATGTGCTAACATGATGTAAACCTTATTATTATACTCACCAGAAGATATAGAGTATTCTCAAACCAATTTTATGAGTCTGCTACCTAAGCACCAGAAG
Source organism: Hypanus sabinus (assembly GCF_030144855.1). Classification (NCBI taxonomy): domain Eukaryota; kingdom Metazoa; phylum Chordata; class Chondrichthyes; order Myliobatiformes; family Dasyatidae; genus Hypanus; species Hypanus sabinus. The sequence continues at coordinate 60,603,830 of NC_082738.1, read as the reverse complement.
TTACTTTCAGTAACATCACGTTTTCTACACAGTGGAACATTAGCGTTTGCAGAACTAATCCAAGACAATGGCTGTTCCACTACAAAAGGTACCAGGTAGGTTATTGAATTCTGCTTGCGTTGGTGTATTCAATGCACTGAGTACTCTACGTGCAATATCTGTACAGTTCCAGATCACCTTGTGTAGTTATATACACAAACCTATCACAAAACGCATTGAAAAGAAAGCAAAGCATTCAACTCAATGAAGTGTACAGTTCAATTTTGCTGAAAACCAGTACGTGCTAACATGATGTAAACCTTTTATTATTCTCACCATATGATTTAGTGTAGTCGGCAACCACTTTTATGAGTGTGCTACCTAAGCTCAAGATGTTACTTTTAGTAACATCACCTATTCTACACACTGGAACATTAGCGTTTGCAGAACTAAACCAAGTCAATGGCTGTTCATCTGCAAAGGGTACCTGATAGGTTACGGAATTCAGCTTGCATTGATGTATTCCATGCACTGAGCACTCTACATGCAATATCTGTACAGTTCCAGATCACCTTGTGTAGTTACATACACAAACCTATCACAAAATGCATTGAAAGGAAAGCAAAGCAATCAACTCAATGAAGTGTACAGTTCAATTTTGCTGAAAACCAGTATGTGCTAACATGATGTAAACCTTATTATTATACTCACAATATGATTTAGAGTAGTCTGCAACCAATTTTATGAGTGCGCTACTTAAACTCATGATGTTACTGTCAGTAACATCACCTTTTCTACAACGTGGAACATTAGGGCTTGCAGAACAAAACCAAGTCAATGGCTGATCCACTGTAAAGGGTACCAGATAGGTTACTGAATTCTGCTTGCATTGGTGTATTCCATGGCACTGAGCTCTCTACATGCAATATCTGTACAGTTCCAGATCACCTTGTGTAGTTATATACACAAACCTATCGCAAAATGCATTGAATACAAAGCAAAGCATTCAACTCAAAGAGTACAGTTCAATTTTGCTGAATACCAGAATATGCTAGCATGATGTAAACCTTATTATCATCCTCACCATATGACTTATCGTAGCCTGTAACCACTTTGAAAAGTGTCCTACCTAAGCTCCAGAAGTTAATTTCAGTAAAATCACCTTTTCTAGACAGTGGAACATTAGTGTTTGCAGAACTAAGTCAAGTCAATGGCTGTTCCACTACAAACGGTACCAGGTAGGTTACTGAATTCAGCTTGCATTGGTGTATTCCATGTCACCGAGCACTCTGCACGCAATATCTAGACAGTTCCAGATCGCCTTGTGTAGTTATATACACAAACCTATCACAAAATGCATTCAATAGAAAGCAAAGCATTCAACTCAATGAAGTGTACAGTTCAATTTTGCTGAAAACCAGTATGTACTAACATGATGTAAACTTTATTATTGCACTCACCGTATGATTTAGAGTAGTTGGCAAACAACCTTATGAGTGTGCTACCTAAGCTCAAGATGTTACTTTCAGTAACATCACCTTTTCTACACAGTGGAACATCAGGGTTTGCAGAAGAAAACCAAGTCAATGGCTCTTCCAGTGTAAAGGGTACACGATAGGATACTGAATTCAGCTTGCGTTGGTGTACTCCATGGCACTGAGCACTCTACATGCAATATCTATACAGTCCAGATCACCTTGTGCAGTTATATACACAACGTTATCACAGAATCCATTTAGTAGAAAGTAAAGCATTCAACTCAAAGGAGTGTACAGTTCAATTTTGCTGAAAACCAGTATGTGCTAACATGATGTAAACCTCATTATTATACTCACCATAAGATATAGAGTAGTCTCAAACCAATTTTATGAGTGTGCTACCTAAGCACCAGAAGTTACTTTCAGTAACATCACGTTTTCTACACAGTGGAACATTAGCGTTTGCAGAACTAATCCAAGACAATGGCTGTTCCACTACAAAAGGTACCAGGTAGGTTACTGAGTTCTGCTTGCGTTGGTGTATTCAATGCACTGAGCACTCTACGTGCAATATCTGTACAGTTCCAGATCGCCTTGTGTAGTTATATACACAAACCTATCACAAAATGCATTCAATGGAAAGCAAAGCATTCAACTCAAGGAAGTGTACAGTTCAATTTTGCAGAAAACCAGTATGTGCTAACATGATGTAAACCTTATTATTATACTCACCATATGATTTAGAGTAGTCTGCAACCAATTTTATCAGTGTGCTACCTAAGCTCAAGACGTTACTTACTGTAATATCACCGTTCTACACAGTGGAACATTAGGGTGTGCAGAACAAAACCAAGTCAATGGCTGTTCCACTGTAAAGGGTATCAGATAGATTACTGAATTCAGCTTGCATTGGTGTATTCCATCTCACTGAGCACTCTACATGCAATGTCTAGACAGATCCAGATCACCTTGAGTAGTAACATACACGACCTTATCACAAAATACAATGAGTATAAATTAAAGCATTCAACTCAATGGAGTGTATAGTTCAGTTTTGCTGAAAACTAGTATGTGCTAACATGATTTAAACCTCAGTATTATACTCACCATATGATTTACAGTACTCTGCAACCAATTTTATGAGTGTGATACCAAAGCTCAAGATGTTACTTGCAGTAACATCACCTATTCTACACACAGGAACATTAGAGTATGCAGCACAAAACCAAGTCAATGGCTGTTCCACTGTAAAGGGTCCCAGGTAGGTTACTGAATTCAGCTTGCATTGGTGTATTCCATGTCACTGAGCACTCTACATGCAATATCTAGACAATTCCAGATCACCTTCTGTAGTTATATTCACAAACCTATCACAAAATGCATTGAATAGAAAGCAAAGCATTCAACACAATGAAGTGTACAGTTCAATTTTGCTGAAAACCAGTATGTGCTAACATGATGTAAACCTTATTATTACACTCACCGTATGATTTAGAGTAGTCTGCAAACAACTTTATGAGTGTGCTGCCTAAGCTGAAGATGTTACTTTCAGTAACATCACCTTTTCTACACAGTGGAACATTAGGGTTTGCAGAAGAAAACCAAGTCAATGGCTCTTCCAGTTTAAAGGGTACCAGATAGGTTACTGAATTCAGCATGCGTTGGTGTTTTCCATGGCACTGAGCACTCTACATGCAATATCTATACAGTCCAGATCACTTTGTACAGTCATATACACAACCTTATCACAATAGAAAGTAGAAAGTAGAAAGTAAAGTAGAAAGTAGTAGAAAGTAAAGCATTCAACTCAAAGGAGTGTATAGTTCAATTTTGCTGAAACCCAGTATGTGCTAACATGATGTGAACCTTCTAACTATACTCAACATATGACTTAGAGTAGACTGTAACCTCTTTGATGAGTGTGCTACCTAAGCTCCAGAAGTTACTTGTCGTAACATCACCTTTTCTGCACCGTGGATCATTAGCGTTTGCAGAACTAAACCAATTCAATGGCTGTTCCACTACAAAAGGTACCAGGTAGGTTACTGAATTCACCTTGCGTTGGTGTATTCCATGCCACTGAGCACTCTACATGCAATATCTAGACAGTTCCAGATCACCTTGAGTAGTTATAGACACGACCTTATCACATAATACAATGAATAGAAAGTAAAGCAATCAACTCAAAGGAGTGTACAGTTCAATTTTGCTGAAAACTAGTATGTGCTAACATGATGTAAACCTTAATATTATACTCACCATATGATTTAGAGTAGGCTGTAACCACTTTTATGAGTGTCCTACGTAAAGCTCCAGAATCTAATTTCAGTAACATCACCTTTTCTACACAGTGCAACATCAGCGTTTGCAGAACTAAACCAAGTCAATGGCTGTCCCACTACAAAAGGAACCAGGTAGGTGACTGAATTCAGCTTGCGTAGGAGTATTCCATGGCATTGAGCAGTCTACATGCAATATGTATACCGTTCCAGATTACCTGGAGTAGTTATAGACACGAACTTATCACAAAATACAATGAATAGAAAGTAAAGCATTCAACTCAATGGAGTGTAGAGTTCAATTTTTCTGAAAACCTGTATGTGCTAACATAATGTAAACCTTATTATTATACTCACCATATGATTTAGAGTAGTCTGCAACCAATTTTATCAGTGTGCTACATAAGCTCAAGATGTTACTTTTAGTAACATCACCTTTTCTACACTGTGGAACATTAGCGTTTGCAGAACTAAAGCAAGTCAATGGCTGTTCCACTACAAAAGGTACCAGGTAGGTTACTGAATTCAGCTTGGGTTGGTGTACTCAATGGCACTGAGCACTCTATCTGCAATATCTAGACAGATCCAGATCACTTTGAGTAGTTATAGACACCACCTTATCACAAAATACAATGAATAGAAAGTAAAGCATTCAACTCAATGGTGTGTATAGTTCAATTTTGCTGAATACTAGTACGTGCTAACATGATGTAAACCTTATTTTTATACTCACCATATGATTTAGAGTAGTCTGCAACCAATTTTATGAGTGTCCTACCTAAGCTCCAGAAGTTACTTTCAGTAACATCACGTTTTCTACACACTGGATCATTAGCGTTTGCAGAACTAAACCAAGTCAATGACTGTTCCACAGTAAATGGTAGCAGATAGGTTACTGAATTCAGCTGGCATTGGTGTATTACATGTCACTGAGCACTCTACATGCAATATCTAGACAGTTCCAGATCTCCTTGTGTAGTTATATACACAAACCTATCACAAAATGCATTGAATACACAGCAAAGAATTCAACTCAATGAAGTGTAGAGTTCAATTTCGCTGAAAACCAGTATGTGCTAACATGATACAAGCATTAAAACATTATTATTATATCTAAGCTCAAGATGTTACTTTCAGTAACATCACGTTTTCTACACAGTGGAACATTAGGGTTTGCAGAAGAAAACCAAGTCAATGGCTCTTCCAGTGTAAAGGGTACCAGATAGGTTACTGAATTCAGCTTGCGTTGGTGTATTCCATGGCACTGAGCACTCTACATGCAATATCTATACAGTCCAGATCACCTTGTGCAGTTATATACACAACGTTATCACAGAATCCATTTAGTAAAAAGTAAAGCATTCAACTCAAAGGAGTGTATAGTTCAATTTTGCTGAAAACCAGTATGTGCTAACATGATGTAAACCTTATAATTATACTCACCATATGATTTAGACTAGACTGTAACCTCTTTTATGAGTGTGCTACCTAAGCTCCAGAAGTTACTAGTAGTAACATCACCTTTTCTGCACAGTGGAACATTAGCGTTTGCAGAACTAAACCAAGCCAATGGCTGTTCCACTACAAAAGGTACCAGGTAGGTTACTGAATTCAGCTTGCGTAGGTGTATTCCATGGCACTGACCGCTCTGCATGCAATATCTATACCGTTCCAGATTACCTTGAGTAGTTATAGACACGACCTTATCACAAAATACAATGAATAGAAAGTAAAGCATTCAACTCAATGGAGTGTATAGTTCAATTTTGCGGAAAATTAGTATGTGCTAACATGATGTAAACCTTATTTTTATACTCACCATATGATTTAGAGTAGCCTGTAACCAAGTCAATGACTGTTCCACAGTAAATGGTAGCAGATAGGTTACTGAATTCAGCTTGCATTGGTTTATTACATGTCGCTGAGCACTCTACATGTAATATCTAGACAGTTCCAGATCACCTTGTGTAGTTATATACAGAAACCTATCACAAAATGCATTAAGTACACAGCAAAGAATTCAACTCAATGAAGTGTCCAGTTCAATTTTGCTGAAAAGCAGTATGTGCTAACATGATGCAAGCATTAAAACATGATTATTATACTCACCATATGATTTAGACTAGCCTGTAACCACCTTTATGAGTGTGCTACCTAAGCTCCAGAAGTTACTTTCAGTAAAATCACCTTTTCTACACAGTGCAACATTAGCGTTTGCAGAACTAAACCACTGCAAATGGTACCTCGTAGGTTTCTGAATTCAGCTTGCATAGGTGTATTCCATGGCACTGACCACTGTACATGCAATATCTATACCGTTCCAGATTACCTTGAGTAGTTATAGACACGACCTTATCACAAAATACAATGAATAGAAAGTAATGCATTCAACTCAATGGAGTGTATAGTTCAATTTTGCGGAAAATTAGTATGTGCTAACATGATGTAAACCTTATTTTTATACTCACCATATGATTTAGAGTAGTCTGCAACCAATTTTATCAGTGTACTACCTAAGCTCAAGATGTTACTTTCAGTAACATCACGTTTTCTACACAGTGGAACATTAGCGTTTGCAGTACTAAGTCAAGGCAATGGCTGTTCCACTACAAAAGGTACCAGGTAGGTTACTGAATGCAGCTTGCGTTGGTGTACTCCATGCCACTGAGCACTCTACATGCAATATCTAGGCAGTTCCAGATCACCTTGAGTAGTTATAGACACGACCTTATCACATAATACAATGAATAGAAAGTACAGCATTCAACTCAATGGAGTGTAGAGTTAAATTTTGCTGAAAAATAGCATTTACTAAAATGAAGGAATCCTTATTATTATACTCACCATATGATTTAGACTAGCGTGTAACCACTTTTATGAGTGTCCTACCTAAGCTCCAGAAGTTTTTTTTAGTAATATCACATTTTCTACACACTGGATCATCAGCGTTTGCAGAGCTAAAGAAAGTCAATAGCTGTTCCACTGTAAATGGTATCAGATAGATGACTGAATTCAGCTTGCATTGGTGTATTCCATGTCACTGAGCACTCTACATGCAATATGTAGACAGTTCCAGTTCGCCTTGAGTAGTTATATACACAACCGTTACACAAAATGCATTGAGTAGAAAGCAAAGCATTCAACTCAATGATGTGTACAGTTCAAATTTTGCTGAAAGCTAGTATGTGCTAACATGATGTAAACCTTATTGTTATACTCACCATATGATTTAGAGTAGTCTGCAACCAATTTTATCAGTGTGCTACCTAAGCTCAAGATGTTACTTTCAGTTACATCACCGTTTCTACACAGTGGAACATTAGGGTTTGCAGACAAAACCAAGTCAAGGACTGTTCCACTGTAAAGGGTACCAGATAGGTTACTGAATTCAGCTTGCATTGGTGTATTCCATGGCACTGTGCACTCTACATGCAATATCTATACCGTTGCAGATCACCTTGAGTAGTTATAGACACGACCTTATCACAAACTACAATGAATAGAAAGTAAAGCATTCAACTCAATGGAGTGTATAGTTCAATTTTGCTGAAAACTAGTGTGTGTTAACATGATGTAAACCTTATTATTATACTCACCATATGATTTAGAGTAGCCTGTAACCACTTTTATGAGTGTCTTACCTAAAGCTCCGGAAGTTACTTTCAGGAACATCACCTTTTCTACACAGTGGAACATTAGCATTTGCAGAACTAAACATAGTCAATGGCTGTTCATCTGTAAAGGGTACCAGGTAGGTTACTGAATTCAGCTTGCATTGGTGGATTCCATGTCACTTAGCACTCCACATGCAATATCTATACCGTTCCATATCACCTTGAGTAGTTATATACACAAACATATCACAACATGCATTGAATAGAAAGCAAAGCATTCAACTCAATGTAGTGTACAGTTCAATTTTGCTGAAAACCGGTATGTGCTAACATGATGTAAACCTTATTATTATAGTCACCATATGATTTAGAGTAGTCTGCAACCAATTTTATCAGTGTGCTACCTAAGCTCAAGATTTTACTGTCAGTAACATCACCTTTTCTACACAGTCGAACATTAGGGTTTGCAGAACAAAACCAAGTGAATGGCTGTTCCACTGTAAAGTGTACCAGATAGTTTACTGAATTCAGCTTGAATTTGAGTATTCCGTGGCACTGAGCACTCTACATGCAATATCTATACGGTTCCAAATCACCCTGAGTGTTTATGTACACAAACCTATCACAAAATGCATTCAACAGAAAGCAAAGCATTCTACTCAATGGAGTGTACAGTTCAATTTTGCTGAAAACTAGTATGTGCTTACATGATGTAAACCTTATAATTATACTCACCATATGTGTTAGAGTAGTCTGCAACCAATTTTATGAGTGTGCAGCCTAAGCTCCAGAAGTTACTTTCAGTAGCATCACGTTTTCTACACATTGGAAGATTAATTTTTGGACAACTAACCCTTGTCAATGGCTGTTCCACTAGAAATGGTACCAGGTACTTTACTGAATTCAGCTTGCATTGGAGTATTCCATGGCACTGAGCACTCTGCATGCAGTATCTGTACAATTCCAAATCACCTTGAGTACTTATATACAAAACATTATCACAAAATGCATTGAATAGAAAGAAAAGCATTCATCTCAATGGAGGGTACAGTTCAAATTTGTTGAAAACTAGTATGTGCTAACATGATGTAAACCTTATTATTATACTCACCACATGATTTAGAGTAGCCTGCAACCAATTTTATGAGTATGTTACCTAAGCTCCAGAAGTTACTTTCAGTAACATCACGTTCTCTACACAGTGGAACATTAGCATTTACAGAACTGAAACAAGTCAAAGGCTGTTCCACTGTAAAGGGTACCAGATAGGTTACTGAATTCAGCTTGCATTGGAGTATTCCATGGCACTGAGCACTCTACATGCAGTATCTATGCAGTTCCACATAACCTTGAGTACTTATATACAAAACCTTATCACAAAATGCATTGAATAGAAAGCAAAGCATTTAACTCAATGAAGTGTCCTGTTCAATTTTATTGAAAACTAGTAATTGCTGAAATGATGTAAACTACATCATTATTCTCACCGGATGAATTAGTGTAGTCTGCTACCAATTTTATGAGTGTGTTACCTAAGCTCCAGAAGTTACTTTCAATAACATCACGTTTTCACCACATTGGAACATTAGTGTCTGCAGAACTAAACCATGTCAATGGCTGTTCCACTGTAAATGGTACCAGGGAGGTTACGGAATTCTGCTTGGATTGGAGTATTCCATGTCACTGAGCAGACTGCATGCAATATCTATTCAGCTCCAAATCAACTTGAGTACTTATATACAAAACCTTACCACAAAATGCATTGTATAGAATGTAAAGCACTCAAATCAATGGAGTGTACAGTTCAATTTTGCTGAAAACTAGTATGTGCTAACATGATGTAAACCTTATTATAATCACCAGATGATGTAGAGTAGTCCGAAACCAATTTAATAAGTGTGCTACCTAAGCTCCGGAAGTTACTTTTAGTAACATCACGTTTTCTGCACAGTGGAACATTAGCGTCTGCAGAACTAAACCAAGTCAAAGGCTGTTCTACCGTTAATGGTACCAGATAGGTTACTGAATTCAGCTTGCATTGGTGTATTACATGTCACTGAGCACTCTACATGTAATATCTAGACAGTTCCAGATCACCCTGAGTAGTTATAGACAATTTTGCTGAAAACTAGTAAGTGCTAACATGATGTATACCTTATTATTGTACTCACCATATGACTTAGTGTAGTCTGAAACCAATTTTATGAGTGTGCTACCTATGCTCCAGAAGTTATTTTCAGTAACATCACGTTCTCTACACAGTGGAACATTAGCATTTACAGAACTAAACCATGTCAATGGCTGTACCACTGTAAATGCTACATGATTTACATGGTTACCTAGGTTACTGAATTAAGATTGTATTTGAGTATTGCATGGCACTGCGCACTCTACATGCAATATATATATATAGATATATATATATATATACAGTTCCAAATCACTCTGAGTTGTTATGTACACAAACTTATCACAAAATGCAATCAATAGAAAGTAAGGCATTCTACTCAATGGAGTGTACAGTTCAATTTTGCTGAAAACTAGTATGTGCTAACATGATGTAAACATTATTATTAAACTCACCACATGATTTAGAGTAGCCTGCAACCAATTTTATGAGTGTGCTACCTAAGCTCCAGAAGTTACTTTTAGTAACATCACGGTTTACGGCAAGCTGAATTCAGTAACCTACCTGGTACCATTTACAGTGGAACAGCCTTTGACTTGGTTTAGTTCTGCAAACGCTAATGTTCCACTGTGTAGAGAACGTGATGGTACTGCAAGTAACTTCTGGAGCTTAAGTAACACACTCATAAACTTGGTTGCAGGCTACTCTATAAATCATATGGTGAGTATAATAATAAAGTTTACATCATGTTAGCACATACTAGTTTTAAACAAAAGTGAACTGTGCACTCCATTCAGTTGAATGCTTTACTTTGTACTGAATGCATTTTTTGATACAGTTGTGTATATAACTACTTAGCGTGATTTGGAACAGTATAGATATTGCATGCAGAGTGCTCAGTGGCATGCAATACTCAAATGCAATCTGAATCCATTAACCTACCTGGTTCCATTTACAGTGGAACAGCTAATCACTCGGATTAGTTCCATAAACACTAAAGTTCCACTGTGTAGAAAACGTGATGTTAAAGAAAGTAACTTCTGGAGCTTAGGTAGCACACTCACAAAATTGGTTGCAGGCTACTCGAAAAGATATGGTGAGTTTCACAATAAGGTTTACATCATGTTAGCACATACCAATTTTCAGCAAAATTGAACTGTACGCTGCATTCAGTTGAATTATTTACTTTCTATTCAATGCATTTTTTGATATGGTTGTGTATATAAGTAGTCAGCGTGATTTGGAACTGCATAGATATTGCATGTAGAGTGCACAGTGCCATGCAATACTCAAATGCCATCGGAATTCAGTAACCTACCTGGTACCCTTTACAGTGGAACAGCCTTTGACTTGCATTAGTTCTGCAGACGCTAATGTTCCACTGCGTAGAAAACGTGATGTTACTAAAAGTAACTTCTGGAGCTCAGGTAACACACTCATAAAATTGGTGGTAGGCTACTCTAAATCATATGGTGAGTATAATAATAAGGTTTACCTTATGTCAGCACTTACTAGTTTTCAGCAAAATTGAACTGTACACTCCTTTGAATTGAATGCTTTATTTTCTATTCAATGCATTTTGTGAAAAGCTTTTGTACATTACTACTCCGGGTGATGTGGAACTATATAGATAATGCATGTAGACTGCTCAGTGCCATGGTATACACCAACGCAAGCTGAATTCAGTAACCTACCTGGTACCATTTACAGTGGAACAGCCTTAGACTTGGTTTAGTTCTGTAAACGCTAATGTTCCACTGTGCAGAGAACGTGATGTTACTGAAAGTAACTTCTGCAACTTAGGTTGCACACTCATGAAATTGGTTCCAGACTAAGCTAAATCATATGGTGAGTATAATAATAAGGTTTACATCATGTTAGCACATACTAGTTTTAAACAAAATTGAACTGTGACTCCATTCAGTTGAGTGAATAACTTTCTATTCAATGCAGTTTGTGATAAGTTTGTGTACATAACTATTCAGGGTGGTTTGGAACTGTATAGATATTGCATGTAGAGTGCTCAGTGCCATGCAATACTCAAATGCAATCTGAATTCAGTAACCTACCTGGTACCATTTACAGTGGAACAGCCAATGACTCGGGTTAGTTCTGTAAACACTAATGTTCCACTGTGTAGAACATGTGATGTTAAAGAAAGTAACTTCTGGAGCTTAGGTAGCACACTCAGGAAATTGGTTCCAGACTACTCTAAATCATATGGTGAGTATAATAATAAGGTTTACATCATGTCAGCACTTACTAGTTTTGAGCAAACTTGAACTGTACACTACTTTGAGTTGAATGCTTTACTTTCTATTCATTGCATTTTGTGATAAGGTTTGTGTACATAACTACTCAGGGTGATTTGGAACTGCATAGATATTGCCTGTAGAGTATTCAGTGCCATGGAATACTCCAATGCAAGCTGAATTCAGTAACCAACCTTGTACCCTTTACAGTGGAACAGCCTTTGACTTGGTTTAGTTCTGCAGACGCTGATGTTCCACTGTGTAGAGAAAGTGATGTTACTGAAAGTAACTCCTGGAGCTTAGGTAGCACACTCAAAAAATCGTTTGCAGACTACTCTAAAGAATATGGTGAGTTTAATAATAAGGTTTACATCATGTTAGCAGACACTAGGTTTCAGCAAAATTGAACCATACACTCCATTGAGTTGATTGCTTTACTTTCTTTTCAATGCATTTTGTGATAAGGTTTTGTATATAAGTACTCAAGGTGGTTTGGAACTGTATACATATTGCAGGTAGAGTGCTCAGTGCCACAGAATGGAATAAAAAGCATTCAGTTCAATACAGTGTTCATTTGAATAATGCTCGAATGTACTATGTGCTAACTTGATGAAAAGATTATTTTCTACTTACCATATGATTTCGAGTTGTCTGCAACCCTTTTCATGTGGGTGCAACTGGAGACAGAGCCGTTACTTTAGGTATTATCACCAATTGCCCATAGGAGAACATTAGCGTTTTCAAAGCAAAAAAATATATAATAGGTGTTCCAATGTAAATGCTATGTGGCAGATTCCTAAAATCAGTTTTATTTTTAATGTTCCATGCTTCTGACTACTATTCATGTCGTTTCTATACAGTTACCTATCAACATGTGTAATTACGTTCACGTATTTAACACAAAATACACTAGTGCTAAATGTATTGTTCAAAACAGTGTACCTTTGAATAATGCTCGAAAATACTATGAGCAACGTTGATGTAAACATTTATTTTCCACTTACCATATGATTTAGATTAGTCTGCAGTCCTTTTCATGTAGGTGCTACTGAAGGTAGAGCTGTTACTTTCGGCATTATCACCAATTACCCATAGGAGAACATTAGCGTGTTGAAAGCAAAAGAATGATAATAGCATTTCCAATATAAATGCGATGTGGTAGATTCCTAAAATCAGTTTTACTTTTAATGTTGCATGCATCTGACAGCTATTCATGACGTTTCTATACAGTTACTGCTCACCCTGTTAACACGAAATGCACAGAATGGAAAGAAAAGCATTCAGTTCAATACAGTGTTCCTTTGAATAATTCTCGAATGTACTATGTGCCAACATGATGTAAACACTTAATTTCTACTTAACATCTGATTTAGATTTGTCTGTAACCCTTTTTATATGGGCGCTACTGAAGATAGAGCAGTTACTTTAAGTAATATCACCAATTGCCTGAAGTAGAACATTAGCGTTTTGAAAGCAAAAGAATGTTAATAGCAGTTCAAATGTAAATGCTATGTGGTAGATTCCTGAAATCAGTTTTATTTCAACGTTCCATGCTTCTGACTAGTATTCATGCCGTTTCCATACAGTTACCTATCAACCTGCGTAGTTACGTTTATATATTTTTTAAAAAAATACACTCGTGCTAAATGCAATGTTCAAAACTGTGTACATTTGAATAATGCTCGAATGTACTATTTGCTAACTTGATGAAAAGATTATTTTCTGCTTCCCATATGATTTAGATTTGTCTGCAACCCTTTTCATGTTGGTGCTACTGAAGATAGAGCTATTCATGCCGTTTTTGTACAGTTACTGCTCACCCTGTGTAGTTATATGCATATAGTTAACACAAAATACACAGATAGAAAGAAAAACAATCAGTTCAATACAGTGTTCCTTTGAATAATGCTCGAATGGACTATGTACTAACTTGATGTAAAGTTTATTTTCTACTTACCATATGATTTAGATTTGTCTGTAACCCTCTTTATGTGGGTGCTACTGAAGATAGAGCAGTTACTTTAAGTAATATCACCAATTGCCTGAAGTAGAACATTAGCGTTTTCAAAGCAAAAGAATGATAATAGCAGTTCCAATGTAAATACAATGTGGTAGATTACTGAAATCAGTTTTATTTCTAATGTTCCATGATTCTGACTACCATTCATCCCGTTTCCATAGAGCTTCCTCTCTACCTGAGTAGTTATGTGCTCGTAATTAACACAAAATGCAGAGAATGGAAAGAAAAGCATTCATTTGAAGGCAGTGTTCATTTGAATAATGCTCGAATGTACTATGTGCTAACTTGATGTAAACATTTAATTTCTACTTACCATATGAATTAGAGTTGCCTGCCACCCTTTTTATGTGGTAGCCACTGAAGATAGAGCAGTTACTTTAAGTAATATCACCAATTGCCCATAGTAGAACATTAGAGTTTTCAAAGTAAAATAATGCTCATAATGGTTCCAATGAAAGTGCTATGTGGTCTGTTCCTGAAATCAGTTTTATTTTTAATATTCCATGCTTCTGACTACTATGCATGCCGTTTCTATACAGTTACTGCTCAACCTGTGTAGTTATGTGCTTATCTTTAACACAAAATGCACAGAATATAAAGAAAAGCATTCAGTTGAATACAGTGTTCCTTTGAATAATGCTCGAATGCACTATGAGTCAGCTAGATGTAATCATTTAATTTCTACTTACCATATGAATTAGAGTTGTCTGCAACCCTTTTTATGTTTGTGCTACTGAAGATAGTGCAGTTACTTTAAGTAATATCACCAATTGCCCATAGTGGAACATTAGCGTTAACAAAGCAAACGAATAATTATAGCAATTCCAATGGAAATGATATGTGGTAGGTTCCTGAAATCGGTTTTATTTTTAATCTTCTATGCTTCTGAATACTATTCATGCTGATTCTGTACAGTTACCTCTCAACCTACAGAGTTACGTGCAAGTGTTTAAAACAAAATGCACTGAATAGAGCTAAATGCATTCAGTGTAAAACATTGCAGCTTTCAATAATGCTCGGAAGTCCTATCAGCCAAATTGATTTAAGCATTTATTTTCCACTCACCATATGATTTAGACCTGCAACCCTTTTTAGGTGGGTGCTACTGAAGATAGAGCAGTTACTTTATGTAATATCAGCAATTTCCCATAGTAGAACATTAGCGTTTTCAAACTAAAAGAATGCTCATGACAGTTCCAATGAAAGTGCTATGTGGTAAGGTGTTGTTTTCATCTTCATTTTGAGTATACCATGGTTCTGACTACAATTCATGCCGTTTCCATGCAGTTACACTTCAACTTGTGTAGTTATATACATGTATTTAACAAATGCATTCAGTTCAAAAGGCAGTAATTTTGAATTTTGCTCGAAAGAAGTGTTACGTATCCCGTAACTGGATAACTCACCAGCAAAGATAGAGAGGTCCGTTGGAGTCTGATGGCACTATTTTCGAACGGTTTTATTCATAAAGGGGGGCACAAAAGTAAGGTTAATACAACCATTCAGAACATGTACATCGGCAAAACTCAATCTAAAGCGCGGGTATAGCAATAATCATCATTAAGAAATCATCTCGACTGTTGTCTAGGGGATAATATATTGTCCGTAAGAAATATAAAAGTCACTCAGAGGTCTGCAGGCTTCAGTCTTTTTGGGGAATCGCTGGGTTTCACGTTTTTCAGAGAGAGTGAGGAGAAACGGGAAAAACTTGCCCAGGTCTTTGACGAAGCAACTCCGTTGAATCGGGGAGCGTTGATTCCCGTTATTAGTTCGAAGTCCTTCTCGGTATTATCAGCCACCCGCTCCCCAGGCAGAGAAGTTGCTTTTGACTGGCTTCCAGCTATTACGGGAGCGTGGAGCGATGGAGTCCTTCTGGTGCGTCTCTCTGGGGTACCACCTTCTGCAGTCCCCTTTTATCTTGACTTGCAGAGTTGTAGATGTCCATCAAAGTAGGGTGATGCAATCCCCACCCCAACATTGCCCGAGGGTGTCCATATCCGTGGTAGCTGTCACGTAGCAGGGTCATGCCCTCAGCACAGGTGTCTCTAAGAGCCCTGGCCAAAACCGTTACATTGTCTCTCATTTGCCTGGGTCCGAGACCCGAATTAATAGTGCTCTTGCGATTCTCCGGAAGGAGGGGGCTGCTCCCGCCCCTTCGGCCCCTCAGAGCTGTGGTACATTCATAACACCTCCCCTCTAAAAATCAGGTTTTTTACCAGTGGTTAAAAATGGAGTTGTACAGAGTCTTACATGATTTTTTTTAAATCTAACACAATACCCAAGCTTTTTCTTTTAATTACAGAGCCATACAGTTATACACTTAGTTCAGCATCGAGATAAACAATCTGCTAGCACATTATCACTCCCCTTAATGTGCTGTATCTTAATATCGAATTCCTGCAGCATCAGACTCCAGCTCAATAACCTCCTGTTTTTATTTTCCGTATTGGCCAGGAATACCAACGGGTTGTGATCGGTTTTCATGGCTGCACCGACCAGCGCGGGGGGTAGTGTCATGGTACCTTTTCATCATGTTCACGTGAACTAACTGGGTCGGCTTTCGCCGATCGGGGGTTTCAATCACGTAATTTAGTGAGTCTATTTTCTTACACACTGTATATGGTCCTTGAAACCTCGCCTGAAGGGGATGGGTAACTACCGGAAATAGGACCAAAACCTTGTCACCTACGTAAAACTCTCGTTCTCTCGCTCTTGGGTTATACCACTGGCTCATTTTTTTCTGGGATTCTTTAAGGTTTTCCTTTGCCAAGGCGCGTACTTTATGCAGCCTCTCCTGGAATTTCAGAACATAGTCGATCACACTGACTTGAACAGTCGGGCTAGACCACTTTTCTCTCAGGAGGGTTAGAGGGCCCCTGGGCCTGTGACCGAAAACGAGCTCAAACGGACTGAACCCCAGTGAGCACCGGACCGTATCCCTGACAGCAAATAACAGAAGGGGTAAAGCCTCATCCCAGTCTCGAACGTTCTCATAAGTTTTAAGCATGGTCTTTAGTGTAGTGTGGAACCTTTCCAACGCCCCTTGGGATTCCGGGTGGTACACGGAGGCTAGAATTTGTTTGACCCCTAGCTGGGTCATCATCTGCCGAAATGCGTTAGATGTGAAGGTACTGCTCTGATCTGACTGTATCTCCTTAGGCAGCCCCACTGTGGTAAAGAATTTGATGAGGGCCCTCACCACCTCAGCAGTCCTAATATTACCCAGAGGCACAGCCTCTGGAAATCGTGTAGCGGCACACATCATGGTCATGATATACTGCCACCCCCTCGTAGTTTTAGGTAGGGGTCCCACAAAATCTACAATGATTTGGGAAAAAGGCTCCTTGCACGTGGGGATGGGTCGGAGGGGTGCCTTAGGGATAACTTGGCTCGGCTTACCCACCGTTTGGCTGGTATGACACCTTTTACAATATTCAGTAATCTCTTTTCTCATGTTTGGCCAATAGAATGCTCTTTGAACCCGATCCACTGTCTTTGTTATTCTCAGATGCCCACCTAACAGTCCTTTATGAGCTAAGTTCAGAATTTCGTCCCGATACGCTTTCGGGACTACTATCTGATGTACCACCACCCAGTCCTCATCGACCGACACCTTGGGGGCCTCCTCTTCCTCATCAATACACCCTCCTTCAGGTAGTAACCTTCGGGCTCGGTTTCAACCTCGGTCTCCGAAAGAACCAACTCTCTCAAGGCTATCAGCTCCTCGTCCCTTTCCTGTTCCCGTACAAACTCTCGTCTGGCTAAGGGCAGGTCTACCTCCCCCTGTTTACTCTCTCCCCCCTCCTTACTCTCCGGTTTACCTTCCTCGAACCCTCGCTGGTACAGAGTCGGTAAAAACGTGTCGGCCAAATCAAAACCGGCCAGATTTAGACTGCTCTCTCTCTCTCTCAGCTGTCTTTTTCGGCATGCTGCGAGTGACCGCGCAGGCGGGGTATATCTTCAGATCTGAGGGAGGGGCCTCAATCCTCACAGGCTGAGTTGTCAGCTTCACGGCTGTTCCCATTTTCCCTCCTGCTAGGTCGTTCCCCCGAAGGACATCCACGCCTTCCCCCAGCAACTCCGGCAGGATCCCCAGCTCCACTGGTCCCGACACCAACTCACAATCTAGAAGGACCCTATGCAAGGGTACCAATTTGTAAGCCCGGAGAATGGCCTCCTTTACTTCAGCATAATTCTCTGCTTCCCCCTCCTTCAGGGACAACGCCGCATATGCTCATTGGGCCTTCCCCTTGAACACACTTTGTAACAACACCACCCACTGCTCTTTTGGCCACTTCTGATTTACTGCCACCTTTTCAAAAAGCAAGAAATAACTATCAACATCGGTCTCCTTGAACGGGGGTACCAATCTCAACTCCCTACTAACATTAAACCGCTCCGCTCGGTCTAACCCTTGATCTCTTTGCTCGTTCTTCATCTTCTCAATTTCCCGGTCATGTTGCCTCTGTTTCTCTTTCTCGGCTGCTTCTAGCTCCTTTAGGTGAATTTCATGCTGTCTTTGCCTCTCCCTTTCTCTCTCTCTCTCAACCCTTTCTTTCTCTCTCTCAGCCGCTTCCAGCTCTTTTAAATTAATTTCGTGTTCCAGCCTTAATTTCTCCATCTCCAACTGAGCCGTCCCACTTGATGGTACCTTTTCAGGGATATCTCCCAATACCTCAGCTTCAAACACCTTCTTCCCAATGTAATACTGAGTTATGGCCCTTCGCACCTCCCGCTTTTTCATGGACGACCTCACTTCTGCGAGGTTCAACACCTTCTCCAAATTTAACAAGTCTAATTTGGTGGCCGCTTCTGGCGCCCCCCCCCCCCCCCAGTTGGGTTTTTCATAAATTCACCCACGTCCATCTTTGCTGGTTTCCCGTCTGGCTACCCGCGGATTCAAGTTTTTGACTACACGCCCGATTCTCTGGCCACCCAATTTGGTGTCAAATCCCGGACGAGCCCCCAAGTTGTTACGTATCCCGTAATTGGATAACTCACCAGCAAAGATAGAGAGGTCCGTTGGAGTCTGATGGCACTATTTTCGAACGGTTTTATTCATAAAGGGGGGCACAAAAATAGGGTTAATACAACCATTCAGAACATATACATCGGCAAAACTCAATCTAAAGCGCGGGTATAGCAATAATCATCATTAAGAAATCATCTCGACTGTTGTCTAGGGGATAATATATTGTCCGTTGGAAATATAAAAGTCACTCAGAGGTCTGCAGGCTTCAGTCTTTTTGGGGAATCGCTGGGTTTCACGTTTTTCAGAGACAGTGAGGAGAAACGGGAAAAACTTGCCCGGGTCTTTGACGAAGCAACACCGTTGAATCGGGGAGCGTTGTTTCCCTGTTATTAGTTCAAAGTCCTTCTCGGTATTATCAGCCACCCGCTCCCCAGGCAGAGAAGTTACGGAGCGCACGTGGCCTTTGACTGGCTTCCAGCTATCATGGGGGCGTTGAGCGATGGAGTCCTTCTGGTGTGTCTCTCTGGGGTACCGCCTTCTGCAGTCCCCTTTTATCTTGACTTGCAGAGTTGTAGATGTCCATCAAAGTAGGGTGATGCAATCCCCACCCCCACATTGCCTGAGGGTGTCCATATCCATGGTAGCTGTCACGTAGCAGGGTCATGCCCTTAGCACAGGTGTCTCTAAGAGCAATGGCCAAAATCATTACATTGTCTCTCATTTGCCTGGCTCCAAGACCTGAATTAATAGTGCTCTTGCAATTCTCCGGAAGGAGGGGGTTGCTCCCACCCCGTCGGCCCCTCAGAGCTGTGGTACATTCATAACAGAAGTATGTGCCATGTTGATGTAAACCTTTAATTTCTGCTTACCATATGATTTGGAGTAGTCTGCAACCCTTTTTAACTGTGTGCTACTGAAGATGGAAAAGTTACTTTAAGCAATATAATTATTTGCACATAGTAGAACATAATCGTTTTGAAGGCAAAAGAAAGATAACGACAGTTCCAAAGTAAATGCTATCTGGTATGTTCCTGAAATCAGTTTCATTTTTAATATTCCATGCTTCTGACTACTATTCATGCCGTTTCTATTCAGTTTCTGCTCAACCTGTGTAATTATGTGCATATATTTAATGCAAAATGCACAGAATATAAAGAAAAGCATTCAGTTGAATACAGTGTTCCTTTGAATAATGCTCGAATGCACTATGAGTCAGCTAGATGTAATCATTTAATTTCTACTTACCATATGAATTAGAGTTGTCTGCAACCCTTTTTATGTTTGTGCTACTGAAGATAGTGCAGTTACTTTAAGTAATATCACCAATTGCCCATAGTGGAACATTAGCGTTAACAAAGCAAACGAATAATTATAGCAATTCCAATGGAAATGATATGTGGTAGGTTCCTGAAATCGGTTTTATTTTTAATCTTCTATGCTTCTGAATACTACTCATGCCGATTCTGTAGAGTTACCTCTCAACCTATATAGTTACGTGCAAGTGTTTGAAACAAAATGCACTGAATAGAGCTAAATGCATTAAGTGTAGCTTTGTAGCTTTCAATAATGCTCGGAAGTGTTATCAGCCAGATTGATTTAAGCATTTATTTTCCACTCACCATATGATTTAGAGTTGCCTGCAACCCTTTTTATGTGGTAGCCACTGAAGATAGAGCAGTTACTTTAAGTAATATCACCAATTGCCCATAGTAGAACATTAGAGTTTTCAAAGTAAAATAATGCTCATGATGGTTCCAATGAAAGTGTTATGTGGTAGCTTCCTGAAATCAGTTTTATTTTTAATATTCCATGCTTCTGACTACTATTCATGCCGTTTCTATACAGTTACCTCTCAACCTGTATAGTTTCGTGCATGTATTTAACACAAAATGCACAGAATATAAAGAAAAGCATTCAGTCGAATACAGTGTTCCTTTCAATAATGCTCGAATGTACAATGTGCTAACTTGAAGTAAACATATAATTTCAACTTACCATATGATTTAGAGTCTCTGCAACCCTTTTTATGTGGGTGCTACTGAAGACAGAGCAGTTACTTTAAGTAATATCAGCAATTGCCCCTAGTAGAACATTAGCGTTTTCAAAGTAAAAGTATGTTCATGACTGTTCCAATAAAAGTGCTATGTGGTCGTGTCTTGTATTCAGCTTCATTTTGAGTATTCCATGGTACTGACCAAAATTCATGCCGTTTCCATGCAGGTACACTTCAGCTTGTGTAGTTACACACATGTAGTTAACACAATACGAACAAAATATAAAGTAATGCATTCCGTTCAAAAGGCAATACCTTTGAATTTTGCTCAATATAGGTATGTGCTAAGTTGATGTAAACCTTTAATTTCTGCTTACCATTTGATTTAGACTTGTCTGCAACCCTTTTTATGTGACAGAGTAATATCACCAATTTCCCATAGTGAAACATTAGCGTTATCAAAGCAAAAGAATGATAATAGGAATTCCAATGTAAATGATATGTGGTAGTTTCCTGAAATCAGTTTTATTTTTAATCTTTTATGCTTCTGAATACTATTCATGCCGATTCTCTACAGTTACCTCTCAACCTATAGAGTTACGTGCAGATATTTAACACGAAATGCACTGAATAGAGCTAAATGCTTTAAGTGTAAAACATTGTATCTTTCAATAATGCTCGGAAGTGCTATCAGCCACATTAATGTAAACATTTTTTCCACTTACAAGATGATTTAGAGTTGTCTGCAACCATTTCTAAGTGTGTGCTACTGAAGATGGAAAAGTTACATTAAGCAATATAATCATTTGCACATAGTAGAACATTAACGCTTTGAAGGCGAAAGAAAGCTAACAACATTTCCAATGTAAATGCTATCTGTTAAGTTCCTGAAATCAGTTTTATTTTTAATATTCCATGCTTCGGACTACTATTCATGCCGTTTCTATACAGTTACCTCACAACCTGTAATGTTTCGTGCATGTATTTAACACAAAATGCACAAAATATAAAGAAAAGCATTCAGTTGAATACAGTGTTCCTTTGAATAATGCTCGAATGTACTATGTGCTAACTTGATGTAAACATTTAATTTCAACTTACCATATGATTTAGAGTCACTGCAACCCTTTTTATGTGGGTGCTACTGAAGATAGAGCAGTTACTTTAAGTAATATCATCAATTTCCCATAGTAGAACAGTAGCATTTTCAAAGCAAAAGAATGATAATAAGTTCCGATGTAAATGATATGTGGTAAGTTCCGGAAATCAGTTTTATGTTTAATCTTCTATGCTTCTGAATACTATTCATGCCGATTCTATACAGTTACCTCTCAACCTATATAGTTACAAGCATGTATTTAACACAAAAAGCACTGAATGGAGCTAAATGCATTCAGTGTAAAACATTGTATCTTTGAATAATGCTCGAAAGTGCTATCAGCCACATTGATGTAAACATTTTTTTCCACTTACGATATGATTTAGAGTTGGCTGCAACCCTTTCTATGTGGGTGCTACTGAAGATAGAGCAGTTACTTTAAGTAACATCAACAATTGCCTGTAGTAGAACATCAGCTTTTTCAACGTGATAGAATGCTCATAATGGTTCCAATGAAAGTGCTATGTGGTCTGTTCCTGAAATCAGTTTTATTTTTAATATTCCATGCTTCTGACTACTATGCATGCCGTTTCTATACAGTTACTGCTCAACCTGTGTAGTTATGTGCTTATCTTTAACACAAAATGCACAGAATATAAAGAAAACCATTCAGTTGAATAGTGTTCCTTTGAATAATGCTCAAATGTACTATGTGGTAACTTGATGTAAACATTTAATTTCTACTTACCATATGAATTAGAGTTGTCTGCAACCCTTTTTATGTTTGTGCTACTGAAGATAGTGCAGTTACTTTAAGTAATATCACCAATTGCCCATAGTGGAACATTAGCGTTAACAAAGCAAACGAATAATTATAGCAATTCCAATGGAAATGATATGTGGTAGGTTCCTGAAATCGGTTTTATTTTTAATCTTCTATGCTTCTGAATACTATTCATGCTGATTCTGTACAGTTACCTCTCAACCTACAGAGTTACGTGCAAGTGTTTAAAACAAAATGCACTGAATAGAGCTAAATGCATTCAGTGTAAAACATTGCAGCTTTCAATAATGCTCGGAAGTCCTATCAGCCAAATTGATTTAAGCATTTATTTTCCACTCACCATATGATTTAGACCTGCAACCCTTTTTAGGTGGGTGCTACTGAAGATAGAGCAGTTACTTTATGTAATATCAGCAATTTCCCATAGTAGAACATTAGCGTTTTCAAACTAAAAGAATGCTCATGACAGTTCCAATGAAAGTGCTATGTGGTAAGGTGTTGTTTTCATCTTCATTTTGAGTATACCATGGTTCTGACTACAATTCATGCCGTTTCCATGCAGTTACACTTCAACTTGTGTAGTTATATACATGTATTTAACAAATGCATTCAGTTCAAAAGGCAGTAATTTTGAATTTTGCTCGAAAGAAGTGTTACGTATCCCGTAACTGGATAACTCACCAGCAAAGATAGAGAGGTCCGTTGGAGTCTGATGGCACTATTTTCGAACGGTTTTATTCATAAAGGGGGGCACAAAAGTAAGGTTAATACAACCATTCAGAACATGTACATCGGCAAAACTCAATCTAAAGCGCGGGTATAGCAATAATCATCATTAAGAAATCATCTCGACTGTTGTCTAGGGGATAATATATTGTCCGTAAGAAATATAAAAGTCACTCAGAGGTCTGCAGGCTTCAGTCTTTTTGGGGAATCGCTGGGTTTCACGTTTTTCAGAGAGAGTGAGGAGAAACGGGAAAAACTTGCCCAGGTCTTTGACGAAGCAACTCCGTTGAATCGGGGAGCGTTGATTCCCGTTATTAGTTCGAAGTCCTTCTCGGTATTATCAGCCACCCGCTCCCCAGGCAGAGAAGTTGCTTTTGACTGGCTTCCAGCTATTACGGGAGCGTGGAGCGATGGAGTCCTTCTGGTGCGTCTCTCTGGGGTACCACCTTCTGCAGTCCCCTTTTATCTTGACTTGCAGAGTTGTAGATGTCCATCAAAGTAGGGTGATGCAATCCCCACCCCAACATTGCCCGAGGGTGTCCATATCCGTGGTAGCTGTCACGTAGCAGGGTCATGCACTTCGCACAGGTGTCTCTAAGAGCCCTGGCCAAAACCGTTACATTGTCTCTCATTTGCCTGGGTCCGAGACCCGAATTAATAGTGCTCTTGCGATTCTCCGGAAGGAGGGGGCTGCTCCCGCCCCTTCGGCCCCTCAGAGCTGTGGTACATTCATAACACCTCCCCTCTAAAAATCAGGTTTTTTACCAGTGGTTAAAAATGGAGTTGTACAGAGTCTTACATGATTTTTTTTAAATCTAACACAATACCCAAGCTTTTTCTTTTAATTACAGAGCCATACAGTTATACACTTAGTTCAGCATCGAGATAAACAATCTGCTAGCACATTATCACTCCCCTTAATGTGCTGTATCTTAATATCGAATTCCTGCAGCATCAGACTCCAGCTCAATAACCTCCTGTTTTTATTTTCCGTATTGGCCAGGAATACCAACGGGTTGTGATCGGTTTTCATGGCTGCACCGACCAGCGCGGGGGGTAGTGTCATGGTACCTTTTCATCATGTTCACGTGAACTAACTGGGTCGGCTTTCGCCGATCGGGGGTTTCAATCACGTAATTTAGTGAGTCTATTTTCTTACACACTGTATATGGTCCTTGAAACCTCGCCTGAAGGGGATGGGTAACTACCGGAAATAGGACCAAAACCTTGTCACCTACGTAAAACTCTCGTTCTCTCGCTCTTGGGTTATACCACTGGCTCATTTTTTTCTGGGATTCTTTAAGGTTTTCCTTTGCCAAGGCGCGTACTTTATGCAGCCTCTCCTGGAATTTCAGAACATAGTCGATCACACTGACTTGAACAGTCGGGCTAGACCACTTTTCTCTCAGGAGGGTTAGAGGGCCCCTGGGCCTGTGACCGAAAACGAGCTCAAACGGACTGAACCCCAGTGAGCACCGGACCGTATCCCTGACAGCAAATAACAGAAGGGGTAAAGCCTCATCCCAGTCTCGAACGTTCTCATAAGTTTTAAGCATGGTCTTTAGTGTAGCGTGGAACCTTTCCAACGCCCCTTGGGATTCCGGGTGGTACACGGAGGCTAGAATTTGTTTGACCCCTAGCTGGGTCATCATCTGCCGAAATGCGTTAGATGTGAAGGTACTGCTCTGATCTGACTGTATCTCCTTAGGCAGCCCCACTGTGGTAAAGAATTTGATGAGGGCCCTCACCACCTCAGCAGTCCTAATATTACCCAGAGGCACAGCCTCTGGAAATCGTGTAGCGGCACACATCATGGTCATGATATACTGCCACCCCCTCGTAGTTTTAGGTAGGGGTCCCACAAAATCTACAATGATTTGGGAAAAAGGCTCCTTGCACGTGGGGATGGGTCGGAGGGGTGCCTTAGGGATAACTTGGCTCGGCTTACCCACCGTTTGGCTGGTATGACACCTTTTACAATATTCAGTAATCTCTTTTCTCATGTTTGGCCAATAGAATGCTCTTTGAACCCGATCCACTGTCTTTGTTATTCTCAGATGCCCACCTAACAGTCCTTTATGAGCTAAGTTCAGAATTTCGTCCCGATACGCTTTCGGGACTACTATCTGATGTACCACCACCCAGTCCTCATCGACCGACACCTTGGGGGCCTCCTCTTCCTCATCAATACACCCTCCTTCAGGTAGTAACCTTCGGGCTCGGTTTCAACCTCGGTCTCCGAAAGAACCAACTCTCTCAAGGCTATCAGCTCCTCGTCCCTTTCCTGTTCCCGTACAAACTCTCGTCTGGCTAAGGGCAGGTCTACCTCCCCCTGTTTACTCTCTCCCCCCTCCTTACTCTCCGGTTTACCTTCCTCGAACCCTCGCTGGTACAGAGTCGGTAAAAACGTGTCGGCCAAATCAAAACCGGCCAGATTTAGACTGCTCTCTCTCTCTCTCAGCTGTCTTTTTCGGCATGCTGCGAGTGACCGCGCAGGCGGGGTATATCTTCAGATCTGAGGGAGGGGCCTCAATCCTCACAGGCTGAGTTGTCAGCTTCACGGCTGTTCCCATTTTCCCTCCTGCTAGGTCGTTCCCCCGAAGGACATCCACGCCTTCCCCCAGCAACTCCGGCAGGATCCCCAGCTCCACTGGTCCCGACACCAACTCACAATCTAGAAGGACCCTATGCAAGGGTACCAATTTGTAAGCCCGGAGAATGGCCTCCTTTACTTCAGCATAATTCTCTGCTTCCCCCTCCTTCAGGGACAACGCCGCATATGCTCATTGGGCCTTCCCCTTGAACACACTTTGTAACAACACCACCCACTGCTCTTTTGGCCACTTCTGATTTACTGCCACCTTTTCAAAAAGCAAGAAATAACTATCAACATCGGTCTCCTTGAACGGGGGTACCAATCTCAACTCCCTACTAACATTAAACCGCTCCGCTCGGTCTAACCCTTGATCTCTTTGCTCGTTCTTCATCTTCTCAATTTCCCAGTCATGTTGCCTCTGTTTCTCTTTCTCGGCTGCTTCTAGCTCCTTTAGGTGAATTTCATGCTGTCTTTGCCTCTCCCTTTCTCTCTCTCTCTCAACCCTTTCTTTCTCTCTCTCAGCCGCTTCCAGCTCTTTTAAATTAATTTCGTGTTCCAGCCTTAATTTCTCCATCTCCAACTGAGCCGTCCCACTTGATGGTACCTTTTCAGGGATATCTCCCAATACCTCAGCTTCAAACACCTTCTTCCCAATGTAATACTGAGTTATGGCCCTTCGCACCTCCCGCTTTTTCATGGACGACCTCACTTCTGCGAGGTTCAACACCTTCTCCAAATTTAACAAGTCTAATTTGGTGGCCGCTTCTGGCGCCCCCCCCCCCCAGTTGGGTTTTTCATAAATTCACCCACGTCCATCTTTGCTGGTTTCCCGTCTGGCTACCCGCGGATTCAAGTTTTTGACTACACGCCCGATTCTCTGGCCACCCAATTTGGTGTCAAATCCCGGACGAGCCCCCAAGTTGTTACGTATCCCGTAATTGGATAACTCACCAGCAAAGATAGAGAGGTCCGTTGGAGTCTGATGGCACTATTTTCGAACGGTTTTATTCATAAAGGGGGGCACAAAAATAGGGTTAATACAACCATTCAGAACATATACATCGGCAAAACTCAATCTAAAGCGCGGGTATAGCAATAATCATCATTAAGAAATCATCTCGACTGTTGTCTAGGGGATAATATATTGTCCGTTGGAAATATAAAAGTCACTCAGAGGTCTGCAGGCTTCAGTCTTTTTGGGGAATCGCTGGGTTTCACGTTTTTCAGAGACAGTGAGGAGAAACGGGAAAAACTTGCCCGGGTCTTTGACGAAGCAACACCGTTGAATCGGGGAGCGTTGTTTCCCTGTTATTAGTTCAAAGTCCTTCTCGGTATTATCAGCCACCCGCTCCCCAGGCAGAGAAGTTACGGAGCGCACGTGGCCTTTGACTGGCTTCCAGCTATCATGGGGGCGTTGAGCGATGGAGTCCTTCTGGTGTGTCTCTCTGGGGTACCGCCTTCTGCAGTCCCCTTTTATCTTGACTTGCAGAGTTGTAGATGTCCATCAAAGTAGGGTGATGCAATCCCCACCCCCACATTGCCTGAGGGTGTCCATATCCATGGTAGCTGTCACGTAGCAGGGTCATGCCCTTAGCACAGGTGTCTCTAAGAGCAATGGCCAAAATCATTACATTGTCTCTCATTTGCCTGGCTCCAAGACCTGAATTAATAGTGCTCTTGCAATTCTCCGGAAGGAGGGGGTTGCTCCCACCCCGTCGGCCCCTCAGAGCTGTGGTACATTCATAACAGAAGTATGTGCCATGTTGATGTAAACCTTTAATTTCTGCTTACCATATGATTTGGAGTAGTCTGCAACCCTTTTTAACTGTGTGCTACTGAAGATGGAAAAGTTACTTTAAGCAATATAATTATTTGCACATAGTAGAACATAATCGTTTTGAAGGCAAAAGAAAGATAACGACAGTTCCAAAGTAAATGCTATCTGGTATGTTCCTGAAATCAGTTTCATTTTTAATATTCCATGCTTCTGACTACTATTCATGCCGTTTCTATTCAGTTTCTGCTCAACCTGTGTAATTATGTGCATATATTTAATGCAAAATGCACAGATTATAAAGAAAAGCATTCAGTTCAATACAGTGTTCCTTTGAATAATACTCAAATGTACTATGTGCTAACTTGATATAAACATTTATTTCTACTTACCATATGATTTAGAGGTGTCTGCAACCCTTTTTATGTGGCTGCTACTTAAGATAGAGCAGTTACTTTAAGTAATATAACCAATTGCCCATAGTAGAACATTGGCATTTTCAAAGCAAAAGAATGATAATAGCATTTCCAATGTAAATGATATGTGGAAGGTTCCTGAAATCAGTTTTATTTTTAATCTTCTATGCTTCTGACTACGATTCATGCCGATTCTATACAGTTACTTCTCAACCTGTATAGTTCCGTGCATGTATTTAACACAAAATGCACGGACTAGAGCTTAATACATTCAGTTCAAAACAGTGTACCTTTGAATAATGCTCGAAAATACTATGAGCCACATTGATGTAAACCTTTAATTTCTGCTTACCATATGACTTAGAGTAGTCTGCAACCCTTTTTAAGTCTGTGCTACTGAAGATAGAAAAGTTGCTTGAAGCAATATAATCATTTGCACATAGTAGAACATTAACGTTTTGAAGGCGAAAGAAAGCTAACGACATTTCCAATGTAAATGCTATCTGTTAGGTTCCTGAAATCAGTTTTATTTTTAATATTCCATGCTTCTGACTACTATTCATGCCGTTTCTATACAGTTACTGCTCAACCTGTGTAGTTATGTGCTTACCTTTAACACAAAACGCACAGAATATAAAGAAAGCATTCAGTTGAATAGTGTTCCTTTGAATAATGCTCAAATTTACTATGTGCTAACTTGATGTAAACATTTAATTTCTACTTACCATATGATTTAGATTTGTCTGCAACCCTTCTTATGTGGGTGTTACTGAAGACAGAGCAGTTACTTTAAGTAATATCACCAATTTCCCATAGTAGAACAGTAGCGTTTTCAAAGTAAAAGAATGCTCATGACAGTTCCAATGAAAATGCTGTGTGGCAGGTTCCTGAAATCAGTTTTAGTTTTAATATTCCATGCTTCTGACTACTGTTCATGCCAGTTCTATACAGTTACCTCTCAAACTGTATAGTTACCTGCATGTATTTAACACAAAATGCACGGTCTACAGCTAAATGCATTCAGATCAAAACAGTGTACCTTTGTAAAATGCTCGAAAATACTATGAGTCAGCTAGATGTATACATTGAATTTCCACTTACCATATGATTTAGAGTTGTCTGCAACCCCTTTTATGTGAGTGCGACTGAAGATAGAGCAGTTACTTTAAGTAATATCATCAATTGCCCATAATAGAATGTTAGCGTTTTCAAAGTAAAAGTATGTTCATGACAGTTCCAATGAAAGTGCTGTGTGGTTGGGTCCTGTATTCAGCTTCATTTTGAGTATTCCATGGTTCTGGCTACAATTCATGCCGTTTCCATGCAGTTACACTTCAACTTGTGTAGTTATATACATGTATTTAACACAATATGCAGAGTATAGAAAGTAATGTTTTCAGTTCAAAAGGCTGTACCTTTGAATTTTGCTCTAAAGAGACATGTGCCAAGTTGATGTAAACAAATTTCTGCTTACCATACGATTGAGAGTTGTCTGCAACCCTTTTTATGTGTGCGTAACTAAAGATAGAGAAGTTGCTGTAAATAGTATCATCATTTGCTCAAGTTAGAACATTAGCGTTTTGAAGGCAAAAGAAAGCTAACGACAGTTCCGTTGTATATGCTATGTGGGGGGGTTCCTGAAATCAGTTTTATTTTTAATATTCCATGCTTCTGACTACTGTTCATGCCGTTTCTATACAGTTACCTCTCAAACTATATAGTTACGTGCAAGTATTTAACACAAAATGCACGGACTAGTGATAAATGCATTCAGTTCAAAACAGTGCACCTTTGAATAATGCCCGAAAATACTATGTGCCACCTTTATGTAAACATTTAGTTTCCACTTACCATATGATGTAGAGTTAGAAACATATAGAAACATAGAAAATAGGTGCAGGAGTAGGCCATTTGGCCCTTCGAGTCTGCACCGCCATTCAGTCTGATCATGGCTGATCATCCAACTCAGAACCCTGTACCTGCTTTCTCTCCATACCCCCGATCCCTTTAGCCACAAGGACCATATCTAACTTCCTCTTAAATAGAGCCAATGAACCGGCCTCAACTGTTTCCTGTGGCAGAGAATTCCACAGATTCACCACTCTCTGTGTGAAGAAGTTTTTCCTCATCTCGGTCCTAAAAGGCTTCCCCTTTATCTTTAAACTGTGACCCCTCGTTCCGGACTTCTGCAACATTGGAAACAATATTCCTGCATCTAGCCTGTCCAATCCCTTTAGAATTTTATACATTTCAATAAGATTCCCCCTCAATCTTCTAAATTCCAATGAGTGTAAGCCTAGTCGATCCAGTCTTTCTTCATATGAATGTCCTACCATCCCAGGAATCAATCTGGTGAACCTTCAGTGTACTTGCTCTATAACAAGAATGTCCTTCCTCAGATTAGGGGACCAAAACTGCACACAATATTCTAGGTGCGGCCTTGTACAACTGCAGTAGAACCTCCCTGCTCCTGTACTCAAATCCTTTTGCTATAAATGCCAACATACCACTTGCCTTTTTCCACTGCCTGCTGTACCTGGATGTCCACCTTCAATGACTGGTGTACAATGACACCCAGGTCTCGTTGCATCTCCCCTTTTCCTAATCAGCCACCGTTCAGATAATAATCTGTTTTCCTGTTCTTGCAACCAAAGTGGATAACCTCACATTTATTCACATTAAATTGCATCTGCCATGAATTTGCCCACTCACCTAACCTATCCAAGTCACCCTGCATTCTTTTAGCATCCTCCTCACAGCTAACACCGCCACCCAGCTTCGAGTCATCCGCAAACTTGGAGATGCTGCATTTAATTCCCTCGTCTAAGTCATTAATATATGTTGTAAACAACTGGGGTCCCAGCACTGAGCCTTGCAGTACCCCACTAGTCACTGCTTGTCATTCTGAAAAGGTCCCGTTTACTCCCACTCTTTGCTTCCTGTCTGCCAACCAATTCTCTATCCACCTCAATACCATACCCCCAATACCATGTGCTTTAAGTTTGCACATTAATCTCCTGTGTGATTGTCAAAGACCTTTTGAAAATCTAAATGCACCACATCCACTGGCTCTCCCCTATCCACTCTACTAGTTACATCTTCCAAAAATTCTGTAAGATTCATCAGACATGAGTTTCCTTTCACAAATCCATGCTGACTTTGTCCGATGATTTCACCTCTTTCCAAATGTGCTGTTATCACACCTTTGATAACGACCCTAGCATTTTCCCCACCACCGATGTCAGACTATAATTCCCCAGTTTCTCTCTCCCTCCTTTTTTAAAAAGTGGGTTTACCTTAGCCACCCTCCAATCCTCAGAAACTAATCCAGAATCGAAAGTTTTGAAAAATTATCACGAATGCATCCACTATTTCTTGGGCTACTTCCTTAAGCACTCTGGGATGCAGACTATCTGGCCCTGGGGATTTATCTGCCTTTAATCCCTTCAATTTACCTAACACCACTTCCCTACTAACATGTATTTCCTTCAGTTCCTCAATCTCACTAGACCCTCGGTCCCTTACTATTTCCAGAAGATTATTTATATCCTCCTTAGTGAAGACAGAACCAAAGTAGTTATTCAATTGGTCTGCCATGTCTTTGTTCCTTATGATCAATTCACCTATTTCTGACTGTAAAGGACCTACATTTGTCTTGACCAATCTTTTTCTTTTCACGTATCTATAAAAGCTTTTACATTCAGTTTTTACGTTCCCTGCCAGCTTTCTCTCATAATCTTTTTTCCCTTTCCTAATTAAGCACTTTGTCCTCTGCTGCTGGTCTCTGAATTTCTCCCAGTCCTCAGATGTGCTGTTTTTTTTTTGCTAAGTTATATGTTTCTTCTTCGGACTTGATACTATCCCTAATTTTCCTTGTCAGCCACGGATGCACTACCTTCCCTGGTTTATTCTTTTGCCAAACTGGGATGAACAATTGTTGTAGTTCATCCATGCAATATTTAAATGCTTGCCATTGCATATCCACTGTCAACCCTTTAAGTATCATTTGCCAGTCTATCTTAGCTAATTCACGTCTCATACCTTCAAAGTTACCCTTCTTTAAGTTCAGAACCTTTGTTTCTGAATTAACTATGTCACTCTCCATCTTAATGAAGAATTCCACCATATTATAGTCACTCTTACCCAAGGGGCCTCGCACGAAAAGATTGCTGACTAACCCTTCCTCATTGCTCAATACCCAATCTAGAATGGCCTGCTCTCTAGTTGGTTCCTCGACATGTTGGTTCAGAAAACCATCCCGCATCCCAAGAAATCCAGCACCCTTACCAATTTGTTTCACCCAATCTATATGTAGATTGAAGTCACACATTATAACTACTGTTCCTTTATTGCACGCATTTCTAATTTCCTGTTTAATGCCATCCCCAACCTCACTACTACTGTTAGGTGGCCTGTACACAACTCCCACCAGCGTTTTCTGCCCCTTAGTGTTATGCAGCTCTACCCATATCAATTCCACATGCTCCAGGCTAATCTCCTTCCTTTCTATTGCGTTAATCTCCTCTCTAACCAGCAATGCTACCCCACCGCCTTTTCTTTCCTGTCTATCCCTCCCGAATATTGAATATCCCTGGATGTTGAGCTCCCTTCCTTGGTCACCCTGGAGCCATGTCTCTGTGATCCCAACTATATCATATTCATTAATAACTATCTGCACATTCAATTCATCCACCTTGTTACGAATGCTCCTCGCAGTGACACATAAAGCCTTCGGGCTTGTTTTTCCAACACTCTTAGCCCTTATACAATTATGCTGAAAAGTGGCTCTTTTTGCTTTTTGCCCTGGATTTGCCTGCCTGCCACTTTTACTTTTCACCTTACTACTTTTTGCTTCTACCCTCATTTTACACCCGTCTGTCTCTCTGCACTTGTTCCCATCCCCCTGCCACATTAGTTTAAAGCCTCCTGAACAGCAGTAGCAAACTCTCCCCCACGGACATTGGTTCCAGTCCAGCCCAGGTGCAGACCGTCCTGTTTATACGGGTCCCACCTCCCCCAGAACTGTTTCCAATGTCCCAGACATTTGAATCCCTCCCCCTTGCACCATTTTTCAAGCCACGTTTTCATCTGAAATATCCTCCTTTTTCTACTTTGACTAGCACGTGGCACTGGTAGTAATCCAGAGATTATTACCTTGTGGTCCTACTATTTAGTTTATCTCCTAACTCCCTAAATTCACCTTGCAGGACCTCATCCCGTTTTTTACCTATATTGTTGTGCACCACTACCACTGGATGTTCACCCTCCCATTCCAGAATGTCCTGAAGCCGCTTCGAGACATCCCTGACCCTTGCACCAGGGAGGCAACATACCATCCTGGAGTCTCATTTGCGGCCGCAGAAACGCCTATCTATTCCACTTACAATCGAATCCCCTATCATTATAGCTCTCCCACTCCTTTTACTTCCCTCCGGTGCCGCAGAGACACCCATAGTGCAATGAACTCGGCTGCTGCTGCCTTCCCCTTATGAGACATTTCCCCCAACAGTATCCAACACACTATATCAGTTTAGGAGGGAGATGACCTCAGGGGACTCCATCACTACCTGCCTACTACTACGCTGTCTAGTGGCCACCCCTTCCCTGTCTGCCTGTGAAACCTTTACCTGCGGTGTGGCCAACTCACTGAATGTGCTATTCATGACTTTCTCAGCATCGCGGATGCTCCAGTATGAATGCAATCGCAGCTCCAGACACTCAATGTGGTCTGCCAGAAGCTGCAGTTGGACACACTTCCTGCACCCATAGTCATCAGGGACACTGGAAGTATCCCTGATATCCCACATGCTGCAGGATGAACAAACCACGGGGCTGATCTCAGCTGCCATGACCTACCCAATACTTGCCTCAACTTTTGAAACTTTTGCTCTTGAAAGGAACTTACCTGGCCTATCTCACTTGGAGTGAAGCTCGTCTTCAGCCCCTTCTCATCGAAGCCTCTCGAGTCAAAGCCTCAAATCTCCACTCCTTCACTGGCCACTCACTCACCGGCCGCTTTCCAAGCTGTCTGCAACCCTTTTTAAGTGGGTGCTACTGAAGATAGAGCAGTTACCTTAAGTAATATCACAAATTGCCCATGGTAGAACATTAGCGTTTTGAAAGTAAAAGAATGCTCATGACGCTCCAAAGAAAGTGCTATGTGGTAGGTTCCTGAAATCAGTTTTATTTTTAAAATTCCATGCTTCTGACTACTATTTATGCCGTTTTTATAGTTACCTCTCAACCTCTATAGTTACGTGCATGTATTTAACACAAAATGCACTGACTAGACCTAAATGCATTCAGTTCAAAACAGTGTACCTTTGAATAATGCTCGAAAATACCATGTGCCACCTTGATGTAAACATATAATTTCCACTTACCATATGATTTAGAGTTGTCTGCAACATGGTTTATGTGGGTCCTACTAAAGATGGAGAGGTTACTTTAAGTAATATCACCATTTCCCATAGTCGAATATTAGCGTTTTCAAAGTAAAAGAATGCTCATGACAGTTCCAATGGAAGTGCTATGTGGTAAGGTGTTGTTTTCAGCTTCAGTTTGAGTATTCCATGGTTTAGACTACAATTCATGCTGTATCCATACAGTTACACTTCAACCTCTGTAGTTATATACATGTATTTAACACAATATGCAGAGAATAGAAAGTATTGCATTTAGTTTAAAAGGTGGTACCTTTGAATTTTGCTCGAATGAAGTACCTGCTAAGTTGATGTAAAACATTAATTTCTGCTTACCATATGATTTAGAGCTGTCTGCAACCCTTTATAAGTGTGTGCAACTAAGGATAGAGAAGTTACTTTAAATAGTATCATCATTTGCACAAGTTAGAACATTAGCGTTTTGAAGGCAAAAGAAAGCTAACGACAGTTCTGATGTAAATGCTATCTGGTAGGTTCCTGAAATCAGTTTTATTTTTAATATTCCATACTTCTGTCTACTATTCATGCCGTTTCTATACAGTTACTGCTCAACCTGTGTAGTTATGTGCACATATTTAACACAAAATGCACAGAATAGAAAGAAAAGCATTCAGTTGAATACAGTGTACTATGTGCTAACTTAATGCAAACATTTACTTTCTACTTACCATATGATTTAGATTAGCTTGCCGTTTTTTTTTACTTTAAGTAATATCACCATTTGGTCATAGTAGAACATTAGTATTTTCAAAGCAAAAGAATGCTAATAGCAGTTGCAATGTAAATGCTATGTGGGAGGTTCCTGAATTCTGTTTTGTTTTGAATATTCTATGTTTCTGACTACTATTCATGCCTTTTCTATACTGTTACAGCTGAACCAGTACAGTTATCTACATGCATTTAACACAGAATGCACAGAATAGAATGTAATACATTCAGCTCAAAAGAGGGCACCTTTGAACTTTGCTCGAAAGCACTATGTGCGAACTTGGTGGGAACCTTTAAATTATACTTCCCATATGATTAGATTTGTTGGCAACCCCTTTTATGAGTGTGCTACTGAAGATAGAGAAGTTACTTAAAGCAATATCACTATTGCCCATAGCGTTTTCAAAGCAAAAGAATGATAATGGCAGTTCCAATGTAAATGCTACATGGCAGGTTCCTGTATTCAGCCTCATTTTGAGTATTCCATGGTTGTGACTAGCATTCATGCTGTTTCCATACAGTTACACCTCAACCTATATAGTTATATACATGTATTTAACACAAAATGCAAAGAATAGAAAATAATGCATTCAATGCAAAAGAGTGTATCTTTGAATAATGCTCGAAAGAACTATGTGCTAACTGGATGTAAACATTTAATTTCCACTTACCATATGATTTAGTATTGTCTGCAATCCTTTTTATGTGGGTGCTACTGAAGGTAGAGAATTTACTTTAAGTATTATCATCATTTGCCCATAGTAGAACATTAGCGTTTTCAAAGCGAAAGAAAGTTAATGGCAGTTCCGTCTGTTTTGTAATTTATTTTTTTTCGAAGTTCATCAAACATTTCCATAATATGTATTTCAGACATTGTACATATATATCACATATATTATATATATCACAAATCTCCACAAAGTATTTATCTGAGGTATACACTTATAGAAAAGAGTGGAAAGAAAAAACAAGCAAAAGGAAAGAACTATGTACAAATAGGAGTGATTTTTTTACAACAGATTCATTGATTTGTGAGAATAAAATCAGTCCTATGAGGCATTATGTAGTTAAACCATTTTTCCCTGTATGAATCAAATTGTTCCAGCTTATGATCAACAGATGCTGTTATCTCCATTTTGTAAATGTCCATTGTAATTTCCATCCATGTATTTAATGTTGGGTTCTCTTGTGATAACCACTTCCTACTAAGAGTCTTTTTACCAGCCACCAACAGCATATTCATTAAATATTTATCTTTTTGCAACCATTCTTGAGGTATATATCCAAAATATATGGTCTTACTCTCTAAGGGTATTTCACAATTAAAGATGTCTTGTAGGGCATTGTGTATCCCCCTCCAATAGTTTTTGATAACAGGGCAGTCCCAAAAAATATGATAATGATTTGCATTTTGTTTTCCACAATTTCTCCAGCAACCAGGGAGGTTACTGTCATAATGGGATTTCTGAGAGGGTGTAATAAAATATCTTATCAAGTTTTTTCCATCAAAACTCCCTCCATTTCTGAAAACTGGTACACTTCCATTGATATCTCCATATTGTTGTCCATTCTTCCTCAGATATAATTATCCCTCCTTCCTTCTCCCATTTTGTTTTAATATATGAAGTCGAATGTGTTTTAAGATTTGACAACCCCTTATACATGCTTGAAATGATTCTACTACCATTATCTGAATTATATGCTGTTCTAAATTGCTCTATCAAGCATGTATTTGCCTTGGTTACATTTTTAACTGTCTTATTAATCTTCATTGGTAGTTGCCCATGTACCATCTCGCACCCCTTGGGCACTTCACTTTTACCAACACGTGTATATCTTTAGGGTGCATCTG
Organism: Hypanus sabinus; assembly: GCF_030144855.1. Classification (NCBI taxonomy): domain Eukaryota; kingdom Metazoa; phylum Chordata; class Chondrichthyes; order Myliobatiformes; family Dasyatidae; genus Hypanus; species Hypanus sabinus. The sequence continues at coordinate 60,566,717 of NC_082738.1, read as the reverse complement.
GTGAATTTCAACCAGTTCCTCCAGCTTACGCCAGAATTCTGAATTCCCATGTGACTTTAAGTGAGGGCAACTCTGACAAAATACTGTGTTTCTCCCCAGCGTGAAGGGCTTATAAATGGCCATTATCAAGGTCAAGGGCTGAATTAGGGTTTTCGACCTGATATTGCCTGAGCTTAATAGGTGTCATACTGCAGATATATCTGGGTAAAACCTCTCCCTGAAATATCTCCACACTAATTCGCACACTACGTAAAATATAAAAGACCAGTTAAACATTACATACTTAAAACTATAGCATATGTACTCCACAATCTGCCACTTGTGTGCATCTAAACTCATGCAGCCTGCTGTATTCATTTGTATCTGTTATGCCAAACCACACACACTTGTAAATGTGTATGCTAAAATACAGTTCCCAGAATGAGTATACTGGCATCATAAGCCAATAATCACCCTTCACAACTGGTGGCCCTACCGCACCAAAGTGGCAGATTAACCTAGCCACCAGTGTGAACAGTTCGAAGTGTGAGTGCTAATTTTAAAAAAGTTCACTCACTTGGACTGCTGAGATCGCTGGCCACACGCTGAGTCTAAAGGAGGTATCCCAGACAAGCCCCCAAATGTTGTCCTGTGAACAGAATCACCGGAGAGAAGTACTGGTTGATATGATGCAGTCTCTCTATTTGATAGTTTCTCTGCCCAATGAAGCATTAGAAGCTACCTCAGTAAATATATTTAAGATGAGATTGGATAGACTTTTGCATAAAAGGAGAATTAAGGGTTAAGGGTTATGGGGAAAAGGCAGGAAGCTGGAGACGAGTTCATGGTCAGATCATAGAAACATAGAAAACCAACATCACAATACAGGCCCTTCAGCCCACAAAGTTGTGCCAAACATGTCCCTAGCTTAGAAATTACTATAACCCTCTATTTTACTGAGCTCCATGTACCTATCTAAAAGCCTCTTAAAAGACTGCAACGTATCCGCCTCCACCACCATTACCAGCAGGCCATTCCATGCACTCACCACTCTGAGTAAAAAAGTTATCCCTGACATCTCCTCTGAACTTACTCCCCAGCACCTTGAACCTGTGTCCTCTTGTGGCAACCACTTCAGCCCTGGGAAAAAGCCTCTGACTATCCACAGGATCAATGCCTCTCATCACCTTGACACCTCTATCAGGTCAACTCTCACTCTCCTTTGATCCAAGGAGAAAAGGCTGAGTTCACTCAACCTATTCTCATAAGGCATGCTCCCCAATCCAGGCAACATCCTTGTAAATCTCCTCTGCACCCTTCTATGACTTCCATATCCTTCCTGTAGTAAGGTAACCAGAACTGAGCACAGTACTCCAAGTGGGATCTGACCAGGGTCCTATACAGCTGCAAAATTACCTCTCGGCTCCTAAACTCAATCCCACAATTGATAAAGGTCAATACACCATATGCCTTCTAAACCACAGAGTCAACCTGCACAGCTGCTTTGAGTGTCCTATGGACTCATCCAGGTCATTTATAAAAATCAGCAAGAGTAAGGGTCCCAGAACAGATCCCTGAGGCACTCCACTGGTGACCGACCTCCATGCAGAATATGACCCGTCCACAACCACAGTTTGCCTTCTGTGGGGAAGCCAGTTCTGGATCCACAAAGCAATGTCCCCTTGCATCCCATTGATGATGCAAAGATCATCGCCAGAGGCTCAGCAATCTCCTCCCTCACCTCCCACAATAGCGTAGGGTACATCTCATCCGGTCCCGGCGACTTATCCAACTTGAGGCTTTCCAAAAGTTCCAGCACATCCTCTTTCTTAATATCTACATGTTCAATCTTTTCAGTCTACTGCAAGTCATCACTACAATCACTAAGATCCTTTTCCATAGTGAATACTGAAGTCAAGTATTCATTCAGTACCTCTGCTCTTTCTTCCAGTTCCATACACACTTTCCCACTGTCACACTTGATAGGTCCTATTCTTTCACATCTTATCCTCTTGCTCTTCATATACTTGTAGAATTTTCTTAATTCTGCCTGCCAAGGCCTTCTCATGGCCCCTTCTGGCTCTCCTGACTTCCTTCTTAAGCTCCTTCCTAGTAGCCTTGTAATCTTCTAGGTCTCTAACATTACTTAGCTCCCTTGAACCTTTTGTATGCTTGGAGATTCAAATGAGAGGACATGATTTGAGAGTTAGGGGGCAGAAGTTCAAGGGAAACACGAGGGGGTATTTCTTTACTCAGAGAGTGATAGCTGTGTGGAATGAGCTTCCTGTAGAAGTAGTAGAGGCCAGTTCAGTTGTGTCATTTAAGGTAAAATTGGATAGGTATATGGACAGGAAAGGAGGGGAGGGTTATGGGCTGAGTGCGGGTAGGTGGGACTAGGTGAGATTAAGAGTTCAGCATGGACTAGGAGGGCCGAGATGGCCTGTTTCCATGCTGTGATTGTTATATGGTTACATGTTAATATGGTTTTCTTTTCTTTTTGACTAGATTTATTACAGGGTTTGTACACCACGGTTCCTGCACCCTACCATAACTTCCCTGTCTCATTGGAAGGTACCTATATAGAACTCCAGAAAAATTCCCTGAATATTTGCCACAGTTCTTCCGTACTTTTCCCCGAGAACATCTGTTTCCAATTTAAGCCTCCAATTTCCTGCCTGAGAGCCTCATAATTCCCCTTACTCCAATTAAACACTTTTCTAACTTGTCTGTTCCTACCTCTCACCAATGCTATTGTAAAGGAGATAGAATTATGATCACTATCTCCAAAATACTCTCCCACTGAAATTTCTGATACCTAACCAGGTTCATTTCCCAATATCAAATCAAGTACAGCCTCTTCTCTTGTAGGCTTATCTACATACTGTGTCAAGAAACCTTCCTGAACACATCTAACAAACTCCATCCCATCTAAACCCCTCACTCTAATATCTAATCGCCAATCGATATTTGGGAAATTAAAATCTCCCATCATGACAACTCTTTCAGGATCTGTTTCCATATCTGCTCCTCAATATCCCTGTTACTATTGGGCGGCCTATAAAAAACACCCAGTAAAGTTATGACCCCTTCCTGTTCCTAACCTCCACCCACAGAGACTCCATAGACAATCCCTCCATGGCGTCCACCTTTTCTGCAGCTGTGATACTATCTCTGACCGACAGTGCCACGCCCCCATCTCTTTTGCCTCCCTCCTTGTCCTTTCTGAAGCATCTAAAACCCAGCACTTGAAGTAAGCATTTCTGTCCCTGAGCCATCTGTCTTATGAAATATGAATGTAAATTAGCCAATACATAAGAGAATGTCAGTCTTCCGCTTCCCCCTGGAGATATATAGAGTAAAATTGAGGGCAGAGTGGACGCTGGAGCGCTGGAAAATGACACTGGTGATTTGGGGGGGGGGGTGGGGGAGCGCAGGGAAGGAACAATGAATAAACTATATAAGAATTTTGCCAGCAGAGGTCAGTAGTGAGTGTAGTCACTTTTACTCATGGTGTCAGAAGACGGACTGAGGTCTAAACACGGAGAGTAAATGAATACCATGCATGACTGAGGAAGAGACTGCATGAGTACTGTTACGTACCCGTGGGTATCTTGTACCTGTCACATGACCATGATGTAATTGAGGCTATGCTGGAGATGAGGTAATGGTCTTGTGATGGTGGAGTGACGTCATTTTCCCGCCACTGGGAGGTCATGCGATAGTTTTTCCCAACAGGGTATAAAAGGAGAACCCCACCTTGTGAGGTGGGCAGTTCATGGCTGAATTCGCCACTGACTCCATGTTGCTGTGTATTCCGATATTTTGATGCAGTTTCGTTTAAAAGTGGAGTTTTACTTTCTGTTTTAAGTCTCATTTTGGACTTTCGCATTACTACTTCTAAGAACTGTTTTTGCATTATCGCTTTAAGAACTGTTCGAGCTGCCGTATCGCAGCTGTCTTCCGGTTAAGTTAATCGTTTGTTTACTTTTGGGTTTTTTACTGTGTTTAATAAATGTTTTATTTGCTATAAAACAAACTGTCTCAAATCATATATTCATTGTTGCTGATTTGTAACAGTACGAAAAGTGCTAGCAGTAAGTGTTACAATGGAGAGAAGCTGGCCAGTGAGATGAGACAGCACATTGTTCCCCAAGTTCAGCAGTCACTAGCTTCACCAAGAGATTCCGATTAGAGGCCAAGAGTTCCCATCATGGATAACTAAGACCTCCTGCACTTATGCAGTTTACCAACAATCTAACTGATAACTGGAAATGCTTCAAACAGCAGTTCAACATATAGCGGAGCAAGAGGAACTGACGAAAGTTTGAAAATGCCTGTTTTTCTACATTTAATTAGCGAAGATGCTTTGGATATCCATAACAGCTTTCAAATTGATGAGACATTGGACACTCTGATGACAAAATTTGAGTATTTTGTCTTAAGTAAAAACATTATGCTTGACAGTGTTTTCCCTGTGACCAGAAACAAAGTGTTAGCTTCGACCAATACTTACCTGAGCTTCACACACTGAGTTAGTCCCCTGAATTTGGACATTTGAGAAACTCACTGGTTAGAGACAGAGTAGTTCACAGAATTCCAGAGAATGGACACTGAGGAAGACTGTTGCATGTAAAAGATGTGAAGCTGGAAAAGGCTGTGCTTTCACTAATATACAGTTTCCAGTGGTTTCTGAGACCTTTATCCGGTGAATTCTTAAATACAGGTGGATATCTAATCATTAATCACTTTTTCTTTTTCTCCCTCAAACAACAACATTTGTAATGAGCAGCTCAAGAAGTAACCACACAGTTGTAGGGCAAATTTCTGTATCAATATCATTTCAGAACTACTCAGGATATTGCTGTTTGATTCTTTCCTCAACAACCCCCCTCCACCAAATATATAAGTATTGGATTCCACAAACAAGACAATATTGGTCAAATCCAGCAGAAGTATCGCACCTTTCTTGTCATGACACAATGGGAACAATTTGACGGCACCCAAAAGGAGGCTAGATCAGTCTTCCTTGGAATGAAGGAGATGAATAAGGTACAAGACTGAGGCAATTTATGAATAGTAACAGATGGGGTAGATAGCAGAAAACTCCACTCCCCCCCTCATTCAGAGATGAATAAAACTAGAGGAGAAGGGATGAGAAATTTAGGAAGGACCTAATGGGAACCTTTCTGTACCAGGAAATGCACACAGCAATGCAAGCAAAGTCACTGACAATATTTAGGTGTCCAGCCAAGCATGTGAACTGCCCAGGTATAGTCACAGAGCACTACACAGAAACAGGCCCTTCAGTCCATACCGAACCATTAATCTGGCTTGTCCCATTGACTGGCACCCGGTCCATAGCCCTTCATACCTTTCCCATCCATGTATCTATCCAAATTACTTTTAAATGCTGAAATCGACTCCTCATCATGGGTGCTGATAGCTCATTCCTCATTCACCACCCTCTAAGTGGTCCTCAAGTCCCAGCAACATCCTTGTAAATTTTCTCTGCACTCTTTCAATCTTATATCTTAGAACAAAACTAGACAATACACCAAATTAGGCATCACTAATGTCTTATACAATTTTAACATCATCCCAACTCCTGCAGTCAATATTCATTTATGAAGGCCAATGTGCCAAAAGCTTTATGACCCCACCTAGCTGTGACACCACTTTCAAGGAATTACAGATCTATATTCCCAGATCCCTTTTCCTTTTTCAATATTATTATTATTATTATTATTATTATTATTATTATTATTATTATTATTATTATTATTATTATTATTATTATTATCAACAAAATAAAATTGATACATAGATAATGGGATTACAAACATACACATTTCAACTGAACATGAAAGAATACATAAGCAATAGTTACAGTATAAATGAGTATTCCCAAATCATGGACAATACAAGTAACAAATAAACAAGGCAAACCTAGGTATATCATAATATATATTTTTAAAAAAACAGAAAAAAAAGAAATTATGCAAAAAAACCTAATCTAACAATCTAATAATTAATAAGGAAAAAACAAAAAAAGAAAAAAGAGAAAAAGAAAAAATGAAAAAAAAGGCTGTTTATAATATCTAACAAAAATACAAAATAATCAGTGTTGTCAACTCCGATCCTCTCAGCATATATAAAATTGAAACTGGAAAAACAAAGAGGCTTGGAACAGGGTCATATTACATCATACACTTCTAATTTTTTCTAAATTTAGACATAACATAGTTTGAGAAAACAAATGAAATATGGTAGGAAGATTAATTTCTTTCCAATTCAACAAAATAGATCTTCTAGCCATTAATGTAAGAAATGCAATCATTCGACAAGCAGATAAACGGAGTGAGTCCATCATTGGTAAATCAAAAATTGCAGTAATAGGATGAGGTTGTAAATCAATGTTCAATACTGTAGAACTAATATCAAAAATGTCTTTCCAATATTTTTTCAAAAGCGGACACGGCCAGAACATATGAGTTAAAGACACTATCTCAGAATGACATCTGTCACAAATCGGATTTATATAGGAATAAAAATGAGCCAATTTATCCTTGGACATATAAGCCCTATGCACAACCTTAAACTGTATTAATGAATGTTTAGCACATATAGATGATGTATTAACTAATTGAAGAATTTTATCCCAATTCTCAATAGGGATAGTAAGGTTAAGTTCTCTTTCGCAATCACTTTTAATCTTATAGAAGGGCTCTGAACGTATCTTCATAATTATATTGTAAAGTTTTGATATTAGCCCTTTCTGAGAAGGATTTAGTTCAAACAAATTCTCCAAAATACCTGAAGACACAAGATTTGGAAAAGTAGGAAGTACAGTATTTAAGAAATTCCTAATCTGTAAATATCTAAAAAAATGAAATCTAGGCAAATGATATTTATTAGATAATTGTTCAAAAGACATAAAACAATTATCCAAAAATAAATTGGAAAATCGTAGTAATCCTTTAGTCTTCCAAGCTGAATAAGCTTGGTCTATAATAGAAGGATAAAAAAAGCAATTGGATACAATAGGAATATTTAAAACAAACTGAGTCAACCCAAAAAATTTCCAAAATTGAAGCCATATACGTAAAGTATGTTTAGCTATCGGATTGTCAATTCGTTTCTGCAATTTAGAAAGAGCAAAGAGAAGAGAAGACCCTAAAATAGAACCCAATGAAAATCCTTGTACAGATTTAATTTCCAGGTTCACCCAATGAGGGCTAAAAGATAAATCCCAATCCTTTAACCAACATATCAAATATCGGATATTAACTGCCCAATAATAAAATCTAAAATTAGGCAATGCCAATCCACCTTCCTTCCTTGCCTTCTGTAAATATTTTTTACCTAATCTAGGATTTTTATTCTGCCATATATATGAGGAAATTTTTGAATCAACATTAGCAAAAAAAGATTTTGGAATAAAAATTGGTACCGCTTGAAATATATATAAAAACTTGGGTAAAATAACCATCTTAATAGCATTAATCTGACCTATCAGAGATAAAGATACTAGTGACCATTTAGTAAACAAACAGTTAATCTGATTGATTAGGGGTAAAAAATTAACCTTAAATAAGTCCTTATATTTTTTGTGATTTTAATCCCTAAGTAAATAAAAGATTCATTAACTAATTTAAAAGGTAAATTTCTATAAATTGGAACCTGTCTATTTAAAGGAAACAATTCACTCTTATTAAGATTTAATTTATATCCAGAAAAATTACTAAATTGAGCCAACAATGATATAACTGCAGGAATGGATTTCTCAGGATCAGAAATAAATAATAATAAATCATCTGCATATAATGATAGTCCCACGATTAATGCCAAAAATGTTCTGTGATTCTCTGATAGCAATTGCCAAGGGTTCTAAAGCAATATCAAATAATAATGGTCTAAGAGGACAACCTTGTCTAGTACCCCGAAATAAACGAAAAAAGGAAGATCTTTGATTGTTAGTAAGCACCGAGGCTACTGGAGTATGATATATCAGTTTAATCCAGGAAATGAATGTCGGACTAAAATTAAACTTCTCAAGCACAGTAAATAAGTATGGCCATTCAACTCTATCAAATGCTTTCTCCACATCTAGTGAGATGACACATTCTGAAGTGCTATGTGAAGGAGTATAAGCAATATTCAATAATCTCCTAACATTGAAAAAAGAATAGCGATTTTTAATAAAACCAGTTTGATCTTCCGAGATAATTCGAGGTAATACCTTCTCCAGGCTGGATGCCAGTAACTTGGAAAAGATCTTGGAATCTACATTCAATAAAGATATTGGTATATAGGATGCACATATATATGTAGGGTCTTTATCTTTCTTCAATATTAAAGAAATGGAAGCTCTATCAAAAGATTGTGGCAGATTACCCAATCTACTTGCTTCTTCAAAACCCTGCATAACCAAGGAGAAAGAGTAGCGGAAAAACATTTTTAAAATTCTACTGTATACCCATCTGGACCTGGGGCCTTCCCAGAATTCATAGAGGAAATAACCCCTTTAATTTCTGCATCCGTAATAGGAGTTTCTAATATTGAAAGATCATCTGATAATAATTTTGGAAAATTCAATTTCCCAAGAAAATCACACATGGTATTATAATCATGAGGGAATTCAGAATGATACAGGGAGGTATAAAAATCTTGAAAAGATTTGTTTATCTCATCATGGTTAACTGTCAGATTCCCATTCTGCTGACGAATCTTAGTAACTTGACGTTTAACCAAAGCATTCTTCAATTGACTAGCTAACAGTTCACCCAATTTATCACTATGTATATAAAAATCAGATCTGGTTTTCATTAATTGATTTTCAATCAAAGATGTAAGTAATAAACTATGTTCCATTTGAAGTTCAATCCTTTGTTTGTAAAGCTCCTTACTAGGAGTAATCGAATATTTCTTGTCAATCTCTTTAATTTTATCAACCAATAAAAGAGTTTCCTTCTTAATGCGTTTTCTCAGACCAACGGAGTAGGAGATAATCTGTCCACGTATATATACTTTAAAAGTGTCCCAAAGTGTTCTGCAAGAAATATCATCCGTGGAATTAGTTGAAAAGAAGAAATCGATCTGTTCCTTCATAAATTTAATAAAATCCAGATCTTGCAGTAAGGTAAAATTAAATCGCCATTGTCTAGCACTAGAAGCTGTATCCATAAATTTAATAGAAAGTTTTAATGGAGCATGGTCAGAGATGGCTATAATATCATAATTACAACCAATTACCGATGAAATAAAACAAGAGTCAATAAAAAAATCATCAATTCTCGAGTAGGAATGATAGACATGTGAGAGAAATGAAAACACTTTGTCCTTAAAATGCCGAGATCTCCGAATATCAAAAATTCCATTATCAGTCAAAAAAGAGTTAATATAAGTGGCCGACTTATTAGGTAAAGTCTGAGTAGATATAGATCTGTCCAACAAAAGATTTAAACAACAATGAAAGTCACCACCCATTATTAACTTATATTCATTTAGATTAGGTAGAGAAGAAAATAAGGACTTAACAAAATCGGGATAATCCACATTTGGAGCATACAGATCCCTTTTCCACCACACTCCTCAGTGCCCTACTACTCACCATGCATGACCTAGCCTGGTTGGTTCTCCCAAAATGCAACACCTCACACTTGTCTGCATTAAATTCCATCTGCCATTTTTAGCCCATTTTTCCAACTGCTCCAGATGCCACTGCAAGCTTTGATAATCTTTCTCGCTGTCCACTACACCCCCAATCTTGGTGTCATCGGCAAATTTGCAAATACAGTTTACCACATCATCGAGATCGTTGAGAAACAATGGATCCAGCACCGATCCCTGTGGCACACCACTAGTCACAGGCAACCATCTACTACCACTCTCTGGCTCCTCCCACAAAGCTAATGTCTAATCCAATTTACTACCACATTTTGAATGTCAAGCAACTAACTGAACTTTCTTGATCAACCTCCTATGTGGGACTTGTCAAAGGCCTTGCTAAAGATCATGTATTCAACATCCACTGACTTGCCTTCATCAACTTTCCTGGTAACTTCCTTTAAAATATTCTATTAAATTGGTTAGAAACAACTTTGCACACATGAAGCCATGTTGGCTATCCCTAATACTTATATATCCAGTTCTTTAGAATATTTATGATCCTACTACTGATGCCAGGCTCACTGGCCTATAATTTCCTGGCTCATTCTTAAGAACCTTTTTTAAACAACAAAACAACATTAGCTATTCTCCAGCACCTCATCCATAGTTACGGATGTTTTAAATACCTCTGCTAAGGCCTCTGCACCAGCCTCCCACGGGGTTCAAAGGAACAGATTGTCAGGCACTGGGGATTTAATCCACTGCAATTTGTCTCAAGACATCTGTATACAATTCATGACCTCACTGCTGTGTTGCCTCACTCCTGTAGACTGTGTCCATCTCCCAAGTAAACACAGATACAAAAAATCCATAAGATCTCCCCCATCTCTTTGAGCTCCACACATAGACTACCATTCTGATCTTCCAGAGGACCAATTTTGTCTCTTGCTATCCCTTTGTTCTTAATACATCTATAGAAGCCCCTTAGAATTCTCCTTTACTTCGTCTTCTAGAGAAACCTCATACCTTCTTTTAGCCCTCCTGATTTTCTTAAGTGTTTTCTTCCACTTCTTGTACACAAGTACCTCATTTGTTCCTTGCTGCCTACACCTGATATGCACCTCCTTCTTCTTAACCAGAGCATTAACATCCCTCAAAAACCAAGGGTCCTTAAAGATGTTATCCTTGCTTTTTATTCTGACAGAAATATACAAACTTTCAAAATTTCCCTTTGGAGGGCCTTTCATTTACCAAGCACACCTTTGCCGGAAAACGACCTGTCCCAATCGACACTTAACAGATCCTTTCTGATACTGCCATCTTCAATTTAGAATGTCAGCTCCAAGACCAGGCCTATCCTTCTCTTTACTCATCTTGAAATTAATTAGAATAGCCTAATATTTATACAGCAACAGACTAAAGAGCTCAGAGATCTGGTACCTCATGCAAAAAACAAAATTAGTATGCAAGTTCAGCAAGCACAAGTGGAATACACATCTGTATTGCGAGAGAGATAAAATACAATAGTGGAACATCTTGCCACAGCTGTATGGTACTTTGGCAAAATCACATCTGTAGTACCATGTAACAGAAAATACTGGAGGAGCTCAACAGATCAGGCAGCATCTATGAAAATGTACTGTGCAATTTTGACCTCATTTCAGGGTCTGCAGTGTCCAGAATCCAGTCCTTAAGACATAACAGCAGAATCAGGTTATTCAGCCCAATGAGTTTGTTCCACAATTTCATCATGGCTGATCCAGGATCCCATTCAAACCCATACACCTGCTCTCTCATCATATCCCTTGATGCCCCAATCAGGAATCTATCAACTTCCACTTTGAATACACCCATGGACTTGGCCTCCACTGGAGTCTGTGGCAGAGCATTCCACAGATTCACTACTCGTTGGCAAAAACAATTCTTCCTTACCTGTTCTAAAAGGTCACCCCTCAATTTTGAGGCTGTGCCCTCTAGTTCTGGATACCCCCACCAGAGGAAACATCTTCTCCACATCCACCTTATAATCATCCTTTCAACATTTAGTCAGTTTCAATGAGATCCCCATGCATTCTTCTAAATTCCCGTGAGTACAGGCCCAAAGCTCCTATGTTAACCCCTTCATTCCTGAAATTATCCCTGTGAACCTCCCCTGGACTCTCTCCAATGAGAACACATCCTTTCTGAGACAAGGGACCCAAAACTGTTGACAATACTCTGTGCAGCCTGACTAGAGTCTTATAAAGCCTCAGCATTATCTCCTTGCTTTTATATTCTATTCTCCTTGAAATAAATGCCAACATTGTATTTTCCTTCTTTACCACAGGCTTAACCTGTAAACTAATCTTATGGGAATCTTGCACAAGGGCTCCTAAGTCCCAACTCTGATGTTTGAATTTTCTTCCCATTTAGATAATAGTCTGCACTATTGTTCCTTTTACCAAAATGCATTATCATACATTAACCATATAACAATTACAGCACGGAAACAGACCATCTCGGCCCTTCTAGTCCATGCCGAACGCTTACTCTCACCTAGTCCCACCTACCTGCGCTCAGCCCATAACACTACATTTCTTTCCTGTCCATATACCTATCCATTTTTTTTTACATTTCCAGTGTATTCCATCTGCCACTTTTTTACCCACTCTTCCAATCTGTCCAAGTCCTGCTGCAATCACATTGTTTCATCAGTACTACCAACCCCTCCTAACTTCATATCATCCTCAACTTCGCCACAAAGCCATCGATTCTAGTATCTAAATCACTCACAATGTGAAAAGTAGCAGCCCCAATACTGACCCCGAGGAACACTAGTCACTGGCAGCCAACTAGAAAATGCCCCCTTTATTCCCACTCACTGCCTCCCGCCTGCCTGTTAGCCATTCCCCTATCCAGTATATTTCTTGTAACACTATAAGATTTTATCTTGTTAAGCAGCCTTATGTGTGGCACCTTATCAAATGCCTTCTGAAAATCCAAGTATATCACATCCACCACCTCTCCTTTGTCACCCTCCTTGTTATTTCCTCAAAAAACTCTAACAGATTTTTCAGGCAAGTTTTCCCTATACTGAAACCATGCTGACTTTGACTCCTTTTTCATTATTCTCCAAGTACCCCAGAACTGTGTACTTAATAATGGACTCCAACACTTTCCCAACCACTGAGGTGAGGCTAACTGACCTATAATTTCTTTTCTTTTGCCTTCCTCCCTTCTTAAAGAGCGGAGCGACATTTGCAATCTTCCAGCCCTCCAGGACCACGCCAGAATCAATTGATTCTTGGAAAATCATGACCAATGCATCTGCTATCTCTTAGAACATAGAACTCTACAAAACATTACAGACCCTTCAGCCCACAAAGTTGTGCCGACCACGCAACCTACTGAAGAAACTGCCTAGAATTGCACTAAAAAATAGCCCTCTACTTTTCTAAGCTCCACGTACCCAAGAGACTCTTAAAAGTCTATTGTATCCACCTCTACCACTGTTGCTGGCAGTACATTCCACACACCCACCACTGTGTGTGAAAAAATTTACCTCTGACAAAAGCGCTTCTAACTACTATCAAGCACGTTTCAACCATGCCCCCTCATGTAGCTATTTCAGCCCTGGGAAAAACACCTCTGGCTATCCACACGATCAACGCCTCTCATCTTGTACGCCTCTATCAGGTCACCTCTCATCCTCTGATGCTCCAAGGAGAAAAGGCTAAGTTCACTCAACCTATTCTCATAAAGCATGCTCTCCAATCCAGGCAACATCCTTGTAAATCTCCTCTGTGCTCTCTCTATAATATCCACATCCTAATGTAGTGAGGTGACCAGAACTGAACACAGAACTCCAAGTGGGGTCTGGTCAAGGTCTTATATAGCTGTAACCTTACCTCACAACTCTTGAACTCAATCCCACAGTTGATGAATGCCAACACAACATATGCCTCGTTAACAACAATGTCAATCTGTGCAGCAGCTTTGAGTGTCCGATGGACATGGACCCCAGGATCTCTCAAATCCCCAAGAGTCTTAGCATTAATATTATATTATGTCTTCAAATTGGACCGACCAAAATGAACCATTTCACACTTATCTGGGTTGAAGTCCATCTGCAACTTCTCAGCTCAGTTCTGCATCCTATCGGTGTCCCACTGTAACCTCTGACAGCCTTCCACACTATCCACAACACCCCAAACCTTTCTGTCATCAAACTTACTAACCTACCCTTCTACTTCTTCATCCAGGTTATTTATAAAAAACATAAAGAAGAAGGGTCATAGAACAGAACATCACTGGTCACCAAACTCCGTGCAGAATATTAACCATCTACAACCACCCTTTCTTTGCCTTCCGTGGGCAAGTCAGTTCTGGATCCACAAAGCAAGGTCTCCTTGGATCCCATGCCTTCTTACTTTCTCAATAAGCCTTGCATGAGGAACCTTATCAAGTGCCTTACTGAAATCCATATACACTACATCCACTGCTCTATCTTCATCAATGTGTTTTGTTACCTCCTTAAAAAATTCAATCATGCTCATAAGGCATGACCTGCCCTTAAAGTCATGCTGACTATCCCTAATCATACTATAACTCTCCAAATGTACATAAATCCTGCCTCTCAGGATCTTCTCCAACAACTTGCCCAACACTGAAGTCAGACTCACTGGTCTATAATTTCCTGGGTTATCTCTACTCCCTTTCTTGAACAGGGAACAACATTTGCAACCCTCCAATCCTCCAGTACTTATCCCGTCCACATTGATGATGCAAAGATCATTGCCAGAGGCTCAGCAATCTCCTCCCTCGCTTCACACAGTAGCCTGGGGTATATCTCATCCGGTTCCAGCGATTTATCGAACGTGATGCTTTCCAAAAGCTCCAGCACATCCTCTTTCTTAATGGCTATATGCTGAAACATTTCAGTCTGCTGTAAGTCATCCCCACAATTGCCAAGGTCTTTTTCCCTGGTGAACACTGAAGCAAAGTATTCATTAAGTACCTCTGCTACTTCCTCCGACTCCATGCACACATTTTCACTGTCACAACTGATTGGTCCTATTCTCACATGGCTCATTCTCTTGCACGTCACATACTTGCAGAATGCCTTGGGGTTTTCCTTAATCCTGCTCACCAAGATCTTCTCATAGCCCCTTCTGGCTCTCCTAATTCCATCCTGAAGCTCCTTCCTAGCAACCTTTAATTTTCTAGAGCTCTAACCTAGAGCTTGAACCTTATGTCAACTTTTCATTTCAACTAGATTTTCTACATCCTCTGTACACCATGGTTCTTTTACCCTACCATCCCTTCCCTGTCTCAATGGAAAATACCTATGCAAAACTCCATGCAAATGTCCCCGGAACATTTGCCACATTTCTGCCATGCATTTCCCTAAGAACATCCCTTCCCAATTTATGCTCAAGTTTCTGTTGAATAGTACAATCCCCCTCCCCCAATTAAAGGTTTTCCCAAATTGTCTGCTTTTATCCCTCTCCAGCACTATGGTGAAGGAGATAAGTTGTGGTCACTATCTCCAAAATGCTCTCTGAGAGATCTGACACCCAACTAGGTTCACTTCCCAACCAGATCAAGTACAGCCTCTCCTCTATTTTGGTTTATCTACACATTGTGTCAGGAAACCTTCCTGAACACACCTAACAAACTTCACCCCATCTAAACTCATTGCGCTAAGGAGATGCCAATCAATATTAGGAAAGTTAAAATCTCCCATCAACAGAATCTGCCTCCCTATCTACTCCTTAATATCCCTGTTATTATTGGGGGGGAGGGGGAGACTATATATTAAAAAAAACACCCAATAGAGTTATTGCCCCTTTCCTGTTTCTGACTTCCACTCACGGAGACTCAGTAGACCATCCCTCCATGACTTTCTCCTTTTCTGCAGCTGTGACACGATCCCTAATTAGCAATGCTGTGCCCCCACCTCTTTTGCCTCCCTCTCTGTCCTTTTTGAAACATCTAAAATCTGGCACACTCAGCAGCCATTCCTGCCTGAGACATCCAAGTCTCTGTAATGGCCACAATGTCATAGCTCCAAGTACTGATCCACGCTCCTTGCATTAAAATAGACACATTTCAAACCATGAGGCTGAGTGCATCTTTGCTCTAACATCTGCCTATCCTTCCTCACAAACTCCTTACAAGTTGTCTCTACTTGTGCTCCAACTTCCGATCCTCTGCCTCTTCACTTCGATTTCCACCCTCCTGCAAATCTAGTTTAAACCCTCCCAACAGCATTAGCAAACCTCCCCGCCAGGATATTGGTCCCCCTCGGATTCAAGTGCAACCCATCCTTTTTGTACAAGTCACACCTGCCACAGAAGAGGTCTCAGTGATCCAAAAATCTGAATCCCTGCCCCCTACTCCAATCCCTCAGCCACGCATCTATCCACCTCATTCTATTCCTGTACTCACAATCGCATGGCACAGGCAGTAATCCTGAGATCACTACCTTTGTGGTCCTGCTTCTCAACTTCCTTCCTAACTCCCTGTCATCTGCTTTCAGGACCTCCTCCCTTTTCTTGCCTATGTCATTGGTACCAATATGTACCATGTCCTCCGGCTGCTCACCCTCCAATTTCAGGATATTGTGGACGCACTCAGAAACATTACCTCTGTTGCCTCTGGCAACTGGAAGGCAAATTACTATCCTTGTTTCTTTTTTGCACCCACAGAATCGCCCATTTGTCCCCCTGACTATAGAGTCCCCTATTACTACTGCTATCCTCTTCCTTTCCCTGAGCCAGACTCAGTGCCAGAGGTATGTCTATTGTTGCTTCCCCCAGGTAGGTCGTCCACCCAACAGCACTCAAAATGGAGTACTTATTGTTAAGAGGGACAACCACAGGGGTGCTCTCCACTACCTGACTGTCCCTCTCCTGAGTGTCACCCACTTAACTGTCTCCTGTGGCCACAGGATGACTACTTGCCTAGAGTTCCTGTCTATCACCTCCTCACTCTCCCTAACAAGCTGAAGGTCATCGAGCTGCAGCTCCAATTCCCTAACTCTGTCTCCAAGGAGCTGCAGCTCAATGCACCTGCTGCAGATGTGGCCATCAGGGAGGTTGGAAGTCTCCCAGATATCCCACATTTGATAGCTAGAACAGAAAACTGGGCTCACGGCCATACCTACTACTCTTGTCAGAGGGGGAAAATAAAAGTAACATACCTCACCTAGGCCCATCTTCGTCAAAGCTCCGATGAGCCAAAGTCCTACTACTCTAACGACCTCTCCACTGGACAGTGTCTCTCTTTAATTTCAGAGATTTCTCAGCATCCTTGCATGATGAGTTACTATGTCTGCGCACTTCTCCCTGATCTGTGCAAAGCTCACTCTTTCTTCTAATTGATTGTTCCGCTGCTAATACGTCAGCAACCTGTCAGGACTCTGGGATGTAGTCCTTCTGGTCCAGGTGATTTATCCACCTTAAGACCTTTCAGTTTGCCTAGCACTTTTACCTTTGTAATAGCAATGGTACTCACACTTTCTCCCTGACACTCACTGACATCTGGCATACTGCTCGTGTCTTCCAGTCAAGACTGATGCAAAGTACCCATTAAGTTCTTCTGCCATTTCTTTGTCCCCCGCCCCCCCCCATTACTACCTCACGAGACAACACACACAAAATGCAGGTGGAACACAGCAGGCCAGGCAGCATCTATAAGGAGAAGCACTGTCGACGTTTCGGGCCGAGACCCTTCGTCAGGACTAACTGAAAGGAAAGATAGTAAGAGATTTGAAAGTAATGGGGGGAGGGGGAAATGCGAAATGATAGGAGCGAAAAGTTGAAGGGCCGAAGGAATTATAGATGGGGAGCAGCGAGAGAGGGTTTCACTGAATTCCTGTCAAAGAGAAGATTTAAACTTCTTCAGTGTAGGCATCACTGGCAGAGGCTTCGCAGTAGTGAATTTAAAGAGCAAACACGAGGAAATCTGCAGATGCTGGAAATTCAAACAACACACACAAAATGCTAGTGGAACACAGCAGGCCAGTCAGCATCTATAAGAAGAAGCACTGTCTACGGGAGTTCAGTGAAGCCTCTACTAGTGATGCCTACACTGAAGAAGTTTAAATCTTCTCTTCGACGGGAATTCAGTGAAACACTCCCTCACTGCTCCCCATCTATAATTCCTTCAGCCCTTCAACTTTTCGCTCCTATCATTTTGCATTCCCCCTCCCCCCATTACTTTCAAATCTCTTACTACCTTTCCTTTCAGTTAGTCCTGACGAAGGGTCTCAGCCCAAAACGTCGACAGTGCTTCTCCTTATAGATGCTGCCTGGCCTGCTGTGTTCCACCAGCATTTTGTATGTGTTGTTTGAATTTCCAGCATCTGCAGATTTCCTCGTGTTTGCTATTTAAATTCACTACCTCATGAGCATCATTTTCCAGTGGTCCAATATCAACTCTCATTTCTTTTTATTTTCTCTATAAATGGAAAAATCTTTCCACATCCTTCTTTATATTATTGGTTAGTTTTCCTTCATATTTCATCTTTTCCCTTCTTATAGTTTTTTTAGTTGCCTTTTGTTGAATTTTAAAAGCTTCCCAATCAACCAACTTCCCACTTACTTTTGCTACCTTACGTGCCCTTTTCTTGATTTTTATGCTGTCCTTAACTTCCCTTCTCAGCCACGGTTGCCTATACCTGCCATTTAAGAACTTTGTTTGTGGGACACATCTATCCTGCGCCTTGTGAACTATCCCCAGAAACTTCAGCCATCTCTGCTCTGCCATCATCCCTGCCAGTATCCTCCTCCAATCCACCTGGGCAAGCTTCTGTCTCATGCCTCTGTAATTCCCTTTATTCCACTGCAATACTGATATATGTGACTTGTGCTTCTCCCTTTCAAACTGTAGTATGAATTCAACCATATTATGATCACTGCCTCTTAAGGGCTCCTTCATATTAAGGTGACTACACGACACCCGGTCTATGATGGCCTTTCCCCTAATAGGCTTGAGCATAAGCTGCTCTAAAAAGCCATCTCACAGGCATTCAACAAATTCCCTCTATTGCAATCCGACACCAACCTGATTTTCCCAATCCCCTTCATATTGAAGCCTCCCATTACAATTTTGACATTACCCTTATTACCTGCCCCTTCCAGCTCCCTTTGCAATCTCAGCCCCACGCCTTGGCTACTATTTGGAGGCCTGTACATGATTCCCTTAATGTTTTTTTTATCCTTGCAATTTCTTAACTCCACCAACAAAGATTCAACATTCTCTGACCCCATGTCACCACTTTCTGAAAATGTAATTCCATTTCTTACCAACAGAGCCATACCACCACCTATGCCTTCCTGCTTGTCCTTTTGATACAAAGTATATCCTTTGATGTTAAACTCCCAGCTATGGGCTTCTTTCACCACGATTCAGTGATGCCAACAACATCATACCAATCAATCTCTAATTACGCCATGAGTTCATTCACTGTATTCCAAATGCTATGTGCATTTAAATACAGCACCTTCAGTCCTGCATTCTTTAACCTTTTCAATTTTGCCTCTGTGGTACAATTTAACTCTTTGCACTGTCTGCAGTTGTACCCAAAGCTAGTTCTTCCTTACGTTCTCTGCTGTAGTGCTCTGTGACATTGTGCAATATCAATCTACTTGTAAATCCACTGGCTCATCCTTAGCTCTATCACACTGGTTCCCATTCCCCTGCCATATCAGTTTAAATCACTCCCAATAGCTCTACCAAACCTGCCCACAAGAATATTGGTCCCCCCTCAGATTCAAGTAAAACTCATCCCTTTTGTACAGGTCGCACTTGGCCCTGAAGAGGTCCCAATGATCCAGAAATATGAATCCCTACCCCTTGCTCCAATCCCTCAGCCATGCATTGATCTTCTATCTCACTCTTTTCTTATACTCACTGTCACATGGCAGAGGCAGCAATCCTGAGATTACTACCCTTGAGGTCCTGCTTCTCAGCTTTCTTCCTAACTCACTGTATTCTTTTTTCAGGATATCCTCCCTTTTTCTATCCATGTTGTTGATACCAATATGTATACAGCTTTATACAGCGGGCACCAGAGTAGAGGGAGACAGAGCAGGAAGGCTTTGGCTCAATAGGACTTTGGCGATAGCAGCTCGAGATGAAGTAGGTTATCTGTGTAGAATACAGACAGGAAGTGTTAAAGTTCACTAAATCAAGGTCTTAATTACAGATGGATGTACTGTCCGGTCCTTACCAGTTATTCCCTCTGCAAGGCCCTGACTTAATTACATACAGATGTTCATTCTTGTCCTTGTCAGCGAGTCCTCCTCCCTTTACTCAAACGAGGGTACAATGTATGATGTTATCATCTCTCAGTGTGTCTCTCTGCAAGCCGCAGAGAACTGGTAATGAGCCTGTCTTAGCTAACCACTGAAGACAGAGTTTACTTCAGTTTAAAAATTCCTATTCAGTTCTTTTAGCCAGAGGTTCAAGAAATGATTTTTTTAATACATCCTCAATTCCTCAGAAGAATGTGTGAGGCCAGTGTTCTGTCCTCGGTGTCAGAAGTAGGAAGTCCTGGAGACTCCCAGCCTTCCGGACGACAATATCTGCACAAGGTGAATCAAGCTGCAACTCCTTAGGGACGGTGTCAGGGAACTGGAGATGCAGCTCAATGACCTTTGTCTGGTCAGGGAGAGTGTGGAGGTGATAGAGAGGAGCTATAGGCAGTTAGCCACTCTGGGGCCTCAGGAGACAGATAAGTGGGTAACAGTCAGGAGAGGGAAGGGCAAGAGTCAGATGCTAGAGAGTACCACTGTGGCTGTCCCACTTAACAATAAGTACTCCTGTTTGAGTACTGTTGGGGGGTGGTGGCCTATCCAGAGGAAGCAATAATGGCCGTGCCTCTGGCACAGAGTCAGGCACTGTGGCTCAGAAGGGTAGGGAAAGGAAGAGGGTGGCAGCAGTGATAGGGGACTCTATAGTTAGGAGGTCAGACAGGCAATTCTGTGGACGCAGGACAAACACAGATGATAGTTTACCTACCAGGTGCCAAAATCTGGGATGTTCCTGATCACATCCATGATATCCTGAAGTGGGAAAGAGAACAGCCAGAGGTCATGGAAGTCCTGAAGTCCAGATTTGGGACCTCTTTTGGGGCAGGTGTGACTTGTACAAAAAAAGGGTTGCACTTGAATTCCAGGGGGACCAATATCCTGGCAGGGAGGTTTGCAAAGGGTATTGGGGAGAATTTAAACTAGAATTGCTGGGGGGGGGGCATGGGAACTGATGTAAAGAGATGGTTGGCTCACAAATTGAGAAAGCTTGTAAACAGTGCAAGAGGGAGGATAGGCAGGTGATAGAGAAGGGACGCACTCAGACCAATGGTTTGAGATGAGTCTATTTTAATGCAAGAAGTACTATGAACAAAGTGGATGAGCTTAGAGCGTGGATCAGTACTTGGAGCTATGATGTTGTGGCCATTACAGAGACTTGGATGGCTCAGGGACAGAAATGGCTACTTAGAGTGCCGGGTTTCAGAAAGTACAGGGAAGGAGGCAAAAGAAGTGGGGGTGTGCCACTGTTAATCAGGGATACTGTCACAGCTGCAGAAAAGGAGGAAATCATGGCAGGATTTTCTGCAGAGTCTCTGTGGATGGAAGTGACGAACAGGAAGGGGTCAATAACTCTACTGGGTGTTTTTTTTAAATAAACCACCCAATAGTAACAGGGACATCAAGGAGCAGATAGGGAGACTGATTCTGGAAAGGTGTAATAATAACAGGGCTGTTGTGGTGGGAGATTTTAATTTCCCAAATATCAATTGGCATCTCCCTAGAGCAAGGGCTTTAGATTGGGTGTAGTTTTTGTTAGGTGTGTTCAGGAAGGTTTCTTGACACACTATGTAGATAAGCCTACAAGAGGAGAGGCTGTACTTGATTTGGTATTGGGAAATGAAACTGGCCAGATGTCAGATCTCTCAGAGGAAGAACATTTTGGAGATAGTGATCACAATTCTATCTCCTTTAACATAGCATTGGAGAGGGATAGGAAGAGACAAGTTAGGGAAGTGTTTAATTGAAGTAAGGGGAAATATGAGGCTATCAGGCAGGAATTGGAAGCATAAATTGAAACAGATGTTCTCAGGGAAACTTAGAAGAAATATGGCAAATGTTCAGGGAATATTTGCATGGGGTTCTGCATAGGTACGTTCCAATGAGACAGTGAAAGGATGGTAAGGTACAGGAACCATGGTGTATAAAGGCTGTTGTAAATCTAGTCAAGAGGAAAAGAGCTTACAAAAGGGTAATGATAGAGATCTCGAAGATTATAAGGCTAGCAGGAAGGAGTTTAAGAATGAAATTAAGAAAGCCAGAATATTTCTACATGTATGTGAAGAGCAAGAGGATAAGCCATGAGAGAATAGGACCAATTAAGTGTGACAGTAGAAAAGGGTGTACGGAACCGGAGCAAAAAGAGTACAAGAGCAAGGATGTCCTTTTGCATTTGTACAGGGCCCTGGTGAGACCACACCTGGAATATTGTGTACAGTTTTGGTCTCCAGGTTTAAGGAAGGATATTCTGGCAATTGAGAAAGTGCAGCGTAGATTCACTAGGTTGATTCCTGGGATGGCAGGGCTGTCTTATGCAGAGAGATTGGAGAGATTGGGCTTGTACACACTGGAATTGAGGAGATTGAGAGGGGATCTGATTGAAATGTTTAAGATAATTAAAGGATTTAATAGGATTGAGGCAGGAAATATGTTCCAGATGTTGGGAGAGTCCAGTACCAGACGGCATGGATTGAGAATAAGAGGTCAGTTATTTAAAACAGAGTTGAAGAAAAACTTCTCCCAGAGAGTTGTGGAGGTGTGGAATGCACTGCCTCGGAAGACGGTGGAGGCCAATTCTCTGGATGCTTTCAAGAAGGAGCTAGATAGATATCTGATGGATAGGGGAATCAAGGGATATGGGGACAAGGCAGGGACTGGGTATTGATAGTGAATGATCAGCCATGATCTCAGAATGGCGGTGCAGACTCGATGGGCCGAATGGTCTACTTCTGCACCTATTGTCTATTAAATAGCAGAGGTACTTAATGAATACTTCCCTTCAGTATTCACTACAGAAAAGGATCTTGGCAATTGTAGGGATGACTTACAGCAGACTAAAAAGCTTGAGCATGTAGATATTAAGGAAGAGGATGTGCTGAAGCTTTTCGAAGCATCAAGTTGGATGAGTCACTGAGATCGGATGAGATGTACCCCAGGCTACTGTGGACGGTGAGGGAGGAGATTGGTGAGCTCCTGGCAATAATCTTTGCATCATCAATAGGGACGGGAGAGGTTCCAGAGGATTGGAGGGTTGCGGATGCTGTTCCTTTATTCACGAAAGGGAGTAGAGATAGCCCAGGAAATTATAGACCAGTGAGTTTTACCTCAGTGGCTGGTGAGTTGATGGAGAAGATCCTGAGAGGCAGGATTTATGAACCTTTGGAGAGGCAAAATATGATTAGAAACAGTCAGCATGACTTTGTCAAAGGGAGGTCGTGCCTTATGAGCCTGATTGAATTTTTTTGAGGATGCGACTAAACACATTGATGAAGGTAGAGCAGTAGATGTAGTGTATATGGATTTCAGCAAGGCATTTGATAAGGTACCTCATGCAAGGCTTATTGAGAAAGTAAGGAGGCATGGGATCCAAGGGGACATTGCTTTGTGGATCAGAACTGGCTTGCCCACAGGAGACAAAGGGTGGTTGTAGACAGGTCATATTCTGCATAGAGGTCGGTGACCAGTGGTGTGCCTCAGGGATCTGTTCTGGGACCCCCACTCTGTGATTTTTATGAATGACCTGGATGAGGAAGTGGAGGGATGGGTTAGCAAATTTGCTAATGACACAAAGGTTGGGGGTGTTGTGGATAGTGTGGACTGTTGTCAAAGGTTACAGCAAGAAGACATTGATAGGATGCAAAACTGGGCTGAGAAGTGGCAGATGGAGTTTAACCCAGGTAAGTGTGAAGTGGTTCATTTTGGTAGGTCAAATATGATGGCAGAATATAGTATGAATGGTAAGACTCTTGGCAGTGTGGAGGATCAGAGGGACCTTGGGGTCTGAGTCCATAGGATACTCAAAGCTGCTGCGCAGGGTGACTGTGGTTAAGAAGGCATACATTAGCCTTCATCAATCGTGCAATTGGGTTTAAGAGCTGAGAGTGGATGTTACAGCTATATAGGACCTTGATCAGACCCCACTTGGATTATTGTGCTCAGTTCTGGCCGCCTCACTACAGGAAGGATGTGGAAATCATAGAAAGGGTGCAGAGGAGATTTACAAGGATGTTGTCTGGATTGGGGTGCATGCTTTATGAGAACAGGTTGAGTGAACTCGGCCTTTTCTCCTTGAAGCAATGGAGGATGAGAAGTGACCTGATAGAGGTATGCAAGATGAGAGGCATTGATCATGTGGGTAGTCAGAGGCTTTTTCCCAGGGCTGAGATGGCTAGCACGAGGGCACAGTTTTAAGTTTCTTGAAAGTAGGTACAGCGGAGATGTCAGGGTAAGTTGCGCTTTTTAAAAAAAAACGCAGAGTGGTGAGTGCGTGGAATGGGCTGCCGGCGACAGTGGTGGAGGTGGATACAATTGGGGTCTTTTAAGAGACTCCTGGATAGGTATATAGAGATTAGAAAAAGAGGGCTATGGGTAATCCTAGGTAATTTCTAAAGTGAGTACATGTTCAGCACAGCTTTGTGGGCCGAAGGGCCTGTATTGTGCTGTAGGTTTTCTATGTTTCTATATACAACAACTTCTGGCTGCTCAGGACATTGTGGACGCGTTCAAGTATATACTTACCTTAGAGAGGATGCAGTGACTAAATTTAACTCCTGGGATAAAATAGCTGTCCCAAAAGGATGAGTCTAAAACGTCTAGAGTTTAAAAAAGGTCAGAGAGTTGAAAATGTTAGACCACGTGAGTCACTCCTTTGAGGTTGTTTTGCTGTGATGGGGAATTGTAAAACCAAGGGACAAAGTCTCAAGATAGAGTAAGATTTAGATACAAGAGACAGCAGACACTAGAATCTGGAGAATCTGGAGCAGAAAGCACTGGATCAAACAGCATCTATAGAGAGACACTTCAGGGTAAGACCCCTCATCTAGACTTCCATTTAAGATTGATGACAAAGATGTCCACCTGCAATAATCACATTTGCTTGTATTAGACCCCTATCCTTTGCTTTTCTTATCCAAGTACCTGTCTAAATGCTCTCTAAATGTCATTTTATCTATCTCTACCATCTCTTCTGGCTTAAATCTAACTTTTTCAGATCTGATGCATTCCTATTGATTCAAAACTACAGATGCTGCCTAACCCACTGAGTCTGAACATTTTATGTTTCATTTCGTATTTCCAGTACTTTGTTTTTGGCTTCAACTTTAATTTCACAGAGGCCAAAGCTTCAGAGAGGAAAAAGCTGTCTGAAGTGAAACACTTACAAATGAGAACAGATTTAAAGCTGTTGAAGATAGACGGATTGGACATGATCCCACTCTTTAGAACTCACTTGTCTCCACCAAACCTCAAATGGAAGTCGTGCAAGTACCGAGAAATATAATTTTGAATTTTACTCACATATCACTCCAGCACAAGAGACATAGGCAACTCAGAAAAAAAAATTCTATTTGTAGTTACAATTCCAAAGTATATTTAAAACATGCAGAGAAAACACCTAATACAAAATCTCCTGTGTATGAACTTTTTTGTAAAAAAACATCTGAATTATATAAAACCAGGATAAGTTGCATGGATGATACAATGACAAGTTACATTTCCTCAAACAATTAAAGAGCACAATTTGAAGCTTCAAATCCAAACACACAGAGTCCAAGAATTTGGAAAGCCACATCATATCTATTTCAGTAACTAGAAAACAAAAAGTCAGCTTTTCATGTTTCATACTCTGCAAGATGACTATGGTTGATTAACCTTTGTTCAAAACTGCTCTGAACTCTCTGGTAAAAACTGACTCATGACTCCATAGTGCAGTTTATTGCTATGATTGCCTAGTTCCTTGTTCCACTGAAGGAATAAGGACTACTGTAACAGACTGCATTTTGATTCATGTTGGCTTTTCAACAAAATGAATATTTAAAATAATTTCTGCAAGTCATTCTTGAGATTATATCCAATTTATTTGTTTTTTTTAAACTGAGATACAGCACAAATCAGGCCTTCAAGCCTCACTGACCAGCAACCCCGATTTAACCCTAGCCTAATCACTAGACAAGTTTGTATCTGACTAAGAGAAACAAACTTATCAAATCCAAACCGAGGTTTTCCCATCTCCAGATTTGCTGCTGGCGCTACTTTTGTTTAATCCTGCCTTCTTCTTTTCTCTTAAATGGTTTGGAGGATGATTATGATCATTATAAGCCTGAAAAGCCAGGTCCAACTGCTCCTGGGCCAATTTTAACTGTTGTTGCACACATTCCAAGTTGACTGGGACATTTTCATCATTGCTGCCATATTGCTGCTCCTGCACAATAATTGCCTTGTTTTGTTTGTAAGCCATTTTGGCATTGGCAATCTCAGTGTATGGAATGTGGTCTGATTTGACTGCAATATTATAACCTGGAGGAGCTGAAGGAGCATTCCAAGTATTGTGTAGACTGTAACTAGTCTCTGCTATAGAGTTTTGTTTATTTTTTAACATATCCCTTATCATTCCAAATCCCAAATGAATCATCTCCCAGATATCCACAAGTAAACAGAGGCCACTTACTCCATACATTATTAGCAGAAAAATAGTCTTTTCAGTTGGTCTGGATACAAAGCAATCTACCTGATGCGGACATGGATCCCGGGCGCACTTGTACCTTGCTGCCACTTCAAAGCCATACAGCATATACTGGCCCACAAGAAAACTCAACTCAAACACAGTTCTTACAATCAACTGGAGAACATAGATTTTCATAAGACCATCTCTTTTAATGTGGCGCCTTCCATCATGCTTGTTCAAGTTCTTTTGATCTCTGTTTTCTTTATCACTACGTACTTCTATTTCTGGATATAATATAGGATCCTCAATGTTATCATCCTCTGCCTCCTCCAAAGCACGATGTTGCTTCAACTGCACTGCATACTGAAGCTTCTTTGGCTTTCTGGCTCCACACTCAGGTTCTTCTAATGCAGCAATCTTGTGTACAGCATAAGCCAGGTATAGAATGGACGGGGTCACAATGAGTATTATCTGGAACACCCAAAACCTCACATGGGATAATGGAGCAAAGGCATCGTAGCAAACATTCTCGCAGCCTGGTTGTCCAGTATTGCAAACAAACTTGGTCTGTTCATCATAGTAAATAGACTCCCCACCAACCACAGTCAGCACAATGCGGAATATAATGAGGATAGTCAGCCACAGTTTACCAACAAAGGTGGAATGGTTGTGGATTTCCTCCAGAAGACGTGTTAGGAAACTCCAACTCATGTTAGTCAGTCAGCTTTCTAATCAGCTCCTGATGCACAACAGACATTAGAAACAAATTAAGACTATTTTGTACATACAAGTATTAAATGAATATCTTACATACAAATGTTGCCATCTAACAAAACCATTTTTAGAAGCTGGAGTTTTTCAGCATATTAATACAATCACAATCATATTCTCAGATTGTTAAAGAAGTCTGTTTAGATTATGTGTTTCTCCGGCCCAAATGATTTAAACAATTCAAATACCTATACATACTTTAGAAGCACACATTAAGGGTCAAAATCATCATTAGATCAGAAATAAAAGCAATCAGAAAGAAAAGTTAACTTCTATTTTAGCTTGAATATCAATAACAAAATTTGATAAAGAGGGCCACAGGAGAGTAGGCAAAATGAATGAACAATAAAAAAGTGGACAAGTCAGTGAGGATGTGCAGGGTTGGGGAACAATGTGTGTAGGAGCTATTAATTACATACTTTGAAACTATACAAGTGCAGCAGACTCATGGCTTTCAGAGTAACTAATTGGCTGCAAAATGGTTCAGTAAATCCTTGGGATAATAAAAAAAAAGGTACAGTCTCCAGATAATTCAAAGATCACCAGAAAAATAAATTGTAGGGAACAGCCCTAACCTGTTTGAATCTTAAGAATTTTAGATTTCACTGTTCATAACAGCCTTGCAAACACTCTTGTAATAATATTCCCCTTCACAGATAGCACGGCTGGAACAGTTGTAAGGTGTTGCTAATACTTTATATCAGCAAATGTGAATTGACTGCCTATGGTTCTGTAAATTTCATTGCCCTAGACCACTCCACCTGCCAGTTTTGCTCATTAATTCCTTTCACAATCTTAAAAACCAGAAATTACCAAATAGCTTCCCATTATTTCAGAAAGTGCAAGCCAAGAATACAAGATCTCATTTCATAAATTAACACTTAGATCTGTGATAATACAAGACCATAAGAGACAGGAGAAGAATTAGGTCAATCAGCCCATCAAGTCAGCTCCACTATTCCATCATGGCTGATCTCGGATCCCATCCATCTGCATATACCTGCCTTTTTGCCATATCCTTTGAAGCCCTGACCAATCAGGAAATTATCAACTTCTGCCTTAAATATATCTAAAATATTGCAGTGTTTCTCCACTTTTTAAACTTCAAGGTTAATACAGGAGCTGCAAGCAGTACTCTAGATGTATTCTAACCAGAACTCTGTGCAACTACTGCAAATCTTCCTCCCTTTTATCTTCTGGCCCTCAAGTCAGCATCACACTAATCTTTTTTAAAAGAAAATAATCCTCATCAACACATTTCAAAGCACATATGATTATTTCTTTGGATCCCCACAGTTCTAATTTTATCATTTATGAATCCTTCAAATCATATAACCATATAACAATTACAGCACGGAAACAGGCCATCTCGGCCCTTCCAGTCCATGCCGAACGCTTACATTCACCTAGTCCCACTGACCCGCACTCAACTCATAACCCTCCATTCCTTTCCTGTCCATATACCTATCTAATTTTACTTTAGATGACAATACCAAACCTGCCTCTACCACTTCTACTGGAAGCTCGTTCCACACAGCTCCCACTCTCTCAGTAAAGAAATTCCCCCTCGTGTTACCCTTAAACTTTTGCCCCCTAACTCTCAACTCATGTCCTCTTTTTTTTTCTTTTTCAATCTTTTTATTAATATCAACATGATAAGATTAGTACATAGATAATGGGATTACAAACTTACAAAATTAAAATGAACATAAAAGGGTACACAAGCAATAAGTACAATATAGTTAAGTCTTCCCAAATCATGAATGATACAAATGTCATATAAACGAAACAAAAAAAGTAATTCATGTTGAAAAAAACAGAAAAGAGAAAGAGAAAAAATATTCATACCCTAAGAAAAACTAAACTAACAAACTAACCACTATTAAGGAAAAAAAAGAACGAAGAAAAAAAAGGGCTGTTTATTGTATCTATAAAAAAAATTACAAAATCATCAGTGTCCCCAACTCCGATGCTCTCAACATTATATATATAATCAAAACCTGAAAAACAAATAGGATTGGTACAGGGTCAAATTACATCATGTGAAAATATTGAATAAATGGCCTCCAAATCTTTTCAAATTTAATAGAAGGGTCATATAGGACACATCTAAATTTTCTCCAAATTTAGACATAACATAGTTTGAGAAAACCAATGAAATACGGTAGGGGGATTAATTTCTTTCCAATTCAACAAAATAGATCTTCTAGCCATTAATGTAAGTAATGCAATCATCCGACAAGCAGCAGAAGATAAATGGATTGACTCCATCATTGGTAAACCAAAGATTGCAGTAATAGGATGAGGTTGCAAATCAATGTTTAATACCGTGGAAATAATATCGAAAATGTCTTTCCAATATTTTTTCAAAAGCGGACATGACCAAAACATATGAGTTAAAGAAGCTATCTCAGAATGACATCTGTCACATATAGGATTTATATGGGAATAAAAACAAGCCAATTTATCCTTGGACATATGAGCCCTGTGCACAACTTTAAACTGTATCAATGAATGTTTAGCACATATAGAGGATAAATTAACTAATTGAAGAATTTTATCCCAATTCTCAATAGGGATAGTAAAGTTAAGTTCTCTTTCCCAGTCATTTTTAATCTTATAAAAGGCCTCTGAACGTATTTTCATAATTATATTGTAAACATTTGATATTACACCTTTCTGAAAAGGATTTAGTTCTAACAATTTCTCCAAAATACCCGAAGAATCAAGATTTGGAAAGGTAGGAAGTACAGTGTTTAAGAAATTCCTGATCTGTAAATATCTAAAACAATGAGATCTAGGCAAATTATATTTATTAGATAATTGTTCAAAATCCATAAAACAATTATCCAAAAATAAATCAGAAAATTGTAGTATTCCTTCAGTCTTCCATGCTGAATAAGCTTGGTCCATAATAGAAGGATGAAAAAAGAAATCGGATACAATAGGAATAGTTAAAACAAATTGATTCAACCCCAAAAATTTCTGAAACTGAAACCATATACGTAAAGTGTGTTTGACTATCGGATTGTCAATTTGTTTATGCAATTTAGAAAGAGCAAAAGCCTCTAAAATAGAACCCAATGAAAATCCTTGTACAGATTTAGTTTCCAGATTTACCCAATGAGGGCTAGGAGATAAATCCCAATCCCTTAACCAACATTTCAAATATCGAATATTAATTGCCCAATAATAAAATCTAAAATTAGGCAATGCCAATCCACCTTCCCTCCTTGCCTTCTGTAAATATCTTTTACCTCATCTAGGATTTTTGTTCTGCCATATATATGAGGAAATTTTTTAATCAACACTGTCAAAAAAGGATTTCGGAATAAAAATTGGTACTGCTTGAAATATTTATAAGAACTTGGGTAAAATAATCATCTTAGTAGCATTAATCTGACCTATCAGAGATAAAGACAATGGTGACCATTTAGTGAACAAACATTTAATCTGATCAATTAAGGGTAAAAAATTAACCTTGAATAACTCCTTATGATTTTTTGTAATTTTAATCCCTAAGTATATAAAAAAGTCATTAACTAATTTAAAAGGTAAATTTCCATAAATTGGAACCTGTCTATGTAAGGGGAACAATTCACTCTTATTAAGGTTCAATTTATACCCAGAAAAATTACTAAACTGAGCCAACAATGATATAACTGCAGGAATGGATTTCTCAGGATCAGAAATATATAACAAGTCATCTGCGTATCATGATAATTTATGTATATCCATCCCACGAGTGATGCCAGAAATGTTAGGTGATTCTCTAATAGCAATTGCCAAAGGTTCTAAAGCAATATCAAATAATAATGGACTAAGAGGACAGTCTTGCCTGGTATCCCAAAATAAATGAAAAAAGGGAGATCTTTGATTGTTAGTGAAAACCGAGGCTACTGGAGTATGATAGATCAATTTAATCCAGGATATAAATGTCGGACTAAAATTAAACTTCTCAAGCACTGTAAATAAATATGGCCATTCAACTCTATCAAATGCTTTCTCCGCATCTAATGAAATGACACATTCTGAGGTGCTGCGTGAAGGAGTATAAACAATATTTAATAATCTCCTAATATTGAAAAAATAGCGATTTTTAATAAAACCAGTTTGATCCTTCAAGATAATTTGAGGTAATACCTTCTCCAGCCTGGTCGCCATTAACTTGGAAAAGATCTTGGAATCTACATTCAATAAGGATATTGGTCTATAGGATGCACAGTCAGTAGGGTCTTTATCTTTTTTCAATATTAAAGAAATGGAAGCTCTATAAAAAGATTGTGGCAATTTACCTAGTCTAATTGCTTCTTCAAAAACCTTGCATATCCAAGGAGAAAGAGTAGAGGAAAAACACTTTAAAAATTCCACTATATACCCATCTGGACCTGGTGCTTTCTCAGAATTCATAGAGGAAATAACACCTTTAATTTCTGCATCCATAATAGGAGTTTCTAATATTAAAAGTTCTTCTGATGATAATTTTGGAAAATTCAATTTCCCAAGAAAATCATGCATGGTATTATGATCATGAGGAAATTCAGAATGATACAGGGAGGTATAAAAATCTTGCAAAGATTTGTTTATCTCAGCATGGTTAACTGTTGACGAATCTTAATAATTTGACATTTAACGGAAGCATTTTTCAATTGGTTAGCTAACCCGATTTATCACTATGTATATAAAAATCAGTTCTGGTTTTCATTAATTGATTTTCAATCGAAGATGTAAGTAATAAACTGTGTTCCATTTGAAGCTCAACCCTTTGTTTGTAAAGCTCCTTACTAGGAGTAATCGAATATTTCTTGTCAATTTCTTTAATCTTATCAACCAATAAAAGAGTTTCCTTCTTAATACGTTTTCTCAAACCAACAGAATAGGAGATAATCTGTCCACATATATATGCTTTAAAAGTGTCCCAAAGTATTCTGCAGGAAATTTCATCCATGGAATTAGTTAAAAAGAAGAAATCAATCTGTTCCTTCATAAATTTAATGAAATCCGGATCTTGCAGTAAGGTAGACTCAAATCGCCATTGAATCTGTATCTATTAATTTAATAGAAAGTTTCATTGAACCATGATCAGAGATGGCTATAATGTCATAATTACAACCAGTTACAGATGGAATAAAACAAGAGTCAATGAAAAAATAGTCAATTCTCAAGTAAGAATGATAAACGTGAGAAAAATGAAAACTCTTTGTCCTTAGGATGCAGAAATCTCCAAATATCGAAAATTCTATTATCAGTCAAAAAAGAATTGATGTAAGTGGCCGACTTATTTGGTAAAGTCTGAATGGATATAGATCTATCCAGCAAAGGATTTAAACAGCAGTTGAAGTCACCACCCATTATTAACAAATATTCATTTAGATTAGGTAGAGAAGTAAATAAAGACTTAAAAAAATCAGGATAATCCACATTTGGAGCATAAACATTAACCATAGCAACCTTCTTATTAAAAAGTAACCCAGTAATTAACAAAAATCTAACACTCAGATCCAAAATAACATCGTGTTGAACAAATGTAATAGAGGAGTCAATAAAAATTGAAACTCCTTTTACTTTAGCATTCCAATTCGAATGGTACTGTTGACCCCTCCAAAACCTCTTTCCTCACATGAGTTTCTTGTACAAAAATAATATGCGCATTCAGTCTTTGGAATACTTTAAAAACCTTTTTCCGTTTAATCGGATGGTTTAAGCCATTAGTATTCCAAGAGACAAAATTAATGGTCTGAGCCATATTTCTAAAATCAACCCTTTGGTATATAAAAAGTTAACAAAAAGTATGAACTCATGCACCCGGAAGAGGAACAAAAATAAGGGGAGGACCTGGAAATGATGACACGGCGGACATTTTAGTAGTTTGAAATCAGCCCAAATGAAAAAACTAGAAAAACTAATAAAAAGAGCAATAGAATTAGAAAGGAACCCCTTGCCCACCACCCACAGAAAAGAGACCCTCCTGAGCCTGAAGGAGGCCAGGAAAAAAAATTGTGAGACTAAATCTACCCCCATGTCTCCAGAAGGCGACTCCAGATATATAAAGGAGAAAAAAAAGATCCACCCAGAATCCTAAAAAGTAATTAACACTAAAACAGACTTCTTAATATAATTGCTAGTAAAAAAAAAACCAAAAGTTACACTGGTAACTTATAAATCGGGTTGAAACCCAAACAAATAAAAGTTAGGATGTGATAAGAAAGGCATTATAGGAAGAAGATGACCAAAAAAATGGCGAAATTAAAAAAAGCAAGAAATATTTTAGAAAATAAACCGCCATCTTAATTACACAAAAAATGAAAAAGATATATATCAAAACATTAAAAAAATTCACCTTCAAAGGATTAATAATAATGACCAAAAATAAAATACAATGGTTAAAGTAAGTAAATTAAAAAGATTAGTACGTCGATAAAGAAAAGCTTTAATTGGAATATAAAATGTAAAATAAACCTACACCAATAGTCAGAAACAAAATCTGGTTTTGGAAACAAAAACTATCTTGTAACGATCAAAACCACACATTTATTAGAGACGAGAATCTAAAGCAGTAGGATAGTTCTTATCCAGAAAGCTTTGAGCATCAGATGTGGAGAGAAAATCACGTCGTGGTGCATTCAAAGGCAAGATTCTAAGTTCCGCAGGGTACAAAAGCGCTGGTTTTAGGTTTTTCTCATAACATTCGGACATCAAAACTTTAAAAGTGAGCCGCACCTTCATCACTTCTGGGCTGAGATCCTCCACAAGCCGAAATTGGAATTCTCTCAATTTAACCATCCCTAAACGCCGAGCCAAACGGATAAGGTGCTCTTTAACATGCACATAATGAAATTGAACGATTACAACAGGTGGTTTAGATGAAGAACTTGGTGATCGGCACATAATTCCATGGGCACGATTAAGTAACGGAGGACTATCTGGGATTACCGCAGGGAACGCATCCTTTAAAAGTTGAGCGAAATACTTCGAGGGGTCTCCTTGTTCGATACCTTCCAGGAGACCAAGTAAGCTTAAGTTCTGTCTTCTAGACCGATTTTCAAAATCGACGCTCTTGGCTTTAAGTATTTCCAACTGTTTAATCGCTGAAGATAATTTCTGCTCCAGTTTCTCGATTTTCAAGACTCGCTTCCGAGCGTCCTCTTGCAGAGTTGCGATTAGAGTTTGATGCTGTATAACTTCATGATCAATCTTATCCAGAGAATCCTGGAAAGCCTTTAAATCTGCTTTGAAAGTTTGTCGTTGCTCTTCAAATTTTTCATTCAAGAGCTCCAATAATGTCAATTCAGTATGCTTAGGATCAGTCTTTTTCTTCTTCCCATTCCCGTTAGAATCTTTCCCAGGGTCTCGCCCTTTAGATCTTAAAGCCATTTCAGTGCTCATTTCTTCAAAATTCAGAGTACCCTCTTAAAGATAAGTCCAAAAAAGTAACAAGAATCTTCTGGTGTAGGTAAAAATAAGTTAAATAAGGGTGATCATAGGTTAAAAAAGTAAAGATCATGGAGCGAATCTAAAACAGTGCTCACTCCATGAATGTCTCCTGGTGACCTCAACTCATGTCCACATGTTTGAATCTCCCCTACTCTCAATGGAAAAAGCCTATTCACGTCAACTCTATCTATCCCCCTCGTAATTCTAAATACCTCTATCAAGTCCCCCCTTTGACGCTCCAAAGAATAAAGACCTAATTTGTTCAATCTTTCCCTGTAACTTAGGTGCTGAAACCCAGGTGACATTCTAGTAAATTTTCTCTGTACTCTCACTACTTTGTTGACATCTTTCCTATAAGTCAGTGACCAGAACTGTATACAATACTCCAAATTCGGCCTTATCAATGCCTTGTATAATTTTAACATTACATCCCAACTCCTATACTCAATGCTCTGATTTATAAAGGCCAACATACCTAAAGTTTTCTTCACCACCCTATCCACATGAGATTCCACCTTCAGGGAACAATGCACCATTATTCCTAGATCACTCTGTTCTACTGCATTCTTCAGTGCCCTACCATTTACCATGTATGTCCTATTTGGATTATTCCTACCAAAATGTAGAACCTCACACTTATCAGCATTAAACTCCATCTGCCATCTTTCAGCCCATTGCTCTAACTGGGTTAAATCTCTCTGCAAGCTTTGAACACCTACTTCATTATCCACAATGCAGTATCATCTGCATACCTACTAATCCAATTTACCATCACATCATCCAGATCATTAATGTATATGACAAACAACATTGGACCCAATACAGATCCCTGAGGCACACCACTCGTCACCAGCCTTCAACCTGAGTAGTTATCCACCGCTACTCTCTGGCATCTCCCATCCAGCCACTGGTGAATCCATTTTACTACCTCAATATTTTACCTCAATATCCATTTTACTACCCAACGATTGAACCTTCCTAACTAACCTTCTGTACGGAACCTTATCAAAGGCCTTACTGAAGTCCATATAGACAACATCCAGATTTACCCTCATCAACTTTCCTCATAACATCTTCAAAAAACTCTAAGATTTGTCAAACATGACCTTCCATGCACAAATCCATGTTGACTGTTCCTAATCAGACCCTGTTTATCCAGATAATTATATATACCATCTCTAAGAATACTTTCCATTAATTTACTGACATCAAACTTACAGGCCTATAATTGCTAGGTTTACACTTAGAACCCTTTTTAAACAATGGAATCACATGAGCAAAACGCCAATCCTCCAGCACCATCTCCATTTCTAATGACATCTGAAATATTTCTGTCAGAGCCCCTGCTATTTCTACACTATCCTCCCTCAAGGTCCTTGGGAATATCCTGTCAGGATCTGGAGATATATCCACTTTTATTTTCCTTAAAAATGCCAGTTCTTTCTCCTCTTAAATCGTCAGTTTCCATAACTTCCCTACTTGTTTCCCTTACCTTACACAATTCAATATCCTTCTCTTTAGCAAATACCGAAGAAAAGAAATTGTTCAAAATCTCCCCCATCTCTTTTGGCTCCACATATAGCTGTCCACTCTGATTCTCTAAGGGACCAATTTTATCCCTCACTATCCTTTTGCTATTAATATAACTGTAGAAACCCTTCGGATTTATTTTCACCTGACTTGCCAAAGCAACCTTGTATCTTCTTTAAGCTTTTCTAATTTCTTTCTTAAGATTCTTCTTACATTCTTTATATTCCTCGAGCACCTCATTTGCTCCATGCTGCCTATATTTATTGTAGACATCTCTCTTTTTCCTAACCAAGTTTTCAATATCCCTTGAAAACCATGGCTCTGTCAAACTTTTAACCTTTCCTTTCAATCTAACAGGAACATAAAGATTATGTACCCTCAGAATTTCACCTTTAAATGACCACCATTTTGCTATTACATCCTTCCCATAAACAAATTGTCCCAATCCACTCTTTCTAAGTCCTTTCGCATCTCCTCAAAGTTAGCCTTCCTCCAATCAAAAATCTCAACCCTGGGTCCAGTCCTATCCTTCTCCATAATTATATTGAAACTAATGGCATTGTGATCACTGGACCCAAAGTGCTCCCCAACACCTGACCTATTTCATTTCCTAACAGAAGATCCAACACTGCCCTTTCTCTAGTCGGTATCTCTATGTATTGCTGCAAAAAACTATCCTGCACATATTTTACAAACTCTAATCAATCCATTCCTTTTACAGTATGGGCTTCCCAGTCCATGTGTGGAAAATTAAAGTCTCCCACAATCACAACCCTGTGCTTACTACAAATATCTGCTATCTGCTTGCAAATTTGCTCCTCCAATTCTCGCTCCCCATTAGGTGGTCTCTAATACACCCCTATAAGTGTTACTACCCCTTTCCCATTCCTCAATTCCACCCAAATAGTCTCCCTAGATAATCCCTCTAATCTATCCTGCCAGAGCACTGCTGTAACATTTTCTCTGACAAGCAACGCAACACCTCCCACTCTTGTCCCTCTGATTCTATCATACCTGATGTAATGAAATCCAGGAATATTTAGTTGCCAATCACACCCCTCCTGCAACCATGTTTCACTAATAGCTACAACATCATACTTCCAGGTATCAATCCATGCTCTAAACTCATCCACCTTTCTTACAACGCTCCTAGCATCAAAATAAATGTATTTAAGAAATTCTCCACCTCTTCCTCTCTGTTTATCTCTAACAGTACAAAGAACTTTACTGTCTTCTTTTTCTTCCTTCTCCCATACATCTGTTCCTACACTCTGGTTCCCCTCCCCCCTCATATCTAGTTTAAATCCACTGGAGTCTCTCTAGCAAACCTACCTGCAAAAATATTTGTCCCCCTCCAGTTCAGATGCAAACTGTCCCACCGGAACAGGCCCCACCTTCCCTGGAAAACTGCCCAATTATCTATAAATCTGAAGCCCTCCCTCCTGCACCATGTCTTCAGCCACGTGTTGATCTGCACTATCTTACTATTTCTAAACCCACCTGCACGTGGCACTGGTAGCATTCCTGAGATTGCTATCCTGGAGGTCTGTCCTTTAACTTGGCACCTAACTCCCTAAACTCACCTTTCAGGACCTCCTCACTCTTCCTACCCACGTCATTAGTCCCTGCATGGACCACGACATCCGGCTGCTCACCTTCCCTCTTGAGAATACTGAGAACTCGATCCGAGATATCGCAGACCCTGGCACCGGGGAGGCAACAGACCATCCGGGATTCTTGATCACTTCCACAGAACCTCCTATCTGTCCCACTAACAATCGAATCCCCTATCACTACTGCTCTCCTCTTTTCCCTCCTTCCCTCCTGAGCTGAAGGTCCAGTCTCAGTGCCAGAGACACAACCACTGCAACTTATCCCTAGTAAGTCGTCCCCACCAACAGTATCCAAAGCGGTATACTTATTGTTGATGGGAATGGCCACAGGGGTGCTCTGCTCTTCCTGTCTATTCCCCTTCCCTCTCCTGACAGTCACCCAACTACCTGTCTCCTGACTCCTAGGGGTGACTATCTCCCTGAAATTCCTGTCTATTTCTGCCTCTGCCTCCCAAATGATCCAAAGTTCATCCAGCTCCAGCTCCCTAACATGGTTTGTCAGGAGCTGCAGCTGGATGCACCTTTTGCAGGTATAGTCATCAGGGACAACAGTGCTCACCCTGACTTCCCACATACTGCAAAAGGTGCACTCAACTGCCCTAATCGCTGCCTCCATTACCTACTCCTAAACTAATTAGGGTAATTAAAGGAGCTTACTCGGCCTTAACTCACCTGGAGTGAAATCCTTTTATCATTATACATTGAGTAGGGCAGATTCAATGCTGTGATATCAAGGGTCTGCAGGCTGAGAAGCCTTGAGAAATGGGGAAATATTGTGCAAGAATGAATGGGCTATCAATAGCTTTGAGAAATCTGGTAGATGTTTGGAGTGGTGCTGGTCGGGAAGGAAGGTTTCAGGATGATGTGAAGTACAGAAAAGAAAGTAGAGAGTCCTATGGGAAGGGTTTATTTACAGAAAGATCGTAATTCTAGGTTAATGGGGATGGAGCCAAAAGAGCAGGAAGTAGACCTTATCAGGGCAACCTAGAGAGAAAAGTGACAGATGATCTGGAAGCCACAGGTATTTCAGGCGAATGGGAAGGAAGCTTAGCTCATGAACAAACTGACCAAGTCATCTCTGCCTTAATACCAAAAACATCTAATAAGCAGTACTATTGATTTTAGGGAGGGTGGAATGAGTGGCCTCAGTGATAATAAGCAGTTGAAACCATTAAAG
This sequence comes from Hypanus sabinus, assembly GCF_030144855.1. Classification (NCBI taxonomy): domain Eukaryota; kingdom Metazoa; phylum Chordata; class Chondrichthyes; order Myliobatiformes; family Dasyatidae; genus Hypanus; species Hypanus sabinus. The sequence continues at coordinate 60,527,867 of NC_082738.1, read as the reverse complement.
ATATGTAAAAAATCAAGAATAGTCTGTCCTGTTATTTAACCATGATTATGAATGCCAATACTTCAGCTCTGATCCTTTCCTCAGGTCCATTTACCCATTTCCTTGCTACTCATTTTATCTTTTAAAAGTTGACCTCAAGCTTTTAAGGCTCAACTTGAACCAACATCTAAACCCTCCAGACTGAGTTTTCCACACATACACAACTTGTTGGTGGAAAAAAAAATCCTTCCCCCAGAAATCACCCAGGTTGAACCATTAAAAATTATCTCCCTTATTTATTCTGATCACTCACACAAAGGAATATTTTTGATTTCACTTCTATATATATTCCTCGTTTTAAATACCTCAATAAGATCACCTTCATGGGATTACAACAAATTTATGCAAAATGTCTTTGAAGGTTCACAGTCATCCAGATCATTGTATCTCAAGCTGTGGTAAATCAAGGCAACTTGACTAGCTGTGTTGGCCAAAAGATGTTTTGCCACTCATTCGAGAGGCTTCTTCAGAGGAGGTGGGGTACGACACCACCCATCAGCTACTTACTGCATCCTAACATCTCTACCCCAGCATCTCCACAACATGAATCCTCATTCATACAAAACTAAGACCAATGACCCTCATTCCGTCTACGACTCTTGATGACCCTCATGTGATTGCTATACTTTTAAGCAACTCAGAGTTTATAAGCCAGAAAACTACCCACCATGAATCATAACTGGATAACTCTCAGATGAGTGGCGAAACGTCTTCTAGACAACACAGCAAGTCTAGTTGTCCCCATTTACTACTGCTTGATACAATTTATGCAAAGCATCTTTGAAATCTCTCAGCCAGTGTCATTTTTTTAAATGTAAGTCTTCTGCAGCCACATAAATAACAGGCTTTATTCTGATCTGTCATGAGATAACAAGGCAGACATCTCCTTAAAGAAATACACCGACTCCTGGAAATTCCGGGCCTTCTGACAGCTCAAAGTGGATGGCATTAAGAATCTCAATTCCAGAAACCCTGGGTAATCAGGGGACAACCTCACAAATTAACCACTTGCCTTGTGCTCCTTCTGCAGAAGGTCTTAAGTTAAGCCTCATTGCCACTCCAGAACACAAAAAAAAAGCCACAGGCTAAAAGATTCTTAAATGGCAGAACTTGAGCTGGAAGAGATCCAAATTCTGATAAACACTAATCGATTTTACAACTAAGTATGAACAGATGTGAAAAGATGGGTAAACGAAGCATCCGCTTGCAAGAATTTGGGGAAGTATCATCCAACAACCACGCAAGGAACTGACCTGTAAATAACAGTACATCATCCCAGGGCACCTCTCTAAAAAATACTCAAACAAATTTAGAAGGGTTAAATAAGTAGTTGCTCTGCTGGACTTTTTCCACAGTTCAACTTTTCAAAAATATGAGAAACATGCTGCTGAATAAAATTGCACATGGCATTAGAATCTGTAATACTTGTAGTGAAACCTGCTCAAAATCCCAACCCATTATTGGAGAACTTAGAATTAAAATAAATGAAATAACAACCAAATGAAGAGGCCCATTCTCAAATTGTCTCACCTCAAAAGATCAGGCTCGTTCCATTTACTGCTCAAAATTAACTCCAGGAAAGTCAATGCACTGGTTGTACCTGTATGGTAAACAGGATATCAATCCCATGAGCAACTGAAAACAAAAATAAAATTACATATAATTCTCAAAGTAATAATGGAAATTAACACACAGTTATGTAAGGTGCAAAATAGAAACTCTTAAGAACAAAAGAATGGTAAACTTAACATTCACATCCAGGTTAGTTGCTATTTGCACCTTCCATTGTTTTGACAAAATAGATATGGAAAATTCTTGTTAGGAAAACAGTACTTATGAGTTATTCCAATTTAAGATTTTCCATAAAATCAAGTTCTGTCAAATAAAAACTGCCGACTTCTAAAACCTCAAAAATGTGGCCAAGTTTAATAATTCTAAATCAGTTCTAATACAGGCTATAGAAAGAACACACTGTATATAGCAAGCTTCCTTTTAAAGTACTTGATAAATTTATCTAACTTTTAAATTAATTACAACCAACCTCATGTTTACAAACTTTTAAGATCACTATCTCAGTTAGTCCGTGGGGGGGGGGGGGGGGGTGAGTGAGAAGAGAGAGATTCTCGCAAATCTTTCAACTGATCGATTTGACAAACTGTCCGCAAAGTTACCGAATAGATTTGCAGGGCCGGCCAGCTGTCTGCAGTCCAAACAAGAACTGCAAAGAGCGGGAAAGAAAAGACAAAGAAAACTGAAAAGTTGCAACTTAGGTCTCGACTTCGGTTGAGCTTCTCGGGAATGACTAGTTTCAACCCATAAAACAAAAAGCACCGTTTAAATGAAGCAGCCAGTTTATCTCTACCCCAAAAGATTCCCCCTGCCTCTGACCCCCCTCCAGCCTTTGCTGAAACTTGGGAGTCCAGTCTGTTGTTCATTGCTGAACGATTCCGCTATGTTTAACTGTCCCCAAACTGCAGTAGCGAACACTATGTGCTGGACTGGAGGTGTTGCAGATAACGGGGGTGGGGGGGAGGAGGTCGCACTCAGCCACAGCTCAGAGGACACCAAACCGTTCACAGCACCAACTTTGGGGCTCTCGCAAAGTTCTTACCTTTCGGGACAGCCGGCTCCTTGACAGCCGGCGGGCCAGTGCTCATTCTGCGCTGCACTAACAATGCTCGCAGTGGGAGAAAGGGCTTCTTCCTTCCTACCGCAGCTTGGGGTGCATCCCAGACGGCAGACACCCGTGCTCACAAACCGCTTTCCTCCTCAGAGCAGCGTAGGGCGGGGATTTCCCGAGCGCCTCAGCGGTCTTCTTCTAGCCCACCGTTGCCCGGCGATTGTCACCGGTTTGACAGGGGTCGGGACGGCCGGAGTCACACAAAGCAGCACTGTCAGTCTGCAAACTACTTCTCACCTTATTATTCACATTTACTGGGAATATGGCACATAGATTCACAATGCTAGACCCTTTGTCACTTACGCACTATTGATGGTTAGCAATTTATACCGAAGAGCATGTAACTAATGGAAAATATAATAAACTTGCAACGTGTCTTCAGAGTGGACTTTTGTCGAAGGATCAAACTGATTTAAGAGAAAGTTGGATTTTGCTAACTCAGCTAAACAGTAAGATAGTTTAATCATAAAAAGGGGACAGATAATTTCTTAAGTGGTGGGGCATATCTGCAAGAGTGCATTCTGCAATGGTGCTTGGCAGATTCAATCTCCAAATTCCCCAGCAAGTGTAGGACAACCATTTTTGACAGCTGGCCTTTGTCAGCAACATCCATGCAGATATCTTTAATTATTCCACTCTTTCATGTCCAGTGTTGGCTGGAAAGTGGAGACATGGGAGATCACTGCTGGAATCTGGAGCAAACAAATACTGTGGGAGGAATTCAAGGTCAGGCAGCATCTGAGTGGGCAAATGGAGTGTTGACATTTTGGACCAAGGCACTTCAATCAAACTGAAATAGTAGAGGGGAAGAGGTGGAGCAAGAGCTGTCAAGCACCTCTTTATACAGGCCATCTACCCTCTATTCTATCAGTTCAGATGAAGAGACTCAATCCAAACGTAAACTGTCCTTTTCACTCCACAGATGCCACCTGACCTCCGGAGTTCCTCCAGCAGTTTTTTTTTTCTCTTGCAGAGGGCTGTAAGCTCAGCCAGCTCCATCATGGACACAACCCTCCTCATCATCGAGGGCATCAAGGGTCAGAGTCTGAAGAAAGTTGCATCCATCCCAAAGGATCCTCATCATCCAGAACTTGCTCATTTCTTGTACCCCCTCTCTGATGGTAACACCATTAGCCTGAAGACTCATGCCCTGGCTTGTAGTTCGTTTTGTATGAACATCACTTCAAGTGGGTTTTTAGCATAATATCTGGCACGGATTTTCTGATTTTTGAGAAGGTGTTTAACTCATTGCATAGTTTTGTATATATACTGCGAAGGCAGTAGAACCCACATTCAGAGATTCAGAAATACCTTCTCTCCCCTCTGCCATCAGATTGCTGAATGGTCCATGAACACTACTTTGTTATTTTTTTTCTTGAACTATTGTTTTTGTAATTTTTGTATTGTACTGCTGTGGGAAAACAACAAATCTCACAAAATCTAAGTCAGTGAAAATAAATCTGATTCTGATTTTGCTTGGCTTGGGAATTCCTAGTTTCACTTCCCCAGCATTTCCCCCCCCCCCCCCACCCCTGCTACCCTCATGAGACCTAAAGTTCTTCATGGACCAATGCTTTGTTCCTTCCCTTTCTTCATTTATGCATCATCTGGCAATATCATCCCCTCAAAACCTCAATTCATGCAAAAGTTGAAATTAGAATCCAAACCTTGACAGAAGATCTCTCACCTAACCATCTATTGCTGATATACAATTGATCCTGATATGCAAACAACTCTAATTTAAAATTTCCATACTTGTTTTTCTAAATTATCTATGGCTTCATCTTCTCTATTCTCATTCAACACTACAGCACTTTTGCCCTCGGCTTTAAATGCATTCAATCAGAATCAGAATCATTTTATTGCCAGTGTGTGAAACATACCAGAATTGACTGTGGTTCGGTGCCAAGCATAAAACACAAGACAATACCATAGCAGACAACAAAATAGCAACTATTACAAGACGCTAGTGCAAACAGCCATGAGGAATCAACAAGTAGCAGAACAGTCACATGATCAAAACAGTCAATAATCAAATTTAAAGAAAAAGATTCTTAATTTTGCTTCATGATTGGTCTTTAGCCTATGAATCACAAAACATAAGATTGGGTGGTTAATCTATTTGTGCTTCATTAAATCCATCATAATGCTTTACAGTACCAGTGATCAGGTTTCAATTCCAGTCACTGACTGTAAGGAGTTTGTATGTTCTCCCCATGATCACCTGGGTGCTCCTGGTTCCTCCCACATTCCTAAGATGTATGAGTTAGTAAGTTGTGAGCATGCTACATTAGCAGCAGAATCATGGCAACACTTACATCCCCAGAACATCCTCGGATTCTATTTGTTGTTGGCACAAATGACATCATGACGACACTGTTTATTTAAAGATTAAGCTAATCTTTGATCTTTTGGATCAATTTTGTCATGGTTGTAATACCTTCTTTAGCTCAACATCACTAATTTACAGCATACTCCTAATTTTACTGAAACTAGGTTTTTCATTTAATTCCAGATTTTAGTACTGCATATGAATTTAAATTCCCTAGCTATTTTGGTGGGTTTCAAAAATGTTTCTAGATCGATGGTCCAGAAATTTAATTTAATTGCTGCACAGACATGCCCACATAAATTTGAGGTGAATTACAGGGTTTTGGACAATTCATACTGATATTAGAAATCCAAATTAGTTACAATTCCCAGAACAAGCAAGTTCCTACCCACAAAACCTTCTGACAGACTTTTTATCATAATTTATTTTGGTCTTCTTGGTTGCATTGGTGAACATTATATATGATCAGTAACCATTCTACTGATTATTCTAAGACTTCAAAGGCAAAGCATTTGAGGGATTCTCCTAGCATGCAACTGCAGAAGCTATTTGAAAATATTCTTGTTTTAAATAGTAATTTACATTAAAACAATAAAGATACAAAGCCCACATACATTTCATATTATTGATGCCTTTTGCCACTACATACATAACCAATCACCAATCCATTACAGGCATCAGTTGCAGTTTTTTGTAGCAGCCTTCTGCTCTTCAGTTATCCATGACAGCTGCATGACTGACCAAATTACTCAGTTTCACTTGATGAGCTGCATTCACATTTGACTGCTTCCTGATCACATGGCATCTTCCAAAGCATCCACCTTATTGGGCTTTTTCTATAGCCATTGGGATTTCTTAGAATATTGCACACATGCCAAATTGCTCATTCAGTGAAAAATCATAACAGATGAGCAGGCTCAGGCTTGACCTTCAGGAAAAACGTACAATTCCAAACCATGCAGCTAGTTTTGTATTATTCCTCGCAAATTGTGCCTTACCAGTGGCTGTAGCATAGATTTGAGCTTATGTGGTGCTTTTATCATTACATGGTAACCTCAGTTACTTCACAAATAAGGTTTGAGACAAAATTTACCAGAACACAAGGATTAGTGTGCAAAACCAAAAGTTTTGTTAGGAAAGTGGATTGTAAGAAGCACCTGAAAGGCGGAAAAAACTGCAGAAATTCAGGGAGGGAATTCCAAAGCTCAAGGTTTTAAAAGCTAAAGATTAGGTGCTATAATGGTGGTGTGATAACATTTGGGAATGGTTGGAGGAATGTACATGTGAAGCAGGATACTGAGAGGTGAGACCATGAAACAATGTGAATTTTTTTAAAAATCAGCCAGAAACCGATGTAGACAAGCACACAAGGGGCAACGAGCAAGCAGAATGAATCGACAGAATGAGTAAGCACATGTTAGGAAGTGGCAGCAGATATGGTGGGGGGCAACCACGCAGAAGGTTGCTGGACAGTCAGGAGTATATCAGACAACAAGGGCATGTTGGTAGATTTCAACAGAGATGGGCTAATATTTGAACAGAGCTCCATAAACCTCGGAAGTTCAAAATATCTATATTTGGAATTGATGCTTACAGCAGAAGCCCTTGCACAATGTGGTGAACTACATATACCTGTCTGGACATGCCCCCCCCCCCCCCCCCGCTGACTGCTCCTGTGGCTCCTCCCACAGACCCCGGTATAAAGGTGATTGGAGCCTGAGCCCTGGCCTCAGTCTGCAGGATGCAGTATGGTGGTCAATTGCTGCTTGTTCTTTCTTCCAGCCAATAAAAGCCTATATCTCGCCTCGCGTCTCAGAGAGTTATTGATGGTGCATCACACATAGAGTTAAGTTTTGATAAACCAACATGCTCAGGTCTTTGATGTTAGACTATTAGATTGTCCAGGCTATCAGAATGTTATGATGATTAATATCCCAACTCACCTTTAACATCTTTAGTTTGTTTTTTTAAGATGTTATACAATATGATAATACAGTTTCCAGTGAAATATGAGCATTCAGTGCTCACAATTTAGCCTTCTCTAACACTGGATAAACCACACTGTAGAACACCTGCTCGCTGTCGGGCACAGGCATCTCTGGGCTCTCTGCTGCCTGCCTCTTTAATTCTCTGTCCCTCTCCCATTCTGGCCAATCTTCTGTGATCCCCTGCATTGTTATAATGAGTCAACTCAAGGAACAACTTCTTATCTTTTATCTGAGTACAAAACAGCCTTCAGAACTTGGTATAACATTCCACAACTTGCTTCCTCTATCTGTACCAGAACAGGCCACTTATTGTTCATAGTATACAACAGTGACGTCAGCTCAGCTTCTCACTCCATTAGAACAGACTCAACTGCTGGACATATTCCATAGTTTTGCATTTTGTAACATTTTATGCTTCTCTGCTTGTATTATTGATCAGATGACCTCTATAGCTTATCCCCATGCCAACTCTGTCCTCACTCTGTCAGTGACATTACTTTGTCTTATCCACCCTTCCCTTCTTTCTCTATAACTTAAAACTTTAATTTCTCTCTTTCTTACTTCTGATTAAGAGCCTTTCACCTAAAAGGTTAACTATGATTCTTTCTCCAAAGATGCTCCCTGAGATTCAAAGTGTTACGAGTATTTTCTATTATTTAATGTTGCAGAGGCTTTTGGATCAGAGGGGTTCTACTAGTTGGGATGTGCTACCATTGTAAATATGCAATTCTGTAAATTTACCTGACTGTAGTCAAAATGTTAAAATTAAAGTTAGGTAGGTGATTATAGAAATTGAAACTAGTTAAATGATTAAACTATCATTTAATAGTTAATAATTTATTGTTATCTTTGTGTTGAAGAAGTAATAAACATTGTGTCAGGAGAGTGAGATTCTCTTGGATTCTCCTTGACTCATGCTCTCTCTTCTAAGCTTGCTGTGTGAATAAAGGCTTTTATATTTCCCAGTTACAGTTTTTATGTGGTTCAGTTATAGTTAATCACAATAGTTTCCAACTCTAAAAATTCAAAATTCTATATTCAAGTTAATAGGCAATGTATTTATACACATGTGTAAGAAGGAAAGCAACAATTAAATGTACGATAATGCATAAACAATGCTATGATAACTAATAAATCCTTGCATCTCAGTTTGCAGAATGGCTTTCCCCACTAGATGAACTTCAGTAGATTTGCCCAATATCAAAGTGGTCATGTCTAAACTTGTTTCAAACCACACTGAACTAAAATCCCCTTCACTCTCAGAGAAAACTAGTACAAATCTGACCGAATTGCATTTGCACAATTCATTGATTCACCTACTGATAGACATAGAGAATCAGTTATAAGTAATATGCAAAACAAAGGAAATTGAAGTTTAAGGACAAATGGAATATTGTATGACAAATTGATGTTTAAGTGCATACAGTACAAGAAATAGTTAACACTTTTGAGAAAATCATGAAAGATACACAAAAGCCCAATTCAGACCTTGTAGTTTTAAGTATTTATTCATTTGTGCTTAATTACTAAAGTAATAGCAAGCAACACCAAAAGATTAATAGGTCCAGCTTTCAATGTCACACAAAAACACAGGCAACATTTCTAACCCTGATATGTGTCTTTTGGAGCCAAAGAGAAATTAATTTGTGCTCATAGTACAAGTTGTGGGATAAAAATCACTCTTCCCCTTCCAAGAAAAGGAGAGTCTGGAAACCATCTGTTATTTTATAGTGAGCATGTTATACAAGGGTCTAGCCAGTAGTCATTCATGCCAAACTAAATTTGCAAAAGCTATGTGCTAAACTATTTACAGCTAGATTAAATGCACATAGACCAATACAAGTGTGGAAGATCATTTTGTCCTTCCTGGCTCATCCATCCAGAGAAAACTTCTGTCCTTGCTCTTAAAACATCCAACTGCTCCAATGATTATTTTTTGCCTTCAAAGCTCCATGGGAAGTTAATTTTGAATGTTGATCACAGCGTAAGCAATTTCTGTCGGTTTATGAATTGCTTTTCACCAGTCCAAATGTCATAACTTAGTTCAAAGTAACGCTGTAGCCTAATCTTTTCCATACACATCTGAGCTGTAGTTGATTCCTTTCAAAACTCAAAAAGTTCACAATTCTCCATTTGAACAAATAGGAAGTTATTTTCAGATCTGTGCTGTTCAAATGGACAGGGCTTGATACACAAGCTAGTCTAAATATTCCTTTTTTTCGACCAGACAGAGCCTCTACCACCAAACAGGTTAAGTGGAGAAGAGAGCACAACATAGTTGACCATGCATTCCTGGTCTGTTTCTTTTCCCTGTGATTTAGCCACATAAAATATATAGTGTGCTAGACCAGAAACAAATGCATTTATATTTCTGCTTTGAACATTTCATGTACTGGTAACATAACAAAAACTATACAGTCTCCAAATCTAATTAAGAATAATGCATTGTATTCATACCATTAGAGAGAAGGAAAATTCCAGCAACAAAGGCTTGAAAATAATCAGCTTCTGATTTTGTACAAGAGATTTTTTGCCTATTTCAGTTGGTGTTTTCTTTAAGTTTGATTATACAGGATGCAAAACTACAAAAATTTTAACTACCCTGAATTATTGATACTACTCACTAGTTAACTGGGTATTTTGCATCAGTCTTCACAGTGGAAGACATATACAGTTACCGAACAATCAAGAGTGCCAGAGAAGTGAAGTAGGTGCAATGAAAGTTATGACTGAGAAGGTGCTCAGGAAGCTTAATGGTCTGAGGGTGGATAAATCTCCTGGACCTGATGGAATAACCTTGGGTTCTGAAGGAAGTAGCTGGAGAGATTGCGGAGGCATTAACAATGATCTTTCAAGAATCAAAAGATTCTGACATTGTACCAGATGACTGGAAAATTGCAGATGTTACTCCGCTATTTAAGAAGGGTGGGAGACAGCAGAAAGGAAACTATGGACTTTTTAGCCTGACATCAGTGGTTGGGAAGTTGTTGGAATCGATTGTTAGGGATGAGATTACAGTGTACCTGGAGATACATGACAATATAGGCCAAAGCCAGCATGGTTTCCTGAAAGGAAAATCCTGCCTGATGAACCTACTGGAATTTTTTGAGGAAATTACAAGCAGGGTAGACATAGGAAATGCAGTAGATATGGTGTACTTGGATTTTCTGAAGGCCTTTGACAACACACCACACTTGAGGCTGCTTAGCAAGATAAGAGCCCATGGAATTACAGGGGAGTTACTAGCATAGGTGGAGCATTGACTGATCAGCAGAAAATAGAGAGTGGGAATAAAGGGATCCTATTCTGGCTGGCTGCTGGTTACCAGTGGAGTTCCACAGGGGTCGGTGTTGGGACCACTGCTTTTTATGATGTATGTCAATGATTTGGACTATGGGATTAATGGATTTGTGGCTAAATTTGCCAATGATACAAAGATAGGTGGAGGAGCAGGTAGTGTTGAGGAAACTGAGAACTACAGGGAGACTAAGATAGTTTAGGGGAATGGACAAAGAAGTGGCAAATGAAATACAATGTTGGAAAGTGCATGGTCATGATCTTGCATGGTCATGCACTTTGGTGGAAGAAATAAACAAGCAGACCATTAGATGGGGGGAGAATTCAAAATGCAGAGATGCAAAGGGACTTGTGCAAGAATCTTAAAGAAATTAGAAAAGCTAAAAGAAGATACAAGGTTGCTTTGACAAGTAAGGTGAAGATAAATCCGAAGGGTTTCTACAGTTATATTAATAGCAAAAGGATAGTGAGGGATAAAATTGGTCCCTTAGAGAATCAGAACGGACAGCTATGTATGGAGCCGAAAGAGATGGGGGAGATTTTTAACAATTTCTTTTCTTTGGTATTCACTAAGGAGAAAGATATTGAATTGTGTAAGGTAAGGGAAACAAGTAGGGAAGTTATGGAAACTATGATGATTAAAGAGGAAGAAGTACTGGTGCTTTTAAGGAATATAATAGTGGATAAATCTCCAGATCCTGACAGGATATTCCCTGGGACCTTGAGGGAGGTTAGTGTAGAAATAGCAGGGGCTCTGATGGAAATATTTCAAATGTCATTAGAAACGGGGATGGTGCCGGAGGATTTGCGTATTGCTCATGTGGTTAAACAATGGTGACTAGAGGTGTGCCTCAGGGATCTGTACTGGGTCCAATGTTGTTTGTCATATACATTAATGATCTGGATGATGGGGTGGTAAATTGGATTAGTAAGTATGCAGATGATACTAAGGTAGGTGGCATTGTGGATGATGAAGTAGGTTTTCAAAGTTTGCAGAGAGATCTTCGCCAGTTAGAAGAGTGGGCTGAATGATGGCAGATGGAGTTTAATGCTGATAAGTGTGAGGTGCTACATTTTGGTAGGAATAATCAAAATAGGACATACATGGTAAATGGTAGGGCATTGAAGAATGCAGTAGAACAGAGTGATCTAGGAATAATGGTGCATAGTTCCCTGAAGGTGGAATCTCATGTGGATAGGATGGTGAAGAAAGTTTTTGGTATGCTGGCCTTTATAAATCAGAGCATTGAGTATAGCTGTTGGGATGTAATGTTAAAATTGTACAAGGCATTGGTAAGGCCGAATTTGGAGTACTGTGTACAGTTCTGGTCACCGAATTATAGGAAAGATGTCAACAAAGTAGAGAGAGTACAGAGAAGATTTACTAGAATGTTACCTGGGTTTCAGCACCTAAGTTACAGGGAAAGGCTGAACAAATTAGGTCTTTATTCTTTGGAGCGTAGAAGGTTGAGGGGGGACTTGATAGAGGTATTTAAAATAATGAGGGGGATAGATAGAGTTGACGTGGATAGGCTTTTTCCATTGAAAGTGTTACATACTCGTGACACATGACAGTGGAGCCCTTGTCATGTGACTGGGGTTGAAGCTGTACTGGACTTGAGGTGATGGTCTTGTGATGGTGGAGTGACGTCATTTTCCCGCCAGTAGAGATCATGTGACGGGTTTTTTTTACAGGTTGTAAAAGGTAGACCCCACCCTGTGAGGAGGGGCAGTTCGTGGCTGGATTTGCCAGGTTGACTTCATGCCACTGCGTGTTTGAAGTGATGACGCAGTTTAGTTGAAAGATGAAGTTTTTATTTAATGCCTAAAGTTTAAAAGGTTAATGCCAACAAGCTCTTTATGATTCTGTTAGTTCGAGGGAATTAGAGGAGAGTGAAGATTCAAAGTTGGAAGTTAAAGATCGAGGAGAATCACTTTCTACGGTGAAACGGGGGCGACCTTTGTTTGATCCTTATTTGGAAGGATTTCGTTGACTATCTTCGTGTTAATCCCTAGGTTTACCTAGAAAGGATTGAAGGTAGTGGAGAAGGAAAGGTCAGTGCCTTTAAGCCGTTCTGTTTCGTGAATTCTTCGTGGGAAGTTCGACGTCAGGGATCGAAGCAAGCGACGTGAAAGAGAACCTAAATCGTCCTGTAAAGTCTCTCCTTTTAAATGGACTGTGAGCATATCGAACTTTTGGCAATACCACTTTAAAGAACTGTTTTGGAATATCACTTTACGAACTGTTTGAACAGCCGCTCAGCAGCTGTTTCCGGTTACGGTAGTGTTTGTTTACTTTTGGGGGGTTTGTTTTCTGTGTTTAATAAACGTGTTGTTTGAAATAAGAAACCCTTGCCGAACTCATATATTTATTGTTGCCTGAATACGTAACAAAAGTAGGGGAGATTCAAACAAGAGGACATGAGTTGAGAGTTAGGGGGCAAAAGTTTAAGGGTAACACGAAGGGGAATTTCTTTATTCAGAGAGTGGTAGCTGTGTGGAACGAGCTTCCAGTAGAAGTGGTAGAGGCAGGTTTGGTATTGTCATCTAAAGTAAAATTAGATAGGTATATGGACAGGAAAGGAATGGAGGGTTATGGGCTGAGTGCAGGTCAGTGGGACTAGGTGAGAGTAAGTGTTCAGCACGGACTAGAAGGGCTGAGATGGCCTGTTTCCGTGCTGTAATTGTTATATGGTTATATGGTTAAGATACCGTAAAGGTTAACCTCCAGGTTGAGTTGCTGGTGAAGAAGGCAAATGCAATGTTGGCATTCATTTCTAGAGGTATAGAATATAAGAGCCGGGTTGTGATGTTGAGGCTCTATAAGGCACTCGTGAGACCACACTTGGAATATTGTGTGCAGTTTTGGGTTCCTTATTTTAGAAAGGATATACCGACATTGGAGAGGGTTCAGAGAAGATTCAGGAGAATGATTCCACGAGTGAAAGGGTTACCATATGAGAGATGTCTGGCAGCTCTTGGGAGTATGAGAGGGGATCTCATAGAAACATTCTGCATGTTAAAAGGCTTGAACAGATTAGGTATGGCAAAGTTATTTCTCATGGTAGGGGAGTCTAGGACGAGAGGACACGACTTCAGGATTGAAGGAGTCCATTTAGAACAGAGGTGCAGAGAAATTACTTTAGTCAAAGGGTGGTAAATCTATGTAATTTGTTGCCACAAGTGGCTGTGGAGGCCAAGTCATTGGGTGCATTTAAGGCAGAGATAGGTAGGTTCTTGATTAGCCAGGGCATCAAAGGGTATGAGGAAAAGGCAAGGGAGTGGGGATGACTGGAAGAATTGGATCAGCCCATGATTGAATGGTGGAGCAGAGTCAAAGGCTGAATGGCCTTCTTCGGCTCCTATATCTTATGGTCTTATGGACTGGGCAACCAAATAAGTGAACAAATTTCAATCAGAAGATACTCAATGTAAGCAATTTAAATAAATTGAACTGAAATTCCTCATTTTAAGCTTGAGAGAGGTAGGCAACTTTGAAATTTCCATAGCAGTGCTTCCATACAAGTTCTTTCTTTAACTAGTTCCCCCCCCCCCCCGCCACTTTCAATGATTTTTTACAACTCATGTCCTCAGTATTATTTTTTATTAACACAATCTTTTGCACATTGGTTGTTTGTCAATCTTTATGTATAGTTTTTTTTGTAAATTACATCGTATTTCTTTACTTTCCTATAAATGCCTGCAAGAAAATGAATCTCAATGTAGTATATAAACATACTTTGATAATAAAGTTTATTTTGACCAATCACTCTCAATGATGTCTGTTGCATTTCTTGTACTTTTGCTCTCACCTACTTTCCCCCTTCCAAAAAAAGGAAAGAGGTCCCCCTTTAACTCACCTCCCACTCAACAGCTTCCACACTGCACAAAAAAACCCTCTGTAATTTTAAGCACCTCAGTTAGGACATTACTGTCAAACACATTGATTCCTTCCCTTTCACCAGTTTGAAGGAATCATTCCCTCTGGAACATTCAAGCTCACTCTTCTATTTCACTCATTAATGTGAATGCTTTAAGACAAGACATTAATGTTTCGAGGTTTCAACATATAAAAAAGTCTGCTTATTCATCATATACCCAGCTTGCTTGCTTATTTATTTACTTATTGGGATACAGAGTGAAGCAGCCCTTCTGGCCCTTCAAGTCGTGCTGCCCAGCGATACCCCAATACCCTAGCCTAATCATGGGACAATTAACAATGGCCAATTACCTATCAACTGGCAGGTCTTTGGATTGCAGGAGGAAACTGGAGCACCCGGAGGAAACCCACACATTCATGGGGAGAATGTACACACTCCTTACAAGCAGTGGCAGGAATTGAACCCAGTACTGTAAAGCATTGTGCTAACCACTACGCCACTGTGTTGCCTCAAGCTTTAGAAATGAGATTAAGTAAATGATACAATATTCAAGGAGTTAAATGTGCATTAATGAAATTAAAATGTCCTAACAAAAATATGGTTTCTTACATAAAGATTATTAAAAGAAAAGTAAAATGGCTGTAAAACCACCAACTTTTAAACAACTACTTCACTTTTTGGACTCTCTACTTTCACTTTGTTGAAGATGGTCTCATATGTCATGAATTCCTGAGAATAAACATCATCCTGTGGCGACCCATTTCCTGGCATATCCGAACCGACTCACAATTAGATAGCCTATGGGGGTTTGCGAGCACAGAGCTTTGGAGCCTCTGCGCCATGGGGGGCAGGTTGAGGGAGGCTTAAAAGTGAGGCTGAAGATTTCGAATAAAGTTTTTTTCCTTTGACTGCAGTTACCGACTCCGTGTCGTAATTTTAGT
Source organism: Hypanus sabinus (assembly GCF_030144855.1). Taxonomy (NCBI): domain Eukaryota; kingdom Metazoa; phylum Chordata; class Chondrichthyes; order Myliobatiformes; family Dasyatidae; genus Hypanus; species Hypanus sabinus. The sequence goes on along the minus strand of NC_082738.1, from coordinate 60,512,709 downwards.
GCTGCGTGTAGCACACCGCTACAATCCTTTCAATTCCATAGAATCTCAAAGCACAGGGAAAATACTGATGTTCTGTGGTTTGGCCCAAGCACTTGATTCCTTCAAATGGACCCAATGTCATGTCTTTTCACATGGAAATTGTGTGTGTCACAAACAAAAGGGCCTGTGATAGTGCAGCAGTCACACTTTTTCCAGCTGTTCTTTTGTGAAGAAAGAGGCCTTATTATACAACTGACATGCTTGTGTGTGCATCCAGCACAGATATCTTTCTCGTCCCCTGGTTTACAAAAGAATAAGCATTCAGGCAGGATTTGCAAGAGTGTAAAAAATTTATATTCTTACAGTTTATAGCCAAAGTACATACTAGCCAAGAACCAATTATGGGAATTAGTAGTTTTCACTGAAAAATCTTGATCTTCTTGCTACAGTCTGTCTCCTCTTCATCTTAAAAACAAAAGCAAATACCTTCAACTAAATGGTGCTTTTATGTAACAATCTGTATTGATTGATGATATCTTGAATTGCCTTCATGCTTTTGGGAGAAAAAGAATATTGCAAGCTATTTGTGTGTGTGCTGCTCAAATATATGATATTGTAGCGGTGTGCTACAAACAGCGCTAAAATTACGACACGGAGTCGGTAACTGCAGTCGAAGGAAAAACTTTATTCGAAAACTTCAGCCTCACTTTTAAGCCTCTGTCAACCGGCCCCCCATGGCGAAGAGGCTCCAAAGCTCTGTGCTCGCAAACCCCCGTAGGCTATCTAATTGTGAGTCGGTTCGCATACGCTAGGAAATGAGCCGCCACATAACCCCCCCCCAGAACCGGCGATACACCCCCCAATGTCCACAGCCTGGGCCAGAACCTGCTTGGGAGGTCGGCCTCTGCGCCGAGGCGCCGGAAACTCGGCCGGTTGCGCCAGGTCCACATGGGCCGGCTTGAGGCGGTCCACCGTGAAAACCTCCTCCTTCCCCCCAACGTCCAGCACGAACGTGGACCCGTTGTTCCGGAGCACCGTAAACGGCCCCTCGTATGGCCGCTGCAGCGGTGGCCGATGCCCGCCCCTTCGTACAAACACAAACTTACAGTTCCGTAGGTCTTTGGGTACGCAGGTCGGGTGCCGCCCATGCTGTGAAGTGGGTATGGGGGCCAGGTTACCGAGCTTCTCGCGAAGTCTGCCCAGGACTGCAGCGGGTTCTTCCTCTTGCCCCCTCGGGGCTGGTAGGAACTCCCCGGGGACGGCCAGGGGCGCGCCGTATACCAACTCGGCCGACGAGGCGTGCAGGTCGTCCTTGGGCGCTGTGCGGATGCCGAGAAGGACCCAGGGAAGCTCGTCCGCCCAGTTGGCTCCTCGCAGGCGGGCCATGAGGGCCGACTTCAGGTGACGGTGGAAACGCTCCACTAGCCCGTTCGACTGTGGGTGGTAGGCAGTGGTGTGGTGCAGCTGAGTCCCCAAAAGGCTGGCCATAGCTGACCACAGGCTGGAGGTGAACTGGGCGCCTCTGTCGGAGGTAATGTGGGCTGGTACACCAAAGCGGGATATCCAGGTGGCGATCAGGGCTCGGGCGCAAGATTCGGAGGTGGTGTCGGTGAGCGGGACCGCCTCTGGCCATCTTGTGAACCGGTCCACGATAGTCAGGAGGTAACGCGCTCCGCGCGACACTGGCAGGGGGCCCACGATATCCACATGAATGTGGTCGAAACGCCGGTGGGCGGGATGGAACTGCTGCGGTGGGGCTTTGGTGTGCCGCTGAACCTTGGCCGTCTGGCAGTGCATGCACGTCCTGGCCCATTCACTGACCTGTTTGCGGAGTCCGTGCCAAACGAACCTGCTGGAAACCATCCGGACAGTTGTCCGGATGGAGGGATGCGCCAAGTTATGAATGGAGTCGAAAACACGTCACCGCCAGGCTGCGGGGACGACCGGACGGGGCTGGTTGGTGGCGACGTCACAGAGTAGGGTCCTCTCACCTGGGCCCACGGGGAGGTCCTGGAGCTGCAAACCAGAGACTGCAGTCCTGTAACTCGGAATCTCCTCATCTACCTGCTGTGCCTCTGCCAGTGCCTCAAAGTCTACCCCTTGGGAAAGGGCATGAACGGTAGGGCGAGAGAGCGCATCCGCCACGACATTGTCCTTACCCGAGACGTGCCGGACATCCGTTGTGTATTCAGAGATGTAGGACAGGTGGCGTTGCTGGCGGGATGACCAGGGGTCGGATGCTTTCGTAAACGCAAAGGTAAGCGGTTTGTGGTCCGTGAACGCGGTGAAGGGCCGACCTTCTAGGAAGTACCTGAAATGCCGGATTGCCAGGTAGAGCGCCAACAGTTCCCGGTCAAAAGCACTGTACTTGAGCTCGGGTGGCCGCAGGTGTTTGCTGAAAAACGCCAGGGGTTGCCAGCGACCTGCGATGAGCTGCTCCAGCACCCCACCGACTGCCGTGTTTGAAGCGTCCACTGTGAGGGCGGTAGGGGTGTCCATTCTGGGATGTACTAGCATTGCGGCGTCAGCCAAAGCTTCCTTCGTTTGAACGAAAGCGGCGGCGGACTCCTCGTCCCAGGTAATGTCCTTGCTCGGACCCGACATCAGGGCGAACAGGGGGCGCATGATCCGGGCAGCTGAAGGGAGGAAGCGGCGGTAGAAATTGACCATACCTACGAATTCCTGAAGGCCTTTGACCGTGGTGGGTCGGGGGAAGTGGCGGACCGCATCTACCTTAGCGGGCAGAGGGGTTGCCCCGTCCTTAGTAATCCTGTGGCCCAGGAAGTCAATGGTATCAAGTCCGAACTGGCATTTGGCAGGGTTGATTGTAAGACCGTACTCACTCAGTCGGGCGCAGAGTTGACGGAGGTGGGACAGATGCTCCTGACGACTGCCGCTGGCTATGAGGATGTCATCCAAATAGATGAACGCGAAGTCCAGGTCCCGTCCCACCGCGTCCATTAACCGCTGGAACGTCTGTGCGGCATTCTTCAGGCCGAACGGCATGCGGAGGAACTCGAAGAGGCCAAACGGGGTGATGAGAGCCGTCTTGGGGACGTCGTCGGGATGCATCGGGATTTGATGGTACCCTCGGACAAGGTCGACCTTGGAGAAGATCCGGGCGCCGTGCAGGTTTGCCGCAAAGTCCTGAATGTGCGGCACAGGGTAGCGGTCCGGTGTGGTAGCCTCGTTCAGCCTGCGGTAGTCGCCGCACGGTCTCCAGCCCCCCGTCGCTTTGGGCACCATGTGCAGGGGGGAAGCCCAGGGGCTGTCGGACCGCCGGATGATCCCCAATTCCTCCATTCTCTGGAACTCCTCCTTCGCCAGTCGGAGCTTGTCCGGGGGAAGCCGCCAAGCACGGGCATGGAGGGGTGGTCCCTGTGTCGGGATGTGGTGCTGTACGCCGTGCCTGGGCATGGCTGCTGTGAACTGCGGTGCCAGAACCGATGGGAACTCCGCCAGGACCCTGGTGAAGTCGTTGTCGGACAGCGTGATGGAGCCGAGGTGAGGGGCTGGCAACTGGGCCGCGCCCAGGGAGAACGTCTGAAAGGTCTCGGCGTGTACCAGTCTCTTCCTGGGCAGGTCAACCAGCAGGCTGTGAGCTCGCAAAAAATCCGCACCCAGAAGCGGTTGGGCTACGGTGGCCAGTGTGAAGTCCCACGTGAACTGGCTGGGGCCGAACTGTAGCTGCACCTGACGGGTGCCATAGGTCCTTACTGTGCTGCCATTCACGGCCCTCAGGGGGGGACCCGGTGCCCTGCTGCGAGTGTCGTAACTTGTCGGAGGTAAAACGCTGACCTCAGCCCCAGTATCGACCAAAAAGCGGCGTCCCGACCTGCTATCCCACACATACAGGAGGCTATCCCGATGGCCAGCCGCTGTAGCCATCAGCGGCGGCTGGCCCTGGCGTTTCCCGGGAACTTGCAGGGCGGGCGGCAACGGCGGGCTTCTGCGCCCCACCGCTGGTGGTAGAAGCACCAGTGGTCATTGGGCCGGGGGTTAGTGGGCTCTGCGGCCGGGCCTGGACTGGTTTGCTGCCGGGAGCGTGGCTGGGTGATCTGTGCGATGGACGTCCCGCTCACCTTTTTGGCGTTCCACAGCAAGTCCGCCCGGGCTGCCACCTTCCGGGGGTCACTGAAATCCGCGTCGGACAGCAGCAGGCGTATGTCCTCGGGCAGCTGCTCCAGGAATGCCTGCTCAAACATGAGGCCTGTGTGTCCCTCGGCCAGAGACAACATCTCGTTCATTAAAGCCGATGGAGGTCTGTCGCCCAAGCCATCCAGGTGCAGTAAACGGGCAGCCCGCTCGCGCCGTGAGAGTCCGAAAGTCCTGAGGAGCAGGGCTTTGAATTCCGTGTACTTGCCGTCTGCCGGGGGCGACTGTACGAACTCCGCGACCTGGGCCGCTGTGTCCTGGTCGAGGGAGCTCACCACGTAATAGTAGCGGGTGTCTTCTGAGGTGATCCGGCGAACGTGGAATTGGGCTTCGGCTTGCTGGAACCATAGGTTCGGTCGCTGTGTCCAGAAACCCGGCAGTTTCAACGAAACCGCATGAACAGAGGCGGCGTCGGTCATTTCTGGTCCAAAAATCGTTTGGACCGTCGGGGTCACCAATTGTAGCGGTGTGCTACAAACAGCGCTAAAATTACGACACGGAGTCGGTAACTGCAGTCGAAGGAAAAACTTTATTCGAAAACTTCAGCCTCACTTTTAAGCCTCTGTCAACCGGCCCCCCATGGCGAAGAGGCTCCAAAGCTCTGTGCTCGCAAACCCCCGTAGGCTATCTAATTGTGAGTCGGTTCGCATACGCTAGGAAATGAGCCGCCACAATATTAATATATTTTGCTATTCTAAAGTAGAAAAAAACAATGAGATAACTACCTTTTAAAGCTGCCCAAGAAGTCTAGACTGGATTAATCACCAAAAAAATGTTCTCATTAGCAACTATGGGGTCTGAGTTATTGTGGCTTCACAAACTGAACTATCAGGATTCAGTATGTTCTTCACAAGCATAAAATACATAGAAGATCAATGCTCACCAATTAAGAGAAATGAAAAGACATATAAAAATACAGGATTTTTAAATCAACTGAGTAGTATTTTAATCAAGAAAATATAGGTGGAATTTAAATGCAATTATTAGCGCGAGATGGAAAATGAAATGCAGAAACTAAATTCAGAGTCAAGATATTGAAAAAACATGGGACACACAATCCTCTTACTAAAGCTTGTTATCACTGACTTAGATGACATGAAATATGTTGTTCTCGTGATCGAAGAATTAATGAAGTGAATTAATGCATTCACCAGCCAGAATAAGTTCATATACCTTGGGGTAACATTCTAAAGTTCAAAATAAATTGTCAACATACGTGTGTGTGTGTGTGTGTGTGTGTGTGTGTGTGTGTGTGTGTGTGTGTGCCCTTAACTCCTGGTGGAGTTGTTGGGTATCGTCATGACAAGCTTTTTGCACTGATCTTTTTGGTGATTGCTCATCGTACAGTGTGTCTTGGGCATCTGAAAACTGGCAGAGCCCATCCCATATAACCATATAACAATTACAGCATGGAAACAGGCCATCTCGGCCCTTCTAATCCATACCGAACGCTTACTCTCACCTAGTCCCACTGACCCGCACTCAGCCCATAACCCTCCATTCCTTTCCTGTCAATATACCTATCTAATTTTACTGTAAAGAGGGTTTCTTCTTTTTGTTAACTAGCAGGAATGCTAATTTACTGATAACGAGAATGGTATTCCTTTGTAAACCAAATGGGGATTAATGTTCTTTCTTCTGAGTCTGTAAGCTTTTGTTGACGGGCTTTTGGGCAGATCGCGCGAGGGGGTCGAGAGAGAGGACGCAATGCTCTAAGCTGGGCGAGGATCGGACCCCAAAGGGGGTCCGAGGCCGGGAGATTCTCCGAGGGGGGGGGGGGATGAAGCTAGATGTGCTTGGTTGACCACTCGGAGGGTCCTGAGCTGTTTGGAGAGTCGAGGAGTTCGGAGGGGATCGAATGGTGGCCAGAAGACTTCAGTAATTGAGCTCCAACGGTTGTGCACGAAGTGGTTTGGACTTTGATAAGTTTGGCGCCTTTTCTTTATTTTTTTCTTCATATATACTGTATCATTATTAATCACTTAGTTATAGTAACCTTTATAAATTGTACTCATTTAATCGCATATGGTGTTCTGTCTGTTTTTGGGCGAGGCAGGGACATCACACAGCATCCACACCAGCTGATTACCCAGTTTGGCGGGGCCGAAGGCTGTTCCCCCTAGACGAGAACGAGCTGAGCGAGCCTGAGGCGACCCAGGGGGTTACATTACTTTAAATGACAATACCGAACCTGCCTCTACTGAATACCGAACCTTCTCCAGGTTTTTTTTTACGAAGTTGAGTTGCTAGCTCGACTCTCAACCCAGGCACGGATGGAGAGTATGCAAGGGAGCCAGCCAGAACTTGGACTCGGGACCTCTCAGCCCGAAGTCCAGCTCTGATGCCACTACGCCACCAGCCGGTCAATATATATATATTACCATATACGACCAAGAGATTTATTTTCTTCCAGGTATTTACAGGGAAAAGATAAATACAATAGAATTCATGGAAAAACTATACATAGACATAGAGTGACAAACAGTGTACAAAGGACAAACTGTGAATAAAAAATAATATTGAGAACACAAGCTGTAAAGAGTCTTTGAAAGTGAGTCTGTAGGTTGTGGAATCAGTTCAGAGTAGTGGTGAGTGAAGTTCTCAATTCTGGCTCAGGAACCTGATGGTTGTAGGATAAAAACTGTTTATAAATCTAGTCGTGTGTGACCTAAGGCCTCTATACCTCCTACCGGATGGTAGTAGTTAAAAGAGGGCATGGCCTAGGTGGTGGGAGTCTGATCATTGCTACTTTCTTGTCACAGTGCTTACTGTAAATGTGGTCAATATTCTACTCACTCTGCATTAGTTGGCGAGCTTGTATCCCAACCCTCCAAATCTCCTTGGGCATTTGCACAAAAGGGTAGTCAAAAATGTCCAACATGTCCTGTTTTACCAAGCTAGAATTAGAAATTCCATAACCATTTCCATCATCACGTGCTAAATGATGAAACGAACCAAGGATAAACAGTTAAAATTGTAATCCCAAAATTCCAATCTGTTGGAACTCCAAGAACACAAAAGTATTTCCAGTTTGTATGATGTCCTTTGGATCTATAATTGTGTTGTTCACATCAGAAAATTCTGTCAAAATGGTATGCTGCTAGTCCTCAGCCTCTGAGTCTCAGAATCAGAATCAGGTTTATTATCACCGGCATGTGATGTGAAATTTGTTAACTTAGCAGCAGCAGTTCAATGGAATATATAATCTAGCAGAGAGAGAAAAAAAACAATAATACTAATAAATAAAATGAAACATAATAAATAAACAAGTAAATCAATTACATATATTGAATAGATTTTTCAAAAATGTGCAAAAACAGAAATACTGTATATTAAAAAAAGTGATGTAGCATCCAAAGCTTCAATGTCCATTCAGGAATCAGATGGCAGAGGGGTAGAAGCTGTTCTCGAATCGCTAAGTGTGTGCCTTCAGGCTTCTGTACCTCCTACCTAATGGTAACAGTGAAAAAAGGACATGCCCTGGGTGCTGGAGGTCCTTAATAATGGATGCTGCCTTTCTGAGACACCTCTCCCTAAAGATGTCCTGGGTACCTTGTAGGCTAGTGCCCAAGATGGAGCTGACTAGATTTACAACAGTTGTGGATAAATCTCAGGAGCAGCAGACAGAATAGATCAGGCCGAGTGAGAGAATTGTTTCAGACTATAGGACTTTATTTCATGATAACATGGAGAGCTTCCTTCCACCTAACAGCAGTGTTTCGGAGCTCTGCTTATCTTGCAGACCCGCTTCATTATATAGGCACAACATACGTGACTAAAAGCACTTAACAATAACATTGCTTGACTGTGAACTTAGCAATAAATTTCGACAAAAAGTGTGACTATGAACTTAACACTAGATTTTCGACAAACAGGACCATGACATAAATATGGCGCCACAATGTTTTTATTTAGACTTCAGGAAGGATGTTAGCTAAATTCTAAGATTTGCAAAGGCTTTTAGCTGAATTTTAAGGGCATTCACGAGTGATTAGATTAACCCCTACTTATCCAAAGAGTCTTAAATTCTTCCACAACAACCTTCTGTGGCTCTTTCAGTCCTGTGCAGTAGCCCTTCCATACCAGACAGTGATGCAGCCTGTCAGAATGCTCTCCATGGTACAACTATAGAAATTTTTGAGTGTATTTGGAGACATGCCAAATCTCTTCTAACTCCTAATAAAGTATAGCCACTGTCTTGCCTTTTTTATGACTACATCGATATGTTGGGACCAGGTTGGATTCTCAGAGATCTTGACACCCAGAAGCTTGAAGCTGCTCACTCTCTCCATTTCTGATCCCTCTATGAGGATTGGTATGTGTTCCTTCGTCCTACTCTTCCTGAAGTCCACAATCAGCTCTTTCGTCTTACTGATGTTAAATGCCAGGTTCTTGCTGCGACACCACTCCACTAGTTGGCATTTTTCACTCCTGTACGCCCTCTAGTCACCACCTGAGATTCTACCAACAATGGTTGTATTGTCAGCAAATTTGTAGATGGTGTTTGAGCTATACCTAGACACAGAGAGTGTGTATACAGAGAGTAGAGCAGTGGGCTAAGCACACACCCCTGAGGTGCGCCAGTGTTGATCGTCGGCGAGGAGGATATGTTATCACCAATCTGCACAGTCTGTGGTCTCCCAGTTAGGAAGTTGGGGATCCAATTGCAGAGGGAGGTACAGAGGCCCAGCATCTGCAACTTCTCAATTAGGTTTGTGGGAATGATGGGATTAAATGCTGAGCTATAGTTGATGAACAGCATCCTGACATAAGTGCTTGTCTCGTCCAGGTGGTCTAAGGCCATGTGGAGAGCCATGAAGATTGCATCTGCCATTGACCCATTGTGATGCTTGGAAAATTGCAATGGGTCCAGATCCTTGCTGAGGCAGGAGTTCAGTCTAGTCATAACCAACCTCTCAAAGTATTTCATCACTATAGATGTGAGTGCTACCAGGCAGTAGTCATTAAGGTAGCCCACATTATTCTTTTTTGGCTCTGGTGTAATTGTTGCCTTTTTGAAGCAAGTGGGAACTTCTGCCTGTAGCAGTGAGAGGTTGAAAATGTCCTTGAATACTCCCGCTAGTTGGTTGGCACAGGTTTTCAGAGCCTTACCAGGTACTCCATCAGGACCTTCCGCCTTGCGAGTCTATTTCTATTGCTCCACTTATTGATGTTTTTTGATTTGTATTGAACTTTTCCCATATTTTTTTCTCCATTCTCTGGCATAATGAGGAACGTACTGTATGTAATTTAATCCTTGATGTGTAGTGTGTATATATCTTGTGGGGAGCAATGGTCAAAAGAATTTCTTTTCCACAATCTATTTTGTTTGTGCTACAACTTTGCATAAAATATTACAATTTTATATCTCATCTCCTAGCCTGATATAACATGGGAATCAAGTGAACGATGGCCTTCTGTCTGCCAGACTGTAGTCAGTCTGATGACATGCAAGCAGCAGGAGCAGAGATTTAGAGGAGTTGAATAATGAAAGAACCCCGCATCTGGGGCTATTCATGAGATTACAATGTGCAAGGACAGAAGCCGAGAAACTATGATTAACAGAGGCAGTATTTGGTTGTCTGAAGCTGAACCCGACGTATCTCATACCTTCTATGCCTAAAGCAAGGCTTGACGCTGAGAAGAAATTGTCAAAGTTTATTGTATAACCTGACAAGCAGGATATCTAACTCCACAGACTAATTTACCTGCACTGATTTAGAATCTGCCAGCCAAACAAAATGAGAAAAACAAAATATCTCAAACAAAAGCCATTTGATTTGTGTTAATCAAAATAATACCTAGAAAGTGATTCTACAACTATGTAATTACTGCTACGTCATTAAATGTGCATGTCTTTTCCTTTTAAACTCCTGGAAGTTTGGGGTGATCTTACTCTCTCTCCCCCCCCCCTTAAAAAAATGAAAATGCTGAAGGATCAGACAAGTGTCAATGAGTCTCCAACCCAAATTCTTAACTGTGTTTCGTCTTTCCACATGTTGCCTGACCTGGAGGGTGGAAATGGAATTGGTTTATTGTTACTGTCACCGTGTACCCAGATACAGTGAAAAACTTGTCTTGCATATTGTTCATACAGTTCAAATCATTACACAGTGCATTGAGGTTCAAAAGGTAAAACAATATCGAAGCACAATAAAGTTTAACAGCTTCAGAGCAAGTGCAGAGCAACACTCACAAATTACTGGAGGAACTCATCAGGTCAGGCAGCATCTGCGGAGAAGTATAAACAGTCGACACTTTGGGCTGAGACCTTCCTGATGAATCCACATACCAAAGCCGAACTATTTGTTTAGAATTAGTAAGTTGTAGGCATTCTATGTTAGTGCCAGAAGTGTAGCAATACTTGCTGGCTGTCCTTGGGGCACAGTCCTTGCTGATTTGATTTGATGCAAATAACTCATTTACTGTATGTTTCAATGTACATGTGACAAATAAAACTAAGCTTATATCATAATCTTATTTGCTCATCTGTTAATATCCTCGATGAGTTTAAAAGGCAAGGATGCTGTTAGATGTGGTCAAGTATTTTGAGTATTTACACTCCTAAAATGAAACAACAGTTACTGGAAAAGACTCAAATAGTGAATTTCTAGCCTGCATTTGAAGGTACAGTAGAACCATAGAACCAGGTTTTCCGGTGACGTCATCGTCGAGAATGGCAGCTTAAGTCACTAGCTCGTCCGGAGAAACACGTATTAAGCCCCGTTAACCCATCAAATATAATATTTTTCGAAAAATATTTGAACTGAAAAGAGGCGCAAAAATGGGGAAAAGGAATGGAAATAAAAAAAGCGACACTGCGGAGCCTGCATCCGAGAGGAGTGCAGCGAGCGGATCTCCTACCCAACCGCGTGCTAGCGAGGTGGATGCTGGGCCTCGTTCAGGCGAAGCGACGAATATCTTCGAAATCCTGAAAGAAATAATGGAGGTCCAGAAAGATATAAAGCAGCAGCTCTGTGATATTAAGTCAGAGCTCTCCAGCGTCAATCAAAAAATAGCATTGGCAGAGACTCGAATTGAAAAGGTGGAAGATCACATTCAAAACGTGGAAGAGATACTGAGTAAGACAATAAAAATATTAAATCACCAAGGAGGTAAACTGCTTGACCTGGAGGGAAGATCACGGTGGAAAAATATCAGAATCGACAACGTTCACGAGGGAGCGGAGGGATCGTCTATGACTGAGTTTGTCGGAAAGTTACTGCGGGACGCGCTGGATCTTCCCCCGGCTATGGAGCTGGAAGCCAAAAAAGCACACCACGCGTTCGTCCCAAAACCTACCCAGGATAGAAAGCCACGCTCAATAATAATTAAATTCCTTTGGGACAGCACCAAGGTGAAGATTCTACAAAGGGCCTGGGGTAAGAAGAGAGTGTTTTCCGACGATAAATTAATATATTTCGACCAAGATAACCCCCCCGCCCCGCGGTCCTCCAGAAACGCAAAGAATACTCCGAAGTAAAGCGAGTACTAAAGCAAAATAAGATTAGATTTCAAACTCCATACCCTGCTAAACTTTGAGTGTTTTATGACAATGGGACACAGTTGTACCAGACAGTGGAAGAGGCGACTACAGACATGAAGGCCAGAGGGTTGCCCGTCAGCATAACCAAAACGAAGGAACGCCTGGCTGAGGAATTGTCCCGCTCTGCTTGGGAAATAGTGCGAGAAACAAGAAGGCAGGAGACGGGAGGAGGCTGAGAGAAATATATCAGGAAGAGACCGGGAGTTTCCCAAAGACAGTCCTCAACCCTTTCAGAAGAACCATAAGGTTTGGCTAACTTTAAAAATGTTGAGAAGCCAAACGGAAGCAAAAGTACACGGTGATATACCTATCTCGAGAAATTCTTATTATAATGTGGATTTTATATTACTTAGTTGTTATTCTTTATTCGCTCACTTACTCCTTTTTCCCCACCAAAATGAGAATATATATGTGTGCATATATGTGTATGTGTGTAGTGTGTGTGTATATATGTATATATATATATATATATATTTGTGTGTGTATGTGTGTGTGTGTGTGTATATATAGATAGATAGGAGGAGTACACAGGGAAATCTTTTCTGTGTAATGCATTTATTCACTGTCTTCTATGAACACTGCGATGGGGGCCCTCAACTCACAAGTAGGAGGGGTTATCCCCCACAGCCAGACAGTTCCTCTAGCTCAATGCAGGGTCATCTACTAGAGACCTCAGCCTTGGAATCACACGTTCGTTGCCATTTTTCTTATTATTTGCGTTTCTTGGTTCTTATTTGTTCAGGGAGTAGATAGATTAAGTTTTGTTCTAATTTCAATGATACATTGACAGATAAATACAGATGGCTAAGGACAAGATAAAATTCATTTCTTTTAATGTCAATAGGCTATTGAATCCAATCAAACGTAAGAGAATTTTATCCAAAATGAAAAAAGAACAAGCCCATGTAGTATATTTACAAGAAACTCATTGAAGTGATAATGAGCATAAAAAACTAAAGAGAATGGGCTTCACTAATCTGTTTTTCTCCTCATATAAATCAGGACATAGGAGAGGAGTTGCTATCCTTATCTCAAGTTAGCTAACTTTTGAAAAAGTATTTGAAATGGGAGATAAAGAGGGCAGATATATTCTGGTAAAGGGGAATATAGACAGCAATTCAGTTACTCAATTGGATATATACGCACCCCTGGGAAGTGATATTGGTTTCTTTTAGAAAATTACTGATATTATGGTAACGGAAACAGAAGGTCTCCTGATATGTGAGGGAGACTTAAATTTACAATTAGAACCAAACTTGGACTCTTCCAATAGAAAAACCTATGAAACAAAATCTTTACATAAGAAAATTAATACACTTTTTGAGGATATTGGTTTAATTGATATATGGAGGGACCTTTTCCCTGACAGAAGGGATTACACTCATTATTCTGCTCCCCATTCTGTACATACAAGAATAGACTATTTCATAACATTTGGAAAAAACAAAGACAAAATAAACACCTGTGGAATTGGGACAATAGATGTAAGTGACCATGTACCTATATATTTATCTGTTGATTTTGACCTAGAACCAAAGAATACTATTTGGAAACTAAATTCAAGTCTACTCAATGATCCGTACTTTAAGGAACAAATTATTAAAGAAATTGGTCTCTACTTAGAATTTAATGATAATGGAGAGGTTTCACCTCCCATTTTATGGGATACTCTGAGAGGTCTTAAGAGGGAAAATTACAGTGATATCTTCATATAAAAATAAGGAATAAAACATTTGATGAATTACAAAATAGGCTGAAGGAACTAGAGAATGAATTTGCTTGTTATGCAGATAACATTTTGATCTATCTATGGCAACTAACATACTCTTTACCTAAATTGATGCAATCCTTTGAACAACATGGTCAATTATCAGGATACAAGATCAACATAGATAAAACCCAATTACTTTCATATTACTATAGCCCACCAAGAGAAATTGTGAGGAATGGACAACAATATGGAATCAATGGAAGTGTAGCAGTTCACAGAAATGGAGGAAATTTGGATGGAAAAACTTGATAAGATGTTTTATTACACCCTCTCAGAAATCCCATTATGGTAGTAACCTCCCTGTTTGCTGGAGAAATTGTGGAAATCAAAATGCAAATCATTATCATATTTTTTGGGACTGCCCTGTTATCAAAAACTATTGGAGGGGGATACACAATGCACTACAAGACATCTTTAAATGTGAAATACCCTTAGAAAGTAAGACCATATATTTTGGATATATACCTCAAGAATGGTTGAAAAGAGATAAATATTTAATGAATATACTGTTTGTGGCTGGTAAAAAGACTCTTACTAGGAAATGATCACAGGAGAGCCCAACTTTAAATACATGGATGGAAATTACAATGGACATTTACAAAATGGAAAAGATAACAGGATCTGTTAATCATAAGCTGGAACAATTTGATTCATACTGAGAAAAATGGTTTAACTACATAATGCCTCATAGGCCTGATTTTATTCTCACAAATCAATGAATCTGTTGTAAAATAAAAGTTCACTCCCTAATTGTACATAGTTCTTTCCTTTTGATTGTTTTTTTCTTTCCACTCTTTTCTATAAGTTTATCCCTCAGATAAATACTTTGTGGAGATTTGTGATATATATGATTATATGATATATATGTACAATGTCTGAAATACAGTTTGTACATCTTATGGAAATGTTTATTTGATGAACTTCAATAAAAAATAAATTACCAAAAAAAGAACCATAGAACCATAGACCATTACAGCACAGAAACAGGTCTTTTGGCCCTTCTTGGCTGTGCCGAACCATTTTTCTGCCTAGTCACACTGACCTGCACCTGGACCATATCCCTCCAAACTCCTCTCATCCATGTACCTGCCCAAATTTTTCTTAAATGTCAAAAGTGAGCCAGCATTCACCACTTCATCTGGCAGCTCATTCCACACTCCCACCACTCTCTGCATGAAGAAGTCCCCTCTAATGTTCCCTTTAAACTTTTCCCCCTTCATCCTTAACCCATGACCTCTAGTTTTTTTCTCCCCTGGCCTCAGTGGAAAAAGCCTGCTCGCATTCACTATACTCATCATAATTTGATACACCTCTATTAAATCTCCCCTCATTCTTCTACGCTCCAGGGAATAAAGTCCTAACCTATTCAACTTTTCTCTGTAACTCAGTTTCTCAAGTCCCAGCAACATCCTTGTAAACCTCTGCACTCTTTCAACCTTATCAGTAGTTATATAGTTAGTCCATTTATGGTCAATGATCTACTCCTGTGATGTTGATGGAGGAGAATTTGGCAACTATGCCATGCTGAGAAGAAAATAATTTCAATTTACATGAAAGGAAGTTGAAAGTGATTGGGATTAATGATGCTCTTAAATTAATACAGATACTTACATGCAGAGGTCAGAAAGTAAGTTGAAAATCAGAACCAGGTTTAATATCACCAGTATATGTTGTGAAATTTGTTAACTTTGCAGCAGCAGTAGATTGCAATACATGATAAATAAACCAAAAAACTGAATTAAAGTTAAGTATATATATGCATATTAAATATTTTAATTAAAATGTCATTCAAAAACAGAAGTAATAAAAGTTCAAGTTTATTGAAAAATTAATTTTATTATTTGCCTCTTCTGAAACTCAAGCGATAAAGAGACATTGTTAGCATGTACAGTGTTAGACTGTACCATGTTTGCACGGGAATTACTTCATGGATTAGGTGGCCATTATGTGTCCTTTCTCATGTTAATAATTGGCAGCTGTCATGTCTGATGAGGCAGCTGAATGGAAATAACAGAATGAAACTTAATAGTTACTGAGAGCCGAAATGGCTGGAGCAAAAAAGATTGGTGTAATGTTCTAATAGGAATAAGATACATATGAAAGCTTTTTCTCTTTAATTGCACAAGATAACTTCCAGCTGCTCTTTATGTTCACAATTGAGAACAAGCACATTCCAGAAATCTAGAATAAGGGTTTATTCAGAGTTCTGAAGTCCAGCAGAACATTTGCCAGCTGTATTTCCTAAATCATGATGACATACACTCAGTAGCCACTTTATTAGGCAGACCTGTACACCTGCTCATTAATGCAGGTATCTAATTAGCCAGTCATGTGGTAGCACCTCAATGTATAAAAGCATACATAGTTAATGCCACTGCTGGGCTGAGATGGTAGTTTAACTGCTAGGGTGTATGTGGTTTGGAACTTGTTGAGGAAAAGAGAGTGGGGAAGGAGCAGGAATTGCTGAGAGGGGGTTGTGTGGGTCTGGTAATGGTGGACAAGGGGAGGGTTGAGGGAAAGAGAGTGGAAAAGGAGTAGGATAGGGATTTGGGATCAGAGGTAGACAGCTGGAGGGAAATGGATTATTGTGAAGGGAGAAATAAAGGGAATGAGGAGATAGTGAGGGGATGGATGGATGAATGAAAATGGAGACAAAGGGAATAAAAGAATAAGAAATGACAGTGGAGAGAGTTCTAAAAGTGAGGAAGATGAACAAGTTCAGAGAGGAGGTGTTGTCATAATTAGGTTTAATGAGAAGGCTCAAGGACGCATGAAGAAAATTAACCCATTTGTGCTAACAACAACTCTGGCAAATAAGATAGGGGAAATAGTATTTGCAAAAGTCCTTAATGATGGCAACCTATTGGTAAGATGTGTGAATGAGGAACAGCTTGAGAAAGCACTCAAGCTAAAAGAGGTAAGAAAATGCAAGGTGGAATATACAGGGAGGGTGGGAGCATGAAATGGTGGTTATAAAGGAGTGATCATGTGTGTACCAATGAGTATAAACATGGAGGAGTTGAAGAGGAATATCAAAGGGGGAAAAGTAATTAATGTTCTAAGGCTGAAAACAAGGAAGGAGGGAATGAAAAAGGAAAGTGAAACAGTATTGATTGAATTTGAAGAAGAAAGAGTGCCAAGGAAAGTGTTCCTGTGTTTCATGAGTTACCCAGTAAGGGTGTATGTGCCAAAGCGATTGAGGTGCTATAATTGTCAAAGGTTTGGACACATAGTTAAAAACTGTAAAAGGCAGAGGAGATGTGCTAGATGTGGGGGTGATCATGAATATGGAAAGTGTGGAACAGGAGTGCAACCAAAATGCTGCAATTGTGGAGGAGCTCATAATGTGGCATATAGTGGGTGTGAGATTATGAGATGGGAGAATAAAATTCAAGAAATAAGAGTAAAAAGAAAGATCACTTATGCAGAAGCTGTGAAGAATGTCAAGAGAACAGAATAATGCTCCTAATGAACAGGGAGCAATAGGGATGTGAGAGATGCAGCAAAGAACAAATGACAGGATTTATGTAGAAAAAAAAGCTCTAGTAACATTCATTGCAGGAGTGATTAATAGTATGGCTGAGGTAAAGTCAAAAAGTGACAAAATTCAGCTGGTGGTCAAAGCAGCAGTAAACCATTTAGGGTTAGTAGGACTGACATGGGAAGAAGTGAGGGAGAACCTCACTAATCAGTCAAGCCAGGAAGTGTCATGGGTTGGTTAATACTCATTATGGTGATTCTTTTGCAGTGGAATGCAAGGAGCTTACTGGCCAGTGGCCAGGAATTCAAGCACTTTATTAAAGAAATGGTTGTAAAACCAGATGTAGTGTGTTTTCAGGAAACCTGGTTGAAACCAGCTTTAGACTTTGTGGATGATGTTTGCAGATGATGGGGCCTTGTGGAAAAGAGGCAGGAACATGGAGCATATCATCAGGAAGCTACAAGGAGCAATTGATGAAGTGGTAGAGTGGGGTTATGATTGGTGATGTAGATTTTCCAGTAGAAAAAACTGAAACTGTATTTTTCACCAGGAAAAGAATTGAGGTAGGGAAGAAGTTAAGGATGTATGGGATTGAATTGGAAAGGGTTGGATCATTTAAATTTCTGGGAGTTATATTTGATTCACGATTAACATGGGCAGACCATATCAGGAAAGTTGAGGAGAAATGTAAAAAAGTAATAAATGTGATGAGATGTTTGACTGGTAGGGAATGGGGAGCAAGTTGTTCAGCATTGAAGAGAATGTATGTGGCTTTAGTAAGATCTGTGTTGGACTATGGAAGTGCAGCATATGGATCAGCAGCTAGGTCTCTTATAAGGAAACTGGATGTGATTCAGGCTCAGATTTTGAGAGTGTGCAGTGGGGCTTTTAAAACATCACCAGTATCAGCCCTGCAGGTAGAAATGGGAATAATGCCTTTGGAATTAAGAAGGATGCAATTGATGGCAAACTACTGGGCTAAGGATGCAATTGATGGCAAACTACTGGGCTAATTTGCAGGGGCACAATGATTCTCACCCTGCTAAAGGAGTGTTGCAGGAGTCCTGGGAAAATGGGAGGTTTCAGAGGGAAAACTTTAGTCAGGTAGGGAATGATATTGCTAGATCATGTGGAGTGATTGATCTAAGGATAAGTCCTTCAGTAGTTTATCCGGTTGTAGCTCCATGGAAGCTTGTATGGCCTGACGTAGACTGGCATTTGTTAGAGGTAAAAGGGAAAGGAAAACATAAAACTGATTTGGTAAGTGCATTTAACTGTCATGTAATGGAAAAGTATAGTGATTATACTCAGATTTATACGAATAGTGCTAAGGAACCTGAAACAGGAGTGACAGGGTTTGGGGTGGCTATACCAGCAAAAGAAATCTCAATCAGCAGAAGAACATCTGATAAGTTAGCGGTGTATGCAGTGGAGATGCTGGCAGTGTTGCGTTGGGTGGAGAAAGCTAGACTAGTCAAAGCATTGATATGTTCAGATTCATCTTCAGTTCTAGCAAGTTTAAGGTCTTCTCACTCAAACGGTCGGCAAGATGTACTTCATGAAGTCTTTCAGTCAGTCACAAGAGATGCAAATCAGGGAGGTCAGGTTAAATTTCTATGGGTTCCAGCTCATGTAGGGGTGAAGGGGAATGAGAGGGTGGATGAGTTGGCAAAGAGGGCTTTAAAGAAAGAAAATAGAGAAATGCACATTAGTATCAGTAAAGCAGAGGTTAAGTGTGTAATCTGGGAAAAAATCAACCAAATGTGGCAAGAAAGATGGGACAGGGAGGCATTTATATCAAATACAAAAAAAGTGTTGTAGGTACTAGGGTAGGTAGTGGATACAGAAGAGGAAATTGTTTGGACTAGTTTAAGGCTGGGGCACTGTGCACTAAACCAAACGTTGAAATTGATAGGGAAACACCAGACAGGACTGTGTGAGGAATGTCGGGAAGAGGAGTCAGTAGAACATGTAGTTCTGAGTTGCAGGAAGTATGGGGTACAGAGAGAGATGATGAGAATTTATCTAGGGGAATTAGGGATGTAGGAATTCACATTAAAAGGGTTGCTGGGCATGGGTGAGAGGGCACAGATTAGGGTATTTTTAGCTTTCTTAAGGGGTACAGGGTTTTTTTATAGGATATGATGGATAAACAGGAATTGGGGTCCTAGGATGGCCAAAGATAGGAGTATAAGGTGTAGGTTAGGATATGTGTGTGTGCGATTGGGTGAAGGGATTTAGAATGTGAGTCTATCGCACACTCCGGAGCAGAAGGTGGCAGTAATGCACCATTAAGCTGGGTGCCAACCACCAGTAAATCAGTAAAACAAGGTGGAGAGAGAGAGGTTGGTTGTTCTCCCCGGGCTGATGGGAGATGGCTGAGAGAGCTGGCTGGCTGGCCAGCTGGCCATACTTTATTAATTTATTTTCTTTTCCTTTATTCAGCCTAGTAGTTTGAAAGGGGGGGCGGGGGGGGTTGAGATTGAAGGAGGAGGGAGGGAGACTGGGGAATACTCCAGAAGTAAGGGTAGCCAAAAAAGAGGTGCATCAAGTGAAAGACCTGATGTAAAAGGGGACAACAAATTGAGGAAAATGGGTGACTTAGAGGAATTTGTAGTTCTGTATAAAATTAAAGGTCAGAAGGAAGGGGAAGGAGGATTTAGAGCCCTTAATCCTTTGAAAGTGGCAGCAGCATTAGAGAACCAAATAGGTAAAGGACTCCAGGCCAAGATTTTGTATAACGGATTGCCGAAAATTTGTTGCAAAGATGTAGACCAATATAACAGTGCTAAAATGGTGGGAAAATTAGTTGTGAAAGTGGAGTGTATTACCCTGAAAGGAAGGGAGTTAAGGGGGTAGTGTATGAGAGTATGGGTGAGCTTTATGTGGATGAAGAGGCCAATAATTAGTATTTGGATGTTTTTAATATTACAATGGAATGCAAGAAGTTTAACTACAAATGGTCAAGAATTTAAAAGATTTGTTGGAACTTTTAAAGATAAGCCTGATTTGATCTGTATACAGGAGACATGGTTAAAGCTTCATTTAGATTTTGTGATCCCTGGATATAATATGTTGAGAGCTGACAGAATGGGTAAATATGGTGGAGGGTGTGCAACTTTCATAAAAGCAGGACTTCAGTTCAGAAGACTTGATTTTAAATCAAACCTTGAAATTGTGGCTGTGGAGGCTTGGAGCTCTCATGGTAAATATACTTTGAACTTGTATAATCCGTGTAATATGATGATGTTATCATATTTTGATGGAATTATGAATAAGGTAAGATCCCCATTAATCTGGGTTGGAGATTTCAATGCCCATAATCCTATGTGGGGTAGTGAAAGTAAAGATAGTAATGGAATGGTGGTAGAGGAGTTTCTAGATGAATACAACATGGTACTTCTAAATGACAGAAGGCCTACAAGATTTAATATTGTAAAGAATACTTGTAGTCACTTAGCCTTAGCAATTACTTCCTCAACCCTAGCCAGGATTGGGGAATGGGATGTTATGGATAGGTACACACTAGGAAGTGATCACTATCCTATATTATGTAGATTTGATAGAAATTTGATAGTAGAATTTGAGGAGAGGGCTGCTAGGTATAATTTTTCATTGGCCTGGTGGGATGAGTACCAGGAGAAAGCTGTGGATATAATAGAAGAGATTGATAGTGAGGGCTCCATAGATGAGTGGAATGAATCCCTCTGTTCTATAATTCATAAAGTTGCCCAGTTGACTATTCCACTACGGAATGTTCCTAAGGCTCGAGCATTAGTTCCATGGTGGAATAAAAATTGTGATATAGCAGTAAGAAACAGAAATAAAGCTTGCAGGAAATTAAGAAAGTACCCAGTGTTAGATAATGTTAGATAAAAAGGAAAGAGCAGTAGCAAGGAGAGTAGCTTAAAAAATGCAAAGAGGGATAGTCGGAGAAGATTTTGTGGAACCCTGGCCCCTGAGTCACCTATAAAGCAGCTATGGATGATCATTCACAGAATGTCAGGGATATATAGAAAACCATCTATTCCAGCTTTGCTGGAAGGAGATATTGAAGCTGCAGCCAACAAGGAAAAGCCTGATTGATATGTTTGTAGAGGTGTTCCAAGCGTTACACAGTTCTGGAGAGCCAGGTGATTTGAGAAAAGAAATTATGTTAAAGGAAGGTTGAAAATTAGACAGGAGTTTGGATGATAATAGCTCCATAAATTTGTTTTTCTCCCTTCAGGAATTGCAGGAAGCTGTCCAATCAGGTTCAAACACTTCTCCTGGTAGAGATGGACTGTGTTATGAATTGCTTAAGCATCTAGATGATTCTGTATTAATAGAAATGCTAGCTTTGTTTAATTCAGTGTGGAAAGAAGGAAAATTACCAGTAGAATGAAAGCTTGTGGTGGTAATTCCAGTTTTAAAGCCAGGTAAAGATGCGTCTAGTCCTAGTTCACATTGGCCTATAGCTTTAACATCCGTGCTTTGTAAAACTATGGAGTCAGCTACTAGAGAGTACCCTAGTGGCTGTACCCCTTGACAATAAGTACTCCTGTTTGAGTACTGTTGGGGGGGGACAGCCTACCTGGGGGAAACAACAGTGGCTGTGCCTCTGGCACAGAGTCCAGCCCTGTGGCTCAGAAGGGTAAGGAAAGGAAGAGGAAGGCAGTAGTAATAGGGGACTCGATAGTTAGGGGGTCAGATAGGCGATTCTGTGAACGCAGTCAGGAGATCCGGATGGTAGTTTGCCTCCCTGATGCCAGGGTCCAGGATGTTTCTGATCATGTCCAAGATATCCTGAAGTGGGAGGGTGAGGAGCCAGAGGTCGTTGTCCATATAGGTACCAATGACATAGATAGGAAAAGAGAAGAGGTCCTAAAAGGAGAATATAGGGAGTTTGGAAGGAAATTGAGAAGAAGGACCGCAAAGGTAGTAATCTCAGGATTACTGCCTGTGCCATGCAACAGTGAGAGTAGGAATGGAATGAGGTGGAGGATAAATGCGTGGCTGAGGGATTGGAGCAGGGGGCAATGATTCAATTTTCTGGATCTTTGGGACCGCTTTTGGGACAGGTGTGACCTATACAAAAAGGACGGGTTACACTTGAATCCTAGGGGGATCAATATCCTGGCGGGGAGATTTGTTAAGGCTACTGAGGAGACTTTAAACTAGAATGGTTGGGGAGTGGGAATCAAATTGAAGAGACTAGGTTAGTTCACAAATAGAAAAAGCTAGTAGACAGTGTGTGAGGGAGGATAGGCAGGTGATAGAGAAAGGGAGTGCTCAGACCAAAGATGTAGGGGAGAAGGAAGAAAAAGATAATAAAGTTGTTTGCACTGTTAGGGATAAACAGAGGAAAAGGTGGAGAGTTTCTTAAATACATCTATTTTAGCGCTAGGAGCATTGTAAGAAAGGTGGATGAGCTTAGAGCATGGGTTGATACCTGGAAATATGATGTTGTAGCTATTAGTGAAATATAGTTGCAGGAGAGGTGTGATTGGCAACTAAATATTCCTGGATTTCGTTGCTTCAGATGTGATAGAATCAAAGGGGCAAGAGGAGGAGGTGTTGCGTTGCTTGTCCGAGAAAATATTACAGTGGTGTTCTGGCAGTATAGATTAGAAGGCTCATCTAGAGAGGCTATTTGGGTGGAATTGAAGAATGGGAAAGGTGCAGTAACACTTATAGGGGTGTATTATAGACCTAATGGGGTGCGAGAATTGGAGGAGCAAATTTGTAAGGAGATAACAGATATTTGTAGTAAGCACGAAGTTGAAATTTTAATTTTCCACACATAGACTGGGAAGCCCATACTGTAAAAGGGCTGGATGGTTTGGAGTTTGTAAAATGTGTGCAGGATAGTTTTTGCAGCAACTAGAGAAGAGGCAGTGTTGGATCTCCTGTTAGGGAATGAGATGGGTCAGGTGATGGAGGTATGTATTGGGGAGCACTTCGGGTCCAGTGATCACAATGCCTTTAGTTTCAATATAATTATGGAGAAGGATAGGACTGGACCCAGGGTTGAGAGTTTTGATTGGAGAAAGGCTAACTTTGAGGAGATGCGAAAGAATTTAGAAGGAGTGGATTGGGACAATTTGTTTTATGGGAAGGATGTAATAGAGAAATGGAGTTCATTTAAAGGTGAAATTTTGAGGGTACAGAATCTTTATGTTCCTGTTAGGTTGAAAGGAAAGGTTAAAAGTTAGACAGAGCCATGGTTTTCAAGGGATATTGGAAACTTGGTTCGGAAAAAGAGAGAGATCTACAATAAATATAGGCAGCATGGAGTAAATGAGGTGCTCGAGGAATATAAAGAATGTAAAAAGAATCTTAAAGAAATTAGAAAAGCTGAAAGAAGATACAAGTTTGCTTTGGCAAGTAAAGTGAAACTAAATCCAAAGGTTCTACAGTTATATTAATAGCAAAAGGATAGTGAGGGATAAAATTGGTCCCTTAAAGAATCAGACTGGACAGCTATGTGTGGAGCCAAAAGAGATGAGGGAGATTTTGAACAATTTCTTTTCATCAGTATTCACTAAGGAGAAGGATATTGAATTGTGTAAGGTAAGAGAAACAAGTAGGTTGTTATGGAAACTATGATGATTAAAGAAGATGAAGTACTTGAGCTTTTAAAGAATATAAAAATGGGTAAGTCTCCGGGTCCTGACAGGATATTCCCTCCGACCTTGAGGGAAGTTAGTGTAGAAATAGCAGGGGCTCTGACAGAAATATTTCAAATGTCATTAGAAACCGGGATGGTGCCGGAGGATTGGCATATTGCTTATGTGGTTCCATTGTTTTAAAAGGGTTCTAAGAGTAAACCTAGCAATTATCGATGTCAGTGGTGGGTAAGTTAATGGAAAGTATTCTTAGAGATGGTTCTGGAGAGACAGGGTTTGATTAGGAGCCGTCAACATGGATTTGTGCGTGTAAGGTCATGTTTGACAAATCTTATTGAATTTTTTTGAAGTGGTTACTAGGAAAGTTGATGAGGGTAAAGCAGTGGATGTTGTCTATATGGACTTCAGTAAGGCCTTTGATGAGGTTCCGCACGGAAGGTTAGTTAGGAAGGTTCAATCGCTAGGTATTAATATTGAAGTAGTAAAATGGATTCAAAAGTGGCTGGATGGGAGACGCCAGAGAGTAGTGGTGGATAACTGTTTGTCAGGTTGGAGGCCGGTGACTAGTGGTGTGCCTCTGGGTATTGGGTCCAATGTTGTTTGTCATATACATTAATGATCTGGATGATGGGGTGGTAAATTGGATTAGTAAATATGCAGATGATACTGCGTTGTGGATAATGAAGTAGGTTTTCAAAGCTTGCGGACAGATTTAGGCCAGTTAGAAGAGTGGGCTGAAAGATGGCAGATGGAGTTTAATGCTGATAAGTGTGAGGTGCTACATTTTGGAAGGAATAATCAAAATAGAACATGCATGGTAAATGGTAGGGCATTGAGGAATGCAGTAGAACAGAGTGATCTAGGAATAATGGTGCATAGTTCCCTGAAGGTGGAATCTCATGTGGATAGGGTGGTGAAGAAAGCTTTTGGTATGCTGGGCTTTATAAATCAGAACATTGAGTATAGGAGTTAGGATGTAATGTTAAAATTGTACAAGGCATTGGTGAGCCCAAATTTGGAGTATTGTGTACAGTTCTGGTCACCAAATTATAGGAAAGATGTCAACAAAATAGAGAGCACAGAGGAGATTTGCTAGAATGTTATCTGGGTTTCAACACCTAAGTTAGAGAAAGGTTGAACAAGTTAGGTCTTTACTTTTTGGAGTGTAGAAGGTTGAGGGGGACTTGATAGAGGTATTTAAAATTATGAGGGAGATAGATAGAGTTGACATGGATAGGCTTTTTCCATTGAGAGTAGGGGAGATTCAAACAAGAGGACATGAGTTGAGAGTTAAGGGGCAAAAGTTTAGGGTAACACGAGGGGGTACTTCTTTACTCAGAGTGGTAGCTGTGTGGCATGAGCTTCCAGTAGAAGTGGTAGAGGCCGGTTTGATTTTGTCATTTTAAAAAAATTGGATAGGGAAATGGACAGGAAAGGAATGGAGGGTTATGGGCTGAGTGCAGGTAGGTGGGACTAGGTGAGAGTAAGCATTTGGCATGGACTAGAAGGGCTGAGATGGCCTGTTTCCATGCTGTAATTGTTATATGGTTATATGGAATGGTCACCAACAGACTTGTTTATTTTTTAGAAAATAAGGGACATTTTGCTGCCTGTCAAAATGGTTTTAGAACTGGAAGATCAACAATGTAATCTATTACCCTTTTAGATCATGATATTAAAAAAGCGTTTCAAAATAGATAAGTAATGGTAAATGTATTTCTAGATATTGAAAGAGCATATGATTCACTATGGAAGGATGGTTTATTAATTAAACTCTATGATGCGGCTATTAGAGGTAGAATGTTTAATTGGGTCAAAGATTTTCTTACGGAAAGGACAATTCAAGTAAGAATAGGCAGGACAAGCTGCAAGTCAGTTAAAATAGATAATGGTACCCCTCAAGGAAGCGTCATTAGTCCAGTTCTTTTTAATGTCATGATAAACAACATCTTTGAGCAGGTAGGGACAGGATTTAGCAAATCGTTGTTATATTAAATCAAGTATATATTAAAGCAGGTACAAAAGGCTTTAAGATCAGTTGAAACCTGGGCAAATAAATGGGGTTTCAGGATTTCTGCTTCTAAGTCCAAATATATAATTTTTGGCTTTAGAAGAAAGATTCCTGATTGTGAATAGTGTCTATATGATTCTCCATTAGAAAGAGTCAAGGTATTCAAGTTTTTAGGTGTCTGGTTTGATGAAAGACTTACTTGGAGGGTTCATATAGATAAAACAATTGGGAAGTGTGAGAAAGTTTTAAATGTTATGAGAAGTATTGCTGGATGTGACTGGGGAGCAGGGCAGGAAACTGTACTTAATATATCTAGCTATGATTAGATCAGTAATTGATTATGGTTGTATTGCTTATGGTTCCGCTGCTATGGCAGTGCTTGAAAAATTACACTTAGTCCGAAGTCCAAAGCACTTAGACTCTGCTGTGGAGCTTTCAGAACAACATCAGTCCCTGCATTATGTGTGGAGATGGGAGAAGAGCCTCTACATTTAAGATGAGTTAAGTTGGGCCTGCAGTATTGGGCAAAACAAAATGGCTTCAATCACAGCTGTCCATCAAAATGTCTTTTGCAGGAGACGTCAGAGCACCAAAGTAAAATTAGATTTTTATTATTATTCTTATTTTACAAAACAGCACAGCATATCATAGAGCAGATACAGTACAGCATTTTTAGATTTGGTTATTATCTGGGCTGTGAAATTGAAACTGATAGCTGACCAAATTTGCTTGCCACCCATTCCTTTTTGGCTTTTGCCAGAACCAGAAGTAGACCTATTCCTCCGTTTTCATCTTCAAAGAATGAGAACAATTTCAACAGTGATTGTAAATGAATATTTAAATAATAAATGGGGATCTTGTATGAAGATTTTTACCGATGGCTCAGTTGATCCAGAGAGCAGTAAGGCAGGATTTGGGATGTACGTGTCTCAACTTGGAGTTGTAATCGGTCACTGGGTTTCAGATGGTGTTTCTGTCTTTGCAACAGAATTATTAGCAATCCTCTGGGCCTTATGGTGATAGAAGACTCTCGACCATGCAGGGTTGTCATCTCTTTGGATTCTGCTGCTGCCTTAGAGGCTACAAAAGGGACTAAATCAAAGGTTCATCTTTACATAGTTACTGAGATTCTCTTAGCTTTGTTTAGAGTAGGGAAGATGGGTTGTGAAGTCAGATACCTGGGCATGCTGGGGTGGAGGGAAATGAAATTGTGGATGACATTGCAAAGTCTTCCTTACATAATGGGCAAGTAGGAATTAGAATACTGTTGGGCAAAGCAGAATTGAGAAGTAAGATTAAAGAAAGGTATAGAGAAGTAATGGCAGGAGGATTGGAAAAATGAATTAAAAGGAAGGCATTTCTTTTCTAGTCACCCTCTAGTTAATAAGGTCTCAGACTGTTAATCTTTAAATCATAGAGATATTGTGAAATTAACAAGTCTTGGGTTGGGGCATTGTGGGCTAAACTATTATTTAAAGATAATAGGAAAACATCTAACTGGATTATGTGACTATGGTAGTCCAGAGATAGTTCAGTGTGTTTTGCTGAGTTGTAATTGATATAAAATTGAAAGAAACATATTGGTCAAGAGACTTAAATGTATTTTAGTTTTCTATTAAATCTTTCTTTGGCCACCAAGAGAACCACCATCTGATTGAAGAGTTATTCTGTTTCTACGTGTGGCTAGTTTATATTTGAGAATTTGAGTTTCTTGAAATTCTGTAATTAATTGTACATCCTGCAGAGGGCAGTAATATGCCTAGATGTGTCTAAACTGCCAGAAATAGAAGAAGGTTGGTTGTTGTTCAGACCAAACATTAGAATGGGGAAGAAATGTGATCTAAGTGACTTTGGCTGTGGCATGATTGTTGGTGGCAGAACAACAAGCATTTTGACTGTCTCAGAAACTGCTGATCTCCTGGAATTTTCACACACAACATTCTCTGTAATTTACAGAATATGGTGGGGATAAACAAAAATAATTTGGTGACCAGCAGTTCTGTGGCTGAAAATGCCTTGTTAATGAGAGAAGTCAGAGGAGAATGGCCAGACTGGTTCAAGCTGACAGAAAGATGCAAGAACTCAAACAGCCACACATTACAACAGTGGTGTGCAGAAGAGCATCTCTGAATGCACAACATGTCGAATTTTGAAGTGGTTGGGCTACATCAGCAGAAGGCCATGAACATATGTTCAGTGGTCACCTTAAATTCAGGAGATGCCTAATGAAGTGGCCATTGGGTGTATATTAATTCGTCTTCAAAGTCACTCTTTTTTGTAATTCAAATTTTTATTATTATTCTTATTTTACAAAACAGCACAGCATATCATAGAGCAGATACAGTACAGCATTTTTATACCGCCACCCCATGACAGGAAAACATATAAAACTAAGAAACAGAAAAAACTAATTGAAGTTTAAATTAACATGCAACCAAAGTAGATCCCACGTGTCTTGCACTTTTCCCTCACTGTTACTTCTTCCCAACATGTGTTCATATGATGAACTCTTAACCATTTCCTCAGTCCATTCCCTCACAGTGGGACATCTGGGTTTTTCCAGTTTTGTAATATAATTCTTGCAGCTGTGATGAGACCCACCTTTAAAATAGCAAATCTGTCATTGTTTACATTAGGTATCATTGTCCTTTCACCCAGGAGACAAAGCCATGGGCACAAGGGCAGTTTAGTACCTGACCAATTCCCCAACAAATCAAGAACTTTACACCAAAATGGATGAATCATGGAACACTCCCAAATCATGTGAAAATATGTGCCCACCTCATTTTTACATTTCCAGCATAAATGATTATCAACAATCCCCATTTTGTAGAGTCTAGTTGGTGTCCAATAATATGTGTACTATCTTATACTGAATAAATTTCCCTCTCGCTTCCCTAATATATCTACCCACATTTGATAAAATATTTGACCACTCATTATCTTCAATATTGCTTCCAAGATCCTTCTGCCATACTGCTTTGAGATTTACACGATTCACCCACAGAATGCTTGAACATTTTATAAAACACTGATGCTTTATGAACTTCCTGTGGTAGTGTTAAGTATTCAGTTTAAGGGTTACTTTGTGGGCCACCATTCTTGAATATGCTACTAACGCAATGTCTTATTTGTAAATACTTCCAGAAATTCCCTTTACCTACAAAGTTATATTTCTGCTGCAAATCCACATAGGACATAAAAATCCCATTCTCATAGAGATCACCTACTGTATTTACACCTTTAATTGTCCATTCTTTTCCCAATGCATATTGCAGGGTTATTCCAGGAGTATAACTGATTTAAATGTGACATTTACAAGCTTTATGAATTGTACTCCACACACTCCTTGAGTAAAATAGGATTTAGATTAGTCTTGTTTTCCACATGTTGTGAGAGAATGTTAAGGGGAGAATGTGGTGCAGCCAAGCTCCATTCTATAACTACCCAATCTGAATCAACATCCCAATGTTTAGCTAACTTGTTCTTTTTAAAGGATAATTTATATGCCCTGACGTCTGGTAGATTGAGCCCACCCATGTCCCTGGACTTAATTCTGGGCTTCTTATCCCATAGAAAGTCACTAATAACTTTGTTGTATTGCTTGTCGATCAAATCAGAAATATTTAAAGGAAGCATCATAGAAAGATAGTTAAACTGAGGTGCTATGACCAATTTAACTACATTGACTTTACCCCAGAGTGACAGTCGCAGTGCCCCCCACTTATCCAGATTACTTCTTATCCTACTCAATAATGGATCATAATTTAAAGTAATTATTTCATCCAAATTCTGACTGAGTTTGACCCCTAGATACTTTATGCCAAGTGGCACCCATCTGAAATTAAACTGAGATACTGAATTCGAATAACACAATTTTGACATTGGCATAGCTTTGGATTTACTGCAGTTGATTTTATAACCAGACACTTCAGAATGTAACTGAATTGTTTTCATTAGTGGGGTAAGGAATTAGGAGGGTCACTAATCAGTAATAAAATATCGTCAGCATATAGCATCAACTTATGCTCCTTTCTGCCTCCCTTCACCCCTCTAATATTTGGATCTGCTCTAATCATGACTGCCAATGGTTCCAAAAAAATCGTAAATAACTGTGGGGAGAGGGGGTAGCCTTGGTGTGTGTGGTGAACTACATATACCTGTCTGGACACTCCCCTGCTGACTGCTCCTGTGGCTCCTCCCACAGACTCCTGTATAAAGGCGATTAAGGCCTGAGCCCGGCCTCTCAGTCTCCAGGACGTAGTATGGTGGTCACTCACTGCTTGTTCCTTCTTCCAGTCAATAAAAGCCGATATCTCGCCTTACGTCTCAGAGTGAGTTATTGATGGTGCATCAGCATGTACCCCGTGAGATGTTGAAAAATGGGGATATGACCCCATTATGATATGATATGCAGTTATTACCATTTGTAATAACTGCAGCCTTAGGGTTTTTATACAAAATTCTAATCCATGTTTTAAAGATAGAGCCAAACTTAAAGAAGGACAAGGCCATGGTTAAAAATCTCCACTCAACCCCGTCAAAGGCCTTTTCGGCATCCAGGGAGATGGCAGTAACTGGGATACTACTTGGGGAGTTCAGCCATATTCAGTACAGTAACCTCCTTAAATTGTCAGTTGGGGAACTGCCTTTAATGAAGCCAACCTGGTCAGTGTTAATTATAGATGGCAATACTTTCTCTAATCGTGAAGCCAATATTTTAATCAGTATCTTACAGTCCACATTAATTAAGCTTATAGGCCTATAATTGGAAGGATCTATTGCATCCCTGTCTTTTTTTGGGATCAATGATATTAATGCTTCATTAAATGTATTAGGTAAAGATTCCAAATTAAATGCTCTGAATAGATTTTTATTAGAATAGGAGTCAATATGTCCAGAAATTTCTTATAATATTCAACTGGGAAGCCATCCATACCTGGAGATTTCCCCACTTTCATAGCTTCAATATCCCGTCTGACCTCATCCTCAGTAACTGGGGCATCCAAGGACTCAGCTTGTTGTGGGGATAATGTAGGCAATTTTATGTTAGCAAAAAACTGATTCAGCTCCTCCTGGTCATGAGTAAATGGTGATGCATATAGATGTTCATAGAACTGTTGAAAGACTTCTTTTATTTCTTTAGATGACACTAATGTATCCCCTTTCTTAATTACAGGTATAACACTATTCATATTCTGCTGCTTTAAATATCGTGCCAGCAGCTTACCAGCTTTGTCTCCACATTCATAGAAACTTGTTTTAATCTAAATAATGTGTATTCTGCTTCTTTGTTATGTGTTATTTAGCTGGAATTTCAAATTGCACAAATCACAGTCAGAGGTATATTGTCTTGATAAGACCTTTTCCAATGTGGTTATTTCTGCCTCCAGATTTTTTATTTGCTCCATACTTTCTTTCTTCCTTTTAGATGTTTGTGCTATTAATTTTCCTCTTATATACACCTTGGATGCCTCCCATACCGAGGACAGCTTTACTGTGCTCCCTCCGTTCAGTTCAAAAAACGAAGTCAGATCCTCAGCCAGCTGATCACTGAAATCCTAATCTTTTAACAGCATAATATTCATTTGCCACCTACCCCTCCCTCCCCCTTTCAGTATTTAAATCAATTTGAATTTCAACTGGTGTATGGTCTGATTGGGCCAATTTTACCTGTTCAACAATGGAGTTGGATATTAGAAAAAAGTCTATTCTAGAGTAGGATTTATGTTGATGAGAGAAAAACATATATACTTTTCCGGATGGATTCACCAATCACCATATATCCTCAGACCGATATCCTCAATAAGCTGATGTAAGGCTGCCCTGTCCCTAGGTATTGGTGATGTCTGAAATCTGCTTTTATCAATAACAGGGTCTAGCCAATAACTTGGCTAAAGTCTCCTGCTAAAATTATTTTTCCTTCTTTGGCACCTAAAATTTTGTTCACCTTGTTAAGAAAGTCTGGGTCTTCCTTATTAGGTGCATATATGTTACAAAGTACTACCTTCGCCCCATTAATAAGTGCATCTATACGAATTATCCTGCCTTCCTTGTCTTTAAATTCTCCAAGCAGTACAAAACTAAGTTTTTTGTTAACTAAAATCATTGTCTCATTTTGTTTGCTATTAAATGATGAATAGGATACCTGGCCCACCCAATCTCTTCTAAATTTCAGTGCTTCAACATCTTGGACAAATGCAACATCAATTTGTTTACCTTTAAGGTATGATAAAATCTTTTTCCTCTTGATTGAGCTTCCATACCCATTAATGCTCCATGATGTGAAATTAACCATTTTCATGTCCTAAACTTCATGCACAGATGTGCAAAAATATACATTTTCCGGGATGACTGAGTCTGGAATGCAATAGTTCCAAAAAAAAAATCCAAAAGAAATACCTGCTGTACTCGATCCCCATGCTCAATTACCAACAAACACTGCAAATGCTGTGATTTCAAACAACAATTAAACAACCAACATAACCCAGAAACAGCGATAATATATTCCTGCCAGATTAACTAACAAATAAAAACAAATAGGCAGGATAAACTCTACAAAGAAACAGAAAAGAACACATGATATGGTCCATGAAGTACCGGGCCAGCTAGTAAGCCTAGCACTAAACAGACCACTTTATCCAGCTCCCCACCCACCCTGCTGTACCTAAAAGTTATCTCCACCTATTACTGTCTCTCAGTCAACGCTAGCACCACACTTTTCCTGAATGAATTTCTCTGCTTCTCCAGCAGTAGTGAAGAACTTGTTCTTTCCTTTCCATGTGAAGCATAGAACTGCTGGATAAGCGAGTGTATACCTCACGTTGACTCTTTACAGCATTTTCCAAGCCATAGTGATTTCCCTCTGGTTTTCAGCCAATTCTCTGGACACATCCTGAAAGAAGGAGACTTTGCATCTCTCCCACTCAACTCCTGTCAGTACATACAAAATGCTGGTGGAACACAGCAGGCCAGGCAGCATCTATAAGGAAAAGTTGTTGGCTTTGTGGAACAGTCCATGTTCCAACTCTATACAGGTATCCGTCCCCTCTTTTCCTGCGCTACATCGACGACTGCATTGGTGCTGCCTCCTGCACACATGCTGAGCTTGTTGATTTCATTAACTTTGCCTCCAACTTTCAGCCTGCATTGAGTATAGGAGTTGGGATGCAACGTTAAAATTGTACAAGGCATTGGTAAGGTCGAATTTGGAATATTGTGTACAGTTCTGGTCACTGAATTATAGGAAAGATATCAACAAAATAGAGTACAGAGAAGATTTACTTGAACATTACTTGGGTTTCAGCACCTAACTTACAGGGAAAGGCTGAACAAGTTAGGTCTTCTTTGGACTGTAGAAGGTTGAGGGGGGACTTGATAGAGGTATTTAAAATAATGAGGGAGATAGATAGAGTTGATGTGGATAGGCTTTTTCCATTGAGAGTAGGGGAGATTCAAACAAGAGGACATGATTTGAGAGTTAGGGGGCAAAAGTTTAAGGGTAACATGAGGGGAAATTTCTTTACTCAGAGTGGTAGCTGTGTAGAATGAGCCAGTATAAGTGGTAGAGGCAGGTTCGGTATTGTCACAAAGTAAAATTGGATAGGTATATGGACAGGAAAGGAATGGAGGGTTATGGGCTGAGTGCAGGTCAATGGGACTAGGTGAGAGTAAGCGTTTGGCATGGACTAGAAGGGCCAAGATGGCCTGTTTCCGTGCTGTAATTGTTATATGGTTATATGGTTATCTAAACCAGCAGTAAAGAACTATCTCCCTCATCAGCCTGGAAGTGAATGAACATCCACTTATTTCCTCGCCTCTTATCCCAACATTGACCTCTCTGTTCATTCACCAGGTCTTAGCATCTACAAGGTTCTCCCTTTTCTCTAACACATTTTCAACCATATGTGTATAAGGGAATTCATTAGCTAGAGTATGGAGCTTCGAAGGAGACCACAGAGTGATGCTGTGATCTGTGCAGTATATACTCTGAACTTCCTCAGTGGGGGTGCACTGACATCAAAACTAAATATATCCTCACCACCTGTATTGCAAGTCCACACATTTGCAGTTTAGACTTAAGTACTCAAAATAAAAGCTTACTATTGAGATCAATTTCACTCCCTTTTCTGGGGGGATTGGAGGGAAAATGTGGAATAGACAATAGAAATAGTTACTGAACTGCACTTTAAAGCACGTTTTTATAATGCTGTTTACATTGTAAATACATGCTGGTATTTATGCACATTTTATTTCATATCTGTACTTTTAACTTTATTTTTATATCATTCTTTATTCTATATAATTGTTAAATGTCACCACTTTTTGTTGCATGTAGTATCAACACAGCACAGTTATTTTCTCATACATGTAAATGTGTACGGTGAATAAAGTTGAACCACAAGCATTGTCCATTTGTAAGCAGGAAGGAAAGGATTGGATCACGACTAGGAATTAAACAAGTCAGCAAAATAAAAATCCTGATCAGATGGTTGAAAAATTCAGCGTATTTTTTGAGCCAAGATTGAAGTAGTGGATCAATCCATGGAAAAGTTCCAAATTCAAAACAAAGTACCAAGAGAGCCAGATGAAGTTCAGCCAGTGAAGCCAGTAAATGCAAGTTTAAGAAAATAGCTGAAAGCCTTCCATACAGACTGACCTGGGGTTTAGCAGAGCTAGAGGAGCAGGAAGTTTAGTTTGTAAAGGAGATGCTCGCTACAGCACTGGCTGTAGTTGCAGCCAGTGTATGGCAAACCACAAGCAAACGAAAATTCAGGCCTGGGAAAAGAAGTGAGGTTAATGCATTCGAAGAATGGTAACAAAAGAATGGAATCCAGATTGAAAGGAGGCGATGCAGGAGTGTGAGTAGCAACAGAGGATCACACAGAAATACAAAAATGTGTGTGTATGGACACTTTACATACACTGAATTCTTCAAAAATCTGATCAGGGTTTTTATGTTCCAAACTCAACCACTGGGAGCTGATATTTATATAAAGGAAATCCTAAAGGATGCATAAATGGATCAATGAAAAAAGTAGCAAAATCAGAATGACCAAACCATGCATGCTTATAGGATTTTGAGGATACTCTAGATCAGGGGTTCCTGACCTGGGATCCACAGACCCCTTGCTTAATGGTATTCGTCCATGGCATAAATAAGGTTGGGAATCCCTACTCTAGATAATGGACTCACTGGACCATACTCCAGCAGGGACCAGAAAAGTGAAATCCACACTTTTATTTAGATTATCAAACCCATGAACAACCTCGAGCTGGAAATGGATACAGAAACAGAAAGAAACATCCTACCAGACAAGTTATCCCAACAGATCCTCCCTGAAAACCTGAAAGAGGGGGCTACCCTATAGACAAGGTGTGACATGGACGTGGCAGGAAAACAAACCCAAGTGCAGGACTCCGATGCGGAAGCAGGATCAGGAGGCAGAATCTCAGTAGCGAGTGTAGAATCAGGACCAGGCTGAGTCAGGCCCTAAGAGACTTGGTTTACAGAAAGATACGGGGCTGAAGACTTGGAGCAAGCTCTCTCCCTCTCCCTCTCCCTCTCCCTCTCCCTCTCCCTCTCCCTCTCCCTCTCCCTCTCCCCCTCCCCCTCCCCCTCCCCCTCCCCCTCCCCCTCCCCCTCCCCCTCCCCCTCCCCCTCCCCCTCCCCCTCCCAACAATCTGGCAATGGCTGAATGCAGCTGTCGCAGTCTTATCCTCTGGTGGCTAATGCAAACCAGGTGCTGGTGATTGAGAGGAATTGGGAAAGATTGCGAATCAAGTGTGGGGATTAAGGACAATTAGGTAGGAAAGGGAAAAGGTGGCAAATGCCAGCCAGGACCATGACACAAGGCTTTCAAACAAAGCATTGCCATGCAGATGGTAGAGGCAGGAGGTGGAATTCCACACTGAGAAAGGAGTTGTTTGCACCTTCTTTAACAGAAATAGAATCACCTTCCATCCTGGATGTGAGAAGATGTGAGGAACCACAGTTAAACTCCATAAACCATAAAATGAAGGTGCAATTGTTAACAAAGTAACATTCTGCTCACAAACACCCTCCAATAGAGGCAGAACAAACTAATCCAAATATAACCAGATTATTTTGATGAAATAATTGGAGGCTTGGAGATTTTTGAATATCACAGTATCTTCTCACAGCCTAAGTGAAATCAGAGATCTACTCCTTTGTAAAATACCAATTAAGCAGAAGAAAAAGTTTGAAAAAGAGCCCTAAGAGACTAAATAAAAGTGGATAATTGCAGAAGTTATAAATCTACTGAGAGGGCAAACCATATTGTGGTATTGTCTGATCAGGATGTGCACAGAGTCAGAAGATTTGAATGAGGTGATCAAGATGTACCACTATCCAATTCCAGCTCAGGAAGAAACTTCAAAGTCTATCATGACATGAAGTATTATGAACAGGATATCATGTGAAATTTATGCAATTTAAATAGTCATCACTTAAGAATCTCCAGAAAATTTATTTTGCAGGTTTTGAGCCATTCTCCATAAACATACATGTGTATCTCTATATCCATTGCACAGTATCCACTAAAATACAAATGTCCCAAGATTAAAGAGAGAAAAGATTAGCTTTATTTGTCACACATGCATCAAATGCATCTTTTGCATCTTATGGATGTGCTTCTGGCACCAACATGGCATGTCAAAAACTTACTTAATCCTAACCCCTACATTTTTGGAATGTGGGAGAAAACCAGAGCATCCAGAGGAAGCCTAGAGTGTCACAGGGAAAATGCACAAACTCTTTACAGACAGCAGCAGGAAATGAGCCCCAGTCTTACAGCTGGTGCTATAAAATGTTATGTTAACTGCTACATGATCATGCCACCCACAGAACATTTGTTGTGCAAGGATTCTACATATCATTGCTATTGTACTCTTATGAATACAGAAGAAAATAGGAGCAGGAGTAGGCAACCAGGCCACTCAAGACTGTTGCACCGTTCACTATGATCATGGCTGATCTTGTTCAGGACACTTATCTTTGCTTTTTCCAATATTTTTATTAAGTTTCACACAAATACAGAATTCATAAGGATACTTATTAAAATCAAAATAAGAAAGCACAAAATGCTATCTTATAAATCACACTGATACAATCGCAGTATCCCATATTGATGATCAATCAAATAAAATAAATTGAATGATGAAATACAATATTATGGTTAATTATATTATTAAAAAATTCTACACACCCTAACAAGACAAAGCTGGTTGTTAAAAAAAGAGGGAAAAAAGCATACTTCACCATATAGTGTCTTTTATAATAATAGCCCAGATCTATATTTTACAAACAATTCAAAGATTTTTAAAATAGTTCAGAAAGTGTCCCCATAACATTTGAAAATCTTGGTTAGAATCAGAAATCAACAAATCTTCTCTAGATTGAAACATGACATAACATCACATAACCATTGAGCACGTATGGGGGGGGGGCAACCTCCTTCCATTTAAGCAAGATTGCCCTCCTAGCCATAAGAGAAATAAAAGCCAGTACCTGCAATTGAGAAGGCTCCAAAATTATAACTCTTTCCTCAACAATACCAAATAAGGCAGTCGAAGGATTGGGCTTAAAACTAACTTTAAAAAGTACAGACAAAGTTTGGAATACATCTTTCTAATATATTTCAAGGCTCAAACATGACCAAAACATATGAATTAATGAAACCTCTCCATTATTACATCTGTCACAGTAAGGAGGTATATCTGCAATATAACAAGAGAGCTCGTCTTTAGACATATGAGCCCTATGTACTACTTAGATCTCAATATTCACATGATTGTGATCCCACAGAACTGTGTTACGCACCAGCAGCAATAGACCACAACTGGAGTCAAGTTCTAATGTTAAACAACTATTCTTATTAGTATGTACCCAAAATACAGAAGATTAAACAAACTACTCTCCTGAACAGAAGTTAACAGTGTTATGTGTTTGTGGCTCCCAAACCGTCAGGCTTAGGGACAGTTCTTAAAGTCTTAAGATGGCAAGCTGAAAAGTTCCAGTACTCCACGGAATAGGTGAGAGGAGAAACTTTTAAATCCGGATTAAAATGCAACGAGGAGGCGATCATGAAGAAGTCCACAGGTTCCATGCTGGGAAAACGACGTAACAGTCACAGAAGATCTCAGCCGTCGAGTTGTGTTCTAAAATCTACATAGAGATATCACAAGGTGACAGTCACGGAATACTCCTTAGTGCAAGTGGTCACCATATAACACACCCAAATCCATGTAAGGGTTAACGAAAGTGGTCGCCACAGAATACTCCAAAAATCTGCATATAGATCATACAAAATGACAGTCACGTATCCAATATGCACTGTGTGCCACTAATTAACCCAATCCTTTGGGCATGGGAAAGTATCAAACTTCACCAATTACAGTAGCGACCTCCTGTTCGTGATCCAAAGTCTTGCCTTCTTTTTTCTTCTTCTTCTCCTCCTCCTCCTCTCTCTCTCTATGTCCCAGCAGTCTATCCGCATTCTGTTATACTGACGTCATACTCCCGCCTCGTCCAGGCGCTTAAAGTGACACCCACAGTAAACAAAATCCATGGTCACATAACACCTCCCCCCCAAAGTGGAAAAATTTTGACCTGTAAGAGCAAAATTTTAACTACAAACTACAATATGTTAAACAATATATATATAGGTGATAATAATTCCTTCTCTATGATGCAATAATTTCTTTGAAGCTCATTGAATTTCTTTGAAAAGTAGGCCACAGGATGATTAATATCATCGCAATCATCCCTTTGTAATAACACTGCTCCTGCAGCTTCATCACTGGCATCACTGCTATAGAGAATGGCTTTGCAAAGTCAGGTGACCTGAGCACAGGTTGGTGACATAAGATGGCCTTCAGTTTCTCAAATGCCTCCTGGCAAGGCTCTTTCCAAACAAATTTTTCACCCTTCTTCAGGATGTTAGTCAATGGGAGGGCAATATCAGCAAAGTTCTTACAGAACTTCTAAGAGCCTTTTTACCGGTTGGAATCGGAACCTTAGAAATTGCCTGAACTTTTGCCTGAACTGGAGCCGACCTGCCTTAACCTACAACATAACCAAGATAGGTCACAGTGGCATGGCCAAATTCACTCTTAGCTAAGTTAACTGTAAGGTTGGCCTTTGAGAGCCTGTCAAACAGCTTTTCCACTGCAGAGATATGGGATTCCCATGTGTCACTCCCTGTGACCAAATCATCAATCATCAATTCTAACCCTTGAATTACAGAATTAATCATTCTCTGGAATGTTCCCAGAGCATTCCTCATTCTTAATGGCAGAACATTGTATTCATACAACCCAGAAGGCATTACAAATGCAGAAATTTCTCTATCTATTAATGGAACACACCAATACCCTTTTAACAGATCGACTTTTGTAAGAAACTTAGCTTTTCCAACCTTGTCTACACAATCATCCACTCTAGGGATTGGGTAAGCATCTGCTTTTGTTTCAACATTCACCTTTCTGTAATCAGTGCAAAACCTGATACTGCCATCTGGTTTAGGTACCATAACACAAGATGAGCTCCAATCTGAAGTATTATTTTCTAACATATACTTAATTTCTTGTTCAGCAAGCCTACGTTTTTCAATATTCACGCAATATGGATGCTGTTTTATAGGTTTGACATCATCAGCATCTACATCATGTGAGGCTACTGTTGTTCTTTCCAGAACATCAGGGAACAAATCCCTAAGTTTCATGATCAACTGCTTCATTTGCTGCTGCTGCTGTGGCTGTAAATGAGCCAGTTTCTCATCAAGATTTTCCAAAATAGTTGAATTTGTCAATCTGGCTGAAATAATGTTTGATTTTAAATGGGCCTCATAAGGTTCAGTCAGTAAATTTCCAGAGAGCTCAGACCCGTCTTTATTTACAACAACTGCCACAGCTGCAGTCTGCTTTTCATGATACGGCTTAAGCATGTTTACATGACAAAGCTGCATTGGCCTTCTTCCATCTGGTATTTTGACTACATAATCCACATCATTGACCTTAGACACAATTTCATAGAGACCATGGAGAGGATTTGTTTGCACAAAGAAAAGAAAAAGTACTGTCTTGAATGATCTAATTCTGGCTTTCTTATCATACCAGGTTTTTATTATTCTTTGAGCAGATTTTAAATTTTCCCTAGCCAGGTTGCAAGCCCTTTGCAATCTGTCCTTGAATTTTAAAACATCGTCCAACAAACAGGTCATTGTTCTCTTAATGATGCCAGAGGACCTCGGAGCTGGTGCCCAAACACAAGCTCAAAGAGGCTAAAGCCTTGGGACTCTTGCAGAGACTCCCTCACTGCAAATAAAATCAAAGGACCTCCCTCATCCCAATCTTTCTCATTTTCAGTACAGAATGTCCTAATCATGGTTTTGAGGATAGAATGAAATCTTTCTAAGGCCCTTTGGGATTCTGGATGGTATGCAGACGACATAATCTGTTTGGCCCCCAGATTGTAAACTACCTCCTGAAATAATCCTGACATAAAATTACTTCCTTGATCAGACTAGATTTCTTTAGGCAATCCAAAAAAGGTGAAAAACTTTATGAGAGCCTTCGACATAGTTGGAGCTTTAATATTCTTGAGAGGTATTGCTTCTGGAAATCTAGATGTTGTACACATGATGGTTAACAAATACTGATGGCCAGCTCTAGTCTTTGGCAATGGGCCAACACAATCTACAATAACTTTTGCAAAGGGTTCACCAAATGCAGGAATAGGCTGCAGTGGGGCCACTGGGGCAACCTGATTAGGTTTACCCACAACCTGAAAAGTGTAACAAGTCCAGCAAAATGTCACATCTTTCCTCAAACTAGGCCAGAAGAATTGTTTTAAAACCTTGTCCACAGTTTTAATCACACCAAGATGGCTACCCAAGGGCATACTATGGGCCAAGGTTAAAATCTCATCCCTATAGACCTTAGGAACTACAACCTGGTGAACAATTGCCCATTCCTCACTTGCCGGAATATCAGATGATCTCCATTTTCTCATTAACACTCCACCCTTGATATAATACCCTACTAGCGCTTCCTCAATCTCCTCACTTGAGACAGCTCTTTCCCTCAATGCAACAATCTCGGGGTTTCTAGTCTGTTCCGCTATAAACTCTTTCGTGGACTAAGGCAAATCTTTATTGTCAGTCCTAATACAATCTTGGTCCAACAATGAAGGAAGGAAAGTCACTGACAAGTTGTCAAAACCCGAGTCCCAATTTGGGCTATCATAGGCAGCAGAACCATGCTGCACAGGACCATCTGTATTGGTAAGCTTCTTTGCTATAGCTCAAGTTACTGCGCAGGAAGGATAAATGTTAGAATCTATCTTTGGATCATCAGTGATTGGCTTAGTTGTCAGCTGCACTGCAGGGACAACTTTGCCACCTGCTAGGTCATTCCCTAACAAAAAAGAAACACCATTCACTGGTAAACTGGGCTGTAGTCCTACTTTAACTGGTCCTGAAATGAACTCTGACTTCAAAATTACCTTGTGCAGAGGTAATGTCGCCCCCAATGTTGCGTCCTTGAATAAGATTTACCTCGCCAGTGGCAGTCTCATCACAAAACTGTAGAACATTGTCTACAAAAGTGACTGAGAAGCCCCAGCATCTCGAAGAATTTACACTGACACTGGGGATGACCCTTCATTTACTGAAACATCCCTTTGACACAAAAGGAATGAATTCTTTCCTAACTAGGTCAGACATCTCAGCCTTTGACAGAGCTTCAGATCGTCTAGAGCCCTGTGGGCTTATAAGTGTTTCAAAGTGTTGAACACAGGCATCTGGAACCGCCTCCTTTTCCTTCTTCTTCAGGAGGAAACGATTAGCCATAACATGACCAGGTTTCTTGCAATAGTGATCAGTAGGACCACAATGTTTCTCCTTTAATTGCTTCCCTTCATCCTTACCTTTGTCACTATTCCCTGATTTGATTTCTGGTTTACCCTGATTATCCATGCTATT
This sequence comes from Hypanus sabinus, assembly GCF_030144855.1. Taxonomy (NCBI): domain Eukaryota; kingdom Metazoa; phylum Chordata; class Chondrichthyes; order Myliobatiformes; family Dasyatidae; genus Hypanus; species Hypanus sabinus. The sequence goes on along the minus strand of NC_082738.1, from coordinate 60,471,154 downwards.
CTTTTGGAAGGTCTTACCTGGGGCACACTTAAACTTATGGGCTAGAGCAAACTCATCTGCTAACTTAGCAGATTCTTGCAAAGTTGCAGCATCCTTCTCATCTAAATATGCCTTTATGTCATTATAGATGCAGCTTTTAAACTCTTCAATAAAAACCAACTCTTTCAATTTGTCGTGATCATCGTTCACATTTTGAGATGTGCACCATGATTCAAAACACACAGACTTCTCATAAGCAAATTCCACTAGTCTGGCTCACAGATTTTCTCAAATTCCTAAACCTTTGCCTATAGGCCTTTAAAGTTCATAGGCTTTAAACACAGCCTGATTTACTATCTCATAGTTAGCTGCATCTTCAACTGATAGGGCAGAATAAGCCTGCTAAGCCTCACCTTTAATTACACTCTGCAACCTGAGAGGCCAACACTCTCTTGACCACCGTAGGCTCTGAGCAACTTTCTCAAAATGCTGGAAGTATTTATCAACCTAGGCCTCATCAAATGGAGGAACCAATCTAACTTCCCGACTGGCAACAAACCTATCACTAGAGCCAGAAGTTTGATCCACGTACTTCTTCTTCTCTAACTCAAACTGCCTTTGTCTTTCTTTTTCCTCAGCTTCAAACTGCCTTTATTTGTCTCTTTCCTCAGCCTCTAGTTTAAGTTGAAGTCTCTAGCTCTAACTTTAGTTGTTCTATCTTGCACTGATGGTCATCTGATTTACTTTCAGGAAACATGTCTAACACCTCGGCTTCAAACACACCCGTAGATATATAGTGCTCACCTATTCTCCTCTGAATCTCTGTCTTTTTCATAGACGGCTTTACCGTAAGAAGTTAAAACCTCTTAGCAATGACCAAACACTGCCATTGAGATGATTTGCTTCTGTTCACTGAGTGTTTTCCAAGCCATGATACCACTGTTGACATGTTTGTCCACCGTACTGGGTCTGGAACAAGACTGACCTTGGCCCCAGTCTGTTACAATGAGCAAAGGAAGCGAACCCAAGTGCAGGACACAGGCACAGAGATTCAGTTTGGATGCCTACATGGGCATAAACACCAAACAGCAAATAGGAGGGACCTTGACATGGAGCCCAGATATGAAACTTTGACACGGAGCCTTGACTCAGAGACTTGACATGGACCCTTGACTCAGAGAGATGGAGTCTCATAGGTAAACCTTGAAACTGGAGCTAAACATAGAACAAATGGTTCTAAACGATCAGGAAAATGTGGTTATCTTGCAGGAAAAAGACCAACGATCTGGCGATTAGTTGTTGTGATGCCAGGGTTCTTATACTGCAGTTCTAGATGGAAACCAGGTGTGCTGTCATCAAAGCGAATTAGAAGTAATTGGGAAATTAACAGTTGGAACCATGGCACAATCAACGGAAATTAGGAGCAAGATAGGGAATAAATGATTAGGACCATGACACAGTCATGGTTAATTCCATTACAACCGAAAACAATTCTATTTTTCTCTTCATGTTGAATTAAACCTGTAACACACAAGGGTAGTCCCTGCTCTTATTTCTAGTTTAAATCTTAAATTATTTTAAGTCAATATTTTCTATTTTTTCCGGACCATTCAATCCAGACTCCCAATTGTCTTAGACTCAAAGCATCCATTATTCCTCACCCAATTTTGTTTTGGGATAGGAGAGACAAGTACTGGCATATTTTCCTTTTCTTTTGACCTTTTGACAAAACCCCCCTGGTTCTCAGGATGAGAAAACTGAATATCACCCCCTTGGTAGGACCTGCCCCATCCTCTTGGAACAGTTGTTCCATCCTTAAGTCTCCCAAATCAGGGCTTTTATGTACATCAATTATTACATGCTGATGGTAACAACATTCCTGTTTCTCCCTCACCAATTGCAGCAGGTTGGTATGGTACCACCCACTTCTGTCTGGAGGACTTGCTTTGTCTATAATTTCATAGGGCCCTGCAAGGCTTGGATTTAAAAATGGGGTGGGTTGGTGCATTCTACTCATCACTCTTTGTCCTGGGCTTAATTCTATGGGACTGACTTTTGAGTCAAAGTCAGCTTTACCCCATTGCTTTTTGTGGCCTCTTTCACTGTCTCGACCAATTGTTGTACAGTACCCACTTTTCTGAAACAATCCCAACTATTTTGGGTTCTGACAAATCTGATCCTAACAACTCCTCTAATCCTCTCATGTTGCTTCTGGTCATAAGTTCATAAGGGGTGTAACCTGCTGAAGATGCCACTGTATTTCTTATTATCATCAAGGCACAAGGCAAAACTACTTGCCATGTTGTTCCATGTTGTTACACCATTTTTGCAATCATATCATAATTCATCCTTTCCACAATTCCACTTGACTGTGGCCTTTAGGGTATATGAAATCTCTGCTTGATGCCTGAAAGTGCCATGACATCTTGTATTATCTGGGCTGTGAAATGTGTGCCATATCCAATTCGATACTCCAGGGTAGTCCCCAGTGAGTGAATATCCTTTCCAATAAAATTTTTGCAGTGCATTTGCTGTGTTTGTCTTAGCCAGGAAAGCTTCCACCCACTTCATAAAGTTATCAATTATTACCAGAATATATTTGTACCCTCCTGGGGTAGGTGGTCAGGGACCAACATAATCTATCTGCAAATTAGTCTAAGGCCTTTCCACTCTGGAGTGTTAGAGGGCTCCTTTCTTTATGTTTAGGATTATATTGTGAACAAATCAGGCAATTTTTGATATAATGCTCCACATCATCCTTCATCTTAGGCCACCAGCCCACTTCTTTGATCATTTCCAGGGTGCTTTCACACCCCTGGTATCCCCATAGATCTGGTTTCTTCCTCCCTCTGGAACCACAAGCTTTCCTTCATGAAGGACAACATCATTTTTGACAAACACTCCCTTGTGCTCTTTGTATATTTCAGGTCTTGTATCTTCTATCAATTTTTAAAATTCTTTATCCTTCTTCTGCTCCTTTGTTAAATCCATAACAATCTGCTGTTCTTTCTGCCTCCCAATCTCCCCAATCTGTGGCTGCCATTTCTGCCCAAATAAAGCACCTTGCTTCACCAATTCATCAGCTTTTCTATTTCCCTCAGGAGGTAATTCAGAGCGGGCTTTCACCTTTATGACTCCAAATCTTTTCCCTTTGCCTCCTAAAAAATATATTGCAATAAAATGTTTTAAGCTGGAAGAGAGTTCAAGGAGCTTCAAGGGAGGTTGCAAGCATTCAGCTTTTGTGAGTATAAAGAACCAGTGTTATGTGTGATGAACAAACCAGATGGAAATGGGGTCCAGCACTGACCACCCCCCCCCCACCCAGGAACTATGCTGCTAATGAGAGAGAGAGAGAGATGAACAACAGAGGTAGAGACATCTGCTACAGATAAGAGAGAGAGAGACAGATGATTTATGTATTATGGCTTCTTCATTGATTGTTTACCTTATGCTGCAAGGACACTTCTTTGCTCGTTAACATTCTTGCTGAGACAGCAGGGAGTGGACTAGTTTGATGGACATGGACATGTTGAGTTGATGGATGGCTGATACCCCGTCAGTGGGGATAAAAGTCGGGTCTGCGGAGACACAGACAGCCACACCAGTGGATACTGAAAGTGTGATGTGCACCCACAGGAAGGTGGGGGCCTGGAGGATCGGTTCAGGAGAATTGGTCCAGAGCACAGTGGATGAAGGCAGACCGGTGGGGACTTGTGTGTGTGTCCACCCTTGCCTGGGTGATGAGTCCATCACTGAAGAACGGTCTAGCCACGAACGGAAGGGTCATAACTGGTGAGCCCAATGGTGCAACAGAACAAGAGGACGATGAAAGGTTTGCCTGCTGCAGCTGCTCATCTCTTGCTCGCTCACTCTCTTTCTCTCTCTCTCCAACATTGCAACACAACAACAACTACCTCAATACAAACTGAACTGAACTCTATAGTCTCTTATGACAATTCATTTGCTCCTAGACTTTGATAGAGCTTGGTTTCGATTCTTATTCCTGCACTTCTGTATTTATCATTGCTAACCTGTTTTATATGTATATTGGCATTTTTGATTTTTTATTGCTCAGTTTACTAATAAACTCCTTTAGTTACAGTACCACCAGACTCCAACGTATCATTCCATTGCTGCTGGTTTAGTAACCCGGTCACGAGGTACGTAACAAATTGGGGGCTCTTCCGGGATTTTAATTTCAAATCTGGAGGTTGCTGATTTGATTGGGGTAAATTCCCTTAATCTGCTCTGGTTGTGTGAGAAACCAGAAAGGAAACATCAGAAATGGATGTTGGCGAGTTTCTGTTAAGTCCGGACCCTGTGGGTTTAAAGAAGGTTAAAAAGTCTGAGTTGTGGGAAATGGTGGAGACCTTGGAACTCAAGGAGGTTAAGAAAGGGATGACGAAGGCAGAGATACAACGTAAGATAGCTGAACATTATGTCGCAATGCAGATATTCAAGGCGGAGGTGTTAGAACACTTTCCTGTAGGGAAAGGGGAGGTCCAGTTACGTCTAGAAGAGATGCGGCTGGAGAGAATTAAGTTGGAGGTGGAGGAGGCAGAAAAACAGTGACAGTTCGAGAGGGAGAAATGGCAATGCATGGATAGCAGGACAGACAATGGGGAAAAGTTTAATGTTAGTCAGGAGATTAGGTTGGTACCTCCATTCGAGGAGACGGACATTGATCGGTACTTCTTGCATTTTGAAAAGGTGGCAGCAAACCAGAAGTGGCCTAGAGATAAGTGGGTGGTGTTGTTACAAAGTGTACTTAAAGGGAAGGCTCAACTAGCACATAAGCGGTGTTGTCTACAGAGGTGGCAGAGGATTATGAGCAAAACAGGCTATTCTTCGGGCGTATGAGCTGGTACCCGAAGTGTATAGACAAAAGTTCAGGGACTTAAGGAAGCAGTGGAATCAGACGTTCACAGAGTTTGCCTATGAGAAGTCTGTGTACTTTGACCACTGGTGCGCTGCAGAAGGGGGGGAGAAGGATTTCTACCGCCTAAGGGAGTTGATCCTGATCGAAGAATTTAAAGGTTGTGTTCCAGATAATATCCAGACATACCTGAATGAGAAGAAGAATAAGTCCATATCAGAATCTGCCAAGCTAGCAGATGAATACACCTTAACCCATAAGATAAAATTTTCCTCAAATAAGAGCTATCAGAGGGGTAGTAGGGATGGTAGAGAAAGCCTACTGGCTAAGTCAGAGAATAAGCTGAGGACTACCAGAAAAGGCAGGGAGGAGGAAAAACAGGCTGGCAGGAAGTTACCCGGCTTTACATGTTATAATTGTGGGAAAGCTGGTCACATAGCATCTAAGCGCTTGGCTCTGAAGAAGGAGACAGGAAAAGGAAAGACGACAACCCCGACTGGTTGCATTGAGCTGGTCAACAGATCGATGAGGAGGGAGAGGTTAGATAGAGCCCAAGAGGGGCGCGAGAAGTTTATTTCAGATGGGTTGGTATCCATGAAGGAGGGAGAAACTCCAGTTCCCGTGCAGATCTGGAGAGATACTGGGGCTGGTCAGTCATTGATCCTAAGGAAGGTGTTAGAATTCGGTGCTGAGACCGAGACTGGGGAGGTAAATGCAATAAAAGGTATCAGAAAAGGGACTGAAGCTGTACCTTTGCACAAGATATATCTGAACTGTGACTTGGTATCCGGACCAGTCACAATAGGGGTGTGGTCTGAACTACCGATGGACGATGTGGACGTCCTACTCGGTAATGACCTTGCAGGTGGGGATGTGTATTCCGCAGTGAAGCTGACGAGTAAGCCTGTAAGTGCTGGGGACACACCCATAGATTCCAAGATTTATCCCGCCTGCGCAGTAGCTCGCAGCATGTCTAGAAAGGCGGCAGAGACAGCTGCAAATTTAACTGAGTCCAGCGTTGATTTAGCTGAGAAGTTTTTACCGACCTTGTATCAGGAGGGATTAAAGGATAAGAAGAAAAAGGATAGTGGAGCTGAGGAAAGTAAAGGAGAGGAGGTGGATTTACCATTAGCGAGGAAGGAACTTATAAAGGAGCAGAGACGTGATGAGGAACTTGTGGTGTTGAAAGAGACAGCTCTCTCTGAAGAAGAAATTAACAAGGAACCAGTTGGAACCAGTTCAGGAACTACCTGAAGGAGGGAGTGTTAATGAGAAAGTGGAAGCTGACCACTGTGCCAGTAGATGAGGACTGGGCGGTGGTACACCAGGTAGTGGTTCCGAAGGTTTATCAGGACGAAGTTTTGAACCTGGCCCATAAAATACCCCTAGGTGGACACTTGGGAGTGAGGAAGACAGTAGATAGAGTTATGAAGGATTTTTACTGGCCAAGTATGAGGAAGGATATTATTGGCTATTGTAGAAGGTGTCACACATGTCAGGTGGTAGGAAAGTCAAATCAGGTTATCCCTAAGGCACCCTTTCGACCGATAGCCACCTTCGAGGAACCTTTTTCCCAAGTCATCGTGGATTTTGTGGGTCCCCTGCCTAGAACTGCGAGTGGGTGGCAGTACGTGATGACCATGCTAGAATCTGGTGCTGCCACCAGATTCCCGGAGGCTGTGCCCCTGGGGAACATTAAAACTCCAGCGGTGGTAAAGTCACTCATTAAATTTTTCACCACGGTAGGGTTGCCTATGGAGATACAGTCAGATCAAGGGAGTACCTTCACATCCCATACATTTTAGCAGATGTTGTCTCAGATGGGAGTTAAACATATTCTGGCCTCCGCATACCACCCGGAATCTCAAGGGGCGTTGAAGAGATTCTACGCAACTTTAAAGACCATGATTAAAACATACTGTCAGGAAAATACTTGATGCATTGTCACTTCTGTTATTTGCAGTGAGGGACACGGTTCAAGAATCTCTGGGGTTCAGTCCATTTGAGCTCGTTTTTGGTCATAGGCCCAGAGGACCCCTAACCTTACTTAAAGAGAAATGGTCTAGCCTGACCGTGCATGTCAATGTGATTGACTATGTTTTGAAGTTCCATGAGAGGCTCCACAAGATTTGTGACCCTGCAAAGAAAAGTCTCAAAGACTCCCAAACTAAAATGAAGCAGTGGTATGATAAACGAGCCCAAGAACAAGTATTTCAAGTGAGCGATAAGGTTTTGGTCCTGTTCCCAGTAGTTACCAACCCCCTGCAGGTGAGATTACAAGGTCCGTACAAAGTGATCATGAAAATAGACTCTCTGAACTATGTGATCGAGACTCCTGATAGAAGAAAGCTGAGCCAGTTAGTACATGTTAATATGCTGAAAGGTTATCATGAAGCAGAACCCGTGCCAGTCGGTACTCTCACGAAAACAGAAGAGGCAGTAAGGATTGATAATGAGGGGCCTGAACATTTTGAAAAGATAAGCATAGTGCCCACCAGACGAGAGAACTGTGTTATTTTGGCCAACTTCGCTGATAAGGTCAGTCATTTGAAGCCGGGACAAAGGGAGCAGTTGACAAAGCTAATTAACCGGCATTCAGATTTATGCCCAGATGTTCCGAGGAGATGCAAGAAAACCACACATGATGTTATTGTTACTTCAGCCCATCCTATTAAGCAGCCCCCTTAACGGATGGATTTTCAAAAGAACAAGTTCGTGGAAAAAGCAATTGAACATAAGCTAGCTGCTGGTGTTATTCGGGAATCTTCCTCAGCATGGGCATGTCCATGTGTGGTTGTCCCGAAGCCTGATGGTAGTGTAAGATTCTGTACAGATTACAGAAGGGTGAATGGTGTCACAAAAACTGATGATTGCATTGATAAAGTGGGTAAGGCTAGATACATCACCAAGATTGACTTGCTAAAAGGATACTGGTGTGTTCCTTTGACTGACAGGGCTCGAGAAATTTCAGCATTTGTCACTCCATCTGGGTTATATGAGTACAAATGTCTTGCCTTTTGGAATGAAAAACGCTCCAGGGACATTTCAGTGAGTGATTGATTCAGTGATTAAAGGGTTAGACAACACAGGGGCTTACATTGACGATTTAGTGGCTTGGAGTGATACATGGGACAGGCACATTGAGGCTGTGGAGGAACTGTTTAAACTAATGTCTGCAGCCAATCTCACAGTGAACCTCGCCAAAAGTGAGTTCGGCCATGCCATGGTTACGTACCTGAGGTATGTGGTAGGACAGGGGCAGCTGGCTCCTATGCAGGCTGAAGTACAGGCTATTTCTTTTTTGTAATTTATTTTTTTATTGTAGTTCATCAAACAAACATTTCCATAAGATGTATTTCAGACATTCTACACATATATCATATAATCATATATATCACAAACTCTCCAAAAAGTATTTATCTGGGGTATACACTTATAGAAAAGAGTGGAAAGAAAAAACAAGCAAAAGGAAAGAACTATGTCCAAGTAGGGAGTGATCTTTTTTACAACAGTTTCATTGATTTGTGAGAATAAAATGAGGCATTATGTAGTTAAACCATTTTTCCCAGTATGAATCAAATTGTTCCAGCTTATGATTAACAGAAGCTGTTATCTTCTCCATTTTGTAAATGACCATTGTAATTTCCATCCATGTATTTAAAGTTGGGCTCTCCTGTGATAACCATTTCCTAGTAAGAGTCTTTTTACCAGCCACCAACAGTATATTCAGTAAATATTTATCTCTTTTCAACCATTCTTGAGGTATATATCCAAAATATATGGTCTTACTGTAGCGATATACTACACACAGAGCTAGAGACAACAAGCAGTCGGTAAGGTATTTCAAGACTAGTTTATTCAAACTTAGCGGTGCTGGCATTTAATCCCTAGCGCCTGCCCTCTCCGGGCGGAAATGATGTCAGAGCTGCATTACCAAGGTCTCCCCCCGCGCGCTGGCTATTTGTGAGCCGGTTTGCTTGCGTAGAAAGTGGGTCACCACATAACCCCGCCCCCCCATAACAGGCGATACACCCCCCAATGTCCACAGTCTAGATCAGCCTCTGTTTGGGAGGCCTGCCTCTGCGCCGCGGTGCCTGAACCTCGACTGGCTGCGCCAAGTCCACATGGGTTGGTTTGAGTCGGTCCACCATGAAAATCTCTTTCCCCCCAATGTCCAGAATGCATTTGGACCCTTTGTTGTTGATCACCTTGAACGGCCTCTAGTACAGCCGCTGTAGCAGTGCCCGGTGTCCGCCCCTTTGTACAAACACAAACTTACAGTTCTGCAGGTCTTTGGGTACATGGGTTGGGGTCCGTCCGTGCTGTGAAGTTGGTACGGGGACCAGGTTGCCGAGCCTTTTGCGTAGCCTGTCCAGGATTGCTGAGGGTTCTTCCTCTTGCCCCCTTGGGGCTAGCATGAACTCTACTGGGATGTCCAGGGGTGCGCCGTACACCAACTCGGCCAATGAGACGTGCAGCTCCTCTTTGGGTGTTGTGCGAATTCCAAGCAGGACCCAGGGAAGCTTGTCCACCCAGTTAGGTCCTCTCAGGCGGGCCATGAGAGCCGACTTCAAGTGATGGTGGAAATGCTCCACTAGTCTGTTCGACTGTGGGTGGTATGCAGTTGTGTGGTGTAGCTGCGTTCCCAGCAGGTTGGCCACAGCCGACCACAGGCTGGAGCTGAACTGAGCAGCTCTGTCGAAGGTAATGTGGGCCGGTACCCCAAAGCGTGCTACCCAGGTTGCAATCAGTGCTCGGGCGCAGGAATCAGCAGATGTGTCAGTGAGTGGGACTGCCTCTGGCCACATCATGAACCAGTCTACCATAGTTAGGAGGTACCGCGCTCCTCGGGACACTGGTAGGGGGCCCACGATATCCACATCAATGTGGTCGAACCTCCAGTGGGTGGCTTCGAACTGCAGCGGCGGGGCTTTAGTGTGCCACTGCACCTTGGCTGTTCGGCACTGTGCGCACGTTCTGGCCCATTCACTGACCTGCTTGCGAAGTCCGTGCCACGCGAACTTGCTGGAGACCAGCTGGACAGTTGTCCTGATAGATTGGTGCGCCAAATCGTGTATGGAGTCGAAAACTCGCCGTCTCCAGGCTGCCGGGATGATGGGGCGAGGTTGGCCGGTAGCCATGCCGCACAGGAGGGTCCTCTCACCTGGGCCTATGAGGAAGTCCTGCAGCTGCAAACCCGAGACTGTGGTCCTGTAGTTGGGCATCTCGTCGTCTGCCTGCTGCGCCTCCGCCAGTGCTGCATAGTCCACCCCCAGGGACAGGGCCTGGACAGCTGGTCTGGAGTGTGCGTCCGCCACGACGTTGTCCTTTCCCGAGACATACTGGATGTCCATCGTGTACTTGGAGATGTAGGACAGATGTCGCTGCTGGCGAGCCAACCAGGGATCGGACACCTTCGTGAACACGAAGGTCAACAGTTTGAGGTCCGTGAACGCGGTGAACGGCCTGCCTTCTAAGAAGTACCTGAAATGCCAGATTGCCAGATACAGTGCCAACAGCTCCCGGTCGAAAGCACTGTACTTGAGTTCGGGTGGTCGTAGGTGCTTGCTGAAGAACGCCAGGGGTTGCCAGCGCCCCTCGATGAGCTGCTCCAGCACCCCACTGACTGCTGTGTCAGATGCATCCACCGTGAGTGCGGTTGGAACATCAGTTCTGGGGTGCACCAGCATCGCGGCATCTGCCAAGTCTTCCTCGGCTTTAACGAAAGCGGCCGCGGCCTCCTCGTCCCAAGTAATGTCCTTGCCTTTACCCAACATCAGGGTGTACAAAGGGCGCATGATACGGGCTGCTGAGGGGAGGAAACGGTGGTAGACTTTCATCATACCAACGAACTCCTGCAGGCCTTTGACCGCGTTGGGCCGGGCAAAGTGGCGGATCGCGTCTACCTTGGCGGGCAGAGGTGTTGCCCTGTCTTTGGTAATCCTGTGGCCCAGGAAATCAATGGTATTGAGACCGAACTGGCATTTGGCTGGGTTGATCGTGAGGCCGAAATCACTCAGGCGGGAGTAGAGCTGGCAGAGGTGGGACAGATGCTCCTGATGACAACTGCTGGCTATAAGGATGTCGTCTAAATAGATGAACGCAAAGTCCAGGTCGCGTCCAACCATTAGCCGCTGGAACATCTGTGTGGCATTCTTCAGGCCGAACAGCATTCAGAGGAACTCAAAAAGGCCAAACGGGGTGATGAGTGCCATTTTGGGGATGTCTTCAGGGTGCACTGGGATTTGATGGTATCCCCAGACGAGGTCTACTTTGGAAAAGATTCTTGCCCTGTGCAGGTTTGCTGCAAAGTCCTGTATGTGCGGCACGGGGTAGCGGTCTGGAGTTGTAGCCTCGTTCAGTCTGCGGTAGTCACCGCATGGTCTCCAACCTCCGGCTGCTTTGGGCTCCATCTGCAGGGGGGAGGCCCATGGGCTGTTGGACCTCCGTACGATCCCCAATTCCCCCATCCTCTTGAACTTCTCCTTCGCCAGGCGGAGCTTTTCCGGGGAGAGCCTTCATGCGCAGGCGTGGAGGGGTGGTCCCTGGGTCGGGATGTGGTGCTGTACCCCATGTCTGGGCACGGCTGCCGTGAACTGCGGTGCCAGAATCGATGGATAACAAGCAAATTCATTCTCTAGTTTCTTCAGCCTATTTTGTAATTCCTGAAATGTTTTATTCCTTATTTTTATATGAAGATATCACTGTAATTTTCCCTCTTAAGACCGCCTTCAGAGTATCCCATAAAATGGGAGGTGAAACCTCTCCATTATCATTAAATTCTAAGTAGAGACCAATTTCTTTTTTAATTTGTTCCTTAAAGTACGGATCATTGAGTAGACTTGAATTTAGTTTCCAAATAGTATTCTTTGGTTCTAGGTCAAAATCAACAGATAAATATATAGGTGCATGGTCACTTACACCTATTGTCCCAATTCCACAGGTGTTTATTTTGTCTTTGTTTTTTCCAAATGTTATGAAATAGTCTATTCTTGTATGTACAGAATGGGGAGCAGAATAATGAGTGTAATCCCTTCTGTCAGGGAAAAGGTCCTTCCATATATCAATTAAACCAACATCCTCAAAAAGTGTATTAATTTTCTTATGTAAAAATTTTGTTTCATAGGTTTTTCTACTGGAAGAATCTAAGTTTGGTTGTAATTGTAAATTTAAGTCTCCCGCACGTATCAGGAGACCTTTTGTTTCTGTTACCATAATATCAGTAATTTTCTGAAAGAAACCAATATCACTTCATATATTCAATATTCGTATATATTCAATAGAGTAACTGAATTGCTGTCTATATTCCCCCTTACCAGAATATATCTGCCTTCTTTATCTGCCATTTCAAATATTTTTTCAAAATTTAGTTTACTTGAGATAAGAATAGCAACTCCTCTCCTATGTCCTGATTTATATGAGGAGAAAAACAGATTAGTGAAGCCCACCCATTCTTTTTAGTTTTTTTCTGCTCATTATCACTTAAATGAGTTTCCTGCAAATATACTACATGGGCTTGTTCTTTTTTCATTTTGGATAAAATTCTCTTACGTTTGATTGGATTTAATAGCCCATTGACATTAAAAGAAATGAATTTTACCTTGTCCTTAGCCATCTGTACTTATCTGTCAATGTATCATTGAAATTAGAATAAAACTTAATTGATCTGCTCCCTGAACAAATAAGAACAAAAAAACTCAAATAATAACAAAAATGGCAACGAATGTGTGATTCCAAGGCTGAGGTCTCTAGCAAATGACCCTGTGTTGTGCTAGAGGAAACGACTAGTTTTGGGGGATAACCCCTCCTACTTGTGAGTTGAGGGCCCCCATTGCAGTATTCATAAAATTCAGTGTACAAATCCATTACACAGAAAAGATTTCCCTGTGTACTCCTATATATACATATATATATATACACACACACATATATATGCACACACACACAAATATATATATATATGCATACATATATACACACACATTACACACATACACATATACATACACACACACACACACACACACACACACACACATATATATGTACATTCTCATTTTGGTGGGGAAAAAGGAGTAAGTGAGCGAATAAAGAATAACAACTAAGTAATATAAAATCCACATTATAATAAGTATTTCTTGAGACAGGTATATCACTGTGTACTTTTGCTTCTGTTTAGCTTCTCAACATTTTTAAAGTTAGCCAAACCTTATGGCTCTTCTGAAGGGGGTGAGGACTGTCTTTGGGAAACTCCCGGTCTCTTCCTGATATATTTCTCTCGGCCTCCTCCCGTCTCCTGCCTTCTTTTTTCTCACACTATTTCCCAAGCAGAGTGAGAGAAATCCTCAGCCAGGCGTTCCTTCATTTTGGTCATGCTGACGGACAACCCTCTGGCCTACATGTCTGTAGTCGCCTCTTCCACTGTCTGGTACAACTGCGCACCATTGTCATGAAACACTCAAAGTTTAGCAGGGTATGGAGTTTGAAATCTAATCTTATTTTGCTTTAATACTCGCTTTACTTCGGAGAATTCTTTGCGTTTCTGGAGGACCGCGGAGGAGGGGCTAATCTTGGTCAAAATATATTAATTAATCCTCTAAAAACACTCTCTTCTTACCCCAGGGCCTTCGTAGAATCTCCACCTTGGTGCTGTATTGCAGGAACTTAATTATAATTGATCGTGGCTTTCTATCCCCGGTAGGATTTGGAACGAAAGCGCAGTGCGCTCTTTCAACTTTCAGCTCCATAGCCAGGGGAAAATCCAGCATGTCCCGCAGTAACTTTCCGACAAACTCCATCATAGATTCCTTCAGGAACGTTGTAGATTCTGATATTTTTCCGCCGTGATCTTCCCTCCAGGTCGTGCAGTTTACCTTCTTGGTGATGTATTATTTTTATTGTCTTGCTCAGTATCCGCTCCATGTTTTGAATGCGATCTTCCACCTTCTCAATGCGAGTCTCTGCCACCTCTATTTTTTGATTAACGCTTGTAAAGGGGGTTTCTTCTTTTTTTCTTTGTTACTGTGTATGTAATCAAAAGGGTCTTTGTTTTGTTAACTAGCAGGAATGCTTCTTTGTTGCGAGAGAGTGCTGGGAGAATTGTATTCCTTTGTAAACCAAATGGAGATTAATGTTCTTTCTTCTGAGTCTGTAAGCTTTTGTTGACGGGCTTTTGGGCAGATTGGCACGAGGGGGTCGAGAGAGAGGACGCAATGCTGTAAGCTGGGCAAGGAACGGACCCCAGCGGGGGTCCGAGGCCCGGAGGTACTCCAAGGAGGGGGGGATGAAGCTAGATGGGCTTGGGTGACTACTTTGGAGGGTCCTGAGCTGCGAGTCGAGGAGTTCGGAGGGGATCGAGTGGTGGCCAGAAGACTTCAGTAATTGAGCTCCAACGGTTGTGCACGAAGTGGTTTGGACTTTGATAAGTTTGGCGCCTTTTCTTTATTTTTTTCTCTTCATATATACTGTATCGTTATTAATCACTTAGTTATAGTAACCTTTATAAATTGTACTCATTTAATCGCTTATGGTGTACTGTCTGTTTTTGGGCGAGGCGGGGACATCACACAGCATCCACACCAGCTGATTACCCAGTTTGGCGGGGCCGAAGGCTGCTCCCCCTAGACGAGAACGAGCTGAGCAAGCCTGAGGTGACCCAGGGGGTTACACGCTGGAGAGCTCTGCCTTAATATCACGGAGCTGATGCTTTATATCTTTCTGGACCTCTATTATTTCTTTCAGGATTTCGAAGACATTCGCCGCTTCGACTGAACGAGGCCCAGCGGCCACCTTGCTAGCACGCGGTTGGGTAGGAGAGCCACCCGCTGCACTCCTCTCAGACGCAGGCTCCGCAGTGTCACTTTTTTTATTTCTATTTCTTCTCCCCATTCTTGCCCCTCTTTTCAGTTAAAATATTTTTTGAAAAATATTATATTTGACGGGTTAATGGGGCTTAATACGCATTTTTCCGGACGAGCTAGTGACTTAAGCTGCCATTCTCGACAATGACGTCACCAGAAAACCAGTACAGGCTATTTCTGAAGTTCCTGTCCCAACAAATAAGAGGGCACTGAGAAGGTTTTTAGGAATGGTGGGTTACTATCGGAAGTTTTGTAAGAACTTTGCAGATATTGCCCTCCCGTTTATAAAGCTCTTGCAGAAGGATGAAAAGTTTGTGTGGAGCAATCCTTGCCAAGAAGCCTTTGAGAAGCTGAAAACCATAGTGTGTTACCACCCTGTGTTAAAAGCACCTGACTTTTCAAAGCCCTTCTCCCAAGCAACAGACGCTAGCAACATAGCTGCAGGGGCAATGCTACTGCAGAGAGCTGAGGACAAAATTGAACACCCTGTGGCTTATTTCTCCAGGAAGTTCAATGTGCACCAGAGAAATCATTCTACTGTAGAAAAAGAATTGTTGTCACTTATTATGGCATTACAGCATTTTGAGGTTTACATTTGTCTGGCACAGAAGCCCTTGATAATTTATACCAATCACAACCCATTGGTATTTTTGACTAACATGAAGAATAAAAATAGGTGGTTATTAAGTTGGAGTCTGTTGTTACAAGAATTCGATATTAAAATACAACATGTGAAGGGGACTGACAATGTAATTGCTGATTGTTTATCCAGGTGTTAGATATGAAAGTATATCCATGTTACTCTGGTAGTTAATGACCACTTCTGTATTATATTAGACTCTGTAATGTGCCTTACTAGTGAATTTTTGCCCCGGTAAAAATTCTTTGAAGGGTGGGGGTGTTATGTGTGATGAACAAACCAGATGGAAATGGGGTCCAGCACTGACCCCCCCCCCCCACCCAGGAACTATGCTGCTAATGAGAAAGAGAGATGAAGAACAGAGATAGAGGCATCTGCTACAGATAAGAGAGAGAGAGAGAGAGAGAGACAGATGATTTATGTATTATGGCTTCTTCACTGATTGTTTACCTTTTGCTGCAAGGACACTTCTTTGCTCGTTAACATTCTTGCTGAGACAGCAGGGAGTGGATTAGTTTGATGGACATGAACATGTTGAGTTGATGGATGGCTGATACCCCATCAAGGGGAGATAAAAGACGGGTCTGCGGAGACACAGACAGACACACCAGTGGACACTGAAAGAGTGTTGTGCACCCA
Organism: Hypanus sabinus; assembly: GCF_030144855.1. Taxonomy (NCBI): domain Eukaryota; kingdom Metazoa; phylum Chordata; class Chondrichthyes; order Myliobatiformes; family Dasyatidae; genus Hypanus; species Hypanus sabinus. The sequence goes on along the minus strand of NC_082738.1, from coordinate 60,455,160 downwards.
CAAGAAGGTGGGGGCCTGGAGGATCGGTTCAAGAGAATCGGTCCGGAGCATGGTGGATGAAGGCAGACCGGTGGGGACTTGTGTGTGTGTCCGCCCTTGCCTGGGTGACGAGTCCATCACTGAAGAACGGTCTAGCCACGAACGGAAGGGTCATAACTGGTGAGCCCAATGGTGCAACATAACAAGAGGACGATGAAAGGTTTGCCTGCTGCAGCTGCTCATCTCTTGCTCACTCACTCTCTCTCTCTCTCTCTCTCCAACTTTACAACACAACAACAACTACCTCAGCACGAACTGAACTGAACTCTATATTCTCTTGTGACAATTCATTTACCCCTTGACTTTGATAGAGTTTGGTTTTGATTCTTATTCCTGCACTTCTGTATTTATCATTGCTAACCTGTTTTATATGTATATTGGCATTTTTGATACTGTATTGCTTAGTTTACTAATAAACACTTTTAGTTACCGTACCACCAGACTCCAACTTATCATTCCATTTCTGCTGGTTTAGTAACCCAGTCACGGGATACTTGACACCAGAATCTACCCTGCATGCATTAAGGTTATTGAATGAACCTCAAGTGGGAGACAAAAAGCTGCTTGTAAAAGTAGATGTAAAGACCAAAGCCCAGCTGGATGAATGGAAGGCTAGAATGAAAGGAATTCAATAGAGGTACAAAAAGAGAGGATTTGTCAGATGACGTTGTGAATGAAGAAATCAAGAGGAGAGATCAGATTGTAAAGAGAGCAATAGAAGGATTGATAAGAGAATGCGCCGGTCAACTAAATGGACCTTCAAGATCAAGATACACATCCTAGAAGGAACAAGTTGGAACAAGAGAGGAAGAATCCAGGACTAGAAAAGAAGCAAGGATCAAAGTAAATCCAAAGAGAAAAGCCGAGCAAATCGGTGGAGAGAAAGATTTTAAAAAGGAGCTTTCGCAGGATATCTGTTTTTTTTTACAGCATCACAGTCACAATTTATTAGCAAAGGAAAATAAAAGTAATGTAGAGACAAGCGGAGCAGCCATTGTGGGAGTGGATCAGTGTTAGAGTGGGGAGGCATCGGTTCAACAGGCTTCGGTAAAAACCAGCTTGAGCAAGGTAAATATCTGGTAAGATTCTCCTTCTTTCTTCTTCATCCTTTATTCTTCATCTGTTAGTGCATAGTTAGGCACTGAGAATGGCTCTAGGGACTGTGTTGTGGTCTTTGTGAATTCCAAGCTGGCCATTCCTCTCAATAATAATTATACCATTTTGGATACTGTTGAGGAGGATGACCTACTGGTGGGGAGCTGCAACAACTGGGTGTCTGGCGCTGTGGCTCAGAAAGGAAGGGGGACAAAGAATACTGCAGTAGTGGTAGGAAATCCCATAGTTAGAGGAGTAGATGCAAGATTCTGTGGATGTGATAGAGACACCCGGATGACATGTTGCCTCCCAGGTTCTAGGGTCAGAGATGTCTCGGATTGAGTTCACAACATGCTAAAGGGGAGGGTGAGCAGCCAGAAGTCATGGTACATGTTGGCACCAATGACATAGGTAGGAAAAGCGAGGAGGTCTTGAAGAGAGAGTTTAGGGAGCTAGGTAGAAATCTTAATAGCAGAACCTGCAAGGCAGCAATCTCTGGATTGGGGATTGCTGCCTGTGTCTCGTGTCAGTAAGGGTAACATAGAAACATAGAAAACCTACAGCACAATACAGGCCCTTCGGCCCACAACATTGTGCCAAACACGTCCCTACCTTAGAAATTACTAGGCTTACCTATAGTCCTCTATTTTACTAAGCTCCATGTACCTATCTAAAAGTCTCTTAAAAGACCCTATCGTATCCACCTCCACCACGTTGCTGGCAGCCCATTCCACGCACTTACCACTCTCTGTGTAAAAAAACTTACCCCTGACATATCCTCTGTACCTACTCCCCAGCACCTTAAACCTGTGTCCTCTTGTGGCAACCATTTCAGCCCTGAGAAAAAGCCTCTGACAATCCACACGATCAATGCCTCTCATCATCATGTACACCTCTATCAGGTCACCTCTCATCCTCCTTCACTCCAAGGAGAAAAGGCCGAGTTCACTCAACCTATTCTCATAAGGCAAGATCCTTGTAAATCTCCTCCGAACCCTTTCTATGGCTTTCACATCCTTCCTGTAGTGAGTGACCAGAACTGAGTACAGTACTCCAACTGGGGTCTGACCAGAGTCCTATATAGTTGCAACATTACCTCTCAGCTCCTAAATTTAATTCCACAATTGATGAAGGCCAATACACCATACTCCTTCTTAACCACAGAGTAAACCTGTGCAGCTGCTTTGAGCGACCTATGGACTCAGACCCCAAGATCCCTCTGATCCTCAACACTGCCAAGAGTCTTACCATTCATACTATATTCAGCCATCATATTTGACCTTCTAAAATGAACCATCTCATACTTACCTGGGTTGAACTCCATCTGCCTCTTCTCAGCCCAGTTTTGCATCTTATCAAAGTCCCGCTGTAACCTCTGAGCCCTCCACACTATCCACAACACATCCAACCTTTGTGTCATCAGCAAACTTACCAACCCATCCCTCCACTTCCTCATCTATGTCATTTATAAATATCTTGAAGAGTTAGGGTCCCAGAACAAATCCCTGAGGCACTCCACTGGTGACCGACCTCCATGCCGAATATGACCCACCTACAACCATTCTTCATCTTCTGTGGGCAAGCCAGTTCTGGATCCACAAAGCAATGTCCTCTTGGATCCTATGCCTTCTTACTTTCTCAATAAGCCTTGCATGGGATACCTTATCAAATGCCTTGCTGAAATCCATATACACTACATCTACTGCTCTTCCTTCATCAATGTGTTTAGTTGCATCCTCAAAAAATTCAATCAGACTCGTAAGGCACAACCTGCTCTTGACAAGGCAATGCTAACTACTCCTAATCATATTATATCTTTCCAAATGTACATAAATCCTGCTTCTTAGGATCTTCGCCATCAACTTACCAACCACTGAGGTAAAACTCACTGGTCTATAATTTCCTGGGCTATCTTTACTCCCTTTCTTGAATAAAGGAACAACATTTGCAACCCTCCAATCCTCCAAAACCTCTCCCATCCCATTGATGATTCAAAGATCATTGCCAGAGGCTCAGCATTCTCCTCCCTCGCCTCCCACAGTAGCCTGGGGTACATTTTGTCTGGTCCCGACGACCTGTCCAACTTGATGCTTTCCAAAAGTTCCAGCACCAAGATCCTTTTGAATAGTGAATACTGAAGCAAAGCATTTGTTAAGTCCCTCAGCTATTTCCTTCGGTTCCATACACACTTTCCCACTGTTACACTTGATAAGTCCTATCTTTCACGTCTTAACTTCTTGCTCTTCACATACTTGTACAATAGTATCATTTGACAGATGAATGTGTGGCTGAGAAAATGGAGCAGGGGCAGGGTTTCAAATTTCTGAATCATTGGGACCTCTTCTGGGGATGGTATAGTACTGTGCAAAAATCTTAAGCACATATATATTTCTAGGGTGCTTAAGACTTTTGCACAGTACTGTAGTCATTTTATGTACTGCACTGTACTGCTGTCACAAAAAAAATTCTTGACATACGTGAGTGATAATAAACCTGATGCTGATATGGATCTCTATTGACTGAGAGCCAAATGACTTTGCCTGGTGCCTTAGGGTGGGGTGTGTCTGCACCCACACCACCCCCTCGGTCTGGCACTCCTTCTCTGCCACCTGTCCCACACTCCTCCCACTTGCTCCACCCTCACCATCCCAATTTCATTAACAGATGCAGTACTGTGCAAAAGTCTTAGGCACTCTAGTTATGTGCCTAAGACATTTGCACAGCATGAACTGTTCTAAAGGGATGGGTTACACCTGATGGGTTACACCTGAACCTGAGGGAGACCAACACCCTTGGAGGCAGGTTTGCTGGAGCTGCTGGGGAAGATTTAAACCAATGATTCCCAATGAGACACTGGAACACAGGAAGAATCATAGCTCTGCAGGCAGTGAGCCCTCATCATCACAATGCGTCTGAAATTTGGCAATCTAATCCGACCTTACCAACCAAACAGACGTTATTGGGATACATAAATAACCAACCAGGGTTCCCAGCAGTTCCCCTTGACTCATGGCTTGGAATGCGTTCATGCAATTTAACAGTTGGTAAGTCAAGTAAACCTTCTCTACTTTCTCTACAGATCTATGGAAAGCAGAGCAGGCAATGCTACAGCACTGGCTGGCAATAAATGGTGAAATAGAGCCAATCAAGTGAAAATGCCAATCCCAAGGATTCCTCTTGAGGTTTTCAAAGGAACCTCAGCTCTATACGTGTGGTCAGGAACCACTTGAGGGGTAATAGCTAACTAATCTTCATTGCTGGCACATCCACCAACACCACAGGTAACTAACTACATGTACCAGAGATCAAACTGGGAGACGTTCCTAGTCTCCATGGTTCAGATAATTATTGGATCAACTGAAAAAAAATGTGAAGGACACACTACATCTTAATTAATTGACCATTTAAAATGCATGTCAAAAGGGCAACATTACAATATCCATGGGGGATTTCAATATGTAGGTAATTGGGAAAATCAGGTTGGTGATGGATCCCAAGAGAGAATGCTTACAGGATGGAATTTTAGAACAGCTTGTGGTTGAGCCCACTAGAGGATCAGCTATTCTGGATTGGGTGTCGTATAGTGATCCAGATTTAATTAGGGAACTTAAGTTAAAAGAACCCTGAGGAGGCAGTGATCATAATATCATCAAATTTACCCTGCTATTTGGGAGGGAGAAGCTAAAGTCGGATGTATTAGTGTTACAGTGGAGTAAAAAGAATTACAGAGGCATGAGAGAGGAGCTGGCCAAAGTTGATTGGAAGGGGACACAAGCAGGGATAACGACAGAGTAGCAAGATAGATGTATTATCCTGCCTTTTATATACATATGAATGTTGTTTTAAGAGAATTGTAGAATAAAAATGTTTGAACTCCATTTATATAATCAAAAGAGCTATTTCAGATCACTTCAACATTGATATTATACATACTATGATACATTGTATGGATTATTTCTGGATTTTTAATTGTGCATCTCGGTATTTAGAACTGGTGCACAGATTGTGTTCAGATCTGTAAGGTAGAATAAGCTCTGTGCTCTTGATGCATGAAAGTCCATAGCTCAATGTCATATGTGCTTCCTTTTAAACAGAAGCTGATGAGAAATGCAGAGGCATTATTTAAAAGTTCTGAAATAACTGTTCTATTTTGTGCTGATGATTAACTTCAGCAGTATGACATCACAGGCAATGTTGTATAGAGTATTGAAATTAACTAACATTTAGTGTCATTAATATCATGCTATCTTACTAATGATGAATGGAACATTTCTCTGTTTCATAAGTAACTCATTCCTTAATTCATTATAAGGAAAAAATAGAAAATGCCATTCAAAGGGTGGATATATAAACAGCAACAAATGCATCTTATTACTTACAAGAAAAAATCTGCAGATGCTGGAGATCTAAGCAGCACACATAAAATTCAGGAGGAACTCAGCAGGCTAGGCAGCATCCATGGTAAAAAAGTACAGTCGATGTTTTGGGCTGAAATACCTTCGGCAGCACTGGAGAGAAAAAGATAAGGTGTAGAGTTAAAGGGTGGGGGAGGGGAGAGAGAAACACAAGGTGATAGGTGAAACGGGGGGGGGTGGGGAAGAAAGGGATGCATTGAGGAACTGGGAAGTTGATTGGTGAAAGAGAAACAGGGCTGGAGAAGGGGGAGAGGAAGAAAGAAAAGGAGGAGGAGCACCAGAGGGAAGTGCTAAGCAGGCAAGGAGAAAAGGTGAGAGACGGAACGGGGAAGGGGAATAGTGAAGGGGTGGGGGACACAATTAACGGAAATTCGAGAAATCGATTTTTATGCCTATCGAGGTCCAGGCTTATGGAACAGCAGTCATGGACCTGAAGATGGCTGACATTAAGTTTAGGAAAGCTATCCTTTGCGATGTCTCAACCAGTCACCCTCACCCCATTGTGCCAACTGGAGATGGACTGTTCTTGACTCCGTACATGTCTTCTCACAGAAACTGGTTGCACTAAAGTTTGTGTGGCACGGCCTCAGAAAGGACATGTGTGATTGGACTGCAATCTGTGTGGTGGCAGTGGGCAAAAATTAACTGCCATGTCCAGGCACCATTAGCACATTTTGAGGTCTCTGAGCGATGGTTTGACCACTTCAATGTGGACCTGGTTGGTTCTCTTCCCCCCTCCTGCAGCTTCACACACCTTCTTACGATGGTGGACCGTACCACCAGGTGACCAGAGGTCATCCCTCTAGTATCGACGATGGCCGCAGACATGGCTCGGGCATTCATCAGCACCTGGGTTGCTCAGTTTGGCACCCCAGCTGATATTTCCTCCAACCATGGTTCCCAATTCACATCAGACCTCTGGGCCATCATGGCCCAGAACCTCAGCGTTAGGGTACATCACCATGGCATGTTACCTGCAGCCCAATGCCCTATTCTAGCAGTTCCACTGCTATTTAAAGACTGATCTGAGAGCATCCCTGACTGATGAGTGTTGGCATGATCATCTCCCATGGGTCCTGCTGGGGCTCAGAACAGCTCCAAAAGAGGACTTGCAGTCATCTGTGGCTGAGTTGGTATAAGGGCAGTCATTACGAGTGTTAGGTGATTTAATTCCTGACGCCATGATTGCTTGGTCGGCCTCCCTACAGCCTTCCACCCTCGTCAGTAAATTCAATTCCTTTTCATCTATCCCAACCTCCCATCGTGGCCCACTTAGTCCATGCCAAAACCACTAAAGCTGCCTTAAAGATGCATTGAAATACATTGGGACTATAGCCCTCCATGTCCCAACTATCCATGTACCTATCCAAACGTCTCTTAAACGTTGAAATCAAGCTTGTATGCACCACTTGTGCTGGCAGCTCATTCCACACCCTCATCACCCTCTGAGTGGTTGTTTCCCATCATGCTCCCCTTAATATTCTCACATTTCACCCTTAACCCATGAGGTATTCAATTCATGTTGTATTCCATGATCTATTCAATACCTGATGGTATTTAATCATAATGCATTAAATATAATATTTTACGATTCTATACCCTGTTATAAGAGCCTTCCATTAGAAAAGTCCGAAATGGCCACAGTTATTGTGTTGGATCTGAAATAGTTCTGATGAAAATTGCTAACTTCCATGCTTATTTGTACATTTCCCTGTGTCCGGCTTTTGGGAAAAAATACTGATCTGACTGTCTGTCAGTCTGTCACAAAGTACACTCAGACTAATGTTTATTGAGGGTAGTTAAATATATTGACAATTTATAAATTCTGAATAAGTCATGGGGGGTGGTTCAATATGCAAGTAGATTGGGAAAATCGGGTTGGAGCTGGGTTTCAAGAGGGAGAATTTCTAGAATGCTTATGAGATGGCTCTTTAGGGCAGCTCATGGTTAAACCCACTAGGCGACCAGTTTTTCTGAATTAGGTGTTGTGTAATGAGCCAGAATTGATTAGAGAGCTTAAAGTAAAAGAACACCTAGGGGAAAGTGATCATAATATGATCAAATTCACCCTGAAATTTGAGAAGGAAAAACTAAAGTCAGATGTATCAGTATTAGAAACATAGAAACCCTACAGCACAATACAGGACCTTCAGCCCACAAGTTTGTGGCAAACATGCACATACTTTAGAAATTACCTAGGGTTACCCATAGCCCTTTATTTTTCTAAGCTCCACAAAGGAGGTAATGATGGAAACACTCAGCATGTCAGGCAGCATCTGAGGGATTGGGAATATTTAGTGTTTCAGTTCTGGGATTCTTTGTCAGAACAGAGGTTAGTATCAAAGGCACCTTTAGATGTAAGTAGGAGTGAAATCTGAAACACCAAGAATAAAAAAGGGTTCTGGATATGTGAAATGCAAAGCTGCTGTGGCTGCTTTTTCTGCTACCCCTTACCCTACCCCATTTTTCTGTTGTTAAACGAATTTTGTTTATAACCTTTCCCAGTTCTGAAGAAAGGTCATCAATCTGAAACATTAATTTCACTCCTCTCTCCATAGATGCTGCCTAACTTGCTGAGTATCATGAGAATTTTCTGTTTTTATTTCCAGTAGGCAGTATTTTAGATTTCTGCAGGTTAAAGTCTGAGGAACAGGTAGTTCTGCTGTAACACATATTTCCATAACACAATATAGTTATAATGCAATTGATGGATTAGGAAACATGATATGCATTATGCAATGACATTAGTTATAGTGAGACTGTGTCCAAAAGTCATCAAAGAGTATTGTCATATGCACAGGTACATGTATGTACAGTTGCAATGAAAGATCTATTTGTAGTAGCATCACAAAGGTCATAGCATCATATAAGCAACATTCACAAGAAAAACATAAATTACACCCAATTTTTACAAGAAAGCGCACAATTAGAACAAAAAAGCAAAGCCCATTTTATTGCAAAGTGGTCTAAGTGACCATAGTTAGGTAATAAATAAGGATATGCTGGATGGTCCAAAATGTTTGAGGGCAAGTACAGTGGTGCTAGAAAGTTTGTGAACTTTCTCTATTTCTGCATAAATATAGCCCAAAATGTGACCTGATCTTCACATTAATCCTAAAACTAGAAAAAGAGAACTTAATTAAATAAATAATGCAAAAACATTATACTTGTTCATTTATTTATTGAGAAAATTTATTGCGATGACACCAATGCCAAGCTGTATGGGTCTTAATGCCCTTCCCTTGGACAACATCAGTGGCGTGGAGAGGGGAGACTTGCAGCTTGGGCAATTGCCGGTCTTCCATTAAAAAAAAATCTTGCCTAGGGTTGCACCCTGGAAACTTTCCAAGGCGCAAATCCATGGTCTATCGAGACTAACGGAGGCCTACACTACACATTGAGAAAATCTATCTAATATTATATGTATTTGTTGGAAAATGTATGTGAACCTTTGCTTTCACTAACTGGTCTGACCCCCTTGTACAGCAATAACTTTAACCAAACATTTCCAGTAAATGTTGATCCTTCCTGCACATCGGCTTGGAGGAATTCTGGGCCGTACAAAACTGCTTCAACTCTGGGATGTTGGTGGGCTTTCCTGCATGAACTGCTTGCTTCAGTTCCTTCCACAACATTTCTAGAAGATTAAGGTCAGGACTTTGACTCAGCCATTCCAAAACATGAATTTTATTCTTTTTAAACCATTCTGTTGTTGATTTACTCTTGTTTTTCTGATCATTGTCTTCTGATCATCATCCAACATCTATTAAGCTTCAGGTGATGGACTGCTACCCTGATATTTGCCTGTGAAATATCTTGATACAATTTTGAACTCATTGTTCCCTCAATGACTGCAAGCTGTCCTGGCCCTGAGGCAGCAAAGCAGCCCTAAACTATGATACTCAAACTATGCTTCAGAGTTGGAATGAGGTTTTGGTGTTGGTTTTCCTCCAAACATAGTAATGTGCATTTCTGCTGCAAAGTTCAACATTTGCCTCATCTATCCACAGAACATTGTCCCAGTAATGTTGTAGAACATCCAGGTGATCTTTTGCAAACTTGGGATGTGCAGCAATGTTTTTTTGAGGAGCAGTGGGTTCTTCTGTGGTGTCCATCCATGAACACCATTCTTGTTCAGTGCTTTTCTTATAGTGGACACATGAACAGAGACTTTAGCAAGTTCTAGAGATTTCTGCAGGTCTTTTGCTGTTACCCTTGGGTTCTATTTCACCTCCTTCAGCATTGCACATTGTGCTCTTGGTATGATCTTCGCAGGATGCCCATTCCTAGGGAGAGTAGCAACAGTACTGAGTTTCCTCCATTTATAGACAATTTCTCTTACTGTGGACTGATGAATGCTCTGGTCTTTAGAAATGCTTTTGTAGCTGTTTCCAGTTTCATGCATCTCTACTATTCTTCTTCTAAGGTCCTCTGAAAGTTATTTTGATCAAGGCAAGGTGCACGTTAATAGATCTTTCTTGAGAAGAGCAGGATCTATCAGTAACCTGACTTGGTGTGTCTTTTTTATTGGGCAGGGCACCTCTGCAACCCACACCTCCAATCTCAGCTCATTGATTGGAACAACTGACTCTAAATAGATTTTGTAGAAGGCATTACTCCAGAGGCTTACATACTTTTTCCAACAGATACATGTAATATTGGATCATTTTCTCAATAAATAAATGAACAAGTATAATATTTTTGTTGTTGTTTATTTAGTTAGATTCCCCTTTTCTAGTTTTAGGAATTACGTGAAGACCTGATCACATTTTAGGTCATATTTATGCAGAAATAGAGAAAATTCTACAGGGTTCACAAACTTTTGAGCACCACTGTAGCTGTTTGTTCTTGAACTGTGTGGTGTGCAACTTCAGATTTCTGTAATCATGATTCTGAAATTGTGAAATTCTGTGATAGTCAGCAGGAAAACCTCTTAAATTCTGTGCTTTGAAAGAAACTACAGCATATTCTGCTATAAAATTACTTCCTATAATGTGAGGTTTCTGAGGAACATAACTACCACATTATAGCAAAACCACTTACACTTTTCTGATAGAAAAAATACCATATATGAACAGCAGAGGGTGCCACTTGAAACAGTGAAACTTGTCATTGAAACGGACTCCTAGAGTTAGACAGCACAGAAAACAGTCCATTTTCCCCAACTCAGCCATACTGGTCAAGGTACTTGACTAAGCTGGTCTCATTTGCCTTTTCCTTGGCCCATATCCCTCTAAACATTTCTTGTCCAAGTGTCTGTCCAAATACTGTAATTGTATTTGCCTCAACCAATTCTTCTGTCAGCTTGTTCAATATACCCACCACTGTCTTAGTGAAATACATGTCCCTCAGATTCTCTTTAAATCTTTGCCCTCTCGTCTTAGACTCTGCTATCCTGTGTAAAAGAAGGCAACCATACACCTTATCAATTCCTTTCATGATTTTTAAAATCTCTGTAAGGTCACCCCTTAGCCTTGTTCATTTTAGGGAAAACAGTCCCAGTCTATCAACTTTCTCCTTCTGCCCACAACATCTTTGAGAATCCTTTCTGCAACCCTTTGAGCTTAATTTTTTCTTTCCTAAAGTATGGTTACCAGAACTGCATACAACTGTCAATCTTCTGGAATATATTTTATTACTTAGTTGTGATAATATTACTTTATGTTGTGTGTGAGTTTTATGTAATGTGATTCAGAGGAACATTTTTTCGATTGGTGGTATACAGTTGAATGACAATAAACTTGACTTAAGCTCGGCTTGACATCAAAATGTGGTGAGCTAATCTTCAAGTGATGACTGTGATTTCGACTGCAGAAGTGGAATGCTACATTTTCCTTGGGAAATTCAGCATAAACATCTGTAAGGGCCATACAATAAGTCAGGTGTTCATAGCCTGGAAAAGACATGCACCATTTACTTCTATGGAGGTGTCTTAGATAAAAATCATGCAAAATTGTTTCAAATTTTAGAAAATTAAAAATAGATTCACATGAATCTGTTCAAAGGCCTTGATAGAGTGGATGTGGAGAGGATGTTTCCAATGAGACTAGAAGACACAGTTCATAATACGGGGCATCCTTTTAGAACAGAGATGAGGAGGAATTTCTTTAGCCAGACAGGTGAATCTGTTGAATTCTTTGTCACTGGCAGCTGTGGGGGCCAAGCCTTGATGTATATTTAAGGTAGAGCATGAAGGGATATGGGTAGAAGGCAGGAAATTGGGGCTGAGAGGAAAATTGGATCAGCCATGACTTGATGGGCCAAATAGCCTAATTCTGCTCCTACTGTATATCTTATGGTCTTATCTGGGGAGTTCTGTTTTACATGGAAAATAGGCATTTTTTAATCATAGGCTATTGTTTCCAAGTTTTGATACAATTTTCACATTGAAGTTGACTGACTTTTATTTATAGTTAAAGTCCAAGCTATTTATTATGGGAAGACTTATCTAAAATTGATTTTCAATTAATAGAAGTTTTTTTATAGAGAATGGTACATAGACAATGTGTGAACTCATGGATAACAGTCACAATGTGCCTCAGACACAACAATTGTAAAGGGTTTACCATCACTCATCATGGGTTTTACAGCTGGTAACGTATTTCTGTTACAGGACTAGCAGAAATTGGTATTGGTTTATTATTGTCACATGTACCAAGATACAGTGAAAAAGCTTGTCTTACTGTACATACAGATCAATTCATTACACAGTGCACTGAGCTAGGATAAGGCAATGCAATAACAATGCCAAATAAAATGTCAAAGCTACCAAAAAAAGTGCAGTGCAGGTAAACGGTAAAGTGCAAGATTATAAGGGCCAGGATTGTGAGGCCAAGAGTACATCTTATTGTGCAAATGGTCTATTCAAAAGTCTGATAGAGGCTGTCCTTGGGCTTGGTGATATGAATCTGGATATGAATTCCAACATGTTATGTACCTGGAATTCTAAAGCTAGAATTATAAAATTGTCCAGCAGAAGTACGAGCCCATGTCCTCACTAGATATTGTGTTCATCTTTATTAATCACATTTACTGCATTAGATCTGTATCCTTCTATGTCTCATCTATTCAAATGTCTCCTAATATTGTGATTGTACCTGATTCTACCATCTCCTTTGACAGCAAGTTCCAGCTATCAACCACTCACCACTCACTGTGTAAAAAAAAATCTTCTCTAAAATGTTTTACTCTCATCTTAAACTTATGTCCTCTTATTTTTGATACCACTACCATGGGGGATAAAGCAATTGTCTACCCAATCCATACCTTTTATAATTTTATATATCTTGTTCAGATCTCTCCACAACCTCTTTTGCTCCAGGGAAAATTAAAACAATCTCTCCCCTCCAGGCAACATACTTGTTAATATTTTCTATATACTTCTTATAGTGTGATGACCATAACTGTACACTATATTCCAAGTACGGTATAACCAGAGCTTTGTAAATTTGCAACATAGCATCCTGGCTTTCATGTTCTACACTCAACCTACAAAGGCAAGCCCACCATGGGCCTTCTCCACAACGCTGTTTACCTGTGTTACCACTGCAGGGGAACAATAGACCTGAACTCCAATGTTCTCCTTGTGTGATTAAATTCTATCTGCCAATGCTCCATCTGATCCATACGCTGCTGAAGCCTTGGACAACCTTATCCACAACTCCACCAATTTTCAAGTTATCTGCAAACTTACTAGCCAGATTCTGTCAATTATTGGCAAGTCTTCATGCGTTTTTTTTTGCCCTTACATTAAGCTGCACTTTGGTAAGAGAAAGACTAGCCACCCTGTTTACTGTACTTCATAAAGTGCAATGGGGCATTTTTGGTAACTATATTTCAGATATGCCGGCTGGTGGTGTAGTAGCATCTGCACTGAAATTCGAGGTGAATGGTCCCAAGTTTGAATCTGGCCAGCTACTTGCATCATGCTGGGTTGAGTGTTGAGCTACCATCTTCGCCTCGTAATAAACTGACAAATGTTATGGAAATGACAAAAATGAAATGCCGCCCGATGCGCCACAAGGTATAAAACATAACAATACTATAGATATGTTCCATTGAATCTAAAGCACCTCAAGGTGTCCAGAAACCAACTCACTGTCAAAAAAGAAATACCTACCATAATGATTTTATAAATTTCCACTAATCTGTTCCCACCCTGCTCATGGACTGTTTGTCTGACTTCCATCAGGGAGAAGGTAACATATAGCATCCACACTAGGACCAACAGACTTAAAAGCAGTCACTTTCCTCAAGCAGTAAGGCCCAATGCCTCCAGCCTCCCTCACCACCACTACTTCATCATTTCCTGTCAGAGTCACTAGTTCCCGAAGGTTGTCATAGCCAGGGGTGGCAGTGGGGATGAGCTCCCACTAACTATTGGCGTACATTTCAAATAGCCTCTGATAACCAAGTCCAGCTCCTGGCCTCCTGGCTACTAAGCCAGGCGGAACTGTTTCTACTGACAGGAGGGGCTAAGGCAGGTTACTAGTGCCTTGAAACCAGTCTCTTCAGGTAGATGGGGTTCGTAAGCTGTGTTTGGAAGGAAAACTCTGATCGCAACCCTCCGCTGCCTTGCGGCTATACCCAGTTATGATGAAGTCTTTGGAGTAAACCAAAGGAAAAATCCCTACATTGAGATCAACACTGACTGGAAACTCCTGTGATGCCACTGGTCCCAAATTGTACTGGTCTCTGCTGTACCTTTAGATGCGTCAGCTGCATGGAGAGGGATAGCCTGCTGTATGGGTGACAGCTTGCTCTTTATATTGTACTGCTTTGGCTTGCATATCAGAGATCATAGGACACAACATCCATGGTAGATGCCGACCAGCAGAGGGCCTCATAGTCACCTTATGTACAGACACTCCTGCATCTAGCATCACTTTCTGTACATATAATCAGTCTGTGGATATAAGCTATCTTACATATTTATATTTATTGTGTTTGTTTTATTATTGTGTTCTTTATCTTTTGTGCTGCATTGGATCTGGAGTAACAATAAGTTCAGTAAGTGGTCCAGTGATCACAATAGCATTAGCTTCAATATAATTATGGAGAAGGACAGGACTGGACCTAGAGTTGAGATTTTTGATTGGAGAAAGGCTAACTTTGAGGGGATGCGAAGAGATTTAGAGAGAGTGGATTGGGTCAAGTTGTTTTATGGGAAGGATGTAATAGAGAAATGGAGGTCATTTAAGGGTGAAATTATGAGGGTACAGAATCTTTATGTTCCTGTTAGGGTGAAAGGTAAGGTTAAAGGTTTGAGAGCACCATGGTTTTCAAGGGATATTAGAAATTTGGTTCAGAAAAAGAGGGATGTCTACAATAGATATAGGCAGCATGGAGTAAAGGAATTGCTCGAGGAATATAAAGAATGTAAAAGGAATCTTAAGAAAGAGATTAGAAAAGCTAAAAGAAGATACGAGGTTGGTTTGGCAAATAAGGTGAAAGTAAATCCGAAAGGTTTCTACAGTTATATTAAAAGCAAGAGGATAGTGAGGGATAAAATTGGCCCCTTAGAGAATCAGAGTGGTCAGCTATGTGTGGAACTGAAGGAGATGGGAGAGATTTTGAATGATTTTTTCTCTTCGGTATTCACTAAGGAGAAGGATATTGAATTGTCTAAGGTGTGGGAAACAAGTAAGAAAGTTATGGAACCTATGACAATTAAAGAGGTGGAGGTACTGGCGCTTTTAAGAAATTTAAAAGTGGATAAATCTCCGGGTCCTGACAGGATATTCCCCAGGACCTTGAGGGAAGTTTGTGTAGAGATAGCAGGAGCTCTGACGGAGATCTTTAATATGTCATTAGAAATGGGGATTGTGCCGGAGGATTGGCGTATTGCTCATGTGGTTCCATTGTTTAAAAAGGGTTCTAGAAGGAAGCCTAGCAATTATAGACCTGTCAGTTTGACATCAGTGGTGGGTAAATTAATGGAAAGTATTCTTAGAGATAGTATTTATAATTATCTGGATAGATGGGATCTGATTAGAAGTAGCCAGCATGGATTTGTGCGTGGAAGGTCATGTTTGACAAACCTTATTGAATTTTTTGAAGAAGTTACGAGGAATGTTGACGAAGGTAAGGCAGTGGATGTAGTCTATATGGACTTCAGCAAAGCCTTTGACAAAGTTCCACATGGAAGGTTAGTTAAGAAGGTTCAGTCGTTAGGTATTAATGCTGGAGTAATAAAATGGATTCAACAGTGGCTAGATGGGAGATGCCAGAGAGTAGTGGTGGATAATTGTTTATCGGGATGGAGGCTGGTGACTAGCGGGGTGCCTCAGGGATCTGTTTTGGGCCCAATGTTGTTTGTAATATACATAAATGATCTGGATGATGGGCTGGTAAATTGGATTAGTAAGTATGCCGATGATAGTAAGGTAGGAGGTGTTGTGGATAATGAGGTGGATTTTCAAAGCTTGCAGGGAGATTTATGCTGGTTAGAAGAATGGGCTGAACGTTGGCAGGTGGAGTTTAATGCTGAGAAGTGTGAGGTTCTACATTTTGGCAGGAATAATCCAAATAGAACATACAGAGTAAATGGTAGGGCATTGAGGAATGCAGAGGAACAGAGAGATCTAGGAATAACTGTGCATAGTTCCCTGAAAGTGGAGTCTCATGTAGATAGGGGGGTGAAGAGGGCTTTTGGAATGCTGGCCTTTATAAATCAAAGCATTGAGTACAGAAGTTGGGATGTAATACTAAAGTTGTACAAGGCATTGGTAAGGCCAAATTTGGAATATTGTGTGCAGTTCTGGTCACCGAATTATAGGAAAGATATCAATAAATTAGAGAAAGTGCAGAGACGATTTACTAGGATGTTACCTGGGTTTCAGCAATTAAGTTACAGAGAAAGGTTGAACAAGTTAGGTCTCTATTCATTGGAGCGTAGAAGGTTGAGGGGGGATTTGATCGAGGTATTTAAAATTTTGAGAGGGATAGATAGAGTTGACGTGAACAGGCTGTTTCCATTGAGAGTAGGGGAGATTCAAACTAGAGGACATGATTTGAGAGTTAGGGGGCAGAAGTTTAAGGGAAACACGAGGGGGTATTTCTTTACTCAAAGAGTGATAGCTGTGTGGAATGAGCTTCCTGTAGAAGTAGTAGAGGCCAGTTCAGTTGTGTCATTTAAGGTAAAATTGGATAGGTATATGGACAGGAAAGGAGTGGAGGGTTATGGGCTGAGTGCGGGTAGGTGGGACTAGGTGAGATTAAGGGTTCGGCATGGACTAGGAGGGCCAAGATAGCCTGTTTCCGTGCTGTGATTGTTATATGGTTATATAATAATTTCATTCACCTTTACATTTGTCTACTGGAAATGACATTAACCAATCTTGAATCTTGAATCTTGAAGGAAGATGAAGTTTACCTTTTTGTCAACAGAATATAATCATGACATTATGTTTATCTGAAAACATACTAATCAGGTGAAACATTGCTGGTTCTTAGACATTGTAACACTGTGTCATCGCACAGTTTGGTTTTCCCTTGTAAGTTACATTAAACATTGATGAACTTCCATCAAAACGGACCAGTTTTGACACAAACTACAATGAATGGTTACCTGAGGATGCCGAATTCAATGTTGACACCTAACAACTGTAAAGTAGGTAATATCCTATTATTAGAAAACCTACAGCATAATACAGGCCCTTTGGCCCACAATGCTGGGCCGAATATGTATTTACTTTAGAATTTACCTAGGGTATAGAAACAAGTTTAGTAAAATGAGGAGCAGTAAATTTTTTTGTGGTGTGGTATGGAAGATTCAAGGATATTGCTTTTCACAGCCCAGACATCTGATAAGATGCAAGATATTCTGAACAGTTAAATAGATATTTCTTCATCCAAAGAGTGATGAAGCTTTGGAAATTGCCACCTAATGATTCTGGCGGAGTCACTGAATATTTTCAAAATGGTAACGAAGACTGTTTTGGATTTTCAGAGAATCACAGGGTTACAGCAAAGGGTTGCTACTGAGGTCAAAAATTGTGCACAACATTATCAAGGAGCAATAAAGGAACAAGGAGCTGAATGATTTTTTTCTTCTGCTTCTGATGTTCTTGACTTCTATTGACTAAAATCCTATATCACAAATCTCCTCTTCTTGGTAACACACAGAAAGTGTTGGAGGAACTCAGCAGGCCAGGCGGTATCCACTATTCCTCAAACATTCATTGAGCTTTGTAGTATGCCGAAGATAGACTTACAAATGTCCAAAAGAACAGTTAACAAAAGTGCATAATTTAAGAAATTATGCCACTAGCTTTTCCTATTCAAATGGGGACTCTAAACCTGCTGTAATTCCCCAATGGCAACTCCCTAGGGTAATGCTGGGGAATCCCGTCAAGACCTGCTTTTGCTGCTGGATTTATTTATTTGATTCCCTATTTCGAGATACAGCATGGTAACAAGCCCTTTAGCCCAACAAGCCAATTACACCAATTAACCTACTCACCTGTATGTATTTAGAATTTGAGAGGAAACTGGAGCACCTGGAGGAAACCTACACGGTCATGGGAACGTACAATTTCCTTGCAGACAGCAGGAGAATTAAACCCAGGTCCCTGGTGCTGCAATAGTGTTACACTACTGTATGAATGGCAGATCACTTGTGGTAACCAATAGACCACCAGGCCACATCCAGCGTTGTGCAATACTATTACTACCTGCATTTAGAGATTGGATTTTAGAAGGGTGGGGGTGAAGTAGTGCAAGTAAGGCAACAGCAGCCAAAATTGTACATCACACACCAATTATTGCGGTTGCATATTCATTATATAAAATCTTACTCTGGCAAACAAAGCCTCCACTGATTCAGCATTTAGAATAAACAAAGTTCAGAGGCAACTCTGTTCACTGAAGGTCATTGTCGGTCTTATTCCTTAAATGGCATACTGTAGAAAAGATTAACACAGCTGTACTTATTTCTAAACGATTGTCAAAAAAAGTTACCTTTGACAGTTCTACGATTTGAAAGTAAGGCAGGTCATGTGCCTGCTGGATTTTAAAATAGAGCTTTTCATAATTTTTTCCTTACATGTTCTATCATGTGCTTTGTTCTAGCATATGAGGTGAATAAAACCTACTCTGTAAGTCACACTCATGAAGATCATTATATAAGAACTTAAGAAATAGGAGAAGCAGTAGGCCATCCAGCTCATCCAGCCTGCTCCACTATTCAATAAGATCATGGCTGATCTTTCCCTTCACCACCTTTCTACCTTTTCCCCATAAACCTTAATTCCCCTATTATGCAAAAGTCTATCCAACCTTGTCTTAAATATATTTACTGAGGTAGCCTCCACTGCTTTAACGGGCAGAGAATTCCACAGATTCACCACTCTTTGGGAGAAGCCATTCCTCCTCATCTCCATCCTAAATCTACTCCCCCGAATCTTGAAGATATATCCCTTAGTTGTAGTCTCACCTACCAGTGGAAAAAAACCTTCCTGCCTCTATCTTATCTGTCCCTTTCATAATTTTATATGTTTCTATCAGGTCTCCTCTCATCCTTCTGAATTCCAGCAAGTACAGTCCCAGACGACTCAATCTCTCCTTATAGTATAACCTCTTCATCTCTGGAATCCACCTGGTGAACCTCCTCTGCACCACCTCCAAAGCCAGTATATCTTTCCTCAAGTAAGGAGACCAGAACTATACACAGTACTCCAGGTGCAGCCTCACTAGTACCCTGTACAATTGCAGCATAACCTCCCTTCTCTTAAATTCAATTCCTCTAGCAATGACGGCCAACATTTCATTTGCCTTCTTGTTAGCCTGCTGCACCTGCAAACCAACCTTTTGTGATTCATGCACAAGCTCTCCCAAGTCCCTCTGCACAGCGGCATGCTGCAATTTTTTTACCATTTAAATGATAATCTGCTCTTTCATTTTTCCTTCCAAAGTGGATGACCTGGCATTTACCAACATTGTATTCCATCTGCCAGACCCTTGTCCACTCACTTAAGCTATCTATATCTCTCTGCAGACTCTCCGTATCTTCTGCATAATTTGCTTTTCCACTCAATGCAGTATCATCAGCAAAATTAGATACACTATACTCGGTCCCCTCTTCCAGATTGTTAATGTATATCGTCACTCGATCCCCTCTTCCAGATCATAATGCAGTTGGGGTATCATCATACTAGCTATCTCTTTGACTAACTTTCACATCCACCAAATGAGCCAAAATGATTTCTCCAAAATACTGCAATAAAATAAACAAATCGCCAAGGTATAAGAAAGCCAAGAGGTTGCCAGGATCCTGACAAAGATCGTGGATGATTAATCTGCAGGAGATGGAAAGGGAAAATTTAAAGGAGGTGCAAAGGGCAATTTTTTTTTTACACAGAGTGGTGGGTGTCTGGAACAGGTTGCCTGGGGTTGTGGTGGAAACAGCTATGGTAGTGGCATTTAAGAAACAATTGATGTGTAATTGTCATTGATAAGATCCCACAATTTGGTTAAAACACATGGAATTGAAGTAATATACTGACATGGATTGGGAACTTGTTATTCAAGCAAATCAAATCACAGACCTTCCATTCTTTGGAAAGGTTTGTCCAGAGGGGTATTTCAGCCACCAGTATTTGGGCCCTAGCTATGCACAGTTAATGTCAATGATCTGGTTAATGGGCACAAATGTCATATTTCCATGTTTGGAAAGGATTGGTAGGATTGTGAAAAAAGAGGAGGACATAACGAGGCTTCAATAGGAAACAGGCAAGCTAAGCAAAGGGATAAGAACATAGCAGATGGAATATAATGTGGCAAAATATGAAGTCATCTGTTTTTGTGCACATGGCAAAAAGGAAGAATATTGGTTTAATGAGGCAGCGCTGGGTAGTTATATTTCAATGCTCACAGTATACAAAACAAAGTAGATGAACAGTTAGAAATTGGCAGCTACAATGTTGTGGCATCACAGAGTTGTGGCTGAATGAAAATCACAGTTGAGAGTTAAGTATCCAAGGATACACGTCTTAACTAAAAGACAGACAGGTGGGCAGAAGGCATTGATTGCTTTGTTGGTAAAAAGGGAAATCAAATCCTTAGCAAGATGTGACATAGGATAAGAAGATATAACATCCTGGTGGGTAGAGTTTAAAAAATTGCAAGGTAAAAAGAGTTATGTACAGACCTCTGGTGAAAGTTGATTGGAAGAGGACAAACTTGAGAAATTCTGCAGATGTTGGAAATCCAAAACAATACACACAAAATGCTGGAGGAACTCAGCGGGTCAGGCAAGTTCTATGGGAATGAATGAACAGTCGATATTTTGGGCCAAGACCCTTCTTCAGGACTGACTTTCACAATAGGTTACCACGTCAAAAGCTGTAGAAATCCAGCACAATTGTTTCCAAATGAACACAAAATTGGTCCAAAATATTGAAGATGATAATCTTAGGCAATTAAATTTGAGTGCAGTGCTTTATTATCTCTGAAGGTAGCACCTTCATATTGTTTGGTGCTATACTTCAATTTTAATCATCTTGTAACAAATTTTAGCAGCTTGCAATCTGATTTAGGGGTTTCCAATGCATTTGGAATTAAATGTTTTGACTGGCAGAAATAACAGACTAATCAGATAAGGATGGATTAAAAGTGCATGTAATGAATTGCATGTGGAATGGAAATTTATTATCATTTTCCTGCAGGCATTTACAGGAAAAGAGAAATGCAATCAAATTTTATGAAAAAATATACATAAACAGATGGACACTGACAAACACCAATGTGCAAAAGACAAACTATGCAAATAAAAATAATATTGTACTATACTAAAAATAAAACAACATGAGTTATAAAGAGTCCTTGGAAGTGTGTCTGCAGATAGCAGTGTAGTGGTGAATGAAGTTATGTGTGTCGGTTCAGGAGCCGGATTGTTGAAGAGTAATAACCGTTCCCAAGCTTGATGGTATGGGACCTCTTGCTTCTGTACTTCCTGCCCAATAGTATTAATGAGAAAAGCGCATGGCGTAGATGGTGGGGGGTTTTGATGATGGATGCTGCTTTCTTGTGGCAACGCTCCATGTAAATGCACAAAAGGAATTTGAAGAGATGCAGAACCTGGTTCAATTAAAGGGGCACTGGGAACTGAAGGATCTAGAATTTGCTGGGAAATGCAAATCCAAACTGGCCATCCACATGACAGTTGCCTTCAGTAATGTTATATAGATAGGCTAGTACATGGTTCCCCCATGAAACTGCCGCAAGAGACTTTTGCAACTGGCTAAACCATAAGGCTTGCTGGCTGTCAAATATGACGAGACTTCTGAGTGCTACAGAATGACACAGAAATATTCAAAATCAATTTAAAACAATGACATTAGTTAATAATGACATTTATTAATAATATTAATAATTTTAAAAAGTAAGTATGCTTAATACTTTTAAACAATTAAAAGATTAAATATTACTAAAACATTTAATAGATTATAAAATAAATGTAACCTTTCCACTGCAGCCATTACTCTCCATTCAGATAAGGCTTCACTGTTCTTGCTCTGGGTCTAAATTGTCACAGGCATTTTCACCAGTTTATGGTGTGCAGATGTAGCAAGTTCATTCCCAGCAGTTGGAGTATTAGAGTACTGTTGTGAAATCACTGGGGACGGGGGCTCATCCTGCAAGCTTAGAATTTCCATGCTCACAAACTTGAAGCACTTATGCTGTAAGATGCATACAGTTCTAGACACAATTTCCCTAAAGTGGGGAATGCAATTGGATGAATTGATGGTAAGGATCTCGTGAAGAGCTGTAACAAATCATCTGCTCAGTGTGCCTAACTTAAGGCAGTTGCAATGGTTTCAGCCTTGTGCTGAGTACACTATCGTGAGGGATAAGAATGTTTTCAGAACCTACTGCTGTAAGTTGTTTAATTGCCATTTATTTATCTTTAATGATTAAATGTGTCAGCATGACACAGCTCTGATTTAATACATTGGTTGTGGGATTATTTGGCTCTGTCCATTGCACACTGGTTTCATTGTTTAATCCACATATTGTATCTTGGTTGGCCTGGATACCGATCAAAAACCTTCCACCCTACATATTTTCCCACCTCCAATCTCTGTCAATGGTGACTCACACATTCTTTACTGGGATAACTAAAGTTCTTGTTTATCTCCAATGAGAGATCGCATGTGGTTCTGCGAGGAATCCAGAAGATTTGCCTAAAGAAGAAAAAGAACAATGCAGAGATTCATTTTACTGATTTACTGAATGGTCAAAGCAAGATTTCAATATTTTCCAGAAAGTTATACCTCACAATTTTATAATGCCCTTATCGTCCTTAAATCAGATATGTTACATGGCCAGTTACAAAACAATATTGCAAGGGATTCGTATAAAGTGACTAATGTTCTTCCAATTGTTTACTTTAATGGTTTTAGTTATGTTAATGTTTTGTGTGTTTTTTTTCAAATGCTTATACATTTTATGGTGTTTTAGCAATTTGATTATTTTAAATAGATTTTTAATATTTTGCAATTTCCAGAACATTCAAAAACTTTGGGTTTTACAGTCAGCAAGAAAGTAAAAACAAGAAATAGAGAACATCACATCACATGAGGCCCGGCCATTGCATAGGACCTTATTCTTTTGGATAGGGATGCATTTGAAAATGAATCAAAGTTTCTAAAGCCTGGAAATGTATATCTTACATAAATATCAGACCTATCTCAGAATCCACAGCAATGGGTTTAATTCTGCAAGAAAGGCAAAAAATCTTGGGTAACTAAAGATGCAAAGAAACAGAAAATAATGAACAAAGATATTTATAGCAGAAATAAATTGACCTTAATAATGTAGAACATGGAATAGCACAGCGCAGTACAGGCCCTTCAGTCCACAATGTTGTGCTGACCCTTAAACCCTGCCTCCCATATAACCCCCCACATTAAATTCCTCCATATACCTGTCTAGTAGTCTCTTAAATTTCACTAGTGTATCTGCCTCCACCACTGACTCAGGCAGTGCATTCCACACACCAAACACTCTCTGAGTAAAAAACCTTCCTCTAATATACCCCTTGAAATTCCCATCCCTTACCTTAAAACCATGTCCTCTTGCATTGAACAGTGGTGCCCTGGGGAAGAGGCGCTTGCTGTCCACTCTATCTATTTCTCTTAATATCTTGTATAGCTCTATCATGTCTCCTCTCGTCCTCCTTCTCTCCAAAGAGTAAATCCCCAGCTCCCTTAATCTCTGATCATAATGCATACTCTCTAAACCAGGCAGCATCCTGGTAAATATCCTCTGTACCCTTTCCAATGCTTCCACATCCTTCCTATAGTGAGGCGAACAGAACTGGACACAGTACTCCAAGTGTGGCCTAACCAGAGTTTTATAGAGCTGCACCATTACCTCGTGAGGGATTAAACTCTATCCCTTGATTTATGAAAGCTAACACCCTTTATATATTTCTTTAACTATAAAGGAATATTTCAATCTCCTGTTGCATTGATCTGTAATATAATATGCGAAGGTCATTTGAGGAAGATTGTTTTCTGAATAGCTTTGATCGAATTTATATAATAAAATAATACTTCCTGGACTTTTATCATTCTTATATCTTAATGAATACTTTACTTTAGTATTCACTATGGAAAAGGATCTTGGTGATTGTAGTGCAGACTTGCAGCAGACTGAAAACTTGAGCATGTAGATATTAAGGAAGAGGATGTGCTGGAGCTTTTGGAAAGCATCAAGTGAGATAAGTCGCCGGGACCGGATGAGATGTTGCCCAGGTTACTGTGGGAGGCGAGGGAGGAGATTGCTGAGCATCTGCTGATGATCTTTGCATTATCAATGGGAACGGGAGAGGTCCCAGAGGATTGGAGTGTTGTGGATGTTGTTCCTTTATTCTAGAAAGGGAGTAGAGATAGCCCAGGAATTTATAGACCAGCGAGTCTTACTTCAGTGGTTGGTAAGTTGATGGAAAGATCCTGAGAGGCAGGATTTATGAAATTTGGAGAGGTATAATATGATGAGGAATAGTTAAAAATGGCTTTGTCAAGGGCAGGTCGTGCCTTATGAGCCTGATTGAATTTTTTGAGGATGTGACTAAACACATTGATGAAGGAAGAGCAGTAAATGTAGTGTATATGGATTTCAGCAAGGCATTTGATAAGGTACCCCATGCAAGGCTTGTTGAGAAAGTAAGGAGGCATGGAATTCAAGGGGACGTTGCTTTCTGGATCCAGAACTATGGTATGATGAAACCAAAATCGAGCTTTTTGGCCATCAGACTAAACACTATGTTTTGTGTAAGCCAAACATTGCACATCATCAAAACACACCATCCCGACTGTGAAGCATGGTGGTGGCTGCGTCATGCTTGGGGATGCTTCATTGCAGCAGGTCCTGGAGGGTTTGTGAAGGTAGAGGATTAAATGAATGCAGCAAAATATAGGGAAATTCTAGAATAAAACCTGATGCAGTCTGAAAAAGAACTGCATTTTGGGAGAAGATTTGTTTTCCAGCAAGACAATGCCCCCAAACATAAAGCCAAAGCTACACAGGACTGGCTTAAAAACAACAAAGTTAATGTCTTGGAGTGGCCAAGACAGAGTCTAGACCTCAATCCAATTGAGAATTTGTGGCTGGACTTGAAAAGGACTGTTCACTCATGATCCTCATGCAATCTGACAGAACTTGAGCAGTTTTGTAAATAAGAATGGGGAAAAATTGCAGTGTGCAATTTAGAGACCTATTTACACAGACTGTAATTGATGCAAAAAAGATGCATCCACTAAATACTGACTTGAAGGGGGTGAATACTTATGCAATCAATTATCTTGTGTTTTATATTTGTAATTAACTTAGATCACTTCTGAGAGTACTATTTTCACTTTAACATGAAAGATTCATTTTCTGTTGATCAGTGTCAAAAAAAGCCAAATTAAATCCATTGTTGTAAATCAATAAAACATGAAAACTTCCAAGAGAAGGTGAATAATTTTTATAGGCACTGTATCAAATTTCTGGGCACTCTAAAGTTCTTGGTTATTCAGGAACAGGATGTAAATTGGTTGTCACTCCACACCCATAGCAAGTAAATCACTTTAAAACATATTTTGTTCATGGATTATAGAAACATAGAAACATAGAAAACCTACAGCACAGCACAGGCCTTCGGCCCACAAAGTCCCTACCTTAGAAAGGACTAGGATTACCAATAGCCCACTATTTTTCTAAGCTCCATGATCTTACACAAAAGTCTCTTAAAAAAAACACTATCATATCCACCTCCACCACCATTGCTGGCAGCCCATTCCACGCACTCACCACTCTCTGAGTAAAAAATTTACTCTTGACATCTCCTATGTACCTACTCCCCAACACCTGTGTCCTCTTGTGGCAACCATTACAGTCCTAGGAAAAAGCCTCTGACTATCCACACGATCAATGCCTCTCATCATCTCATACACCTCTATCAGGTCACCTCTCATCCTCTGTTGTTCCAAGGAGAAAAGGGCGAGTTTACTCAACCTATTCTCATAAGGTGTGCTCCCCAATTCAGGCAACATCCTTGTAAATCTCCTCTGCACCCTTTCTATGGTTTCCACATCTTTCCTGTAGTGAGGCAACCAGAACTGAGCACAGTACTCCAAGTGGGGTCTCACCAGGGTCCTATATAGCCACAACATTACCTCTCTGCTCCTAAATTCAATTCCACGATTGATGAAAGCCAATACACCATATGCCGTCTTAACCACAGAGTCAACTTGCCCAGCTGCTTTGAGCGTCCTATGGACTCGGACCCCAAGATCCTTCTGATCCTCCACACTGCCAAGAGTGTTCCCATTAATACTAGATTTTGCCATCCTATTTGACCTACCAAAATGAACCACTTCACACTTATCTGGGTTGAACTCCATCTGTCACTTCTCAGCCCAGTTTTGAATCCTATCAATGTCCCTCTGTAACCTCTGACAGCCTTCCACACTATCCACAACACCCCCAACCTTTGTGTCATCAGCAAATTTAGTACCCACATCCTCCACTTCCTCATCCAGGACATCTATAAAAATCACGGAGTAAGGGTCCCAGAACAGATCCCTGAGGCACCCCACTGGTGACCGACCTCCATGCAGAATATGATCTGTCTACAACCACTCTTTGCCTTCTATGGGCAAGCCAGTTCTGGATCCACAAAGCAATGTCCCCTTGGATCCCTTGCTTCCTTACTTTCTCAATAAGGAAGTACCTTATCAAATGCCTTGCTGAAATCCATATACACTACATCTACTACTCTTCCTTCATCAATGTGTTTAGTCACATCCTCAAAAAAATTCAATCAGGCTTGTAAAGCACGACCTGCCCTTGACAAAGCCATGCTGGCTATTCCTAATCATATTATACCTCTCCAAATGTTCATAAATACTACCTCTTAAGATCTTTTCCATCAACTTACCAACCACTGAGGTAAAACTCACTGGTCTATAATTTCCTGGGCTATCTCTACTCCCTTTCTTGAATAAAGGAACAACATCTGCAACCCTCCAATCCTCCGGAACCTCTCCCATCCCCATTGATGATGCAAAGATCATTGCCAAATGCTGAGCAATCTCCTCCCTCACCTCCCAGAGTAGCCTGGGGTACTTCTCATCCAACCTGCGACTTATCCAACTTGATGCTTTCCAAAAGCTCCAGCACATCCACTTTCTTAATATCTACATGCTCAAGCTTTTCAGTCTGCTGCAAGTCATCACTACAATCACCAAGATCCTTTTCCTGGGTGAATACTGAAGCAAAGCATTCATTAAGTACCTCTGCTATTTCCTCCAGTTCCATACACACTTTCCCACTGTCACATTTAATTGGTCCTATTCTTTCACATCTTACCCTCCTGCTCTTCACATACTTGTAGAATGCTGTGGAGTTTTCCTTAATCCTGCTCCCCAAGGCCTTCTCATGACCCCTTCTGGCTCTCCAAATTTCCTTCTTAAGCTCCTTCCTGTTAGCCTTATAATCTTCTAGATCTCTAACATTACCTAGCTCTCTGAACCTTTTGTAAGCTTTTCTTCTTGACTAGACTTATTACAGCCTTTGGTTCCTGTACCCTACCATAACTTCCCTGTCTCATTGGAGCGTACCTATGCAGAACATATATTCCCTGAACATTTGCCACATTTCTTCCGTACTTTTCCCTGAGAACACCTGTTTCCAATTTAAGCTTCCAATTTTCTGCCTGATAGCCTCATAATTTCCCTTACTCCAATTAAACTCTTTTCTAACTTGTCTGTTCCTATCTCTCTCCAATGTTATTGTAAAGGAGATAGAATTATGATCACTATCTCCAAAATGCTCTCCCACTGAGAGATCTGACACCTGACCAGGTTAATTTGCCAATACCAAATCAAGTACAGCCTCTCCTCTTGTAGGCTTATCTACATATTGTGTCAAGAAACCTTCCTGAACACACCTAACAAACTCCACCCTATCTAAACCCCTCACTCTAGGGAGATTCCAATCGATATTTGGGAAATTAAAATCTCACATCATGACAACTCTTATTATTACACCTTTCCAGGCTCTGTTTCCCTTATCTGCTCCTCGATATCCCTATTACTATTGGGCACCCTATAAAAACACCCAGTAAAGTTATTGACCCCTTCCTGTTCCTAACCTTCACCCTCAGAGCCTCCGTAGACAACCCCTCCATGACGTCCACCTTTTCTGCAGCCGTGATACTATCTTTGATCAACAGTGCCTCCCTCCCGGTCCTTTCTGAAACATCTAAAACCCAACACTTGAAGTAACCATTCCTGTCCCTGAGCCATCCATATCTCTGTAATGGTCATCACATTATATCTCCAAGTACTGATCCATGCTCTCAGCTCATCCACTTTGTTCACAACACTCCTTGCGTTAAAATAGACACATCTTCGGTCTGAGTGTGTCCCTTCTCTATCACCTGCCTATCCTCCCTCTCGCACTGTCTACAAGCTTTCTCTATTTGTGAGCCAGCCGCTTCTTCCCCAGTCTCTTCAGTATGCTCCCCACCCCCCAACAATTATGGTTTAAACCCTCCTCAGCAGCCTTAGCAATCCACCCCACCAGGATATTGGTCCCCCTTGGATTTAAGTGCAACCCGTTCTTTTTGTACAGGTCACTCCTGCCCCTAAAGAGGTCCCAATGATCCAGAAATCTGAATCCCTGCCCCCTGCTCCAACCCCTCAGCAACGCATTTATCCTCCACCTCACTCTATTCCTATATTCACTGTCACGTGGCACAGGCAGTAATCCCGAGATTACTACCTTTACAGTCCTGCTTCTCTATTTCCTTCCTAACTCCCTGTAGTCTGTTTTCAGGACCTCTTCCCTTTAAGTACCTATATCGTTGGTAACAATATGTACCATGACCTCTGGCTGTTCTCCCTCTCACTGCAGGACATCTTGAATGCGATCTGAAACATCCTGGACCCTGGCACCTTGGAGGCAAACCACCATCCAAGTTTCTTTCCTGCCTACACAGAATCATGTGTCTGACCCCCTGACTATAGAGTCTCCTATTACTTCTGCCTTCCTCTTCCTTTCCCTGTCCTTCTGAGCCAAAGTTAAATTACAATGAAAAGCTGAATGATGTAACTTAACTTTGTAAGCTCTGGCACCCTGGAGAGAGGAGTGAAGATCGCTGAGAACGAGTGAAATCGATTTTCGCCTCTGAACTGAGCCAGTATTTAAATTGTTTAAACAGCATATCATACCTCGGACTAGGACCCGGGCACCATTGCTGCAGAAGGCCTAGACCACGCCACCCAGTGACTTGCTACGGTCCCAGAATTTGTTGTGCAGTGCAAAGCTGCTCTCCAGCTCATTCAAATCAGCTTGGTGTCCAGAGCAATCCAACCTCGCACCTGGGCCAGTTGAATGAGCACAGTATCTTCTCTACGACCTCACCTTTCGGAACCCAGACAATTCAACCTCGTTCCTGGGCCAGCTGCATTGGAACTCCATTTGCAACAATTCTGCAACACACCATCTTGCCTTGCCATCACTCGCCCCTTCACTGTTTGTGGTGATAATTAACACACTTTAACCTCAGAAATCGTATATGGGAATAGATGAACCAAAAAATGCTAAGTCTGCTTATTAGTGGGGTTTTGAAAAATTAACTTGGTCAAGTGTGTAAATGCTCTCCAAAGCAGTATATACTCTCCTGAATGCAGCAAGCAGTATTGTCAGTATATTGACAACAGGATACACTGTCTATCACAAAAGTCACCAGTTCTACATTTCAACTCTGTTCATAAGCACTTTCTTTATTATCTGATCTGTAGAACCCTGACAGTCAACCCTCACTGGAACGCCAATTCATGACCAGTTATTCTAATCAGCAAATGCAACAAGCCACCATGATTAACACTGCTCTCGCCCAGCAGCTCACTTCCCAGTAAGATAGCACCTTAATCTGTTGTGCACATTTTTAAAGAACCATGTCTGAAATGTTAAGTTATATTTTGCTGGGAGCTGGAGTGGATTGTGTTGTTTCAACACTAGACACTAGAACACTACAGCACAGTACAGGCCCTTCAGCTCTCGATGTTGTGCCAACCCATATATTCCTTAAAATAAAGCACTAAACCCATACTATCCTGTAACCCTCTATTTTCCTTTCATCCATGTGCTTGCTCAAGAGGCTCCTAAATACCCCTAATGTTTTAGCTTCCACCACCATCCCTGGCAAGTTATTCCAGGCACCCAAAACCCTCTGTGTAAAAAAACTTTCCCCTGATGTCTCCCCTAAACTTCCCTCCCTTAACTTTGTACACACTGTGTACAAAAGGGTCCCATGACAGATCCTTGCAGCACTCCACTAGTCATCGACCTCCGGGCAGAATACTTTCCTTCCATTACTACCCTCTGCTTTCTTCCTGTAAACCAATTTTTTATCAAAACAGCCAAGGTTCCACTGATCCCATGCCTCATGACTTTCTGGATGAGTGTCTCGTGGAGGACCTTGTCAAATGCCTTGCTAAAATCCATGTAGACCACACGTACTGCCCTACCCTCATCAATTTCTTCTGTTACCTCTTCAAAAAACTCAATTAGGCTCATGAGGCACGACCTTCCCTTCACCAAGCCATGTTGACTATCCTTGAGTAGACTACACTTCTCCAAATGCTCGTAGATCCTATCCTTAAGAATCCTTTCCAGTAGTTTGCAGACCACCGATGTAAGACTCTCCGGTCTATAGTTCCCAGGATTCTCCCTATTACCTTTTTTAAACAAGGGAACTACATTTGCCATTCTCCAATCCTCCCCTGCAGCCAAAGAGGATTCAAAGATCATAGCTACTGCTCCAGCGATCTCTTCCCTCACTTCCCACAGTAACTTGGGGTGTATCACATCCGGCCCTGGGGACTTAACAATCTTGATGTTTTTAAGAAGATGCAATACTTTTTCTTCCTTAATCTCCACATTGTCCAGCACACAGGCCTGTTCTATTTCAACCTTACCCTGATCAAGGTCCTTTTCACTTGTGAATACTGAAGCAAAGTATTCATTTATGACTTCCTCAACATTGCAGTTGGAGCAGGGTATGCTCCTATTCAAGTCTCAGGCAGGCTTAGTGCATGTGTAAGAGTTCTGAAGATATGACTTGGTCCCCATCCAATTAATGAGTGTTCAGTTCATCCTGAAACTGGGTTTTGCTTCTGACTTGGGTTGCATAATTCAAAGCCCTCCTCGGCCCATCAGTAGCCTGCTCTGATAGTAACATCAGTGTGCCAGCAAGCAAATCATTTTTCATTTAGCCCAACTTTAAAAATTGCAGTCCCTCAAGAAAGAGGAGCTGTTCTTTTAAAATAAATCCTTATCCTGTAGTCAGAAGAGGCATGCAGACCAGCTCACTGCATGTCAAAGTCAGGATAGGTCATTGTGAACTAGCTGATTATTTAGTTAGTTTTAGTAACATCTGACAAATTATATATGGAAGAATTATATTTAAGTACTAATGCTGAATAGTGGGTTAGTTGGCAACTGAGAAGTCATGGAAGGATGGTCTGCTGAGTCAGTGTGGGTGGAAGTCAGAAACAGGAAGGGGCAATAACTCTACTATAACTCTACTAATATTAAAAACATAGAAAACCTACAGCACAATACAGGCCCTTCGGCCCAAAAAGCTGTGCCGAACATGTCCCTACCTTAGAACTACCTAGGATTACCCATAGCCCTCTATTTTTCTAAGTTCCATGTAGCCATCTGGGAGTCTCTTAAAAGACCCTACCATTTCCGCCTCCACCACCATCGCCGGCAGCCCATTCCACGCACTCATCACGCTCTGCATAAGAAGCTTATCCCTGACATCTCCTCTGTACTTTCTTCCAAGCACCTTAAAACTATGCCTTCTCATGCTAGCCATATCAGCCCTGGGGAAAAGCCTCTGACTATCCACATTATCTTGAACACCTCTATCAGGTCACCTCTCATCCTCCATTGCTCCAAGGAGAAAAGGCTGAGTACACTCAACCTATTCTCATAAGACATACTCCCCAATCCAGGCAACATCCTTGTAAATCTCCCCTGCACCCTTTCTATGGCTTCCACATCCTTCGTGTACTGATGCAACCAGAACTGAGCACAGTACTCCAAGTGAGGTCTGACCAGGGTCCTATATAGCTGCAACATTACCTCTCGGTTCCTAAATTCAATTCCACGATTGATGAAGCCCAATGCACTGTATGAATTCTTAACCATAGAGTCAACCTGCGTAGCAGCTTTGAGAGTCCTATGGACTCGGACCCTAAGATCCCTCTGATCCTCCACACCGCCAAGAGACTTATCATTACTACTATATTCTGCCATCATATTTGACCTACCAAAATGAACCACCTCACACTTATCTGGGGTAAACTCCACCTGCCACTTCTCAGCCATTTTGTATCCTATCAATGTCCCGTTGTAACCTCTGACAACCCTCCACTCTATCCAACCTTTCTGTCATCAGCTAATTTACTAAACCATCCCTTCACTTCCTCATCCAGGTCATTCATAAAAATCTCAAAGAGTGGGGGTCCCAGAACAGATCCCTGAGGCACCCCACCGGTGACTGACCTCCATGCAGAATGTGACCAGTCTACAACCACTCTTTGCCTTCTGTGGGGAAGCCAGTTCTGGATCCACAAAGCAATGTTCCTTTGGATCCCATGCCTCCTTACTTTCTCAACAAGCCTTGCATGGGGTACCTTATCAAATGCCTTGCTGAAATCCATATACACTACATTTACTGCTCTTCCTTCATCAATGTGTTTAGTCACATCCTCAAAAAATTCAATCAGGCTCATAAGGCACGACCTGCCCTTGACAAAGCCATTTTTAACTATTCCTCATCATATTATACCTCTCCAAATTTCATAAAATTTTTAAAATTTATCTTAAAGATTGAAATTTTTTGTGAATAAAGAAAAACCCTACTAAGCAAGAAAAGTGAGAGAGAAAAAAAGAACCCATTGAGGGCACAACCCTGGTGCCATGCATCATATAGAAAGCTTCTAAAAATAAACATCAAACTGCCAACAAGAAGAAAAAATATATCAAAATAAAATTTACACTTAGATCATGGATAAAATCTATCAGTTAACTGAAATGATAGTAACAAGCAAATGAGCCCCATCTCTTCTCAAAATCAAATAAAGGTTCAAAGGTTCGACTTCTGATTTTCTCCAAGCTGAGACACAGCATCACTTGGGAGAACCATTGTGACAAAGTAGGAGCTGATATATCCTTCCATTTCAACAAGGTGGCCCTCCTAGCTATCAATGTAACAAACACAATAACATGTTGGTCTGACAGAGAAATACCATGAACATTTTGAGGAATTATTCCAAAAAGCAGTCAATTTATTAGGTTGTAAGTTGGTTCTAAGTGCTTTAAAAACTGTCGAAAAGACTGACTTCCAGAACGGTTTTAATATAGAACATGACCAGAACATGTGTCAGTGTGGCTATCTCAGTTTTACATCTATCACAATACTTGTCAACATTGGGAAGTATTTTAGAAAGTCTCTCTTTTGTCCAATGGTAACGATGTACAATTTTAAATTGAATGACTAGCACAGACTGAGGAAGAGTTAACCAACTTCAGAATCCGCGTCCAATCCTCCCATATAAAAGTCAAATTGAGTTCTTGCTCCCAATCCTGTTTAATCTTAAGTAAAGGACGCTTATCCCATTGCAATAATAAATGTAAAATTCTTCCAATAGAACCTATCATCAAGGGGTTCATATTCATAATAGTATCTAACAAGTCAGCCTCCAATATATAAGGAAAATTACTTAAATATTTTTGTAAAAAATGTCTAACTTGAAGATATTGTAAAAAGTGTGAACATGAAAGAGACTATTTATTGACTAATTGTTCAAAAGACATCAATCTGCCTTCTTTAAATAAGTCCAAAAAAGACTTAATACCTTTATTTTTCCAAAGTAAAAAAATTGGATCACTCCAGGAAGGTTTAAAAAAGTAATTACGATAAATTATACTACAAAGTTTAAATTTTTTAAGATTAAAAAAATTGAGGAACTGAAGCCAAATTTGTAAAGAGTGCTTAACCACAGGATATAAATTTAAATTAGCAACTTTAGCTAATTGTATAGGTAGAGCAACTCCTAATAATGAAGTTAAATAAAACTGTTTCACAGCTCTCAGTTCCAGGTCTACACAGACTGGCCAGTCATTCCTACCACCCCAATATAACCAAAAGGATATATATCACAAATTAACAGCCCAATAATACATTCTTAGATTAGGCAAAGCAAGACCGCCATCCTTTTTCAACTTTTGTAAATGATTTTTACTGATTCTAGGTCTTTTATTATCCCAAATAAAAGATAGAATAATAGAGTCAATCCGATCAAAAAACTTCTTAGTCAAAAGAACAGGAATATTCTGAAATAGATGTAAAAATTTTTTAGTAAAATCATCATTTTAACTATATGAATACGACCAACAAGTGAAAATGTAAGTGGGCTCCATCTACTAAATGAGTACTTCATAGAGTCCACTAAAGGAGGAAAATTAGCTTTATAAAGATCCTTTTCTTTTGTAATTCTGACCCCTAAATATCTAAAAGAATCCGTAACTTTGAAAGGAATATTATCATATATAGAGACAAATTCATTTAAAGGAATTAATTCACTTTTACTAAAATTTATTTTATATCCTGAAAAATCTCCAAATTTGTCAAATTATTTTAGCAAAGCAGGAATAGATTCTTCAGGCTTAGATATATACACCAATAAATCATCAGCATAACGAGAGATCTTGTGCATGGTCTCATTCATAAAAATCCCATGAATATTTCTAGCTTCACAAAGAGCAATAGCAAGGGGTTCTAATATTAAGTTAAATAACAAAGGACTTAATGGACAACCTTGTCTTGTCCCCCATGATAGCTGAAAAAGGGGAGACCTACAGTTATTGGTGACAACAGTAGCAACAGGAGCTTTATATATCATTTTAATCTAATTATTAAAATTAATACCAAGACCAAATTTTTCTAAAACAGAAAATGAATATTTTCATTTGACTCGATCAAACGCTTTTTCAGCATCCAAAGATATAACACATTGCGGAGTTTTAGAAGAGGGCGAATATATACTGTTAAATCTCTGAACATTTGAAAAAGAATAACGACCCTTTATAAAGCCTGTTTGATCTTTAAAAATGATTTTACCCAAATACTCTCCAACCGATTGGCCATTATCTTTGAGAGAATCTTAGCATCAACATTCAGTAATGAAATAGGTCTGTATGAGGGACAGGATCAGTAGGATCTTTATCCTTTTTGAGGATTAAAGAAATAGAAGCTTCATAGAAAATGGAGGGTAAGTCACTTTTCACAAAAGAATCTTTAAACATCTCCAACATATATGGAGAAAGCAGTTTTCCAAATTTTTTATAAAATTCTACAGGGTAACCATCAAGTCCCGGGGCCTTACCAGATTGCATTGAAAAAATAGCTTTATGGATTTCGGATTCAGTAATTTGGGCATCAAGAGTTTTTTGATCCTCAGCAGAAATTTTAGGGAAAACAATCTTTCGTAAAAAAAAGCATTCATTTCAGAAGAATCAACTGAAGATTGAGATTTATAAAGTTCAGTATAGAAATCTTGGAAAATCTTATTGATTTCTTTATATTCCCGAGCCAAGGTACCATCCTTTCTACAAATTTTCAAAATTTGCCTTTTGGCTCCAGCCAATTTTAATTGAAATGCAAGTAATTTATTATTTTTATCTCCAAACATATAAAATTGGCTCTAAGTAGATAACCTTCGATTGGATGAGTTAATAATAGATTATATTGTGATTGAAGTTCCACCCTTGTTTTAAATAAGTCAATATTAGGGGAAACCGCATAGACATTATCTAAATCTTTAATTTGTTTTGAAATTTTGTCTGTTTTTTGAGTTTAGCTGAATAAGAAATAATCTGACCATGTACAAATGCTTTGAATGTATCCCATATAATTAATTTGGACATACCTCCTACATCATTAAAAAGAAAAAAATTCTTTTATCTAGCTTTCAATAAAACTGATAAAATCAGAATTTTGCAATAAAGTCTGCACCATGATGGACAGACAAAAATGACATCGTCAAATTCAAAGGACAAACTCAAAAGTGCATGATCAGATATAGCAATAGCATCATATTCACAGTTTTTAACATTAGGCAAAAGGTGGTGATCAATTATAATATAATCAATCCTCAAATATTTTTTGTAGACATGTGAAAAGAAGGAATATTCTCTATTATCAGGGTGTAAATACCTCCATAAGTCGATCAACCCAAAATTGATCAAAAAGGAGTTAACTCTTGGTCTGCAGGTTGGAATCGATTAATAATTTTAAAAGTCTTTTTTCGTTTGATAGGATAATTCCAACCACGTATATTCCAACTTACAAACGTGTATTACATTAATCCGTTTGACTGCCATAGTATAATTTTATTCTAATTTACTTTATACATGCGCAGAGCACATACCAATATGGGATTATCAAAGATGGCGGTGATGAGGAATACAACCATATAGAAAACACGCATGCTCCGGAACCACCAATGGGAAAAAAAACTCCTGACTCTAAACCCACCCACCCTCCCAAAAGCCCGAAAAAAGGCAAGCGAACTGAGATAGATGCGAAGCCATCTATCTGTCGGTCTCATCCTTAACCACCCCCCCACCCCCCCAGCGAGTGCCTGCACACAAAAAACATTCCATCATGTATTAAACAAAAAACTAAAATAATATAATCTCTTAGAGAAAAACCAGCGCCATCTTAAATTAAGCTTTAAATCTTTAAGAAAACTATTAATTTTGGTTATATATCACTATAATAAAACAGATTTTAAAAAGAAGGGTTAATACTATATTTAGCCGAACTAAATTTACAGAAATATTAATTAGCAATACCATAAGTAACTAAACCTTCCCGGATATATATGTATAAAAGAAACCCTATTAATAGGAAAGAAAACTACCAGTTAGTAAATTAAGAAACAACAAAAAGAAACATCAAAACCAAATATTAGATAAAAGGAACAAATCCCTTTATCCTCTCTTCTCAGTCAGTTATCTAATTAGCCATTTAAACAGTCAAACTTGAGCCGTAAATCTTCTTTCCAAAAAAATAATCCAATCGGATATAATAAGCAGGTTTTCTTATCTTCTTTTATTAATCTCTCAATAAAATATCCAATTAGCCTTAATATATATTCTTTTTAAACTATGAATAATATACAAATAATCAAACAGCTTTTCAGATAATTCATTCGGTAGTAATATCAGTGACGGTGATAGGTATAGCCTGAACAAAATCCAGCGCAGCTTTGGGGTCGAAGAAAGTACGTGGAGAAGAATTAGGAGGAGAAACTTTCATTCTTGTTGGATATCTCAGAGAGGGAAATAATTTCTTATCGTATGCTTGTTTCATTACTGAAGCAAATCTTGATCTTTGTTCCATTACTTCTTTTGGGCAATTTTCATAAAAACAGAGCTCAGATTCGTTAAATCAGAAAACTCTGTTTTCTTGCCTGCTGCATTATTTGATCTTTAATTTTAAAGTGCATGGTAGGTCATGTTTAACAAATCTATTATGAGTTTTTCGAGGAGGTTCCCAGGAAAGTGGATGAATGGAAGGCAGTAGATGTTGTCTACATGGACTTCAGTAAGGCCTTTGACAAGGTCCCACATGGGAGGCTAGTTAGGAAGATTCAGTCGTTAGTTATACATGGTGAGATAGTAAATTGGATTAGACATTGACTCAATGGGAGAAGTCAGAGTGGTAGTAGAGGATAGCTTCTCTGAGTGGAGGCCTGTGACTAGTGGTGTGCCACAGGGATCAGTGCTGGGTCCACTGTTATTTGTCATCTATATCAATGATCTGGATGACAATGTGGTAAATTGGATCAGCAAATTTGCGGATGATACAAAGATTGGAGGTGTATTGGACAGTGAGGAAGGTTTTCAAGGCTTGCAGAGGGATTTGGACCAGCTGGAAAAATGGGCTGAAAAATGGCAGATGGCGTTTAATACAGACAAGTGTGAGGTATTGCACTTTGGAAGGAAAAACCAAGGTAGAACATACAAGGTAAATGATAGGGCACTGAGGATTGCAGTAGAACAGAGGGATCTGGGAATACAGATACAAACGTCCCTAAAAGTGGTGTCACAGGTAGATAGGGTAGTAAAGAGCTTTTGGTACATTGGCCTTTATAAATCAAAGTATTGAATATAAGAGTTGGAATGTTATAAAGTTGGAAGGTTGTATAAGGCATTGGTGAGGCCAAATTTGGAGCATTATGTGCAGTTTTGGTCACCAAATTACAGTAGGGATATTAATAAGGTTGAAAGAGTGCAGAGAAGGTTTACAAGGATGTTGCTGGGACTTGAGAAACTGAGTTACAGAGAAAGGTTGAATAGGTTAGGACTTTATTCCCTGGAGTGTAGAAGAATGAGGGGAGATTTGATAGAAGTATATAAAATTATGATAGGTATAGATAGAAGCAGGCTTTTTCCACTGATGTTAGGTGAGAAAAAAACCAGAAGGACATGGGTTAGGGGTGAAGGGGGGCAAGTTTAAACGGAACATTGGGGGGGGGGGCTTCTTCACACAGACAGTGGTGGGAGTGTGGAATGAGCTGCTAGATTAAGTTGTAAATGCAGGCTCACTTTTAACATTTAAGAAAAATTTGGACAGGTACATGGATGAGAGGTGTATGGAGGGATATGGGCCAGGTGCAGGTCAGTGGGACTAAGCAGAAAAATGGTTCGGCACAGCCAAGAAGGGCCAAAAGGCCTGTTTCTGTGCTGTAATGTTCTATGGTTTTTCTGACCGGAAAGATGTGGATACTATAGAGTGCAGGGATGTTGCCTGGGTTGGAGGGCATACCTTATGAAAATAGGTTGAGCATACTTGCTTGGCCTTTACTCGGTTGAGAAGTGACCCGATAGAGGTGTACAAGATGATGAGGGGCATTGATTGTGTGAATAGCTAGAGGCATTTTACCAGGGCCGAAATGGTTAACACATAGGAGCATAGTTTTAAGGTGCTTGGAATACTGAGGGGATGTCAGGGGTAAGTTCTTCACTCAAGAGACTGGTGGGTGCCTGGAACCCACTGCCGTTGGCGGTGGTGGAAGTGGATAAAATAGGGTCGTTTGAGAGCCTCTTAGATCAGTACATGGAGCTTAGAAAAATAGAGGGATATGCGCCAGGGAAATTCTAGGCATTTTCTAGAATAGGTTATATGGCTGGCACAACATTGTATGCTGAAGGGCCTGTAATGTGCTATAGATTTCTATGTTCTATGAAAGCAACAGATTGTCATTTTCACAATTGAGCAATATATTTTTCAAGAATGAGCTTTGGATTGGCACACCTTTGCACAGGATTTTTGTTCTTTAATAAATCAAATAAACGTTGTTTCCTATGTCTATAGATGTTGCCCAATCTGCTGTACATTTCCAGCATTTTCAGTTTGTTCTGTAAAATTAGTCTATTTGGCATGTCAGTTTCATCATTTGGAATAAAACTTCATCACAAGTGAAATGAAAATTCAGCCGTTTTATTTTAGTAGCATTCTACGTACAATACAAAATATAACATTCAAGTCAGCTCACTCTGGGTTATTCAATCCATATTTCTACGGTATTCCTTGCCATCAGCCTTATTTTGCCTAACACTAACGTAGAAAAATCCTGTCACGAGATGCAAAGAATTGGCTCTAGCTCCTATATTGCTGCTTCAGTTACAATGGATAATTAAGAACTACATCTTGTTTTGCAAGTTCCAGCAACATAGGATCGTCGAAAAACTTGCTGATACTGACATCTTCACTGAGACCCTGTAAATAAAAGCAATGGCATGTCAGATTTATTCCCATGTGTTCAATTTAAAAAATGTTAATATTCAATACATAGTGGAAGGTAACCTAGTATATAATTATTGAGCTACTTCAGAGCTTTTACATCATTAAATATCCAAGGCTACAGTTTAAGTATTAAGTTAAAAGCTCCCTCCTTAAAATAAGCTGAAACCATAAGATATATTGAAAGATTTCTTGTTTTATCATCGTTATGGTCTGCTTGTATAATGAACAGTTAACTTACAAAGGCACATTTGTGCTTAAGAAAGCTGATCAAGCTGTTTCCTGGGTGGGTTGTGCAAATAATTGGAGCAAAAGACTAAAACTGAAGAGCATATTCAAGTGTAAAAGGGCGTAAGGTACAACATCATTGGATTAAAAGGTGGAATGAAGAGGATGTTAATTTGATGGAAGTGTAGCCACAGGGCAGTGGATCAGTATCAAAATGCAGTCTGAAATATTGGCATTCTCACCTTCAGAAAGCTTTCTCTAAATTTGCGATATAGAGCAAGTCAGCTTACTTAAGTGTTTTTCATTCATGAATCAGTTTTAAAACATTAGCCGTCCTACAATATTCAGGAAAACAAAAATTACACTAGGTAAGATTGATGAGTCCAAAAGAAACAAGTTTCCAACTTTCCCAGCCTGGCTGGCTATTTCTTTGTCTAACATTTTGATCTTGGCCTTGGAGAAATATCTGATTACTTCTGTAATATTCCATGAATGGCTCCTTTGTGTGCAATAATATGAAAAATCTGACCTTCAAGTCAGTCATAGTCATGTTGATAGTGATGTAAAAACTCAAAATGCAAATGTATCCATGAATGCTTGTGATACATGAATCAAATGAAAGCATCCAACATAAAACAAATCAGTAACTCAGATTACTTAGCCCTGGTTAGTATAACCATATAACAATTACAGCACGGAAACAAGCCATCTTGGCCCTTCTAGTCCATGCCGAATGGACTCTCACCTAGTCCATTGACCTGCACTTAGCCCATAACCCTCCATTCCTTTCCTATACATATACCTATCCAATTTTACTTTAAATGACAATATTGAACCTGCCTCTACCACTTCTACTAGAAGCTCGTTCCAAACAGTTACCACTCTCTGAGTAAAGAAATTCCCCATCGTGTTACTCTTAAATTTTTGCCCCCTAACTCTCAATGGAAAAAGCCTATCCACGTCAACTCTATCTATCCCCCTCATAATTTTAAATACCTCTATCAAGTCCCCCCTCAACCTTCTACGCTCCAGTGAATAAAGACCTAACTTGTTCAACCTTTCCCTGTAACTTAGGTGCTGAAATCCAGGTATCATTCTAGTAAATCTTCTCCTATAACTCGATGACCAGAACTGTACACAATACTCCAAATTCGGCCTTACCAATGCCTTGTACAATTTTAACATTACATCCCAACTCCTATACTCAATGCTCTGATTTATAAAGGCCAGCATACCAAAAGCTTTCTTCACCACCCTATCCACACGAGATTCGACCTTCAGGGAACTATACACCATTATTCCTAGATCACTCTGTTCTACTAATGCCGTAATATTTTTAAAAGGACGGAATTTTAAAAATGGAACAATACTAATAGTGGCTCATCCTACAATATCAAGAAAAATGATGTCCTTATGTAGCTGGATGATACAACCATCAATTAGCATTACAAAGGATTGAATATATGTTTGTTTAACACTGTGCCACAGTATAATTACCTTTCTCCTCCTGGTTTTGATCATGAACTCTCTGGCCAGGTGAGGTGCAGGTTGTGGCTCCAAGGGTCTGATAATGATGCTCTTGTCCAAGGGATCACCTGGCACAATCTATTCAAATGACCAAAACTTTTATTACTTTAAATCTTTACAATAATGCTTCCATTTACTTTCACAAATTATTCTTATGCATTTCATAAACATCTTTGGAATTTAGTGGAACTTTATTTTAATATTCAAATCATTCCCACAGTATTGGCACCTTTCATTTATTATCCATTTATTACTTACATGGGAATGATGGAGTGCAGATACGTCTCTACTAAAGGAGGTGTAAGGCACTCCTTCCCTCTACTAGCCTGTAGGTCACTCTTGGGCAAAGTGTAGCACCTGCTTAGACCCCTGGCCACAGTCACACGAAGCCATGGAAGCAGCTGGTGCGTATCACAAGTCCTGGTTATGTGACCACTGACACAAGGCAAACAATCTCTGAAGAGTATTTATAGTGGCTGGGATCACCCATCTTGTAAAGATGCTGCCCAGAAAAAGGCGATTGCAAGCTACGTTGGTAGAAAATATTGCCAAGAACAATCACAGGCACATCATATGACATTTCACACAATGTTGATGATGATTGATTACTTACATGCTGAAATTATTACAACCTAATGTTTTTTTAAAATGCATGAGCAAATCAATGTACGGATCAGACTAGCAGGGACGGTAGGCTTCCTTTCTTAAAGGAGGTTAGGAAACTCATTGGGGTGATGTAACAAACTGAGTGTCACAGGCTGAGAGTTAAAATTTCTAAATATGCCTCTTAATTATTGGATATAAAATGCTAAAATGTTCAATTAATTCAGGTCTCATTAAATGGGATACTACACATTCACTCATGAGATTGGTAGCTTTTATAGACAAAAAGCACATACACATTCTCATGAGATGTGTTCCCGTTCCAACCTGTTATCTATAAAATATAGCCTTTTACAACATTCAGTTTCAATCACTACAAGGAGTACAATGACGTATCAGTCTCCAAATTTAATAGAGGTTCAGAGGTAAATCTGCACACTGAATCTGCATTATTCACAGTTGTGTCTCAGAAAGCACATCAAACACATTCAAGCAACCTTGGCTAATTTATGCTAAAATTCCTTCCACAAGCCTCTCTCATACAAACATGTCAACTTTGATGTCTCCTGATTAAGGACTTACACTATTCAAATAACGAGAGATTTTTTCAACTAATATGTTGGAACAGTTTACTTCACAATAAATCTTACCTGCCAATGATGAAAGACTGAGAGGGAGAAAGCCTGCCCTTGAGTGTGTGTCCGCAAGTCAGTCTCAAAACCAAACGAGTCAATAGCAGGTACAAACGCTTTAATTGTATAAAGTGGAGAACCTGGGATTGGTGCATCCTGTGTCACGTGGCCTCTATGGATAAAACATGAAACCATAAGATATAGGAAAGCTCAGGAAGGGACTGGAAAGAATGGCCAAGTGTAATAGGAATCGGTGTGAGAGGTGAGGGAAGTAATGGATTAAAAGTATTATATATGAATGCACAAAGTATAAGAAATAAAGTGGATGAGCTTGAGGCTCAGTTGGAAGTTGGTAAGTATGATGTTGTAGGAATAACAGAGGCATGGCTGCAAGAGGACCAGGGCTGGGAAATGAATATTCATGGGCATACGTCTCATCGGAAGGACAGACAGGTGGGCAGACGGGGTGGGGTCACTCTGTTGGTGAGGAATGAAATTCAGTCCCTTGCGAGGGGTGACATAGAATCAGGAGATGTAGAGTCAGTATGGATAGAACTGAGAAATTGTAAGGGCAAAAAGACCCTAACGGGAGTTATCTACACGCCCCCAAATAGTAGCCTGGATATAGGGTGCAAGTTAAATCAAGAGTTAAAATTGGCACATTGCAAAGTTAATGCTATGGTTGTTACGGGGGATATCAACATGCAGGTAGACTGGGAAAATCAGGTTGGTACTGGACCCCAAGAAAGGGAGTTTGTGGAGTGCCTCCGAGATGGATTCTTAGAGCAGCTTGTACTGGAGCCTACCAGGGAGAAGGCAATTCTGGATCTAGTGTTGTGTAATGAACCAGATTTGATAAGGGTACTCGAGGTAAAGGAGCCATTAGGAAGTAGTGACCATAATAAGTTTTAATCTACAATTTGAGAGGGAGAAGGGAAAATCGGAAGTGTCAGTATTACAGCTGAACAAAGGGGATTATGAAGCCATGAGGGAGGAGCTAGCCAAAGTTGAATGGAAGG
This sequence comes from Hypanus sabinus, assembly GCF_030144855.1. NCBI lineage: Eukaryota > Metazoa > Chordata > Chondrichthyes > Myliobatiformes > Dasyatidae > Hypanus > Hypanus sabinus. The sequence goes on along the minus strand of NC_082738.1, from coordinate 60,411,218 downwards.
ATACCCTAGCAGGGATGACAGTGGAACAACAATGGCAGTTATTTCTGGGAATAATACAGAAGGTGCAGGATCAGTTCATTCCAAGGAGGAAGAAAGATTCTAAGGGGAGTAAGGGGCAACCGTGGTTGACAAGGGAAGTCAAGGACAATATAAAAATAAAAGTATAATATAGCAAAGATGAGCGGGAAGTCAGAGGATTGTGAAACTTTTAAAGAGCAACAGAAGGTAACTAAAAAGGCAATACGGGGAGAAAAGATGAGGTACGAAGGTAAGCTAGCCAAGAATATAAAGGATAGTAAAAGCTTCTTTAGTCACGTGAAGAGGAAAAAAAATAGTTAAGACCAAAGTTGGGCCCTTGAAGACAGAAATGGGTGAATTTATTATGGGGAACAGGAAATGGCAGACATGTTGAATAGGTACTTTGGATCTGTCTTCACTAGGGAAGACACACACAATCTCCCAGTTGTAATAGTGGCCAGAGGACCTAGGGTAACAGAGGAACTGAAGGAAATTCACATTAGGTAGAAAATGGTGTTGGGTAGACTGATGGGACTGAAAGCTGATAAATCCCCAGGGTCTGATGGTCTGCATCCCAGGGTACTTAAGGAAGTGGCTCTAGAAATTGTGGACGCATTGGTAATCATTTTCCAATGTTCTAGATTCAGGAACAGTTCCTGAGGATTGGAGGGTAGATAATGGTATCCCACTTTTTAAGAAAGGAGGGAGAGAGAAAACAGGGAATTATAGACCAGTTAGCCTGACATCAGTGAAAATGCTGGAGTCAATTATAAAAGATGAAATAGCGGCACATTTGAATAGCAGTAACAGAATCGATCCGAGTCAGCATGGATTTACGAAGGGGAAATCATGCTCGACTAATCTTCTGGAACTTTTTGAGGAGGTAACTATAAAAATGGACGAGGGAGAGCCAGTAGATGTAGTGCACCTGGACTTTCAGAAAGCCTTTGATAAGGTCCCACATAGGAGATTAGTGGGCAAAATTAGAGCACATAGTATTGGGGGTAGGGTACTAACATGGATAGAAAATTGGTTGGCAGACAGGAAACAAAGAATACGGATTAACGGGTCCCTTTCAGAATGGCAGGCAGTGACTGGTGGGGTACTGCAAGGCTCGGTGCTGGGACCACAGCTATTTACAATATACATCAATGATTTATATGAAGGGATTAAAAGTAACATTAGCAAATTTGCAGATAACACAAAGCTAGGTAGCAGTGTGAAATGTGAGGAGGATGTTATGAGGTTGCAGGGTGACTTGTACAGGTTGGGTGAGTGGGCAGATGCATGGCAAATGTAGTTTAATGTGGATAAATGTGAGGTTATCCACTTTTGTGGCAAAGACAGGAAGGCAGATTGCTATCTGAATGGTGTCAAGTTAGGAGAAGGGAGTATAACAAGATCTAGGTGTCCTTGTTCATCAGTCACTGTAAGCAAACATGCAGTGAAGAAAGCTAATGGCATGTTGGCCTTCATAACAAGGGGAGTTCAGTATAGCAGCAAAGAGGTCTTTCTGCAATTGTACAGGGCCCTGGTGAGACCACACCTGGAGTAGTGTGTGCAGTTTTGGTCTCCAAATTTGAGGAAGGACATTCTTGCTATTGAGGGAGTGCAGCGTAGGTTCATGAGGTTAATTCCCAGGATGGCAGGACTGTCATATGTTGAAAGATTCGAGTGACTGGGCTTGTATACACTGGAATTTAGAGGGATGAGAGGGGATCTGATTGAAACATTTAAGATTATTAAGGGATTAGACACACACTAGAGGCAGGAAACATGTTCCTGATGTTGGGGGAGTCCAGAGCCAGAGGCCACAGTTTAAGAATAGTAGGCCATTTAGAAAGGAGTTGAGGAAAAACTTTCTCACCCAGAGAGTTGTGGATCTGCCTCAGATCCCTCTGAGGAATGCTCTGCCTCAGAAGGCAGTGGAGGCCAATCCTCTGGATGCTTTCAAGAAAGAGTTAGATAGAGCTCTTAAAGATAGCAGAGTCAAGGGATATGGGGAGAAGGCAGGAACAGGGTACTGATTGTGGATGATCAGCCATCATAGTGAATGGTGGTGCTGGCTCAAAGGGCCGAATGGCCTACTCCTGCACCTATTGTCTATCATCTAAAATACCTTTTAATGCAAATTCTCATCATTAACCTCCTATAACCTACAATAAGTGTGCATTAAATTGGTACCTTTTTCAAAGTAACACGTAAAATGCTCTTATTTGATTGGAGATTTGCAGAAAAGAATAGCTGGTATTGTCATTCAACTACATACATGTATACTGCCAAACAAAACAATATTCCTCCAGGTCAAAGTGCACAACACAGTAGCTGACACACAACACAAAGTAATATTACTACAAATAACAAGGTGTATTCATGACAAGTCAAAAAGTAAACAGTATATGCTATTCGCACTTCACATGTGTTGAGACCTGGGTGGTGGCAGGGAATCCAGTCAACTTACATCCCGGGGAAGAAGCTGCTTCTTATCCTTATCTTAATGCTATGGTACCTCCTGCCTGACAGAATGGGAAACAGCTTGGGAGGGATCGTTGATAATGTTAAAGGACCTGCTAATGCAGCACTCCTGACAAGCATCTTGGATGGAAGAAAGACTACAATGATCCTCTCAGCAGTCCTCTCAATCCTTCGTGGGGTCTTGTGGTCAGATGCCTTATGATTGCCATACCAGATGGTGATACAGTTGCTCAGGACACTCACTGGTGCTCCTGTAAAAAGTGGTTAAAATGGAGGGGGGCCTCACTCATCTCAATCTCCTCAGGAGATGCAGGCGCTGCTGTGCTTTCTTGGCTAAAGAGGTGGTGTTGAGGGACCAGGTGAGATCATCTGTCATATGCACTCGCAGAAATTGGTGCTCCTGACCCTCCATGGAGGAGTCGTCAGCCTGCAATCATCTCTTTACTCTTGTCCACATTGAGACTCTTGTGCTCGCACTTTAGCTTTAGCACTTTCGCACTCTCACTACCAGTCACTTTAGCTCCTCTTTGTACACAGTCTTGTCATTGTTGTTGAGGCCAACCACTATTGTGTGAATCATCAGTGAACTTGATGATTCGGTTTGAAATGGATCGAGCAGTAGTCATGTGTCAGCAATGTGAACAGCAGTGGGCTGAGCACACAACCTTGGTGGGGTGGGGGTGCCTGTGCTCAGCATGGTGGAGCTAGAGATGTTGCTGCCAACACTGACTGACTATGATCTTTCCATCAGGAAGTCCAAGATCCAGTTACAGAGAGGAATGTTGAGACACAATGAGGACATCTATCCACCAGCTTCTGAGGGATGATCATATTAAACACTAAGCTGAATTTGATAAATAGCACCCTGGCAAATGAGGCGCCATTTTCCAGGTGGGACAGGATAGAGTGGAGTGCAGAAGCTATGGATGGCATTATTAGGCAGCTGAGAACTGCAAATGCACATAGAACTAATCTAATGTAAATTTATTTTTTTTAAGGGGAGGAGGAAAGGAAAGGCAACTAACAGAGAAATAACTGGACTCGTATCTTTCTGATTACACACTTACTGGATGAAGTCCATAATACATGTAGTAAAATGTTAATTTGTCATACATTAAATAAGTATTGTAAATTATTCCATTTTTGAATAGTCCAATAAGGTTCAAGTCCACTTTTTTCCAGTAGTACAATTAAATGGTTTAAATAAACAACAACAAAAGAATTAGTAGTTAAACAAATGTAAGCATTTGGTAGATAAAACACGTAGTTAGTTATTCAAGAGAAACACGAGATGCTGGAGAAATATCAGCGGGTTAGGTAGCACCTCTGGAGGAAAACGGGCAATTGATGTTTCGTGTTAAGACCCCTCAAGTCCACAATGAAATATTCAGATTATTTGGTTATTTTGCCATTTGCAACCAGTCTATGCTGCAACATTTTCAGTGAATACAGCAAGAGAGATTGTGTATGTTTTAAAAATCTAAGACAAGGCTGAAAACATGACAGGAACACAATTAATGTGCATACCTCCTCCTGGCTAACACAGTATACACGGCTGAAACACAGTCTGCCGGTGCTTGCACTTCCACAAAGTAATATGGTTCCATCAGACGAGGAGTGGCCTATATAATAAAAAAATCATTTATGGGCAGTCCTACCATTAGAATGCAAGAGGCATACTGTATTTTGATAGACATGTTACTATACAAAACACTAACATTTTAATCTGAATAAATTTCAAGCATCTCACAACTGCTCGCTGTCTTCTAACAGCTGCTACAAATTATAATTGTGTCAATTTTAGATCAGCCTTTACTGCAATGAAACAGTGAAACTCCCTCCCTTAACCAACAGTTGCTTGGATGAGATAATGGAGAAATCAGAAACAAAAAAATCATTTTGCTCAAAGAGTACACCTACAGGCAATTTCACTCTTAAAAAAAAAGCAATTATAAAAGAAAATATTTTATTTATGAAACTATTACAAATTGCAACATTCAAGTGTTGTGCTTTTGTATAATCTTACCAACCAAATGACATGATAAACTTAAATGCTTACCATCAAGAAAGCTGAATAGACTACTCGTCTGGCTGTGGGAATAATTTGTCCCCCACCCCTGTGCAATGGCTCCTGTGCTATCACTGCATCGAGAATCTTGAACTTCACATTACGAATTGCTGTGCAGAAACAACACAAATTGACTTTGTTTCTTACATCCTTCACATACATGAGTAAAAATCTTTCTCTAAATGTGCAATCATAGTAACTTATAATAAATTGGAGAGTCCATTGGAGAGTAGAGAAATACACTAAAATCAGTGCGAGTTAATCAGCCTGATGGCCTGGTGGAAGAAGCTGTCCCAGAGCCTTTTAGCTCTGGCTTTTACGTTGCAGTACTGTTTCCCAGATGGTAGCTGTTGGAACGGTTTGTGGTTGGCATGACTCAGACAGACATACTTTATTGATCCCGAGGGAAGTTGGGTTTCATTATAGTTGCACCAACCAAGAATAGTGCAGAAATATAGCAATGTAAACCATAAATAATTAAATAATAATAATAAGTAAATTATGCCAAGTAGAAATTAGTCCAGGACCAGCCTATTGGCTCAGGGTGTCTGACACTCCGAGGGAGGAGTTGTAAAGATTGATGGCCACAGGCAGGAATGACTTCCTATGACGCTCAGTGTTGCATCTCGGTGGAATGAGTCTCTGGCTGAAACTACTCCTGTGCCTAACCAGTACATTATGGAGTGGATGGGAGACATTGTCCAAGATGGCATGCAACTTGGACAGCATCCTCTTTTCAGACACCACAGTCAGAGAGTCCAGTTCCACCCCCACAACAACACTGGCCTTACGAAAGAGTTTGTTGATTTTGTTAGTGTCTGCTACCCTCAGCCTGCTGCCCCAGCACACAACAACAAACATGATAGCACTGGCCACCACAGACTCATAGAACATCCTCAGCATCGTCTGGCAGATGTTAAAGGACCTCAGTCTCCTCAGGAAATAGAGATGGCTCTGAGCCTTCTTGTAGACAGCCTCAGTCTTTGACCAGTCCAGTTTATTGTTATTTAGTATCCCTAGGTATTTGTAATCCTCCACCATGTCTACACTGACCCCTTGGATGGAAACAGGGGTCACCGGCCTTAGGTCTCCTCAGGTCCACCACCAGCTCCTTAGTCTTTTTCACATTAAGCTGCAGATGATTCTGCTCAAACCATGTGACAAAGTTTCCCACCATAGCCCTGTACTCAGCCTCATCTCCCTTGCTGATGCATCCAACTATGGCAGAGTCATCAGAAAACTTCTGAAGATGGCAAGACTCTGTGTTGTAGTTGAAGTCCGAGGTGTAGATGGTGAAGAGAAAGGGAGACAGGACAGTCCCATGTGGAGCCCCAGTGCTGCTGACCACTCTGTCTGACACACAGTGTTGCAAGCGGATGCACTGTGGTCTGCCAGTCAGGTAATCAATAATCCATGACACCAGGGAAGCATCCACCTGCATCACTGTCAGCTTCTCACCCAGCAGAGCAGGACGGATGGTGTTGAACGCACTGGAGAAGTCAAAAAGCATGACCCTCAGTGTTCACCGGCTTGTCCAGGTGGGTGTAGACACGGTTCAGCAGGCAGACGATGGCATCCTCCACTCCTAGTTGGGGCTGGTAGGCGAACTGGAGGAGATCTAAGTGTGGCCTAACCATAGGCCGGAGCTACTCTAGAACAAGTCTCTCCAGGGTCTTCATGATGTGGGAGGTCAATGGCACCGGTCTGTAGTCATTGGAGCCACCGGGGCGTGGCATCTTCGGTACAGGGACGAGGCAGGTCGTCTTCCACAGCACAGGAACCCTCTGGACACTCAGGCTCAGGTTGAAGACATGGTGAAGTACTCCACATAGATGGGGGGGGGGGCACAGGCTATGAGCACCCTGGGGCTGACACCATCCGGGCCTGCTCAGCTGTGAAGCCCACCCTGGTGGTTTCAGGTGGGGGAGAGGTATAGTCATGAGAGCAGAGTGGGGGGCTGTGAGGAGGGGTAGGAGGGGAGAGTGGAGTATATGTTGATTGGGGGCCGACAACAGATGAATCATGTGGAGGATGGGCAGGGGCCACAGTGTCAAATCTGTTGAAGAACAGGTTAAGATTGTTGGCCCTCGGGTCCATGATCTTTCGATCCCTTTTGCCTGGATTGGGGACCATGCCTTATGAGAATAAGTTGAGTGAACGCTGCCTTTTCTCCTTGGAGTGAAGGAGGATGAGAGGTGACCTGATAGAGGTGGACAAGATGATGAGAGGCATTGATCGTGTGGATAGACAATAGACAATAGGTGCAGAAGTAGACCATTCGGCCCCTCGAGTCTGCACTGCCATTCTGAGATCATGGCTGATCATTCACTATCAATACCCAGTCCCTGCCTTGTCCCCATATCCCTTGATTCCCCTATCCATCAGATATCTATCTAGCTCCTTCTTGAAAGCATCCAGAGAATTGGCCTCCACTACCTTCCGAGGCAGTGCATTCCAGACCCCCACAACTCTCTGGGAGAAGAACCTTTTCCTTAATTCTGTCCTAAATGACCTACCCCTTGTTCTCAAACCATTCCCTCTGATACTGGACTCTCCCAGCATCTGGAACATATTTCCTGCCTCTATCTTGTCCAATCCCTTAATAATCTTATATGTTTCAATCAGATCCCCTTTCAATCTCCTTAATTCTAGCGTGTACAAGCCCAGTCTCTCTAACCTCTGCGTAAGACAGCCCAGACATCCCAGGAATTAACCTTGTGAATCTACGCTGCACTTCCTCTACAGCCAGGATGTCCTTCCTTAACCCTGGAGGCCAAAACTGTACACAGTACTCCAGGTGTGGTCTCACCAGGACTCTGTACAAATGCAAGAGGATTTCCTTGCTCTTGTACTCAATTCCCTTTGTAATAAAGGCCAACATTCCATTAGCCTTCTTCACTGCCTGCTGCACTTGCTCATTCACCTTCAGTGACTGATGAACAAGGACTCCTAGATCTCTTTGTATTTCTCCCTTACCTAACTCTACACAGTTCAGATAATAATCTGCCTTCCTGTTCTTACTCCCAAAGTGGATAACCTCACACTTATTCACATTAAACGTCATCTGCCAAGTATCTGCCCACTCACTCTGCCTATCCAAGTCACCCTGAATTCTCCTAACATCCTTATCACATGTCACACTGCCACCCAGCATAGTATCATCAGTAAATTCGCTGATGTTATTCTCAATGCCTTCATCTAAATAGTTGACGTAAATTGTAAACAGCTGTGGTCCCAAAACCGAGCCCTGTGGCACCCCACTAGTCAACCACCTGCCATTCTGAGAAACACCCATTCACCGTTACCCTTTGCTTTCTATCTGGCAACCAGTTTTCTATCCATGTCAATGTTTTCCCCCCGATGCCCTGAGCTTTGATTTTACCCACCAATCTCCTATGTGGGACCTTATCAAATGCCTTCTGAAAATTGAGGTTCACTACATCCACTGGATCTCCCCCATCTAACTTCCTGGTTACATCCTTGAAAAACTCCAACAGATTAGTCAAGCATGATTTACCCTTGGTAAATCCATGCTGGCTCGGCCCAATCCTATCACTGCTATCTAGATATGCCACTATTTCATCATCTTCCCCACCACCGATGTCAGGCTGACAGGTCGATAGTTCTCTGTTTTCTCCCTCCCTTCTTAAAAAGTGGGATAACATTAGCCATTCTCCAATCCTCAGGAACTGATCCTGAATCTAAGGAACATTGGAAAATGATTACCAATGCATCCGCTAGATGCAGAGGAGCTAGATAGGTATCTTATGGATAGGGGAATTAAGGGATATGGGGACAAGGCAGGAACCGGGTATTGATAGTAGATGATCAGCCATGATCTCAAAATGGCGGTGCAGGCTCGAAAGGCCGAATGGTCTACTTCTGCACCTATTGTCTATTGACACACCGCATCATCACTGGTGTAGCCAGTTGGTTTTAAAGTCACATAAGGTGCTTTAAGGTGTTCCAGCTATATATAAGCTTGCGTGCAGTTGAGGTGTTTCAATTTATTGTAGTAAAAATACATCTGTATCTGGAAAGTGAGTCAGTATACAGGCAAAAACTTCATCATGAAGACAAAAGAACACTCCAAGTAGCTCTGCAAAAAAGTTATCAAAAAGCACAAGTCAGGAGATGGATACAAGAAAATCTCCAAGTCACTGAATATCCCTTACAGTATAAGTAAGTCAATAATCAGAAACGGAAAGAATATGGCACAGGTTTAAATCTGCCTAGAGCAAGAAGGAGGCCTCCAAGAGACCCATGACAACACCAGAGGAATTACAAGCTTCAGTGGCTGAGGTGGGAGAGACCGCGCATACAACTGTTGCTCAGGTGCTTCACAAGTCGTGGCTACCATGGGAGAGTGGCAAAAAGAAAGCCACTGTTGGAAAACAAAACTCACATGAAATATCGGCTAGAGTTTGCCAGAAGGTATGTGGGAGATCCTGCACACTCTTGATAAATGCTCTGATGGATGGCAGGGAGATCCCTATGACTTTCTCAGATGTTCTCACAGTCCTCTGTAGGGACTTTCGGTCCAATACTTGTCTACTCCCATACCAGACAGAGACACAACTTATCAGGACAGGACACTCTCCTATAAAATTCAGGTAAGATGGGGAGGGGAAGCCTTGCTTGCTTCAATCTCCTTAGGAAGTGGAGACGCTGCTCAGGGAGGTGATATTAAGGGACCAAGTGAGGTAATCCAGGATGTGAATTCCCAGGAACTTGGTGCAATTAACTCTTTTAGAGAGAAGCCCTATATTCCCAGAGGGGGATGGCTCATCTGCACTTTCCTGAAGTCTTTTTCACATTCAGACTTGGATTTTTCTTCTCACACCAATCTACCAGATGCTCCACTTCCTCTCTGTACTCCGACATCATTGTTGATGTTGTGTCATCAAAATAGATATAACCATATAACAACTACAGCACAGAAACAGGCCATCTCGGCCCTTCTAGTCCGTGCCGAACGCTTACTCTCACCTAGTCCCACTGACCTGCACTCAGCCCATAACCCTCCATTCCTTTCCTATCCATATACCTATCCAATTTTGCTTTAAATGACAGTACCGAACTGGCCTCTACCACTTCTATTGGAAGCTCATTCCACACAGCTACCACTATCTCAGTAAAGAAATTCCCCCTCATGTTACCCTTAAACTTTTGCCCCCTAACTCTCAACTCATGTCCTCTTGTTTGAATCTCCCCTACTCTCAATGGAAAAAGCCCATCCACATCAACTCTATCCCCCTCATTATTTTAAATACCTCTATCAAGTCCCCCCTCAACCTTCTACGTTCCAAAGAATAAAGACCTAACTTGTTCAACCTTTCCCTGTAACTTAGGTGCTGAAACCCAGGTAACATTCTAGTAAATCTTCTCTGTACTCTCTCTATTTTGTTGACATCTTTCCTATAATCCGGTGACCAGAACTGTACACAATACTCCAAATTCGGCCTTACCAATGCCTTGTACAATTTTAGCATTACATCTCAACTCCTATACTCAATGCTCTGATCTATAAAGGCCAACATACCAAAAGCTTTCTTCACCACCCTATCCACATGAGATTCCACCTTCAGGGAACTATACACCATTATTCCTAGATTACTCTGTTCTACTGCATTCTTCAACGCCCTACCATTTATGTTCTATTTGGATTATTCCTACCAAAATGTAGCACCTCACACTTATCAGCATTAAACTCCATCTGCCATCTTTCAGCCCACTCTAACTGGCCTTAACCTCTCTGCAAACTTTGAAAATCTACTTCATTATCCACAACGCCACCTACCTTAGTATCATCTGTATACTTAATAATCCAATTTACCACCCCCATCATCCAGATCATTAATGTATATGACAAACAACATTGGACCCAGTATAGATTCCTGAGGCACAACACTAGTCACCGGCCTCTAACCTAACAAACAGTTACCCACCACTACTCTCTGGCATCTCCCATCCAGCCACTGTTGAATCAATTTTACTACTTCAATATTAATACCTAACGATTGAACCTTCCTAACTAACCTTCCGTGTGGAACCTTGTCAAAGGCCTTACTGGTCCATATAGACAACATCCACTGCTTTACCCTCGTCAACTTTCCTTGTAATCTCTTCAAAAAATTCAGTAAGATTTGTCAAACATGATCTTCCACACACAAATCCATGTTGACTGTTCCTAATCAGACCCCGTCTATCCAGATAATTATATATACCATCTGTAAGAATACTTTTCATTAATTTACCCACCAGTGACATCAAACTGACTATAATTGCTAGGTTTACTCTTAGAACCCTTTTTAAACAATGGAACCACATGAGCAATACACCAATCCTCCAGCACCAACCCCATTTCTAGTGACATTTGAAATATTTCTGTCAAAGCCCCTGCTATTTCTACACTAACCTCCCTCAAGGTCCTAGGGAATATCCTGTCAGGACCTGGAGATTTATCCACTTTTATATTCCTTAAAAGTGCCAGTACTTCCTCCTCTTTAATCATCATAGTTTCCATAACTTCCCTACTTGTTTCCCTTACCTTACACTATTCAATATCCTTCTCCTTAGTGAACACCGAAGAAAAGAAATTGTTCAAAATCTCCCTCATCTCTTTCGGCTCCACACATAGCTGTCCACTCTGATTCTCTAAGGGACCAGTTTTATCCCTCATTATCCTTCTGCTATTAATATAACTGTAGAAACCTTTTGGATTTATTTTCACCTTACTTGCCGAAGCAACCTCGTATCTTCTTTTAGCTTTTCTAATTTCTTTCTTAAGATTCTTCTTACATTCTTTATATTCCTCGAGCAACTCATTTACTCCATGCTGCCTATATTTATTGTAGATCTCTCTCTTTTTCCAAACCAAGTTTCCAATATCCCTTGAAAACCATGGCTCTCTCAAACTTTAAACCTTTCCTTTCAACCCAACAGGAACATAAAGATTCTGTACCCTCAAAATTTCACCTTTAAGTGACCGCCATTTCTCTATTACATCCTTCCCATAAAACAAGTTGTCCCAATCCACCCCTTCTAAATCCTTTTACATCTCCTCAAAGTTGGCCCTCCTCCAATCAAAAATCTCAACCCTGGGTCCAGTCCTATCCTTCTCCATAGTTATGTTGAAACTAATGTCATTGTGATCACTGGACCCAAAATGCTCCCCAACACATACCTCCGTCACCTGACCTATTTCAGAAGATCCAACCACCACTGCCCCTTCTCTAGTTGGTACCTCTATGTATTGCTGCAAAAAACTATCCTGCACATATTTTACAAACTCCAAACCATCCAGCCCTTTTACAGTCTGGGCTTCCCAGTCTACGTGTGGAAAATTAAAATCTCCCACAATCACAACCCTGTACTTACTACAAATATCTGCTATCTCCTTGCAAATTTGCTCCTTCAATTCTCGTTCCCCATTAGGTGGTCTATAATACACCCCTATAAGTTTTATCTTTCCCATTCCTCAATTCCACCCAAATAGTCTCCCTAGACGAGCTCTCTAATCTATCCTGCCAGAGCACCACTGTATTATTTTCTCTGATGACACGGTTTGAGCTTAATCTTGCAGCATAGTCATGCGTCAGCAGTGTAAACAGCAAAGGTCTGAGCGCATAGCCTTGGGGAGTGCCAGTGCTCAGTGTAATGGGCCACCCACATGAACTGACTGAGGGCCGTACTGTTCGGAATTCCAGGATGCAGCTACAGAGGGAGGTGTTGAGACTCAGTAAGGACAGTTTCCCACCAGTTTCTGGGGTATGATGGTGTTAAATTCCGAACTTAAGACTATAATCAGCAGCCTGGCATACAAGACCCCATTTTCCTGGTGGAACAGGACAGAGGATATTGCATCGTCAGTGGGTTGATTCGAGCACTAAGGATCCAATGTAGTTGGGAGTAAGACTTTAATGTGCCCCATGACTAGCTGCTCAAAGCTATGGTTGATGTTAATGCCACTGGACAATAAATAATAATCCAGAGACAATTAATAATGGAGACTGGAACATAATAAATATAATCTGACTTTGTGTGTGCAATGAAGGATCAGTATTATATTATCTGAGCTGCAATGCACTAACAATGCTTTATATATTTCAACAGTGATTGCACTCAAAAGTTACTTCATTAGTTTAGGATGGTCAGAGACAGTGAAACAAGTCAGACTGCAGCGTCTTGGGCAATAATTAATTTAGAAAATGGGTACACAATTTTTAAAATTGACTCGGTGCAAGTTTTCTTGATCTTGTGATGGGATGAAGTTCCTTACTGATTCACTATGAACAGTCAAATGATTTTGTGCAGCCTCATTCCTTGGATCTCAGCTGTAGCCAGCAGCTTCTAATTTGTTCTCAGACCCTCTGTCACTGACACAATAAGATTCATTATAAGGAGATGCAAAATGAACAAAGGGCTGCCTTTCCAAGATTTCCTTCTCTCAATGAAGAAAATATTCCCTCACATTCACTTGCAGTAATATAGAGATATACAAGGGGTGATTGATATATTTGTGCCCTAAGGTAGGAGTCAAGTTTAGAAAACCTAGCACATTTATTTTTCAACATAGTCCCCTCCTACATTTACACACTTAGTGGAACATACGGATCTTGGACCTCCAGGAAGTGTCCACAGCAGGGGTGATTAATAAGTTTGTGGTCTAAGGTAGGAGATGAGTTACTAACTTCAAACTTTAAGCATAATCACTCAAAGAGTTGACCTGCATGTGCCTGTAACGAGAGCTGTATAACTCACCTCCTTCTTAGGCCATGAACTTATCAATCACCCATCTGTGCACACTTTCTGGAGGTAAGATCCGTATGCTCCACAACTGCTGGACTAAGTATGTAAATGTAGGAGGGGACTATGTTGAAAAATAAAGGTGCTAGGTTCTCTGAAACTGAGTTCTTCTACCTTAGGCCCAGAACATATCAATCACTCCTCGTGCAAGTCTTCACAGATTAGAGTTTAATATCATTAAATAGGAAGTAAATAGCTCGAAAGATATTGATATAAATTTTTCTCCAAGATTACATACATTTTATCTGGGATGTATTGGGAAGAAAAAGGACGTAGAAAATCATTTTAATTATAATCCACAACTTAAAATGATTGGGCTCTGCAAATTAGCATGCTAACATCTATTAACAGAGTAGGTATTTGAGAAATCAAAGAATAAACCGACTATGCAAATAAGACAATAACAAGACATTTCTTATTTTACATGTTTTGGTTTTTAAAATGATTCAATCCAGTGCTTAAATACAAAATAATGATATTTACTTTGAATACTTCCTAACTAATACATACGTTCATCACAAAGTGGTCCTTCTCTCGTTCCCCACTGGAATCCCTGGACAATGCTGTCCTTCACATAACCCAAAAGTGCTTTATCCACCTATTATTGGATCAGTGATAAATAGAAAATTAGTGCTAAATCTGGTACAACTCCACACAAGTGCTCTTGTTATCAAGTTAAAAATTTATCAAGAAAAAATGGTTAACATAATTGTCCAGGTCCAAAAAATGATTTGTTGTTTTTCAGCTAACATTAGTTGTTATGGTAGCCATCAATATGATTCACGACATTCAATGCAGCTTTCATGATCTGATTGATATGATTTATAACCGGTTGGCAGAAAAAAGCACTGTCGTATAGTTAGCTTCAAATAAAATGCACAAGCTGTCACAGAACTTGACAGGGTATTCCCTCGGACCTTGAAGGAGACCAGTGTTGAAATTGCAGGGTCCCTGGCAGATATATTTAAAATGTCGGTATCTACGGGCGAGGTGCCAGAGGATTGGATAGCTCATGTTGTTCCATTGTTTAAAAAAGGCTCTAAAAGTAATCCGGGAAACTATAGGCCAGTAAGTTTGACATCGGTAGTAGGAGTACTAAGAGATAGGATCTACAAGTATTTAGATAGACAGGGACTTATTAGGGAGGGTCAACAAGGCTTTGTGCATGGTAGGTCACGTTTAACAAATCTATTTGAGTTTTTTGAGGAAGTTACAAGGAAAGTGGATGAAGGGAAGGCAGTGGATGTTGTCTACAGGTCAGAGAGTGGTAGTGGAGGATTGCTTCTCTGAGTGGACGACTGTGACTAGTGGGGTGCCACAGGGATCAGTGCTGGGTCCATTATTTGTCATCTATATCAATGATCTGGATGATAATGTGGTAATTTGGATCAGCAAATTTGCTGATGATACTAAGATTGGCGGTGTAGTGGACAGTGAGGAAGGTTTTCAAAACTTGCAGAGGGATTTGGACCAGCTGGAAAATTTTGGACCAGCTGGAAAAATGGGCTAAAAAATGGCAGATGGAGTTTAATACAGGCAAGTGTGAGGTATTGCACTTTGGAAGGAAAAACCAAGGTAGAACATACAAGGTAAATGATAGGGCACTGAGGAGTGCAGTAGAACAGAGGGATCTGGAAATACAGATACAAACTTCCCTAAAAGTGGTGTCACAGGTAGATAGGGTAGTAAAGAGCTTTTGGTACATTGGCCTTTATAAATCAAAGTATTGAATATAAGAGTTGGAATGTTATGGTGAGGTTGTATAAGGCATTGGTAAGGCTGAATTTGGAGTATCGTGTACAATTTTGGTCACTGAATTACAGGAAGGATATTAATAAGGTTGAAAGAGTGCAGAGAAGGTTTACAAGGATGTTGCCAGAACTTGAGAAACTGAGAAAGGTTGAATAGGTTAGGACTTTATTCCCTGGAGTGTAGAAGAATGAGGGGAGACTTGATAGAGATATATAAAATTATGATGTGTATAGATAGAGTGAATGCAAGCAGGCTCTTTCCACTGAGGTTAGGGGAGAAAAAAACCAGAGGACATGGGTTAAGGGTGAAGGGGATAAAGTTTAAAGGGAACATTGGGGGGGGGGGGCTTCTTCACACAGAGTGGTGGGAGTGTGGAATGAGCTGCCAGATGAAGTGATAAATGTGGGCTCACTTTTAACATTTAAGAAAAACTTGGGACAGATACTTGGATGAGAGGGGTGTGGAGGGATATGGGCCAGGTGCAGGTCAGTGGGACTAGGCAGAAAAATGGTACGGCACAGCCAAGAAGGGCCAAAAGCCCTGTTTCTGTGCTGTAATGTTCCGTGGAAGGTGACAGAAGTTTGTGCAAGGGAACTCTTGACATTGAGTGATCATAATCCCATTAGTTTAAAAGTAAATATGGAAAATGATAGGTCTGGTCCAGACAGAGATTCTAAATAGGAGAAAGGCCAACTTTGATGATATCAGAAATGATCTGGCAAGTGGGCATTGGGACAAGCCATTTTCTGGCAAAGGTGTGTTGGTAAATGGGAGGTCTTCAACAATGAAATTTTGACAGCACAATGTCAGAATAAAAGGTAAAAATAACAGGAACTTTGGTTTTCAAGAGATATTGAGGCCTTGGTTAAGAAGAAAAGGAGATGCAGAACTTTAGGCAGGTAGAAACAAATGAGGTATTTATGGAGTTATGACATGCAAGAAAACACTTAAGAAATCAGGAGGGCTAAAAGAAGGCATGAGATTGGTCTCGTAGACAAGGTGAAGGAGAATCCCAAGGGAAATACATGTACATTAAAAGAATTGCAAGGGACAATATTTGTCCTCTAGAAGATAAGATCAGAATGGTGATCTATGTGTGGAGCCAAAAGAAATTGAGAGATCTTAATTTTGCATTTGGGAGACAGACACAGAGTCTATCGAAGTGGAGCAACGACGCACAAGGTCATGGACCCTGTACAGATTACAGAGGAGTTGTTCGCTGTCTTGAGGCAAATCAGGGTGGACAAATCCCCAGGGCCTGACAAGATGTGCCCTTGGACCCCGTTAGACGCAAGTGCAAAAATTGCAGGGGCCCTAGCAGATATACTTAAGTCATCCTTAGTGACAAGTAAGGTACTGGAGGAATGGAGCTAATGTTCCGCTGTTTAAGAAAGACTTTAGAAGTAAACCAGGAAATTAGAGATGAGAAAATTTCCAGATGCTGGAAATCCGAGCAACACACACAAAATGCTGGAGGAACTCAGTAGGCTAGGTAGCATTTTGTGTGTGTTGTCAGGAAATTACAGGCCAGTAAGCCTGACATCTGTAGTGGGAAAGTTACTGGAAGGTGTTCTAAAGGACCGCGTTTGAGTATTTGGATAGACAGGGACTAAGTAAATGATAAAGCCAGAATAGAATACGCAAGTATGGACTTTAGCAAACTCCAGCATGGCAGCGTGGTCCAGAAGGTTATGGCATAAGTGATCTGAGGTGTATTGGTGAACTGGATCCAAGATTGGCTGAATGATAGGAAGCAATGGGTCATGGTGCAATTGTTTTACTGATTGAAAATCTGCAACTACAGGTGTAACTTGTTGAATAGTAAAGCAGCCCGAGGCACCAAACAGCTTATTACTATTCTTTTCATTCAGACTTGTAGCAGTAGCAGTAGGCCTCCATTAGTCTTGATAGACCATGGATTTACGCCTTGGAAAGTTTCCAGGGTACAAGCCTGGGAAAGGTTTTTTTTAAATGGAAGACCGGCAGTTGCCCAAGCTGCAAGTCTCCCCTCTCCACACCACCGATGTTGTCCAAGGGAAGGGCATTAGGACCCATACAGCTTGGCACCAGTGTTGTCGCAGAGCAATGTGTGGTTAAGTACTAATAATGAAGATGTAATAAATAGATCAATCAGTGAAAATACCCTTTCATTCCTAGATGGACTTACCTCAGATGGAAGAGTATCATCAACCAAAATGTTGGGTCCTGTAGTATCAGGTCCAAAAGCCCAAATGGAACGGGCAGCCAACAAATCCCAATCATATTTGGTCTGGAAAAATTCACCCAGCTTTTTCCTAGATTAGTATAGAAAGAGATGCATCATGACAAACCTTTAAAAGCTATTTAATGCATCATGAGAAGTAAAATTGTAATGATTTCCTTTGTGAGCAAATTAAAACAACATTTTTCTAATGTTTCTTTGAAACAGTTCCAAAACACAAAGGATACTAGAACTCTCCATAATTATTTATGAACATACCTTATTGAAGACAATAACCATAGGTAATGCTCACACAGAAAAAAAACAAAACCATAAATTCTGTATCCACTATATATGCACTTGTGGCGACCCACTTTCTGCGCAGGCGAACTGGCTCACAAATAGCAAGCGCGCGGGGGGGAAGACTTTGGTAATGCACCTGACGTCATTTCCGCCTGGAGAGGGCGGCCGCTAGGGATTAAATGCCAGCGCTGCGAAGTTTGAATAAACTAGTCTTGAAACGGCATGTCGTTATTTCAGCGCTGTGTGTAGCACATTGCTACACACTCATAATTCTCATACAACCAAAGGTAAGCAATTCCTTAATTAACCAAAAAGTTTTATAAAATTAAATGTGAATAAATATGTTTACTTATGCTTACACATAAGGGTAGTGAAGTTCTAAATTCGGGACTTTGTCAATCTGAACACTTTTTTCATGCTATAGCCTGTTTAGCCTTAAAATACAGAACTGCAGTGCAAAACTCTTCTTTGAAAGGGCAAGGGCATAGAGCTTAGTAGTTTATTTAGAGGTTTAGTCATAGAATTTACAGTGCCTTGAAAAAGTATTCCACCCTCACAACTATTTTCACATTTTATAATCTCATTTTCTAAACTTAAAATGCATTGAAGAATTTTTTAGCTAATGTACAAAACATTGTGCATTGTCAAATCAAAAAAATTCCAAAACCTGCCAACAATTTATTAATAACCAAAACTGTAAGACTGAAAAGTATTCATCCCCTTTGTAATTACAACACTAGCTTCCCTCAAGTGCAATACTGTATATTAACTTGCAGTGCCTACAGTATAAAAAGTATTCAACCCCCTTGGAAGTGTTCATGATTTATTGTTTTACAACTTTGAATCCCCCAGAAGCCACAGACCAAAGATTCTACAACACAGACGGTAGAGCTTAGACCAGAGACCACAGACCAAAGAGCTTAAGCCACGGACCAGAGATCATAGTCAGTAGAGCTTAGGCCAGAGACCACAGAGCACAGATCGCAGGGCTTAGCCCAGAGACCACAGACCATAGAGCTGAGGCCACAGATCACAGACCATAGAGCACAGCCCTTAGAGATTAGGCCAGAAACATGAACCACACACCATAGAGCATAGGTCAGAGACCAAAGACCATAGAGTTTAGGTCAGAGATCATATACTACAGACCATAGAGATCAAGCCATTGAGCTTTGACCGGAGACCATAGACCAAATCATAGTGGATATAAACACTGATCAACAGAAAAAGACTCTTCTGTGTCAAAGTGGAAAACAAATCTCTACAAAGTGATCTAAATCAATTACAAATATAAAACTCAAAATAATTGTTTGCATAAGTATTCTCCCCCTTCAAGTCAGTTTTTGGTAGATACACCTTTCTTTTTCAATCTTTTTATTAGTTTTTTTAAAAAAAACGTAACATAATATTATATTCAATAGGTTATAAATACAATAGATTTGAAATTAAATTAGTAACAAGATAACAATATCTTATTAAACTATCAGTGAAAAAGAATAATATAATAATCAATCTAATCTATATTGATTATACATGAAAAGATTAAAAATAATCATCAAAAGAAAAAAAGTATAAAATATAAGCGAAAATGTATATTTAAGGAAATAATAAAAAAAAATAAACCTAAACTAACATGGGCAGTAATAATAGTTTATAAGTATATGATAGTGTCAAAAACTCCGGAACTCCATACCAGAACAAGAATAATAAGAGTAAAGGTCTGGAAGAAGTCAAATTAATTCATATGAAAGTGTCGAATGAAGTTTCTTCAAATTTAATTGATGAATCAAAAATAGTACTTCTAATTTTTTCTAAACTTAAACAAGAAATAGTTTGAACCACTGAAATGTGGTAGGAGGATTTACTTCTTTCCAATTTTGTAATATAGATCTCCTGGCCATTAATGTTACAAAGGCAATCATTCGTCTAATTGAAGGGGAGAATAGACTACCATCCTCATTTGGTATACCAAAAATTGCAGTGATAAAATGAGGTTGTAAATCAATATTCCAAATTGAGGAAATGGTAGCAAATATGTCCTTCCAATAATTATGTAAAGTAGGACATGACCAAAACATGTGGGTCAATGAAGCCACATCTAAATGACATCTGTCACATTGAGGGTTAACATGAGAATAAAACCGAGCAAGCTTATCTTTAGACATATGAGCTCTATGTACAACCTTAAATTGTATTAAAGCATGTTTAGCACATATAGAAGAAGAATTAACCATTTGTAAAATTTTTTCCCATTTTTCCGTTGAAATATTGTATTGAAGTTCTTTTTCCCATTCCTGTTTAATTCTACCTGATATCTCTGGTTGTATCTTCATAATCATATAATAAATAAGAGCCACTAATCTCTTCTGACAGGGATTTAAAGTAAAAAATCATATCTGAAAAATCTATCAAAGTTGAATTAGGAAAGGATGGTAAAACTTTATACAAAAAGTTTCTAATTTGTAAATATCTAAAAAAAATTAGATTCAGGTAATTTAAATTTGTTAGAAAGTTGATCAAAAGACATCAAACTACCTTCAGAAAAAAGATCGCGAAAACATATTATACCTTTCCTTTTCCATATACTAAAAGCTTGATCTGTTAAAGAGGGTTTAAAGAAAAAATTAAGTAAGACAGGGCTATCAAGAACAAAGTTTTTTAGAGTAAAAAATTTACAAAATTGAAACCAAATTCATAATGTATGTTTGACAATAGGGTTAGATATCTGTTTATTAAGTTTAACTAAATCAACAGGGAGAGAAGAACCAAGAACAGAAAATAGAGAATATCCTTGTGTATCGTTACATTCTAAATTTACCCACTGTGGGCACAATGGTAAATCTAAATCTAATTTCCAGTATAATAAATTCCGAATATTATTCGCCCAATAGTAAAATCTAAAATTGGGTAAAGCTAAACCACCATCTTTTTCAGATTTCTGTAACTGTCTTTTACTTAATCTGGGGTTTTTATTTTGCCACACAAATGAGGAAATTTTTGAATCAATGCTATCAA
The DNA here is from genome assembly GCF_030144855.1 of Hypanus sabinus. Taxonomy (NCBI): domain Eukaryota; kingdom Metazoa; phylum Chordata; class Chondrichthyes; order Myliobatiformes; family Dasyatidae; genus Hypanus; species Hypanus sabinus. The sequence continues at coordinate 60,390,579 of NC_082738.1, read as the reverse complement.
AAAAACTTAGGAATAAAAGTTGGTAAGGCTTGAAATAAATATAAAAATTTCGGTAAAATCATCATTTTAACAGCATTGATCCGACCAACCAATGATAAGGATAAAGGAGACCATCTAGTAGTAAGTTGTTGAATTTGATGAAGCATAGGTAAAAAATTCAATCTGAATAAATCTTTATATTTCTTGGTAATTTTTATACCTAAATAAATAAAATTATCAGTAACAATTTTAAATGGTATCCTGTCATTCAGTAAAGTTTGTGGATTTAAAGGGAAGAGTACACTCTTATCCAAATTTAATTTGTAACCAGAAAAACTACCAAATTGAACCAACAAGGATAGAATAGCGGGAATAGAATTATCAGGATCAGAAATATATAACAACAAGTTATTAGCATAGAGCGATAACTTGTATAATTTCTCATTACGGGTAATACCAAAAATATTAGGGGATTCACGAATAGCAATGGCTAAAGGTTCTAATGCAATATTAAATAATAAAGGACTTAAGGGACAACCTTGTCTCGTACCACGAGACAATTGAAAAAAAGAGGATCTATAATTATTCGTAAGAACAGAAGCCACAGGTTTATAATATATTAATTTAATCCATGATATAAAATTAGAACTAAAATTAAAATTCTTCAAGGCATTAAATAAGTATGTCCATTCAACTCTATCAAAAGCTTTTTCAGCATCTAATGAAATAACACATTCTGGGGTTGTGGGTGAGGAAGTGTAAATTATATTAATCAATTTTCTAACATTAAAAAAGGAGTATCGGTTCCTAATGAAACCAGTTTGATCTCCTGAAATGATCTGTGATAGTACCTTTTCTAACCTAATAGCTAAAATTTTTGTAAGAATCTTAGAGTCTACATTTAGTAACGATATAGGGCAATAAGATGCACATAAAGTAGGATCTTTATCTTTTTTAAGAATTAAAGAAATAGGAGCTTCATAAAAAGACTGGGGTAGTCTCTTCTTAATAAATGCATCATTAAAGATTTCACATAGCCAAGGGGAAAGCAAAGAAGAAAAAGTTTTAAAAAATTCTATAATATAACCATCAGGGCCAGGAGCTTTCCCTGAATTCATCGATGAAATAGCCTCTCCTACCTCAGCCATAGAAATAGGAGCATCAAATAAACTTCGATCTTCATCTGTCAGTTTGGGAATATTCAAATTGTTAAAAAAATTATCCATCATAGACAGATCACCATCAAGTTCTGATTGATATAAAGATTTATAAAAATCTTGGAAAGTATTATTAATTTCTTTATGATCAGTAGTCAGATTACCGTCTTGTTTACGAATTTTAATAATTTGTCGCTTAGTCGAAATAGCTTTTAATTGATTAGCTAACAAGTTACCAGTTCGATCACTATGAATATAAAATTGAGCCCTGGTCTTAATTAATTGATTCTCAATTGAAGAAGATAACAGTAAGCTATGTTCCATTTGCAGTTCAACTCTCTTCTTATGAAGTTCCTTGGTAGGAGTAACGGAATAAATCTTATCAATTTCTTTAATTTTATCCACCAATATATCTTTGTTTTCTTTTACCAGCAGAATATGAGATAATTTGTCCATGAATAAAAGCCTTAAAAGAGTCCCAAGGTATCCTCTGTCAATCTCTTCGGTATAGTTTGTTGAAAAAAATAAGTCAATTTGCTGTTTTATGAAGGTAATAAATTCTGGATCTTGAAGCAAAGTAGCGTTGAGTCTCCAAGATCTAGTATTAATGAAAGAGTCCGAAATCTTGATAGATAACTTCAAAGGTGCATGATCCGAAACAGCAATAGAATCATATTTACAATCAATAACATCTGCTAATAAACGATGATCGATAAGAAAATAATCAATTCTAGAATAACTATGATATACATGTGAAAAAAACGAAAATTCTTTATCTTTAGGGTTCAAAAACCGCCATATTTCAGTAATTCCCGAATCAACCATAAAAGAGTTAATAAGTAAAGCTGATCTACTGGGAAGAGTTCGAATAGGTTAAGATCTATCCATCAAAGGATTCAAACAACAATTGAAATCTCCACCCATTATCAACATATATTCATTTAGATTAGGAAGGGCAGTAAATAAACGTTTAAAAAAATCAGGGCAGTCAAAATTTGGAGCGTAAATATTAACTAAGGCCACTTTTCGGTTAAAAAGTGAACCTGTAATCAACAAAAATCTGCCCTGTGGATCAGATATAATTTCATGATGTATAAACGAAATTGAGGGGTCTATAAAAATAGACACACGCCTAATTTTAGCAGTACAATTCGAATGAAATTGTTGACCCTCCCAGAACCTAAAAAAGCGTTGATTATCCTCCCTCCTAATATGGGTCTCCTGTACAAAGATAATATTAGCATTTAGTCTATGGAATACTTTAAATATTTTTTTACGTTTAATCGTATGATTTAAACCATTAGTATTCCAAGAAATAAAATTAATAGACTTATCCATCATGCTAATATTAATTGTATATATCATGAAAGGTTAAAAAAAACACATAACCCATAATTCAGGAAGAAGGAAAAATGATACAGAAGCAACCAGAGAACATGACACCTCACCAATATTAATAGTTTGAAGTCGGCCCATGAACTAAAAGCAAAAAAATAAAAAGCAAAAGCGTGAAAAAAGATCCCTACCCCCTCCCCCCACCCCTTGAAAAAAAGCCAAGCGGCAGGCGCATAAACTAACTCTAATATTACCCCCATTTCAAGATGGCAGCTCCATAAAAAGATAAAAAAAACTATATAACACCCAGATTTAAATATAGGGTTGCAAAGAGAGAATATATATCAATCAGAATGAAAAAAATAATATAATAAAACAAATGATCATTAATAAAAAAAAGTATAAACATTAAAATTTGAAAGTGTAATATACCTTTTAAAAAAAATTCCATGTTCAAATACAAGAAAAATGACGTTTCAAAAGCAAAGACTTATGGGAAGAAGAAACGACATTTTGAAAAAGCCATATTACAAAATATAAATGTAAGTTCAGCAATCTATTAAAAAATAGAATAAAAAAAGTTATCAAAATAGGATTAAAAAAAGATTTAATAGACACTACAATATATAAAAAAAAGACCAAAAAAATCCAAAACATTCATCCCATTTCCAAGTGCAGGCAAACAAATAAATGTTTACAGAAAGCAAAGTCTTATGGGAAGAAGAAACGACATCTTAAAAAAAGTAAATCCTTATTACAAAATATAAACGTGTATATCCGAAACAGAAAAAAGAATTTAAAAAAAGATATTATAAAAAATTAAAAAAGCATTTATAAACGATGATGATAGTAAAAAAAAAAAGAAACCAGACCCGTAGATCAGGGTAAGTAGTTATAACCCAGCTTCATAGGTTAAAACTTAAAATGAAATGGCATCTTCTCTCCAAAAAATCTTCAGCATAACACATAGTTCAACTTGCACTAGAAGATTGATATTCTTCAACGAATTTCTTCGCTTCTGTGTTAAAAAATTGCTGACTGTTGTCGTTCAACATAATTCTAAGATTCGCTGGATATCTTAAAGCTTGTTTAAGTCCAATTGAATGAATCTCTGCCATCACTGGTTTAAAAGCGATTCTCGCTCTCATTACTTCGAATGAATAATCTTCAACAGTTCGAAATGTGTTGCTATTGTGAGAAATCATACCTTTTTTACGAGCTAATCGAATTAAAAGCTCTTTCTCCCGAGGATAATGAAGGCGAACAATCACAGCTCGTGGTTTGCCACTCGCAGCCGAAAATCTCGCAACTCTGTGAGCGCGATCGATAACAGGTTTAGTATGCAAACCTTCACCACCGAAAATTTCCCACAATAATTTAGAGAAAAATTCAGTTAAATCACCGGACTCAACTTTTTCGGGGAACCCGATGATTCGCAAATTCTGTCTGCGAGATCGGTTTTCGAGATCAGTAATTTTAAACTTATACTGATCTATTGTTTTAGCAGTCGAATGTACCTTCTTCTCCAGCGCTTCCAATTGTACGTACTTTTTCACAAATTAATTTTTCAAGAATCGTGATCTTATCTTTCTTTCTTTTTCAATTTTTTTATTGATTTTCATATATACATATAAAAAAACATAACATAATAATGAGTAAATTATGAATACAATAGACTTGAAGTCACGTTGATAATAAGATAACAATATCCTATTAAACATCAGCAGAAAAAAATACCTTAATCAATCAAGTCCATATGATTATATGAAAAAAAACAAAAATAACCATTAAAAGAAGAAAAAATTTGAAAATATGTGAAAAAAGTATATATTAAGAAAAATAAAACACTAAACTAACATGGGCAATAGTAATAGCTTACAAGTATATGATAGTGTCAAAAAAACTCCAGAACTCCATACCTGAACATGAATAAGCAGAAAGAAGGTCTGGAAAAGGCCAAATTAATTCATATGAAAACGTCAAATAAACGGTCTCCAAGTTTCTTCAAATTTAATTGATGAGTCAAAAATAGTGCTTCTAATTTTTTCCAGGCTCAGATAAGAAATAGTTTGAGAAAGCCACTGAAACGTGGTAGGAGGATTTACTTCTTTCCAGTTTTGTAATATAGACCTTCTGGCCATTAATGTTACAAAAGCAATCATTCGTCTGATTGAAGGGGAAAACTGATTACCATCTTCATTTGGTATGCCAAAAATTGCAGTAATAAAATGAGGTTGTAAATCTATATTCCAAATTGAGGAAATAGTAGTAAATATGTCCTTCCAATAGTTATGTAAAGTGGGACATGACCAAAACATAGGGGTCAATGAGGCCACTTCTGAATGACATCTGTCACATTGAGGGTTAATATGAGAATAGAATCGAGCAAGTTTATCTTTAGACATATGAGCTCTATGTACAATTTTAAATTGTATTAAAGCATGTTTAGCACATATAGAAGAGGAA